>NC_133509.1:125470416-126075000 GCF_049354715.1 Callithrix jacchus
AATTTTCAATTTGTACCGCTTCCAGCGCCTAAAAATCTTTGGACCCAGGAGCCGCAGGACCTTTGGATCTGACTTCTCAAGCTGGCTTTAAATTTGGTAGAAGGGAGCCTAGGGCAGAAATGCAGTCTGTGAGGCAGCTGTGGGGTGGGCCTGGTTTGACATCACATCTGGCTCCCAAAGCCTCTATCTCTCTCATCCCTCCTAGATAGGTTTTTCCAGGGGAGAAGCCGTGGCAGTGTGGGACTCAGGGCTGCTCTCAGGCTTTCTTTGGAAGGGTTCTGGCAGGAGCTGGGATGTGGCACAAAGACAAGAAAAGAACCTCGTGGTCCCTTTCATACAGCCAGCCCATAAAAGACCAGGCATACCCAGACAGAGATTAAGCCGTACATGGTACCCTGTGGGTGGGGGAGAAGGAACAGGAGCAGGTTCCAAATGAAGCTCTAGAATGATTTTTAAGGCTCAAAGAAGAGTGAACTTCTATGTTTTGTGGGTCTGTCAAGTCACCCAGATTACCACTGAATCATTGGTCCAGGCTGAACATCTCTGATCTGAAAATCCAAAATCTGAAATGCTCTAAAATCCAGGTGTTTCTGGGTGCTGATATGACACAAGAGGAAAATTCCACACCTGATTTCATGCGAAAGACCACAGTCAAAATGCAGTCAGAGCTTTGTCTCATCATGAACAAAGTTCTTTAAATAAAGTCACCTACAATTCGGCTGTGTGTATAGGTGGATATGAAACACACACGGACTTGTGCTGAGACTTGCATCCAGTCCCAGGATAGCTCATCATGTTTATGCAAATGTTCCCAAACCCAACACACTTCTGGTCCCGGGCCTTTCGGGTAAGGGATGCTTCACCTGTGTCACCACTGTGGGGTCTGCACAGGTAGACTCACTCCCCTGTACTTAGGCAAATGTGGAACACACACACAATGAGGTGTGCAGATTTGCTCATAGCCAGGAAGTGCCTCAGGCCTCCACATGGGGACAAGGGAACCCACCTGCCACTCTGCGGGGTCTTGTGTTGGGTATATGTGTGTTTATGGGTGCAACTGATTAGAAAGTGAACAGTGATTTCAGCGAGGACTAAAACCCAAAGAGAGAGGGAAACACAGGGGAGCAGAGGGAAACACAGGGGAGCAGAGGGAAACACAGGGGAGTAGAGGGAAACACAGGGAAGCAGAGGGAAACACAGGGGAGTAGAGGGAAAACCTGATACGGACAGAAACCACCTTGTTTTAGTTTCAAATTTTAAGTTCCAAGAGCAAAGGGGGAAATAGATTTCAAAGCACTGGGCTGGGCAAATCCTATGACTGTCCCCACAGTGAAACACTTGAAAAAGATGCTGGAGAAAATGCGCCTCAATTGAGTGTTTTTAAACTATTTGCATGAGAAATTTCTCCAACCCCAGCCCGAGCAGTCTCATCCCATGGCACTCGGTCCCGGGCCCCCACATTCTCCGTGACACCATTTGGTCCCCTCTGGCTTTTTATTCTCACCTGTCTCGGGATCGCTGAAGTCTGGCAAAGTAATTGTATTAAGCTGTCGTCTGTCAGCAATGGTTCTATCTAAGAGGCTGCTCCCACGTCCAGAATCACTGCAAAACACAGCTATAAATGTCAGTCACCTGCAAGGTGGTAGGAGGGAAGGAAAGAGAGGATACCAGTACTGACCCCTGAAGGGCAATGAATACCTTCGGCCCGTTTTTTACGTTCTTCAGCATCTTTCTTATGAAGGAGGCATCCTGCTTCCTGGCCTGGCCTGGGCTGGGATTCCTTTCAGTGTTCAATGTCACAAACACAGCATAAACCACATCCACAGATCCTGGCTAATTTTGGCCTCTTTTGTGTCATTAGAAGACACAAAAACGAAAACATCAAGCTATGTTTTTCATCCACATTACGGGGGGACACTGGCATTAGCAACGTTAGAAAGTGAAGTCGTAAGAGAGTGAGTCTGTGAACACGCCTTCCATGAAGAGTTGTCTTCATGAACCAATGCTCCACACCTGTGCTCTAAACCTGGGCTGCATGGGAAAATCACCCAGGGCATTTCTAAAAAACCAATGGGATGCCTGGGTCCCACTGTGGACCGAATAATCAAAACTCCTGGGGTGATCAACATTTTTCAGAGCTCCTCAGATGGTTTTAAGGTACAGCTGCTGGATTCAAGAACCCCTGGCCCCCTTTTCCTATTGTGATTACAGACACGACCTCAACAGGTTCCCCAGAATGTATGGGGTCTCCAGAATGTAGGCCTGATCAGGGGTCCCCAGAGTGTAGGCCTGATCGGGGGTCCCCAGAATGTAGGCCTGATCAGGGTCCCTAGAATGTAGGCCTTTGAGCTACATCATGTGGTTAACTTCCCTGCTGGTGTACAAGCCCTGTCTAGCGTTCTTGGCTGGAGAAGGCTGGCTGATAGGGACACGTGGGACTGGGAGAGAACACAGAGGGGTTTCGGTGGCAGCCTCCATCCCACCACTCCCACCAGCTTCCTGCACTGCCCATCTCTACTGAGTCCCCTCTCCAGCTTGTGCCTACTAAACAGGCTTGGCACTGTTCATCTGGCAATGTCACACAAGAGACCACGTTGGGCCTATCTGGGAGAGAAATGGTTAAGGGATCTCAGCTAATATAGATTTCTTTTTTAAATTCTAGGAAGCTTGTAAGTAAACACTATTGCTTTTTTCCTGTATCGTGATATGCTATCAAAACAGTTCCAAAAAGAATCACATCTGTCTCCTGAGGTTTGAATCTTCAATGCTTTTCTCTGAATCTGTTTTCTTTTCCAATCTGGGGGCTTTAGGAGTGAGTTTTTTGTTGTGAAGAAGTTCACATTCTACAATAAAGGGACACAATTTCCTTCCTTTCTGCAGCTGTTGCTAAAGCAGTACAAACAAGATTTGGCATGAAACTTAACGCAGTTTACAGGCTGCAATTTCCACATCCAGCGATTTCTCTAACTCCATTAGAGAAAGCCACAGGAAGCAGAAGGAAACTTCCTTCAGACAGACAATTTGTCAGCCTCTACTTATTATATCATCCCAGCCATGTTTTTTCTGGAAACTGTTCTTTTAATTGTTTCCATAACTGAGAAACAATAAATGTCTCTGAGCAGACGACAACATATAAGTGCATGCAAATGTGCATTAATCACAACAGACTATTTCCAGCATGGGTCTGTCCGGGAGCATTTTCACATAGGTACTACGCAGTGCGCATTATCTGAATATTGCAACGGCTCTCCACCTAGGAGTTTTTCTCAAGATTTGTCTCAAAATACAGTGAAACGATGACATATTATTCATCACCTTCAGGATTCCAAGACACACCATGAGGTACTGGCGCTGCAAAGGAAGGACTGCCTGGGTTTTTGGTGGACCAAATCTGAGCTTCGTCTCAGACATTAGCATCGCCCACGTCTCCCATCTCAGCATGTTTCCTGCTGTCACTTTGGGCAAGGCAGCTTTCCCTGTGCCTCACTGACTTCCTCGGTCAGATGAAGATCAGGATGGTTGTCCTATCCAGAACTGTGTGAGGATGAAATAAAGTCACATAGATGGAGCATTCTGAAGACTTACAACTTCTACGTACACGCCACGTGTGTATATAACCACATACCTGGCTGGACGCAGTGGCTCACGCCTGTAATCCCAGCACTTTGGGAGGCCGAGGCAGGTAGATCACCTGAGGTCAGGAGTTCGAAACCAGCCTGGCCAACATGGTGAAACCCTGTCTCTACTAAAAATATAAAAATTAGCTGGGCATGGTGGCGTGCACCTGTAATCTGAGCTACTCGGGAGGCTGAGGCAGGAGAATCGCTTAACCTGGGAGGCAGAGGTTGCAGTGAGCCAAGATCGTGCCATTGCACTCCAGTCTGGGGGACATGAGTGAGACTTTGTCACAAAAACAACAACAAAAAACCCAAGTACCTACAACACACATCTGAGGTTAATATGGCCAGCCAATTCCTGCAGCCAACTTATCCCTAGACTTCTGGTGCAACTGCAGGAAGTACGGGGAAGCTGATGTAAAATGTTAGAAACCCCAAACAAAACCATCATCTGAAGTTTGAACCTCACCCACGGACAATGGCACGTTCCCTCCACCAGCTGGGACACTGCATTCAGACACAACCTTAGTGTGTCTTCCCCAGTTCCTTTTGAAAACAGTGTATAAGAAACAATTAACTATTCAAAATAGAGATGCTTTTGTTTCTACATTGAACATTTTTTCTCTAAAAATAATTAGGGCTGGGCACAGTGGCTCATGCCTGTAATCTCAAAACGTTGGGAGGCTGAGGCAGAAGGATCGCTAGAGCTCAGAAGTTCAAGATCAGCCTGTGCAACATAGCAAGGCCTCACCTCTATTGAAAATAAAAAAGTAAGCCAGGCATGGTGGCGTGCAACTGTGATTCCAACTATCTGAGAGGCTGAAGCAAGAGGATGGCTTGAGCCTGGAGACAGGCTGCAGTGAGCTATGATCATGCCATTGCACTCCAGCCTGGGCAACAGAGTGAGACTGTCTCAAAAAAATAAAAATAATAAAAATAAAAATAATTCAGTAGTTGTGGCTGAGAACTGTACTGGATGCCTGAAGCAATTTTTAGTTCTTCATTTACATGGTGCAGAGTGTTCACCAATCAAGATTTGCACCTGACCCCTAGAATATGGGACAAGAGGCAAGGAAAGGCCTTGGCCAACCCTGAATCTCCCTAACTTTCTCACTCTGGCCAGTCTCTCCGGCAAGCTGGAAAGTCACCTTCCTGTCTCCCTATGGGACACGTGTGCCTGGGAACTTCTGTGAACCATCCATTTCCTCCTCACAGCCCAGTCGCCTCACCTCTTCTCTGCTGGGCCCTTAGGCTGCCAGGAGCACTTCCCAAGGAGGGAGGCAGGAAGGGAGAGAAACCACTCCTGGCGAGTGATGCTAGCTGAGGGAGAGGAAACGGGAAGGAGCCCCAAATCCAGGGTAAGTAAGCGGGAGGTACTCCACACGCATAGATGCACACATGCAGGGATTTCTATTCCCTATCGTGCCTGAAAATTCAGAGTAAATTGTAACGGGAGTTACAGTTATACTGGATATTGGAAGCCTCTCTTGGAAATGCTCTATCTTCCACAGCCACACAGAGGTTAAAGAGTGACGTGGTGGCGGTGGGGTGGGCTAGGAGTCAGAACCCTGGAGCTCCTGTCTCAGCTGTGCCTCTTCCCCGCTCCTGGAACAGTTCCTGGCACACAGTAAATACTGCACCTAAGAGGAGGGCCTCAGCTAGGAAACCAGAGCAGAGGCAGATGGGAGAGGAACTCTCGTTTCTCTCCAGGCCTCTTAGGCCTGGATTATAAGAATCAAGGTAAGTTCCTAATATGCTGGAGCCTCAATTATCTCATCAGTAAAATGGTTATGAGATCACATGACCTTTGCCCATTTTATAGGGCTGCTCCAAAGATGGAATGAGGACATGCTTTATAAAAAGAAAAACTCCGCCCAAATGCTGGTGACTGTGAGGATGACATGGGATCTCTGACTCCTCACTGAGGTTAGAGCAAAAAAAAAAGGGTATGTGACTATGTGTGTGTTTAAATGCTATTTGTTGGCAAGTAACTGAATTAGGACTTCGGATCATCTGGAGATGTCAACTCGTGGATGCATGATGGAGATGGTCAAGTGGCAGTGACGAGAGGGGGAAGGAAGCAGTTAACAAAAGAACATGAACAGAAACGGCTGTCAGCTCAGGAGAGGCTCATGCTACTGTGCAGAGAGCTTTGATGTGAGCCAGGCCTGGGGCTGAATCACTGTTCTGTTACTTATTCAACTGGAAAAACTAAGGCGAGTTCTTTAGCCACTTTTAGCTTCAATTTTCTTTTCTGTGAAATGGAAGTCACGGTAGCTATCTTGCAAGGCTAACGCAGGGACTGAAGATAACACATCCATGGCCTAGTACAGTGCTGGCACAGAGAAGTTTCAATCAACGTGGTTACTACCATCCCTGGCTGAAATACTCTGAGATTCAGTTCAGGGAGCCAGCTGGGACCTTGTGGTGAGATTCTGGTCAGAATTCATGCTGTCTTGAGTGGCCAAGTCACTGTGCACCAGGACTGAGGGAGCCTTACACTTCACCCAGAGAGAGGAGACAAAGCATGAGACAGATTTCTATCCTAAATGCAAGCAAAACTGCAGACCGAGGGAAATAGAATCCAGGCTTCTGAAATGACAAACACCTCGCCAAATGTAAGAGAATGCCACCCACCATTTTGCTCACAGCAAGAGACACATCTCCAACTGCAGGTGGAACGCTATTTGCAAGTTTTCCAACGCTCAGTTTAGCGACTAGCTCGGTGTAATTTTTTTTCCCCCTTTAGGCGAAAATCGAGAAGAGGGAAAGGGTTGCTGAGAATATGAAGCTAGGGTCTGTTCTCAGTTTGGCCACTCACTGCCTGCTACTGCCCACGGCTTCCTCGTCTCACTGCCCCGGAGGCCTGTGCAGAGCCTGGGGTGGATCTGGAAGAGGGTGGGGAAGACTAGGAAACTGGCAGCTAGGGCAGAGGGCCCCATTACAAGCCAGCATGCTCAGAAGCCAGGGTGCCTGACCCGGGCAGTCAGCACGGACCAGCTCTGGGGAGGAGCCAAATGCCGTCTGCCAAAATGCTTTCTGCTCAGCTTTCATTTTGTTTTATTTTTAAGAGGGCCTGATTCTTAGGTGCTTGTGCATGTGATTCCACCCTCCTCCAAAACCCTGGATGTCCTGTTCCCAGCCCCTCAGATGCTGGAGCCACAGTGGCCTCACTCCGAGTGCCGCCAGGTATGCCCTGAAAGACACAGCCCTTCCTTCAGGCTTGATTCGCTGCCAGGGTCACCTCTTACCGAGCAGACTGGGGAGGATGTCTACATTTACACAATGATAAGGGCTACAGGGGAAACACTGATCTATAACCCAGATAAAATCAAGTTAAAGAACCAGACAGAACACTCCTTAATAAGGGGCAGCTGGATACACCACCCCTCCCTCAAGGCTCTGTGGGGAGCTGGAGGGGGAACTGTGAGTGACCAGTGGGGCCTCTGCTGTCCACCCCATCCGTCAGTCCCCACCAGACACTGCCTGGAGCCAGGGTCCTCCCCACTCTGGCCCTGAAGGAACCTTCAGGAAACGGAGGAAGTATGGCCACAGCCCAGGCATTTGGTTAAGTATTTTTAAAAAGCTTTCCAATTCTGCTATTTTTTTCTCCTCACATTCAATATTCTTGGTTGCTAAGTGGGAGGAAATGTGGGGAGGTGGGAGAGGTGTGGAGAACTGAGGGAAAATTGGCAACACGAAGCTGATGGGTTTATTTTTTCATTTCTAAAGGGGGTACAGGCAAAGGAATGAGCTCCGGGGCCGAGGCAACCTGCCTGGGCAGCATCTCCTGCTAGCTGGTTCGTAGGCAAAGACTCCCCCAAATCCTGAAGATTTCATAGGCCAGGAGTGGGGGCTTTCGGGGGAGATAAATATGGACAGTTTCTATTTTTTCTTCCAGACTTAGAAATGTAGAATTTTTAAAAAATTAAAATGATCTTTATTTTGAGAACATATCCACAAAAGGGAAGAGGCTAGTCTCATGATTACCTTTCACCAAGTGTATGCGCCCGGCAGCACAGCGCCCTGCCGTTCCTGCACCTGGGAAGGGGACTGGCAGCTCAGCGGGGGCCTAGGGCTCCCTGGAGGTAGGCGGGGCAGGGCTTGGACAGCACATCGCTTTCTAGAC
Organism: Callithrix jacchus; assembly: GCF_049354715.1. Taxonomy (NCBI): domain Eukaryota; kingdom Metazoa; phylum Chordata; class Mammalia; order Primates; family Cebidae; genus Callithrix; species Callithrix jacchus. Next base: position 125,478,163 of record NC_133509.1, read on the forward strand.
AGAGCTCTCTGCATTCCAGGTGTGCTGCCTGCAGGGCCTGGGGTCACAGGTCTGTCTGTCAGTTTCCAGGGGGTCCATCCCCTTAACAGGGTCCTGACTTTGAACATCTTTTTTTAACTGTAGAAGCTTTTGTAAAATGAAATCTCACAGGGAACCATCTCTGTTCTGTGCCTCCGTAGCCCTCCCTCCCGGCTGGTCCCTGCAGACCATGGCCACCAGCCCACTGCCCACCTCACCCTTAGTACTCATTTACATTTTAGGTGACACATTTTTAGGCTCTTAAAAGTATGATATAAGCTTCCCAGACACGTTGCTATGAAGGTGAAAAATACTCTGTTATAAGCAGTTGCGTGAATTCACTTGAATCATTATGTTCCTTCTCATTAAATGACTTCCTTCACTTAGTAATCGAAACGCACGCAAGGGAAAGCTGTTCAAGACTTGGAAATGGGCAAATAGGTTATTGAGTGTCCGTCTGTGGAATGCTGGGGCTTGACCAGCAGACCTTTTCCGGATTATTTGACTCTAAAGGGGTAGGCACCATTGACTCACTTCCCATTGACTTGGCTGCTTGACAGCACCATAGGGGTAGATATTAATCTGCAAAAAACTGATAATAAGGCAAGTGAATTTTGTTTGAGGGAGAGATAGGTGACGTCACCCTGTAGTAAGAACCCCAAACAGTACCTTTCATCGTCTTACAGGATGTCGTTTTTGTATCTACTTGCAAATCATTTCGGTGCTCCTGCCTATGTGTACCTGTTCTCAAACTCTTCTGTGAGTAAGTCTTAACATTTTTCTGGTTCCTGCATTAGTGAATAAGGTAAATAAAATCTTTGACCTGTGTTGATTTTACAGTTGTATGAGTCATGATTTTAACTTTTCCACAATGACATTTTATCATGCCAATAGCCGCTTCTCTTCTTAGTAGCATTCAGTCTGTTGTCTGTGCAGGTCTTTTAAGTATTACGGCAGGAACCCCATCTGGAACACATAAGTGACTGGCCTATACATAAATTACCAGAAAGATAAGACTTAAGACTTGTCAAAGGAGTTAGTTAAATAGATGGGAGAGAGAAACTGGATAAAGCTCCATTGTGAATTGAACCCAGTGGGTCACCAGGGCGGTGAAAACTAAAGAATCCCAGGATCTGGAGGCTTCCTCAGCCACTGGGAAAACAGCCCTTAAAAAGGAGTGTGAAGCTCCACCACTATGATCTGCCACTTGTGGGGGCCTGGAGGTGCACAGGGGTGACAGAGTGAATGCCTGCTAAATGCCAGTCAGAGAGGGCCCTGATAGGCAGGGACCTATGCAAAAGCCAAGCAAAGCAGGCCCTGCTGGCCTCTTACCTGGGGTTGGTGAGGTTGTAGCAGGATTTCCATATCTGCAGCATGTGCTTACAAGTCAGGAGCGCCTCATCCGGGCCCCGGCAGAGAGACTCCAACTTCACTTTGGAAAACAGTAGTCTGCAGTGGGGAGACAGAGAGAAACCACCACAGCTCAAGCCACAGAGTCCCCATCTCAACAAGACAAGTGGTGGGCTTAGCTGCAGAAGCAACTATACTCATTTCAGAAAGGGAACATCCACACGCGTGGCCCAAGCAAAGCGGGATTCCAGAACTCCCGGCTCAAGGTGTTGCTTTGCATAGGTCTCACACAAAGGCAGATGCAAGCAGGACATGACTCCCTGCGGTCGGGCTGAAAGCACCAGAGTGGCCAATTTTATTCAGAACACAGGGAATGTATCAAGAGCATGCTTTTTAGAACCAAACCAATTTACCTGTGAAACCTCAAAAACTCATTAAAAGCAAACCTTGGTTTGTTTACAGAATTACACAGCAGATATGACTCAGTTGATATAAATATCTACAGATAACCCTCCACAATGATGCTCACCATCCTGTGAGCTTTGAAAGGCTGAACGGAAGGCCCATGAAGAAGGGCAGCCTCCAGCATAGGCCCACAGCTCCTGCATCTCCCAGCCCTGCTACTGACGACCTAGGGCTTGTTCTGCGATCACTTAGGTCTCTTTTCCCTATTTTTGTTCCATCAACTGCTTCACCCTCCATCCAGAACTTCTGAGCGCCATGCTCAAAATGTTCTCTCGTTCATGGCCCCTCAGGGTAATGCCATTTCCAGATTCTACTCATGTCTCTCTGCGGACATCAGCCTGAGTGCCTATAGACATCAGCTCTCCTGGACCCTGGACTTGTCACCACTATCCTAGTGAAAGTCCCAGTATGAGCCCAGGTTTTTTCCTGGTGGTCTTCTTGTCCCCTGACTTACCCAGCTCTCAGATATCTTATTATGAAGATCTCCAAAACTCATTTTTGCTCCCACCTTGAGAAACTACAATGATCCCTTACTTACTGTCTGTAATATAATAACTCAAATTCTGCATCTAGTCCTCTAAGGCAATCCACCAACTAGCCAGTCTTCTTTCACCATCTCATCTGATCGGACCCTTTACTTCTGCCAATATAATCCACAGGCCAAATGCGACATTTCCGGCAGAATGCTATGGCTATACATGCCACGTCCTCAACTGTAACTTCTACTCATGCACGTCTTTCTTTAATTCCTCCCAAATCCAACTAAAACCCCACCTCAGGGAGTCTTTAGCCGATACCAGTTTTACCCCCTTATCTTCTCTACTCAGTCTGTGCCATATTAGCTGGTATCTGTGGTTAATAATAAACAGAGGAAGAAGAGAGGGAGGAGCTCCTGCTGACTGAAGGTGTCCCGTGTGCCAGGCCTTGTGTTTGGGCACTTCGCACGCTGCCAAGGTCCTCGGAAGAAGCTCTCTCGGCAGGTGGTGTTCACCACTCTTCACTGGTCCTTACCTAAGGACACTGGGGCTCTGGTGCTCTTTGGTTGTTTTCTGGATGTGATTTTCTTCCTCTCTCTCTCTCTCTCTCTCTCTCTTTCTCTCTCTCTCTGCCTTTCTGTAGCCTCACCTCCAGTTCCTAGAATTGTGCTCTCAGTTCGACAGGCCTTAAATCAGCATTTACTCACCCACTACTTTTTCTATAAACCACAGAAGATAACGCAAATTATTTTAGAGATTCCAATTGGACATCCAGGAGAATTCCTTCACCATGCATGATGTGATGTCCTCATTCAAAGGCACCTTATAGGAGGAAAGTCTCTTTTTCATCTGTGAGAGGTGGAATGAAAGTGGTCCTAACCCATCACTGCCCAAGCTTGGGAATGGGTTAACACCAAGCACCCCCTCCAAATGGAACAAGGAAGTCCAAGGCGGTGTGGTGCTCCCAGTGGCACCAGGGCTGCAGCCTCCCCATGCCTGGGCTTGCAGAAGCCTGGAGTGATGGGACAACGGTCCAGGTAAAGGGAGGGGTATAGTCCCTGATCTACAAGCGGGTGGGCACAAAGAATGAGGCAAGATGTGAGAATAGGGCTCAGCTTCTGCTCAAAAACATCTCAAGAAGCAGAAATGCTTTTGAAGCTTTACTAAGACTGCCTAAAAGACATAGCAGCCACTCAGGGTGCCCAGGGGGTGGGGTATTTAAGGAAACCAGAGACTAACTCCTGCTGAAGTCTGCCTGAGTCCAGAATATGATGGGAGTACTTTTCCATCAAAGTCTCCCACCAAACTGGCGTCAATGGGAGAGCTGACACAAGGAGAAGCTGCCAAATAGGTCACCATTGGGTTGGGGGGTGGTGAGGAGTGGTTGCCATGCAATTGTGGCAAGGGGAGATCCCCTCAAGGACTGTGGGGAGTCCAGGAAGCCATGCAGGTGCTGTTCAGGCTGGAGCTCTCTGCGGCCACTCCAAGAACTCCCCTCCAATGGTGCCTGCCCCACAGCTGGCAGAGGGATGCCTCTATCAGCAATGAACCATGATTCCTTTAACTACCCACAGGACAGAACGCCAGAGTGTATCTCTAAGCCTCAGCTTGGGAGAACAGTTTTGAACAAGCCTTCTTGGCTGGAGAAAGAACTTCTAATTAACATAAAATAACAGCTTTCAAACACTTGACTCAGGATGTGGAGTTGAAAAGGTGTGGGCTTGGATTTAAGAGAACCAGACAGGAAGAACAATGGTAGAGTGGCTGAGTACAAATGATGGAAAAAAGCACTTGGAAGACCTCTCAGGAGGAACAGCATGAGAGAGGCTGGCAGAGAAAAGGAGCCAGAGACAGAGCATGGACAAAGAGGAAAGCCTGGCAGCTGATGCCCAGGTACGGCCAGGATGATGGGTAGAAGCCACGTGGGTACGGGCAGGACGATGGGCAGCATGCATGCGGGTATGCCCAGGACCATGGGCAGAAACACCTGCCACGCCCGATGCCAACATTCCATGGGATGCCCAAGGGAAAGCAGGAACAGAAGGTGCCGCCTTTCCATCATTTCCCCAAACCTCAGCTCGTTTACAAGACACAAAACAATATTGAAAACAGAAGCAGTGACGCTTGCCACCCCATTTGCTGAACCTGCTTACACACTTCAGGTGTGTTCAAAAGCCTCTGGCTGGGTGTGTGTTACATTAGCACAGAAAGGAGAGTACACAAACAATGACTGGCATTCGTTTGCTGCCACTGGGGTCCAAAGATGATATAGATTCAATCTGCTGAGAAAACCCTGAGGCCAAAAGAAGGTTATGGAAAAATTTGGGAAAAGTTAACCTTTAATACGTTTCAATATGTCTAACTGTCAACATGACAAAGAGGGCAGAGGAGATGCAGGTGAGACTGTGAGCTAGCCACACAAAGTTCATGAATCTAATTTTTTTTTTTTTTTTTTTTTGAGACAAGAGTCTCTGTCGCCCAGGCTGGAGTGCAGTGGTATGATCTCAGCTCACTGTCAACCTCTGCCTCCCGGGTTCAAGCAATTCTCCTGCCTCAGCTTCCTGAGTAGCTGGGACCACAGGTGTATGCCACCACACTCAGCCAATTTTTGTATTTTTAGTAGAGACAGGGTTTCGCCATGTTGGCCAGGCTGGCCTCGAACTCCTGACCTCAAGAGATCCACTCACCTTGGCCTTCCAAAGTGCTGGCATGACAGGCATGAGCCACCGTACCCAGCCATTAATCTAATTAAAAAAATATCTAATTAAATATAAATATTATATAATAAATATCAGTTAATATATATCTAATTTATATATAAATATGAGCCAAGCATGGTAGCTCATGTCTGTAATCCCAGCACTTTGGGAGGCTGAGGTGGGTGGATCACTTGAGCTCAGAAGTTCAAGACCTGGGCAACATAGTGAAACCCTGTCTCTACAAAAAACAAAAATTAGCCAGGCATGGTGGCAGTCACCTGTAATCCCAGCTACTTGGGAGGCTGAGGTGGAAAGACTGCTTGAGGCCCGGAGGTCAAGGCTGCAGTGAGCTGAGATGATGCCACTACACTACTCCAGCCTGGGTGACGGAGTGAAACCCTGTTTCCAAAAATCAAAACAAAAGAATATTTTGTTAATAGATTCATTGAAAACTTATAGAAAATTAATGAAGAAAAGAAGAACCTTGCTAAAATACCAATCTGACCCCATTACTGATGACCCAAATCTAGCATCTCAGACAATGCCCTTGCAGTCTGGCTCCTGTCCACCCACATGCTTAGCTACTAATGGATTCGTCCATCGACCATCATCACCTATGCCCCCACTTGAGCCGTGGTCAACTTCCCCTACGTGTCCCTCCTTCATAACCCTGGGTTTTCGCACATACTGTTCCCTCTGTTTGGAACACCTTTCCATCCATTTATGTTTTTTAAGTATCTACTCATCCTTCAAGATTCAGGTCAAATAGCAACCCCTCACTGAAGCCAGCCTTACATAATAGGAGTTAAACCTTTCAAATGGAAACGTGATTATAAAAAACACAGGAGCTCACAACTGTGAATTCATAAGCTACAAGCCAGGAAATTTCTGCTTTGAAGACAAGCAAAATAATAATAATAGCAGCTGCCAGACACTTTAAATATTTAATTCCAGATTCTTACAACAACCCTGCAAATGAGGCTGAGTTAAGTAATTTGCCCAAGTTAACACCACTAGGGATTGGTAGGACAGAAATTTAAACCCAAACCCATCTGAAAAGGAAACAGAGAACGATGACTGAAAATCCAACCACGCTACTGACACGAATGAAGATACAGAACATTTTCTCACCCATTGCCAAATACTTAAAACTCAAAAATGTGCAAAGCTCTCTGTCAGATGCTGTGCTGAATACAAACGAATAAAATACAGTCCCTTGCTTACAAAGAACTTACAATCCAATAGGAGAAAAAGACTTAACCACTACTATCGGGCAGGATTTCTAGTTTCGGGCCAGATGATGGCCCTGAAAGTTGAGTAGGGCTACAGGTGAGCAGGCGTTCAGGCCACTGGGGTGTTGCTCCTAGGATCTTTCATACATAGTTCTCTAAAGAACAATCACATCCAGCCGGGTGCAGTGGCTCACGCCAGCACTTTGGGAGGCCAAAGCGGGCACTTTGGGAGGCCAAAGCGGGCACTTTGGGAGTGTCATCCCAGCACTTTGGGAGGCCAAAGCGGGCGATCGCTTGAAGTCAGGAGTTTGAGATCAGCCTGGCAAACATGGTGAAACCTCATCCTACTAACAATGCAAAAATTAGCTGGGCATGGTGGCACACACCTGTAGTCCCAGCTACTCAGGAGGCCGAGGCAGGAGAATCATTTGGATCCAGAGGCGGAGCTTGCAGTGAGCCAAGATTCACTGCACTCCAGCCTGGGCAACAGAGAGAGACTCTGTCTCAAACAACAAAACAAGAAAAAGACAAACAAATAAAAAAAACCAATCACACGAGAGAGAGAGAGAGAGAGCGTTGTGACTTGTCTTTCATCTAAAAGTCTGGTGCATATAAAATCTAGTTTTTTGAAGGACCCCATTAATCAAAGATTTACTTTTCTTTCAAACAAATAGAAATACTATTTTGCTCTACTTCTGGGATATTTTAAGAATCTCAAGATAACTCTTGCAATAACAACTATGTTTGGCTAGGGTAGGGCTTAGAAAGACACGACTGCCCCTGGAGAAGCTCTGGGGCACGTGGCGTAGTGACCTTCCACTGTTTCCACTGTTCACCTCAGGAAATGAGTCAGAGTGGCACTTGGCAGGCCGGGATGGATGTCGCATGGCATCCCCAGGAAGACTTCCCTGACTCCCTGGAAGCTGCTCCCAACCACTGGACGCTCACCTCTGGCAGCTCACCCTAGTTTAGTTTTAGCCTGGGCCGCACCCCAATGAGTCCCAGACTTGGACTGGGGCCAAAGATAAAGTGCAAAGGGCAGATATTTCTGAATTCTGAGCCTTATGAAGAACTCTCGATGAAAACAAATTAGAGAAGTTCAGAGAATACTAAAGTCATAATTCCCTCCCATCTTCTGTGTCAGTAAAAAAAATGCACTCATGACATCAAGGAAGAAACACGCATATTAATACACAAAACCTTCACTAATTAGGTGAGCCGTGAATGCTGCAATCACAAGAGCTGATTTAGAGGTAAAATCACAGGAACCTTGAACATTTGGTGCCTTGTGCTGATCTGTGTTTGCAAGCTCCTGGGTTCTGCCTGCCAGGGACCTGCTCTTTCTTTGTTTATCAACTGAATGCAGGCAGGGATGCAAAATGGCTGTGCAGAAAAGCCTGTGGGATCTGCCTAAGTGGGGCAGTGGCCGAGGGGGCCCTGAGTACTTTCACCGTCTCTTGCTGCCTCCTGGGTGCTTGTCCAGATGCGAAGCTGGAGCGGGGCTGGCTGTCAAACACCCAAAGGAAAGTGAGCATCTGTCACCAGGTAAGAGAAAGAACAGATCAGGCTGAGGGGGGGCAGGGGGCAAGTATGTTCAATTTTAACTTGAGAAGACCGTTTGGCAACCAGCCGATCAGAATGGTAAGATAAGTCAAAGAGATGTGCCAGCAGCACGTGGTGACCAGGAGAAGGCAGATGGGAATGTGAAACCAGAGAACTCAGGTGGCAACAGACAGTCTGAGAGCAGCCCAGTGCTGCCCAGGGAGAGGGATGCCTTGGACTCCATCTACCCAGCCCCTCGGCAGGGAGGAGGGATTCCTTTCAGGTTCCCACACGGCTGGAAGGAAACTGATGGCAATTCATTTTCACCAGCATTTCTGAGGGCCTACCATGCGCTGCTCTTGGAGCTGCTGCTCTCCGGGCTGGGTTTCCAAAGCACCTCAATTTCAGAAGGTGTTATAGCTCTGCAAAGAGCAGCCTCTGGTCCCAGGCTGAGTCACCATCACTGAAAATCAATACTGTGACGGGCCTGACCTCCACCAGGTGAGCCAATGATGCTGGGATGGCAGCTGTGCATGTCCTGGAGCTGGGAGACCTTAAACCACCCCAAGGCTCTCTGGCAACAGCTGGAAGGGATGAGAAAGCATGGAACAGGTCATGTGACTATTCCCACTAAATATCAAATCGGGCCTCACAAAATGCACATACTCAATAATGTCACCTCAATGAGCTAATTCCTCAACGGTCATACAGAAAATATACTACTTCCTAGATCGTCTGGCTTACCTAATTGCTGTATTGATGTGCTATTCACTGGAGTTCGTTAGAAAACATACAGATGTTTCCAATTAATCCAAAGCTCAAAAAGGCCTTAGGTCCTACAATACATCGCTACTCAGAGTGTGTCCAAGGCAGGCAGCCTCAGAATCCCCTGGGAGCTTAAAAGAAATAGAAGAATATCCAGGTTCTCCACTCACCCTAAACCTACTGAGTCAGAATCTGCATGTAACCAGATCACCAGGGGATTCATTCGCAAATTTAAGGTCAAGAAGCACTGCTCTCATTCAAAACTCTCCATCCTAACTTTCCATGGTCTGATTTTAAAAAGGAAAAAGACTTCCCAGGGAAAAGAGCTCTCACAGTCCCTGCACTTAGGAAACTGTGTTCATTTCATTCCAATAAGAACTGGGGGAGCATGTCTTAGAAGACATTTTTCAGGATGTATTTTGTTCTTAAAGTCAGTGAGAATTCTGAACAACCACTTATATTAAGCCCCCAAAGGAAGGCCACCCCTGCCTGTGTCTTGAACAGAATGCTTCCTTCCTTCTGTAGGGATCCCCTGTGTCATTTTCTGCAGGTGCTATAGCCCTGTCCTCCACGTCTCCAGAGAAGGAGCTGGGGAGGCAACAGTGTACCCACTGAGGGGTACCATTTATACTGTCACCCCCAGAAGGGACACCTGCTTGCGTCTGCAGAGCTCTGAGTAACCATCCACTCCCACTGTGGGTTCCCCCGGGGCTGAAAACTCAAATGTCTTCAAAAAATAGGCAAGTGTGATGACCAGAAGGTCAGCAAATTCGAACTTTTTTGAGACGCGTACTGGCCTAACACAACTCTACTAGCAGATGCTGGCTTACGGGCCAGCCGTCGGAAACCATCAGTCCATATGCTTTTCTTTATCCAATCTGAGACCTGGTTCTGTCTCAAAACCCCAGGCACACGCCAGCCCCAGGCGGGCCAGCTTGCCAGCAGGAGCACTCACGGGGGTTTGAAGAGCACAGGTGACTCCTCTCCTAACACATCTTCTCCAGGAATGAAGCCCTGGCGAGTTGCTGGCCTGGGTAGCTCTTTGGGGAACTTTTGTCTGGGAGTTATTTAACCACCAAGGAAGTTCTAGAAACTGAACCACCTTTATTTATTTTGTTCGTTTTGTTCTGCTCGAGACAGGGTCTGGCTCTGTTGCCCAGGCCAAAGTGCAGTGGCTTGAGGGTCAAGGCCCTAGACCTTCGGGGCTCAAGAGATCTTCCTGCCTCATCCTCCTGAGTAGCTGGGACTGCAGGCATGCATCATCATGCCTGGCTAATTTTTAAAAATGTTTTTGTAGAGGTGGGGGGGGTCTCACTATGTTGCCCAGGCTGGTCTTGAACTCCTTGGCTCAAGAGGTCCTCCTGCCCCAGTCTCCCAAAGTGGTGGGATTATAGGCGTGAGCCACTGCACCTGGCCCACATGACCACCTTTAATGTCTCTGGATGCTGGAGAAGAGGTCACAGCACACCAGGCTGGCACATCTGGGACACTCATGTGGCATTCCTGCCATTCCAGTCTCACCCATCAGTGTGAGCACAGGGCTGCATCATCCCAACCCAGACTCCCAGATCCACCGTCTTAGGAAAATCCAGGCCACACCTATTTAGCAAAACCAAGTTTCTCAGGACCAAAGCAAGGGATGGAGAAGCCTCGTTCTCCAGAACTCAGCAGCCCTTATCTTAGCTGGGAGGCTGTGGTAAGTGTCAGCGCTGGGGCCGGGGCCGCAGCCATCCCTGGTGGTTTGGCTACCCCTCTTGGTGTCCTAATCCTCCCTCCTCTTTATGACAGGCAGGAGCTCCTGTTAGAGCTCATATCAGTTACATTTTGCTTCTCATTTCAGTCAAAGTGTCAACAATCTGGAATACTCCCCCATCCTTCTAGCGGTATTTTTAGCACGAACAAACAACTGACATAGTTAGCTGGAATAAATCACCTCAAGAAACCCCAGTTTGGCTCATTTTTTGCTCCCACGTCAGCTATTAATCTCCACGCAGATCCGCATCCAGGAGATGGCACCTAAGCTGGAAATGACCTGGGCAGGTGCAACTGAAGCCCCTCTTGAACCATACTGCCCGGTTCCAAGACCTCTCCAATCCCTGTGAGTGACATCTTAATGAAGGGAGCCATTTTGTGTAGTGCCATCCATGAAGCCACAAAGTCCACTGCCAGGGCTACTCCCGAGGGCTACCCGAGCGCATGGCATTAGGGCCGGGGGGGCTGCCAAGCAAGGGTGGGGCCCAAAACCCACCCTCAGATTTGGAAAATGAACTGAACCAGTCCCTTTGGAACAGGAAGTACCAAATAGGCATCTGCTAAGGAAATATGCAAACGGGACATGTTTGAGAGCAAGCCTTCCTGTCAGACCGCTGGCTTCTGATGGAAATAATCTCTTCTCCCTCAACCGCAAAGCCTTTTGGTAATTTCTGACATGAGGGAAGCAAGTCCTGGCCTCTTCTGCTCTGCTGCCCTGCCTCTCCTAGAGGACCTTCTTCCTGGAGGATCTCCCGGTCTTTATTTCTGACTGAGTCCCCAGGGCCCTGATTTCCCCACATGCCTCAGTTTGAGGAGGGAACACAGTGAAGAAATGAGACACTGGGGCCCAGTTCAGCAGACAACGGCAGATGTTAAAAGAATGGAAATCCAGGCCGGGTGTGGGCTCACACCCAGCACTCTGAGAGGCTGAGGCAGGCAGATCACGAGGTCAAGAGATCGGGGCCATCCTGGCCAACATGGTGAAACCCCATCTCTACTAAAAATACAAAAAAAAAAAAAGCTGGGTGTGGGGGTGTGTGCCTGTAGTGCCAGCTACTCAGGAGGCTGAGCCAGGAGAATTGCTTGACCCTGGGAGGTGGAGGTTGCAATGAGCCGAGATCATGCCACTGCACTTCAGCCTGACAGAGGAAGACTCTGTCTCCCACAAAAAAAAAAGTGGGGGGAAGAGTGGGAATCAGATCAGGCTACCTAAACCCAGAAGGGGAAGGGCTTGGACCACGATGTGATATGATCCATAAAGTTCTGTAATACAGAAATGGAGCCTTCTGCACAGTCAGGAGGGAACTAGGAAGGAAGGGGCCTAGCCAGGCATCGGCCCAAGTGGCTCTCCAGGACCAGAGGTGGATGTTGCATCTCGATGGGCGCCGGTGCCGCATGGGACTGCACATCGTTGCATCAGTCAGCTGCTCCTGTGAATCCCGGCCCGTTTTACATTTCCTGCCTTCTCTGCCTTCACTTCCTGTGTGTTCCCATGAGGGGCTGCTCAGTTTCACATGGCTTGATTCCACTGTGCCAAGGGACACTGAAGGTGGGACTTTTGTCCATGCCTGGCCTGGAGCTTGGAAAAAGACAGCCCTGCTCCCTGAAGGTGAGGGTTTCTTCGGAGGTGTAGCACACTCCAGTGTGATTCTGCCTCCAGATCTCACTGCATGCTGCGTGAAGGCAGAGACAGTGCTGTCCCTGGATTTGGTCCTCCTGAGCCTGGCACCATGCCTGGCTAAAAGCAGGCACTCAACACCCATGAACTGGGGGAGCTGTTCAAAGGACAGTGAATCTGACTATCTGAAGGTGGCTTATCTACTCTCACCAGTTGTTTTCAGCTCAGGATCCCTACAATAATACTTGTAGGATAAATTTGGAGATTCTCCTATTTCTCTTCCTTGCTCTCAGGTTCCTTTTTTTTTTTTTAATAGTAAAGTTTCCTTACTTTAAAATGTAAAAGACCATTACAAATGAACTGGGATTCAACTGTGTTTGGAATATCTGATTATTTTTCACAACTGGCTGGATAACCAGCAGGCACTTTATACCGCCCATTTGCAGAAAGCTGATCATCATCATTTTATCAGATAGTGAAACTCAGTAGAGATGAAAATGGATAAGGTAGACACAAGCTTAGCTATGGACAAAGAGCTCCCAGGCTACTCTGCATGGACAAAGTTTCAAGCATGCATTGCACAGACAGGTATTAATGTTTGTAACAGGCAGCCCTGGGCCAGGTGCAGGGGAGCCAGAGGCTTCCAGAAAACACTTGCATGAAGTCTGAAGAGGACACTCCCATACTTCAAATTCTTGACTGAGATATGGGGAGGACTTTGGAAAGAAAAGCACGAACATGAATAAACCTTCTGGATGCTATGACTGGGGAGGAGTGGCTTTGGTGTGGGCCTTGCCATGGCACCCCTCCTGGCCCAGCCTGGCCTCTCCCAGCTGCTCGGCTTTCTGAACCTGGGGCCGCCAGCTAGTGCTCTCTTCTGTGGCTGACAGGGAGGCAGGGATGCCCTGAAGGCTTGCTCTCTAGCATCCTCAGAAAAAAAAAACCTAAGAAAAGGGAATTTCCCTGGAAAGGAAGCAGAATATTCCATGAGGATTTAAACTGGGGGACACCAGTCATAGGCAAGCCTAGTACCGGTTGTGAAAAAAGGGGGAGGGGCTTGGGCCAGCACCACTCCTTATCTCAGGACATGGCTGTTTCCAACCCCGGAGAAAGGAGGAGCCTCTCATAAACAAATGTGGCTTCAAATACATTTTCCCACCATTTCCTCTCTTCCAGTTCTTCTCCTTTTGCCTCATCACAAAATTTTCAGTTTCCAAGCCATTTTTCATTGCATTTTGGGGATTTGGTCTCTCTTGACAAGCATCTACAGTTAATGAAGGCAAGAGCACAGACCCAACACCCCACAGAGAGATGACATAGATGGGCGTGGGGTGCTGGGAGGCTGCTTCCTGGGCTCAGCAAGTCCATCCCAGAAGGACATTGGCTCAGTGATCCAGAGCCAGAGAATCTCAAGGGCAGAGGACCTGTCATCATGTACAAATGCTGGAGACCCTCCTGCAGCCAAACACGACAACAGAGAGCGCTCAGAAAGGTTCGTTTCTTTAAAATGTAGTAAAATATACATAACATAAAATTTGTCAGTTAGCCATTTTAGGTGTACAGTTTAGTGGCATTGTGTACATTCACACGGTTGTCCAACCATCATCACCCTCCATTTCCAGTACTCTTTTTTGTTGCAAATGAACAATAACTTCCCATTCCCCTCCCAGCCCTGGCAACCACCGTTTTGCTTTCTGTCTCTATGAGTTTGACTACTCCAGTACCTCATATAAGTGGAGTCACACATTCTTTGTCCTTTTTTGACTGGCTTATTGCACTTAGTGCAATGCCCTTGATTTTCATCTTTGTTGGTACATCCATCAGAAAATCCTTCCTTCTTAAGGCTGAATAATATTCCACTGTAGGTATAAACCCTATTTTGCTGATCCATTCACTTGCTGATAGGCACTTGGCTTGTTCCCACCTCTTGCCTATTGAGAATTATGTTGCTGTGAATGTGGGCGTATAGATCTGTCCAAGTCTCTGTTTTCAATTCTTTTGGGCAGACACTCAGAAGTGGGACTGCTGGATCACATGGTAGTTCTATTTTTAATGTTTTGAGGAACGACCATACTGTTTTCCAAAGAGTCTGCACCATTTTACATTCCCACTAGCAATGCACAAGGGTTCCTGTTTCTCTGCATCCTGGCCAACACTTGTGACTTTCTCCATTTTTTGATAAAATCCATCCTAATGGGTATGAAGTAGTATCTCACTGTGGCTTTGATTTGCATTTCCCTAATGATGAGTGAGTAGAAACTCTTTTCATGTGCTTATTGGCTATCTGTATATCTTCTTTGGAGAAACATCAATTCAATTCCTTTCCTTTGCCCATTTCCTAATGGGGTTGGGGTTTGGTTTGGTTTGGTTTTGGTTGCGGAAAGTTGATTTTAAATAAGCTACTGCACCACTAAGTCCCACTCCACTGTGACCCCTGTTGTCTTCCAGGCTGCCACCCATTCTCCTGTGTCCAAAGACCTCCCTCCCCAACTGGTACCCCTGGGTGGTTACTGTGTACTCACTCCTTGCAGACATCCTTCAGGTATCAATGGATCATTTCTCCAGTTTAATGAGATGAACAGCCTCTTTCCTGGTGGTCTAACTTCTTATCAAATGCCATATAATAGACATGTTCATTGCTTCATCACTCAGCTCAGGCATAAAAACTTCCCACAACACCTGGTCTCTGAGTAATCACTAAATCAAAGCATTATTCAATATGATGTTTCAACTTAAACCGAAGTTCTCTAAAAGTGTGTGTGTGAGCCTGAGTGAAAAAGAAACACTGGTCTCAGTTGCCAAGTAATGCTTTTTAAAAAAATTAGCTGTATCTCCACTCAAGTAAAGAATGACCGTAACTATCTTTCCTAGTTTATCAATTCCAGATTAACAGGGGAGATAGCATTAAACTCCTGCTCATCTGGGTTATAAGCTCTAATGGAGCAGAAACCGGCTTGTTTACAGCAGTAATCCCCAACATCTAGCACGGCCCCTGGCATGTGGTAGAAACTCAGTGTTCCAAAGTCAGTTCACGGTTACAAGCACAGATGGCGAGGCCAGATTGCCTGGGTTGAAATCATGGCTCTGCCATTGTCTGTGTGTATAATCTTGGACAAATTACTTAACTTCTCTGTGCCTCAGTTTCCTTATCTATAAAATGAAAATAATAAAAAAAACTACCCACCGTAGATAGTTCTTGTGAGAATTAAATTAGTTGAGTGTGTAAAGAGTGCTACTAAGAGTGCCCGTCACAATTCAGTGTATAAACATGAGTGGTTATGAATGCTGAAAGAATGACTGATGAAATGAATGAATGTTGTATACGTTTACTTCTTCCATATAGTCAGTTTCCACTAATGTCAGAAGAAATGTGATTGTCTGATAAAATCTGCGTTCACACGTATAAGAGCTGAGGCCATAGGCAGAAGTGTTCTAGAAGAGCTCTGTGCCTCCAATCAGGTGACTGAGGGTGTGGCTCAATATCCCCTGATGTCTTATAGTTACGGGTCAGAAAAAACACTTCAAACACTTGTACAAACACCATAATGATCTCATATTTATATTCGTAATCTTGAGAGGTTTCGAAAATCAATTTTGTTTGCTTTGTGGTAACATCTGATGTTTTCTTAAGTGTGCTATTGATTTGATGACCTCTCTGGGAGTACATGAATGGGGTGAGTATATGTTCTATTTAAATAGGAAACAATAAAAATTCAAATCAATTAAAAATCTAATGAAGAACTGCATGCATAACCACAATTATTTCAGGGCAAGAAAGTTAAATTCTGGCAGTGGCTCTCCTTAGCAGCCATTGTAAGGCTTGCTGAATAAGAATACAACCTTTCAGTAACACTGAAGTTCTTAAATGCCACCATTAAGTATGATACTATCTGGTACATTTTCCAAAGACACAGAATAACAAACTGTCAGTTCTTAACCTGATAATTTTTTTCTAAAAATTAATTTCAATGGAAGAAACACAGTCTGATGCCCTGATCAAAGCTCTGGATGGACAGTGCCCCACTGCCTTTGGGAGAGACAATTATGTACTCCAAACATTACCTGGTACCTACTTCTACCTTTTTGGGCCAGTAAGGAAAATTACTAAGTAAAATGTATTAATGAAGGGACATTTCTACAAAGCTGTACTGCAAAAGAAAAAAATCAGGGCTCTTATGGCAAGTATAATAGATAGTGACTCTATCAGAATTCATGAACACCTTTCAATATAAAAATGTATACTTTGTTAGTTTTTGGGGGGGCGGGCAGAGTCTTGCTCTGTGACCCATGATGGGTGCAGTGGCACAATCTCAGCTCTCTGCAGCTTCCACCTCCCAGGTTCAAGTGATTCTCCTGCTTCAGACTCGTGACTAGCTGGGACTACAGGCATGCACACCACGCTCAGTTAATTTTTGTATTTTTAGTAGAGAAGGGGTTTTGCCATATTTGTCAGGCTGGTCTTAAACTCCTGACCTCAGGTGATCTACCCGCCTCGGCCTCCCAAAGTACTGGGACTACAGGCACGAGCTACCGTGCCCAGTCCATTGTTAATTTTTATTTTGGGAAAAACTTACAATGTGCCTGAGATAATCATTAGTCAGTTAATATTAACTTTCATTCTTTTGTTTAGATATTTAATAATTCAGGGGTTTAAAAAATAAAATTTTCAACAAAAAGGAAGGCAGATTAAGAGAAGCAACAAAAAGACAAGACACATGAAAATGGCAGATGTGAATCCAAGCATATCATTAATTATATTAAATGTGAATGGACCAAACACTTGAGACAGAAGGCAGAAATTATCAGACTAAGTAGAAAGACCCATCTGCTATTTACTATATGAGAAGAGAAGTAGGCCAGGTACAGTGGCTCATGCCTGTACTCTTAACACTATGGGAGGTCATGACAAGCGAATCACCTGAGGTCAGGAGTTTGAAACCAGCCCGGCCAACATGGCAAAACCCTGTCTACACTAAAAATACAAAAATTAGCTGGGTGTGATGGCATGTGCCTGTAGTCTGAGCTACTCAGGAGGCTGAGGCACAAGAATTGCTTGAACCTGGGTTGCAGTGATCTGAGATCATGCCACTACACTCTAGGCTGGGAGACAGAACAAGACTGTCTCAAAACAAAAAAGAAGACAAGTAATATGTGAAAAGAATGGCTGGGAACTTTTTGGAAATGACAAATAACACAAACAATACCAGTACAGTTTTAAACAGCCCAGTGAATGCTGAACAGGATTCACCCTTAGATAGATCATAGCGAAAGTGTACGATAGCAGAAACAACAGCAATTACGAGTAGCCAGAGAGAAAAGACAGATGACATTAAAATGAACTACAAGTAAACAGAGAGTTGACTTCTCAACAACTACAAAAGGAGCAAGACAGATCACTCGCGCTCCTTTTGTAGTTGTGAGAAGTCAACGATTTGTGAGAAAATGTTTGCGCCTAGAATCGTATATCCAATTTGAAAAACTTCTTTGGAGAGTAAAGCCAAGTACACTTTTAGATACTGTCTAAGAAAGTCTGCCAGCAGTAGACCCTCGCTAAAATTTCTTGGGTAATCACTAAGGAAGAACAACCGAAAGAGAATGTTTCCTTTTCATATTATTTGAGAAAAATATATCATAAAAATATAATCCATTGGCCGGGCGCGGTGGCTCACGCCTATAATCCCAGCACTTTGGGAGGCCGAGGC
Organism: Callithrix jacchus; assembly: GCF_049354715.1. Lineage (NCBI taxonomy): Eukaryota > Metazoa > Chordata > Mammalia > Primates > Cebidae > Callithrix > Callithrix jacchus. The sequence goes on from NC_133509.1 coordinate 125,495,782, forward strand.
AGGTGGACCATGAGGTCAAGAGATCAAGACCATCCTGGTCAACAAGGTGAAACCCTGTCTCTACTAAAAATACAAAAATTAGCTGGGCATGGTGGTGCGTGCCTGTAGTCCCAGCTACTCGGGAGGCTGAGGCAGGAGAATTGCTTAAACCCAGGAGGCAGAGGTTGTGGTGAGCCGAGATTGTGCCATTGCACTCCAGTCTGGGTAACAACAGCGAAACTCTGTCTCAAAAAAAAAAAAAAAAAAAAAATATATATATATATATATATAATCCATCTAAAAGTAAGCAGAAAAGGAGAGGATAAGATACAGAACAAAAGGCAAGTCAAATAGAAAGCATAAACGACATGGTAGACACAAATATAAATATATCAGTATTTACAATAAATAGAAATAAACTAAATGTTCCAGATAAGACTATAGCCTGGGTTTAAAACAATTATCTATATGTAGTAAGCACAAAAGTACATCCAAACCATATTTTAAAAGTTCAAAAAGAGGCCAGGTGCAGTGGCTCACACCTGTAATCCCAGTACTTTGGGAGGCAGAGGTGGGCAGATCATTTGAGGTCAGGAGTTCAAGACCCGCCTGGCCAACATGGTGAAACCCCGTCTCTACAAAAAATACAAAAGTATCTGGGTTTGGTGGTTCATGTCTGTAATCCCAGTATCCAGGAGGCTGAGGCAGAAGAATCACTTGAACCCAGGAGGCAGAGGTTGCAGTGAACTGAGATTGCACCTCTGCCCTCCAGCCTAGGCGACAGAGCCAGACTCCAACAACAACAAGAAAAAAAGTTCAAAAAGAATGGGAAACAATAGTCCAAGTCTATATATGTGTATATGTATACATGTGTACACAAACACACACATGCACACACATATTTACACAGATGTACAGGCACACATATATATGTATGTGGCTATATGTATCTCATACAAAATAGACTTTGAAGCAAAACGCCTTGTATCTTACAACATAATGATAAAAAGTTGAATGTACCAGAATACACAGCAACTCTAAATTTATATGTACTTAACAGCATAGCTTTAAAAAAAAGAAAGGAAAAACTACTATAAAGATGTGGTAAAAAATGCCTCCTCTCAACAAATGACAGATTAAGTAGACAAACAAATCTATAAAAATAAAGCAGCTCTGAGTGGCATAATTAATAGCTTAACCTAATAAAATAGATCAAAATATACTCAACAAATGCAGAAAGCATTCTTCTTAGGCACACATGGAATATTTACAAGAAGTAACCACTGGGCCACAAAATAAGTTCAACCAATTTCAAATGTATATATAGTCTTTAAACATAATTTAATGAAGTTAAAGCTCATAACATATGATAAATTGAAAAAACTCATATTTGACAATTGTAAAACACAGTTCTAAAACAACTAACTAATGGGTCAAAAAGAAAAGAATAACAGAAATTTAAAAATATTTAGAATTATACAATAATAAAAATTTCAGATATCGAAACTTGTGGTTTATAGCTACAGCAATATTTAGAGGAAAATTTTTAGTTTCAAATGCTTATATCAGAAAATAAGGCAAAAAAATTAATGAACACCCAACTAAGAGATTAAGGAAAAAAAAAACAAACCAAATGCAACAAAACAGAACTTAAAGTAAACAGAAGTTAGAAAATGATAAAAATGAGAACAGAAATTCATGAAAGGAAAGTAAACCTACAAGTGCAATGACAAAAAAGTTACTGGTTCTTTGAAAGGATCAATGTAACAGACAAGTATCTGGCAAGACTGTTCAAGAAAAGAAATAAAGTATATTAAACAATATTAGAAGTAAAAAAAACTTAACCAACAGATGCTATATAAAAAATAAACATTATTATCTTATGCCAATAAAATTTAAAATTTAAATGAAATGGACAAATCTTTACATATAATCTGTATTACAGCTTGCACATTATACATAGCTTAATAAAATAAGAAACAGAAGACCTGAATAGACTACAACAATTTTTAAAAAGCATCAGAAATCTTCCCATAGAAAAAAAAGCCAGCCCCACATGGTTTTACAGATGCATTCTACCAAAACTTAATATGCTCGGAACAAATAATTCCAAAACAGGCAAAAAGAAAAAGTACTACTCCAAGTCACTTTATGAGGCTGACCTAACCTTGAGGCCAAAACCTGGCAAGCATATAAGGAGAAAGGAAAGAACAGGCCTATTTTGCAAATGAACACAAATGCAAAATTCTCTAAAAAATAAGTAACGTGAATCCATAAAAAAGCTAATTTACCATGGTCAAGTCAGGCTTATTCCAAGTATACAAGGTTGGTTTAACAGTAAAAAAAATAAATTAATAGAACATTCACACATGAAAGGAATAAAGTCATATAATGACCTCAATAGATACAGAAAAGGCGTTTGATAAAATTTGCTATCAATTCATGATTAAAAACAACAACTCTTAACAAACCAGGAAAAAGGAAACTTCTTTCATCTCTTAAATAGTATCTACAAACAAACCTGTAACAAATGCAATTCTTTTTTTCTGAGGCAGGGCTCGCTCCGTTGCCCAGGCTGGAGTGTAGTGGTGCAGCCTTGACTTCCTGGGCTCAAGTGATCCCCCCGACTTCAGCCTTCTGAGCAGCTGGGACCCCAGGTGCATGCCACCATGTCTGGCTATCTTTTTTTTTTTTTTCATAGAGATAGGGTCTCACAATGTTGCCCAGGCTAGTCTTGAACTCTGGAGCTCAAGTGATCCTCCTGCCTTGGCCTCTCAAAGTGCTGGGATTACAGGCGTGGATCACTGCGCCCAGCCAAACATAATTCTTCGGGGTAAAACAGTGAAAGAATTTTCTCATTCAACTACTAGATCTTAACTAGTAGAGTAAGGCAAGTTAAAAAAATTAAAGCATTAGAGAGAAAAAAAAACAATTTTAATCACCTCAGAACAAAATTCATTATCTATGTAGAAATTCCAAGCTGATTTATATATAAACCATTAGACTTACTAAGAAGAATGGGTCAAGAAGAATGTGCAAACACCAGTTGGCTTTCTAGACCTTCACAACAAGTACACAGTGAATTTGATTACAAAAATATTCTGTATACATATAGTGTATACGAAAGCATGAAAATTTTTTTCAGGTAACTAGAAATAAGTCTAGTAAAAAATGGGCAAAATCTTTATTAAAAAATATGAAACATCCAAAAATATTTGTAAAGGCCTAAATAATTAGGGAGCTCTAATGGCTATGAATTAGAAAACCTACTGTCATAAATACACAATTCTCCCCAAACTGAGCTATTAAATTACATTAATTCCAAAGTCTCCAGAAGTTTTGTTGCTGTTGTTGTTGCTTGAGACGGAGTTTCGCTCTTGTTGCCCAGGCTGGAGTACAATGGCGCGACCTCGGCTCACCGCAACCTCCACCTCCCAGGTTCAAGCGATTCTCCTGCCTCAGCCCCACCAAGTAGCTGAGATTACAGGCATGAGCCACCACTCCCAGCTAATTTTGTATTTTTAGTAGAGACAGGGTTTCTCCAATGTTGGTCAGGCTGGTCTTGAACTCCCGACCTCAGGTGATCCACCCGCCTCAACCTCCCAAAGTGCTGGGATTACAGGTGTGAGCCACCACGCCCAGCAGTCTTCAGACGTTTTCAAATCAGATGAGCTGATTTGAAAATTCATACGAAAGTTCAAATGTCCAAGACAAGCCATGGCAAACTAAAGAGCAGGATACAGAGAAGGACCCACCTCATGTACAATGAAGCTATGACAATGACAAGACAGTGGCAATCACATGGGACAGGCACGATAGCCAAGGGAACGAAATAGGAGGTTTAGAAACACGGGCAGACATTTGGTTTATGACAAAGGTGGCACTGTGGAGCAACAGGGAAAGAATCTCTTTTCAATGTGTGGCGCTGGGACAATTGGATATCCCGGGGGAGAATTACATTTGCTCCCTCGTACCATACACACATAAGACAGTCTGTTCTATGTGGGCCCTTAGATTCCAGTGTGAAAGACAGCACAAAAGAGCTTATAGAAGACGATTTAGGAGACTATCTTCATGATCTTGCAGAAAGAGAAGGTTTCTTAAACTAGACACAGAAAGTGTTGTCCGTGAAGAAAACCGCTTCTACTTTCCATTGCTCTAAAATGAAGAACTTCTGTTTACCAAAAGATATCACAAAGAGAAAGCAAAACACAATCACAGTTTGGGAGAAGACTTCTGCAACACATATAACCAAGAAAAAGACTAGTAACCATAATAGATAAAGAAGTCTTACATATTTTTAAGAAAAAGACTATCCAATAAAAAAGAAGGAATTTCACATACACTTCACAAAAGAGAAAAGCTGAATGACCAATAAACAAATAAAAAGATGTCCAAATTCATTAGTGATGGGGGACACACAACTTAAACTCACAAGGTGACATAATTAACCAGCAGCCATTGTGCCAAAAATAAGAAGTCTGGCAGAACTGAGCAGTGGTTTACGGAACCACAGGGCTTTTGGGTGCTGGTGATGGGAGTGTAAACTAACACAACCCCTTTGAAAAACAGTTCGGAATTATTCGGTAAAGCTGAAGATAACGGCATCCTATGACCTAACTATTTCACTCATAGAGAAATCCTTGAACGTGTGCACCAGAGCCCTGTAAACAACATTTACGAGCATTGTTCATAATAGACAAAACCTGAAAACAATCCACACATCTATTCACAGTAGACTAAATAAGTAAATCTTAGTGCATTTACACAAGAAATACTATTCATTCATGCAAACCAACAAATCACTGCTGTATGCAGCAAGGAGGATCCTCGGGAATGGGAGGTTAAGCAATGAGCAACGCGAGCAGCATAAGAACATATTCAGTATTTTCTACAAAAAGTTTAAAACACGCAAAACACCATTTTTGTTATTTAGGAGTACAGGCCGAGTGCAGTGGTGCATGCCTGTGATCCCAGCACTTTGGGAGGCTAAGGCAAGTGGATGGCTTGAACTCAGGAGTTTGAGCCCAGGCTGGCCAACATGGTGAAACTCCATCTCTACAAAAAATACAAAACTTAGCTGGGCATGGTGGCAGGTGCCTGTGCTCCCAGATCCTGCTGCTGAGGTGAAAGGATCCACTGAGCCTGGGAGGTTGAGAATGCAGTGAGCTGTGATTGTACCACTGCACTCCAGCCTGGGTGACAGAGTGAGGCCCTGTCTCCAAAAGAAGTATAACATACATGGCATAGAAACATGAGATTAACACAGAATTTAGAATAGTGATTAACCTGTCAGGCGAGAGGCAAGAGGAGAGGATACAGAGAAAAGTCATAGGCAATGTTACATGGAAAATCCATATATATAGGAAATACATATACATGTTTAAGACATGTATAAGTATGTATGTATACATAAATCTACACAGGAAATTCGCAGGTGATATTAATGTTCTTTTTCCTAAACTAAGAATAAGCAAACATGTTCATTGTATTATTTTAGATATATTTTAAAAATATTCTTTTGATTTTAATATTTAATAACAATTTTAAAAGATTCTAAAATACCATATTTGAAAACACTTTAGTAGTATTGGTAGCAATAGTCATAGTAATATGAGTTTCTACCAATTATTAGGTAATTACCAGGTACAACACCTCAAATGCACTAGCTAAATCAATTCTCACCACAACCCTCTGAGATGGATATTTTATTACTTACATTTTGTAAATTTTGTAAATGAGGAAATGAGACTCAGATTTGGTGACTTGCTCAAGGTCACATGACTTGAAAGTGAAGAATTGGGAGTCCTAAACCAGATTTGTCCCATTTTAATACTGTGCTCTCAACCACTACCAAAAAGTCTTCCTCGTTCCTTTCCTTCCATACTGGACTACCCTATATCACTTCCAAAAACGCCTGCTTCTCCAGAGTAGTGAGATTATTTTGGGGGTTCCCTGAAGAAAGAATTCCCGGTTCTCACGATCCCTACAGTTAGGAATATCTTGTCAATTGTTGATTCTACTGTTGTCTCAGCCCTGCTCAGAGTGACAAGTGGCCGAGATGGTACCTCTCAGCTTAGAACTTTCTGGACCATGTTAAGCTTACTCAAAGTACTTAAACAGCAAGTTTGACCATTTCACAGTGACAGGGAGGTAACGCTGGAGGGACCCGCTGCTCCTCCAAGGGCTTCAGCTGTCTCCTCTGGTAACTGCCCAACAGGTGGACAGAGCTGACCCTCACGGAGAAAAGGTTTCACCTCCATCTCAAGGCCTGACTACCCATCAACTGTGTCCTCCACCCCCAGGCTTCAGGGAGTCTATAGTTCTGCTGGAGACAAGCTTGTCACAAACAAACAGATAATACTACATGGCAGTTCCATCCAACAAGTGCCCACTTAATCTTGTTTAGGTTGGTGCTGAAATGTTTTGAAGAAACCATGGGATCTACTGATTATATTTGGCCCCGATTTTTAATAAAGTACTCTTGGGAAGAAGTTTCCCATCACAAAGAAATACAAATATTTTAAAAGCAAACAAGTCACGGACGGGCTCTCAGACCTGCTGCCATATGCTTTGCTTTTTTGAGCTTATGGCTTAACATTAAAATAACAGCCTTGCATTCCTCAAATATCTCTACTGCTGTTCCTTACTTCTACTACTTGAAAAGGCTGTCAGCTGCTGTCACTTGGAGGCATTGCCGTATTAGCTACCACTGTTTACTGCTTACCATGTGGTATGGCTATTAGTTTAATAAGGCTCCCCTTGGATGACACCCTAGGCTATGGGAGAAGGAACCAAGAGCGTGTTTGTGTGTGTTGGAGAGACAGGGAATGACGCTTTATAAATATTGATGAGAGACACTGAATTCAATTGCATCAGGTTGTACTTTACCAATGGTTAAAGGATCGAATATTTCTTAAAGTGCTTTCACCATCGTAAGGTTCCATGGGATAAACAGCTTGGGGTAGAATCCAGAAATATAGCTGGTGTGCAAAAGAGCAAGTTTGAGATCTGCAAGAAGGAAAACGCCTCAGCGAAGCTCTTTAATTCACTCTGCATAAATAGCTGAGCCTACAAAAGAAATCTCTAGTCAGAGGTTTCCTGGATTATAACAAGAATTTTCTCCTCGATGTGGAGAAGTGCCCTTTTCACTTGAAGACAAAGAAATGTTTGTAATGGAAATGTGTGAACCAATTTTCCAAGGAGAGCTGCTGAAAAGCGCTGATTAAAAACACAGTGAGGTGGTGAGGCAGAGACATAAAGCCAGAGCTGACCCACTTAAAGTTTGTGGCTCGCACTTACTTCTGAAAGTGAAGAAGGCAACCCCGGGCCACCTTCTACATTCTTTCCCTTCTCTCCAACCCCAAGGAGGCCCTGCCCCATTACTGACCCTGCAACTCTGTAGACAATCAGAACCTTCCAGCTTGCAGGAATGTTTACTATTTCTGGCCATTGTGTACTGGTTACTAAGCTACTGCCACTGAGGATGAAATTGTAACCCAGCAGCCCAAAAGACAAAACCTTCTCAACAAAGCCCAACCAACAGGCAATGGATTCAGTGATTCAGGGGAAAGATATGAAGACAGGTAGACAATTCTAGCACATGACAGTTTATAGCGACAATTCTGAGGTGATGGGCGATATTGATTGTTTAAGAACTTTCATTTCCTAGCGAATAAAATGAAGGCACAAAGAGGGAAGGATCTTGATTAAAGTCGCCTAAAACAGGAGAATCACCAAGAGCTAGTGGAAGCCCTCAGTAATTCAGGACAAGCAAGCTATAAAGCCCTGTTTCCCAAATTCCACACATTGGAGTTTGTTTAACATCACTTTTGCCATATCTAAGTATATCTGTATTATATTCTTAATATTCTTCTTTAAATCGCCTTGAAAAATTCTTACCAGCCCCCTGAGCAATAATTTTCATCAAATCATGACATTCTAATGTACATTTAAGAATGTATAACTACTAAAATAAAAATGTTCATCCACAGTCCATCTAAAATTGTCTCAGGTGCTCCAATGGTACACATTGGGAAAGAGTGGATATAGTATTTTAAATAAATAAGGATGACCTAATACTATGTTAGGATGACTTAACAGCCTAAGTTTGTTTTTGTTTTTGTTTTCGTTTTTGAGACAGAGTCTTGTTCTGTTGCCCAAGCTGGAGTGTAGGGCAGTGGTGTGATCTTGGCTCACTGCAATCTCCGCCTCCCAGGTTCAAGCAATTCTCCTGCCTCAGCCTTCCAAGTAGCTAGGATTACAGGCACATGCCACCATGCCTGGCAAATTTTTGTATTTTCAGTAGAGACAGGGCTTTTCTGTATTTCCTAGGCTGGTCTTGAACTCCTGACCTCAGATGATCCACCCACCTCTCTCTCCCAAAGTGCTGGGATTACAGGCGTGAGCTACCATGCCTGGCCCTAAGTTTGTTTTTAATACCAGGAAAAAATAACAGTAAAAGGGATTTTTTATTGTTGACTGCCAGGGTGTCCGTGAGGGACTTAGAATAACTGGAAATAAGGCGGGAAAGGAGTAAATTTAATAACCTTCACGTAAGGGAAAACAGAAGCCCAGGATCACTTACATGAAATTTTCGGGGTATTCACTCAGGGCCATGTCGATGATGTTCAGAGCATCATGGTAATGCTTCTGCGCTGACAGCAAGAGGGCAAGGAGGTGCAGGGAGTTGGCATCGTCACCTTGAAGTTGAAGAGCTTGGCGGACGTACCCCAGAGCCTCTGGAATCTGGTTTAAAACAAAACCAAAAAAGGTTTTAAAACACACACGCACATGAAAGAAGTCATCATTTCAACATCTGATTCTCTTTAAATACCGAGTTGTTTCACATTGCGCCTCATTCACATTTTAAGCCAAGTCTTTATGGCAGCCCCAGGATATGAACCACAAACATGAAAGCAGAAGCCATCTTCAAGAGACATTCTGACTGGCAGAGTGATTCAAGAGACCCTGTTTCTCTGCAGAGTTCCCAATACTGCACCCACTCTTTCACTTCTCCCTAAGTAAACACTTTCTCATTCTTTCCACAAAACTGATCTACTTTCGATCATGCCCGAGATGATTTCACTCTAAGTGGAGACACAATCAAATAGTCAGAGGTTTTTAGTGGAATTAAACTGCCTTAGCTGAACCGTTCTCATTTTTTCAAGTTATCACTGAAATTAAAGTGCTTAATATGTTATTAAACCTTTAACAGAGCTTTCCACGTGATCAGAGGCCTGAGATTCTTTCAGTTTCCTTTGTCCTGGACCTCCAGCAGACATCAAGGAAACAAGCCAAAAAAGCAAACAACAAACAAAAGCCCGCACCTTTCCAGACCGCGACCCAAAATAAGCAGATCCGAGGAACAAACTGCAATGCCACATGCAAAGCAGATGTGGCCAGATTCATGTGGGACCAGACACAACCTGAACCTTCAAACGCAACCGCTTTTCAAGACTTCCGCAAAATCATCCCAACACAGGGTTGACAAAACGCACACAAAATGGATATTTGAACACCCTGGATTCCACACAGGTTTGGCAGTAACTAGGGAGAATTAGAACCTGAAGCTAGATTTCAAAATAGAGCTCTGTCCTGAAGCATTCTTACACAGCCATCCCACGGACTCCTTCCTCTCTTGCTCCAACTCCAGTCCTCTGTGGGCCTCTTCTCAGCTCTCCAGCTTTTTCCCAAACCCTCAGTAACCTCACTCCTTAGTAGAAAGCTATGACTTCTCTTTCCCAAACTAATTGCTTTTCCTCAATGAACTTCTTTTCTTGATGGATTTAGGTCATAACTGTTGGCAATGGAGGCTTTCTGCTTTGGAACCATAGAATCCTGGTTCTCACAGTTGGAAGGAAGACCGTCCACCCCAATCCTTCAGTTACCAGGAGGAAGCTGAAGTCCTGGGAGATGAAATGGCTTGAGCAAGGTCACCCAGCCATTGAGTGCCTGACAAGAGAGTGATTCCTGTCCATCCTCTCCTCCTGTTCAAATCCCCTCCCCTGGGAAAGCAGAGAAACACTCCCTCGGAACTCTGCTATTCTGACACTACATGCCCACAAAGGCTGCTGCCATACCCATAAGGCTTCAGCTACTTATCCTTCCCCAGGTGACAACCTACTATGCGAACAGCACTCCCCTGGTATTGATGGCTGGGTCGAAAGGCACAGCATAGCACGATACTGATTTGCAGGGATGACCAGAGCAACCAGGAACCAACTGATACAGGGATCAGAATGATGTCTTTAAGGGAGAGCTGCCTTGAAGGAATTCAAAGCTGGTTCCTTCATTTACTGAGTATTACCGAGTCACATGTCAGGTGGTAGTCCAAGTGCCAGGGTAAAGCAATGACATTGGTGGACGTGGGCTCCTGGAACCTACAGTCCAGTGAGAAAGACAGAAACTGAACAAGAGAGCTGGGAAAAAGAAGAAAGTGTAGGCTGCTACAGGAAGAAGGCTTCATGGAGGAGGTGAGAGAAGCTGTCGGTGTAGGGGAGAGATCAGATGGCCAGTCAATGCCCACACCTGCTGCAGAAGTCCAGCTGTAAGCCACAGTCAGGTGACTGGACCTTTACAGGGGAGGCATTTTGGTTTCCTCAGTCCCTAGGTTGCCAATGGAAGCCACTTCTCAATGCCACTCCCAAGCAACCAGGAAGACAGTTGCATACCTCAGCCCAGGCCTGCCAGGAGAATGGCATGTCTGGAGAGCTGACCTTTGATTCACCCTCCCAGTCAGCACTCGGGAATGTGCTGGGGTTACCACCAGTGTCTTGCACCTGGTGGGTGGGCAGGCATGTGGCCAACGTCCCCAGAACAGCTGGGAGTGGACAGGAGGGTTTTGGGAATGGCAGAGGCAGCATCTAAAAGCTGCCTTTGGGAAGATGAAGGCCAGCAAAACTTGTCCCTCCCATTAGGAGATACTGTTAAGTCTCCTTTCTTGAGTAGCCACAATGTGTAACTGTTCACGTCTTCCATGTATTATAAAGGACCTGGTTGGTATCTTTTGTCTCTGCCTGCTGGCATCTTCCTGTCAATCACTGATACTCCTATGACAAACAGACCCCAACCAGTGGCTAAATCCCCACCATGCAGCTCAGCACTGGGTTCTGCTACCTGGTTCCTGTTGGCAAGGGACAAAGGCTTTTTGATGACTCCCGGGTTCAGGATATATGCCATGTGCTGCTCCCCAGGTTACCATCTGACCCCAGCTGTGTGGATTTAATGTCCAAAAGCAGAGCCTGGAACTCCTGTGTCTTCACAGCTGATGCTCAAACCAACCAAAATACCAGGCTCTTTGCTGAAACCTCTGAGAAGGGTTTCTGACTCCAGTCAGCCTCAAGGGAATAAGGGAAGATCACCTACCACTTCAAACTGAAGAGCTGAAGGAGTTGTTTCAAGATACAGAGTGCACCATGTTTAGGAAACATTAGAGAAACTGACCTGTCTGGAGATGGCAAGCTGCAGAGCCAGGTAGAAAGCTGCTTGGTGATCTGTGGGTGACAGGCTGTGGGCCCTGAAAAAGTATTTATGGCTATTAGTACATGGGAGAGGAAGCCATTTTTACTTTCCCTATTAAACAAGTCGTCTTCACATTTGCATTCTTATACTAAGGCCACACATTTATGTAACTATGTAATGCTTCCTTCAAACTCTTCTCCTGTGACCACCAACACATGGAAAGCAGTTCTCTTACCACTGTCTAAAGGGACAGAACAGGAGCATGTTTCTGTGTTCTGTCTAGCATCTAAAACGGCAGCCAAACCTCACCAGCTTTGCAGAGGGCTTGGAGGTGAAGAGGCCACAGGCCCTGAGGTTGGATCTCCCCAGCAGGTGGGCCCCTGTGTCATGCTGGGACATGGTGAAGCCATGTGTGCACCTGGCAAGGCGACGGCTGCTTTGGGTAAGTTTGGCTTGGGCTTCCTTCACGCTACTTTACCCAAATTTCTAGATTTCAGAGAAACCATATGAAAATCAAAGACCCAGCTTTGCTTATAAAATGAGGTTTTTGGTTTTTGATGAAAAAAAGGAAGAGAAAGACACTCATTCAGTCTTTTGAAGCTTCTAGGAAATGCCATGCCGTTTACTGATTGCATCCAGGTAACTGTGACGTGTAAGGCTGTGGGGAGGCGCTAGGCTCAGTGTTAAGGACTGGCATTTGACATCAGACGGGAAGGGACCATACTGGCCTCCTAACTGATTGCAAATGTGGTCTTTTCTGCTTCTGTGTGCAAGTCATTTGGATTTAGCATAAGCAATTCAAAATGTGACTCCGTACAATATAATTCTGTGTTTAACAGTCTCCTGGGAAGAGAAAAACAAACTTTTACTTTCTTTCAAAGGCACCATGGAACAAACTAATTAGGCGGGACCCAGATAATAAACAAAACTTCGTGCTGTTCTGTCAACATTCTGTGATTACAGGAGGATCTTCTACCAGCAGACAATAAATTCAAGATAAAAAAGAAAATCAAATCACTATGGATTCAACGGTGGCAAACAGGCCAAAGATTGCCTTCTACAATAATAAGGCCTTTTAATTGAATTGCGTGCTGCCGGGAAGGGAGCTAACAAGTCTCCCAGGGGTCTGCCATCCAGAAAATAAGCTAAGTCCACTAATTTAGGGCATTGTTTATGCAAATGTAGTAGCTCACATGCAGGATGAAGGTGAAGCAAAGCTCACCTCTGTCTTTATATTAATCTTAGGAGCAAAGTACCTAGATTTCCATTCCAGGGGACTCTTCACTTGGCCTCAAGATATGCTTTAGAACTTTTCTCAGCTTAGTTGAAGAGGCTGAGGCTGATATTGCCTGTGTTCTCCTTTTAAATGTCTTCTTTTTCTTTTTTTTTGAATTCTTTTTTTTTCAAGACAGGGTCTTGCTCTATCACCCAGGCTGGAGTGCGATGACATGATCATTGCTCATTGCAGCCTCAACCTCCCAGGGCCCAAGCAATCCTCCCTTCTCAGCCTCCCAAGGAGCTGAGACCACAGGCGTGCTCCATCATGACCAGCTGATTTATAAAATTTTTTGTAGACACGGGGATTGAACATGTTATCCAGGCTAGTCTGAAACTTCTGGGCTCGAATGATCCTCCCACCTTGGCCTCCCAAAACCCTGGAATTACAGGCAAGGGCCACCACACCCAGCTACTAAATATCTTATTTCTAAGGTCCACTTTGCATGTGCCAGCATAATTTTACAAATATTGGCTTTCCATGAATTTGTATATCAAAGAATATTTTTCTTTGGTGTTTATAAAAGTGAGACTGAAAAATCATGGTTTCTCTCTCTCATAATTATTTGGGAAAAAGAATACACAATTACAAAGAAACTTTTTAGATTTACTTTATCTTGCCTTCTTTCACAAGTAACAAAGTTTACCTTTATTATAACCCTCAAAAAGAATTTCTTAGAGTTATAATTTTCTCAGCCCAATTCATATTCTTCACAAATAAATCAACTCATGGTTGCCTCTACGCAATACCAACTAACTGAAAAGCTGGTAAGTTGAGGGACTGGATAAAGATGTTCTGGCTAAAGACCCCATGCTGGCCTCATCAAATGATTTTTCTCTGTTAACCACAGCACTGTGAAAGGAACAAACCAGAGGTGATAGAGATCTTGGTATTTCTGGAGTGCATTAGGGCAACATCTGAAGGATTTCCGACTTGGCTAATGATGTGTATTCAACTGCCAAATTTCTAATGAGGCACGACTGAAACATACACATTTTAAAAACCTTGTTTCTACAATTTGGCTAATAAATTCAACTGACCACTTTACCCTATGAAGGAGAAAAGGAAATAAGGAAAATGCCAAAGAAAATAAGAAAAAGCACCCTATGCTGATCTCAAGTAGATGCTAAAATACTTGCTTCCTGCAGAATAACTTCAGTAGCTAAGCTTCCTGTGGAAAAGTCCCTTCGGTATGCCACAGGCAACTCGCCAGACAGAAATCCTCAGCAAGGCGGGTGAGAGAAAGGGCTTTAGCAATCAGAGAAACTACGCCTTCTGAACTCTGTACATGAATCTAAAGCAGCCTCATAAAGCCCCATGCCCATATATTGAATACCTGGCTAGACTGCTCAGAAATACCTAAAAGACCTAAAAATGTCACCATAGGGACACTCACAAAATGCTTCCCTTATCAAAGCACCTCCACATAATTCCATTTCTCTCCCATGAAGAAGCCCACTCATCCTTCTATCCACCCACCCATCCAGTCACCCATCCATTTACATGTCCATCCATCCACCCATCTACCATCCAACCATTGACCCACCCTCCCATCCACTTATCCATCCATCCACCATCCAACCATCCACCCACTCACCCATCCATCAGTCCACCCATCCACCCATCCATCCATCCATCCATCCATCCACCCACTTACCCACCCATCCACCCATCCATCCACATTATGCAATATCTATAACATGATGCCAGGCCCTTTGCTAACCTCTGGGGAGCATGGAGATGAAGCATGCTAGTGCCTTTCCTAGATGAGCTCCCACCCCCACCCCAGAGGGAGAGACTCAAAATGATCATCATGATAGTACAGTGGGAGCAGTGCCCAGAGATAGGGATGCTGGGCTGCTTTTGGAAAGCATGGCATGGGTTTCCCAGATCACCTGGCTAAAACTCAAGGATGTGGTGGCATCTACACCAGTGCTCCCCTAGATTCCATTTCCAACATTCTCTAGAGTTGAAACAAGAATATAAAGAAGACTGACCAGTGTTGACCCTGGTCCATAAGGCATATATCTTGTAACAATAATAAGTACAATTTGTGAAGTTATCAACTATTAAGCTTCTTGTCCAAGAACAGCCAGCAAATGAGAGAAAGCCAGAAGTGGAATGGAAAGCATGTGATTCCAAAGCCTGTTCTTTGTACACTATCACCTTACTGCCTTGTTTAGCCAATTCTCTTTGAAGTCCCCTTCAGTCCTGATTACAGGGGCCATGGGATCCATGCATTAAGTTTTTTTAAAAAAGTGCAAACCCTGGTTAAATCTATTGCTCTGGAACCTCTTGCTAGTTACACACACAGGGTGACCAACTTGTCCTGGTTTGTCCAGGATGTTCTTGATTTTAGCATTGAAAGTCCCATGTTCTGGGAAGCCACTTAGTCCTTAAGAGATTGGGATGGCCAGTCACCCTATATGCACAAATCATACCACACTTAAGCTAGGAGAGAAAGGGGAAAACAAAGCAAGACTGTGTACCCTATAACCACAGTGAGTGATATACACAAATGCCACCATGCTACCTCTGCCTCCTGGAACACCAGGCTTTAGGCATACTGTGGGCCACACAAGGAAAGGTGCCCTCAACTGTTTTCAGGATTGCATTTCTCAGTAGGATGTGAGAGCCTGTAGAAGAAGCAGCTCAGGTCAATTAAGCACCTTCAGCAGCTTTGCAAACAATATTATATTCTTCTTCACTATACTTTTGTACAGGGCAAATGAGTTGGTTCAGCTGCTTGGGTTGAGCTTATGAGTGTAGGAACAGCTGACAGTCTCACATTCAGATGCAGCCACCCAACTTGGATGTCTTCAAACTTTGGATCCACTAGAGAATGAATATTTCTAAATTCTGGTTCCAGTCATAATTAAGAGTTAACTTTCATGTGCTACATCTGCAACCCCATCACTTTTGGAATTGTGTTTTCTTTTTAAACAAAAAATGCAAAACATTAGTATAAACAGAACTGTGGGAGGATATTTAAAATACATAGTAGAGAAAGTACTTCTCATCAAAGTAGTTTTAAATTATTCATTTACATTTAAGAAGAAATACAAATCATTTTCATTTTCTTAAAATCTTTCCCTTAAAGATTTTTGTTAGGATTACAGTTCGCTAGAACAATCCTAGTTAATGTGTACTTGAAACAATATGAAAAACATTCATTTGAAAACCATTCCATATTTCACACAAATTCTAATTTAGGTTAGCCTTCTGCAATATAACCAGTTAGGTTAGTGGGATTTTATTACTCTTTATTCCCATATGAACTAATGTTTAAAAAATCTCTTTGAATTTAAACTTAAGCAAAAGACGAACAAAAAAGAATTCAGGCCAATGGAGCAGCTGTTACATAACATGAAGTTATACTGGCAGCTTAAGGCAGACCACCACTGTGGCTGTTTTTAGAGAGCCAGTAAGATGTGCTGATTTAAGAAAAGTGAAACAGATGTAATGACCACTTTCTTAAGCATCCATGTGTGGGTTTTACAAACTAGGGCTGGAGAATTTAAAACTCCAAATCATTTGAAATGGAAATGCTTTCCACACTCCGTGCTAAAGAACATCAACAAAAGCTTAGCACAGAGACAGATCTTTTGCAGATGTCAATTGGTACTTTTTGTCATTACCCAGACTGGGGCTGGCGACCTGATGTAGCTACCGGCAAGCCTGCTAGGAAATAGAGGAATGAGACAGAAGAGTTTCCAACTAACTGAAACCAGTGATCATGATTTCATGAAAAAGGCACATGGACACCATGATAAATCGGTAGGCAAGCCCAGTTCTAAGGAAGGAGTCTAACAAAGCTTGTGAGATATTGGGAAGGCCTCATGAAATGTTCATGTAAGTGACTAAGTTTCTAATAAAATTCCAAGAAATCAGTGTAACTCAGATATATTTAAGGTGCCAGGATCAATACCAGTTCTTGATTTCACATGATGGGGCTATACTTCCAGACAACGATTTCATTTTCGTGATTCATTATACCCGTAGTAAGAATAAAACGAGGACGTGTAGTATGGGAGGGCAGGAGAGTCGGGATTAGAGTTAGGAGACCCTGACTGCACACTGACTTCAATAGCTGTGGAATGGCAGCTCCTAGAAACTCCTGTGTCTCAGTCCCTGACCTGCAAGGGACATACTGCTTGTCCGTCTTCCTCAATGGTCTGAGATGAGGAACACATTAAGTTAGGCATGTGAAGGCACACTGTGATGCTCAAGCATTTTATAGCTGCAAGGCCTTCTCCTAATTTCCTGAGAGGCACAGTGACAGAGATAAGCACAGGGTGTTACGGAACAAGGTGGGGGCGGGGAGTTTGGGGCTTGTGGGGCTGACTGTCTTCACTCAGTATTTCAGAGACTTCCTGAAATCGGCCTTCTCATTCCTTAATACAAAACCCTGCAGCTTGACATGTTAAAAAAAAAGCTAGAAAAGAATAATCTCTTCTCTAGATGATGACAAATGTCTTTAATAAAGGACTCATCTCCATAGACATACAAAGTATCTATCTTTTTCGAGCTGAAATCGCTTTATTAGGAATGAATAAAATGTGCCCAAATGGATAAACAGATTAAGAGTGCAGATTTACACAGCAACAAGTGACGCAGCAGGGTTTTGATGCTGTATGTTTGGTGCACAAGATGAAAGACTCTCAGGGGTAAAACACTGTTTACATAATCTTTATAAATATCTCTTCTTTTTATACTCATCATACTTTGGTGTCATTATGTACAGCCGAGTGAAAAGATGAACTCCCACTCACCTCTGAAATGCAAGAAGCGCCTTTCTCTGTAGGACCTCCTGCATCCCTCGCAAAGAAGCTAAGAAAAGGGTTCAATTAGTCAGTAGCATCGGAGATCAGGGAGTTTTTGACAAATACAAACCCCATCACAAAACTTGTACATTCAACTGGATGAAAAGCAACAATGTCTGAGTTCCTGTGTACTTAGTCCTGCACAGGGCCCTGGAGAAGACAGGAAGGGAAGCTCAGTCCTACCCCCAAGGCGCTTGCACTCATTGGGTGTGACTGTGGAACAATGCCAAGGGGGCAGTATGAGTTGGGTGATCACTCTCGGTACTCCCAGGCATATGGGGACCATTTGCAAAAGACCAGTTGGGAATTCCAGGAGGAGCATGACTGCCCTCCCAAGTGTAGGCATGTAACTTGCGGAGAAGGACAAGCTCTGTCAGGATGGGATGGGAGGGATCCAAGCACCGGCAGTGTTGATTTTGACGGCCTTCAGAGCTCCTTCTGGCACTGAGAAGCTGCAGTCCTGGGCCAAGGGCACTAGCTTGATGCCTTGAAAGGCCAGCTTGGTTCACACTGGGCAATGGCCAGACCTTTAACACCTTCATGTGAACACCAGGGATGGAGTAGGCAAAGCCAACACTGACGATGGAAAATTAGCTCAAAAGCATGAGGCCGCGATGGCTGTGAGTCAACACTTTCCCTGTGCAGAGCACCTGAGAAATGGCCCCTTAAACCTGGCTAGGAACAAAAAGGTACTTTTCACTAGGGCAAGAGAAAAAGTCCTAGAGGAAGCTGTTTATGGCTAGAACTGCAGAAGGCCATTACCTAACGCCTCTAACATGGCACCTCCCAGCCTGGCATGAGACTGAGAGCAGTGAAAGGCTGCCAGGGGGTCAGTGTGCCTAGAGACCATGGCTAGCTTAGAACAGCAGTGCTACTGCTGGAGGGAACCTCAGAGAGGGCCCAACTGACCTATGAATGGAAGGGGAAGCCACACAGGATCAAGTGACTCTCCCAAAGTTGCAGGAGTAATGAGGGGTGGAGTCTGAACTAAGAATTTACATAGATTAATATGTGACATTAAATTTGCTCTTCACTCAAAGTCTACCATATTAAAAGCCATGTGGTGAGTATTGCCAATGTATCGTGTATATGGAAAATTAGCAAGTAATCCATTAAGAAAAGTAATTGATATGCAAAACTTCCCCAGGACCTTTGATATTTTAGGGCAGAGAAAAGATTTTGGAGTAATTTGTAAAACAAATTACAATAAAACCATGAAAAAAAAAAAAGGAAATATTATAACAGTCAGGATAGTATTTCCTCTTAAGGGAGAGAAGAGGGTTTGTGATTGGAAGGGGCACACGGGGGTGCTTCCCAGGTGGCTGGCAAGGTGCTAGCTCCTGAGCAGGGTCATGGTTACAGGATATTTTGCCTTGTACTAATTCAAATTCATTATATTATCCACTTGTTTCTGAGATTTCCCTTTTGCATTTGCATTATATTTAACAAAAACATGATAAAATAATAGTAACAGTTCAGGAAAAGTTTGTTAATTTGAACTTTCTGCAAACATCACTGAAAACTTAAGTATACACGATTTGTTCTTAGCTAGAAGCCCATCTAACAAAACTCTAAGCATGCCCAAAATCACTGTACCCGAGAGCCCTGGGTGTCTGGTGAGCTGTTGCACTGCACATGTACATATCTGCAAATTAAAACATGCAAATGGAGAAGGGGCATTTCCTGACCAGTCAAGGGAAGCTTCCTGGAAGGGTCTGACCCTGCCTCCTCCACATTCCTGTACCTAAGATCCAGCATCCCTTCACACAGGACAGCCCAGACCAAGCGGTGGGACAGGCACAGGTGCAAGGCTGGGTGGGTAAATCATCCCTCAAAGCCCAGTGAGGTGCCAAGTGCACCACCAGCATAATGTACCTGAAAATGAGGCCTGAGAGCCCTGGTCCAAGGCTTTCCTCCCTGCCCTCCCATTCTCCCATCAGACCAAGCAGAGGACAGCAGCACCAGGGGCCCCAGCAGATGACACATCAGAATGCCCCAGCTTCTGCACCCCCTTGAGACAGAAGGGGACTGTGGGAATCCTGCAGTGTAGACTCAGGCAGCCCAGCCCTGCAGCTCTGCAGCTCCGGGGTGGGACGTCTCTCACCGTCAGTGGCCTGCAGACTGTATGTGAGCCCCAGAGCTAAGTAGCCTTTGGCCTTGAACTCTGATGTTTTCTCTCCCACGTCAACGACAGTTTTGGCAAACTTTTCAGCCTCTTCCAACTGAAAAATGAGACAAGTTAAAAACAAAAACAACCTGCAGAATTTCTAACATGAGTTCCCATAAGCATCTGCTGCCAAAATTGGCTTTCTGATGAGTCACTCTGAAAATGACTCCCAAATCTCCCAGTCCCACTCTGGTGATCCTGTTTTCTTTCTTGAGCCTGTCTAACGGTTTGCAGGATTCCTGCCTTGCTTTTTCTCTTTAAAGTTTTCCTTATTGCTTATTTACCTTCTTTTCCAAAGTTGCTTTCATACTTGGTGGGGATCTATCTTTTTCATCTTTATTTTTTACTGACTGGTTCTATAATAAAGCTGTGTTAGGCATTCAGAAGTTGAACTAATATATTTGTAAAGAATGAAGTTCTTGGAATGTTTTAAGTTTGGGCCTTTCTGTCCCCCCCTCCCCCCGCCAGGATATAAAGAATCCATTCAGGCTTGGATTCTCTTTGCCATGAGCTGTTATAAATTTCAAAACTCCATCCACTTATTTTACAAACCACAACACATGTACCTTGTGCCAGCAGATTCCTGTGAGAAAATGTGCACCTGTAAACTACACCCACAATAAGACCTCATGCACAATTCATTAGAGGCAAAAACAGGAAAATTTGTTTCCCCCAAGTATGGCAAATGATGATACTGAAGTTGGGTGATAGGATACTGGAGTTCATATACTCTTGACTTTTGTGGTCTTTGGAAATTTTAATAATAAAAATGCAAGAAAAAAATATATAGAAACGGGCAGGCGTGGTGGCTCACGTCTATAATCCCAGCACTTTGGGAGGCTGAGGCGGGCGGATCACAAGGTTGAGTTCGAGACCAGCCTGGCCAACATGGTGAAACCCCTACTCTACTAAGAATACAAAAATTAGCCGGATGTGGTGACCCAGCCTGTAATCCCAGCTACTTGGGAGGCTGAGGCAGGAGAATTGCTTGAACACGGGAGGCAGAGGTTGCAGTGAGCTGAGATCGTGCCACTGCACTCCAGCCGGGGCAACAGAAAAATCTTTTTTTTCTGTCTTGGAAAAAAAAAAAAGATTTGTTACTCCTATATATTTTTTCTAAAAAGAGGTCTATTTTAGGCATTTAGGGATGTATATGTTACAGTAATAAATAAATCCAGAGCTGGGAGGAGGACAGTAGTCACTGCTGGGAACTGGCATGTTCCAAATGCAAAGGCTGTGTCCACTCCTCCGCCTGGTCCGCTCCTCCGCCTGCCCACTCCTGGAGCCGCCTGCGCCATCCCCTTGTCTGCTCACAGCCCCACACTGTCAGAACCCACATGGCCACACTACGCCTTCACAGCTGTGTGTTTTAGGTGAGAACCTGCGCTTTTGAAATGTTTTTTCTACATTTTCCCCAGCAAAATGGAACTAGAATGGAACGATCTCTTTGCTAGGCTTACTTTTCTCCTGCTAGGTGAGAATACATGAAAAAAACAAACAGCAAGGAAATAAGGGTGAACGACTTGAGTTTGCAACATGCTTCGGTCTTTTCTAAGCAAACCCTTCTTATTGCTACTCTTGACATGAAGTTAAAGAAATTAGAACTCTATCGTATGTGGCAATTATCTATACCACCAGCTCTGCAATTAGACTGAGTTTTCTATTTTCTACTCAAATGATGTATTTTTTGAGATACTAGAATTGTTA
The DNA here is from genome assembly GCF_049354715.1 of Callithrix jacchus. Lineage (NCBI taxonomy): Eukaryota > Metazoa > Chordata > Mammalia > Primates > Cebidae > Callithrix > Callithrix jacchus. Next base: position 125,517,197 of record NC_133509.1, read on the forward strand.
CAAATCAGGCTATTGCCAAATTCAAATTTGAACAAGAATATTTGAAGAGAAACGCGTATGTGAAGGAAGAGAAATGAAGACAGTTGAATTTACATTTGGGCTGAAGTTTAGGGTGACTCTTTGCTCTATAGAAAATCCCAGGCTCCCAGGCCCCCAGCCTGGGCAACAGAGAGAGACACCGTCTCTACAAAAAAATACAAAAATTAGCCAGGCACAGAGGATCACACCTGTAGTCCCAGCTACTCAGGGGCTGAGGTGAAAGGACGACTTGAGCCCAAAAGGTCGAGACTGCAGTGAGCTACAATCATGCACTCCAGCCTGGGTAACAGAGCAAGACCCTGTCTCAAAAACACCAGGTTCAGCCAGAGACGCTAATTCAGTGTCATGTCTCTTCTCAGTCCCACTTTGCTTGAATAAAGCAAGATGTATGGGAGTATGAATTATAATTCTATCTTATTATTGTTATTCCTGAAGCACAATCCCATCGAAAAAACCCTGGAGTACCCCAGAGTACTCCCCAGTTTTTGGGGGGAATGGATGAGGCGTGTGGAGGCCAGGGGCCCAGGCCCAGCGTTCATGGCTCTACACGGGTTGTCTTCGTGTAGCTGATGAATTATCCTCACTTTTTCTCTGTGCCTCGACATGAAAAAAATGGGCAGTCCTGGCCCCGAGTCCCCTGCAGGAGTGCGGAGGGAGGTGCCCCTACTCACCCAGTGCAAGGAGCCCATGCAGAGCTTGGCAGCGAGGAGGGGAATGGTGGCGTCATCTGGCTTTAGGCGGATACACTCTTTCAGCACCTTCACAGCACGGGCAGACTTGGCAAGAGAAGATTATTCTGTGAAACTCAAAGCGTTTGACACAACCCAATACTACAACCTTCTCAGAGGGGTTTTCGGTCAGGGTGGCCTCCTCGTGGGTTTTTCCAATTTTAAGCCCAAGCAAGTAGGGGCCCGGGGCCCATGAAAACTAGAGCCTGTGGCTTCTGAGAGACCAGGGAGTACACACTGGGTTATAAACCAGCAGAAATGCTTCCTTGGCATCACCTGAATTTTGTTTCCTACTTGTGTAACTATTGGAAAATTGAGAAAAACAAAAAGATGGTGGAAGCTTGTTATTACAAAAGATAAATATCCAATTTAAGGCATAGAACACTAAATTTCTAAATTCGTTTGGTTCAAGTAACCTCTCTCAGGCTTCATTCACTGAAGGGTCCAACTTAACAAGAACAACAATAGTCACCTCTGTTGAGTGTGTACCCAGCAAGGAATGCTACTCTAAACACCTCTGGTAGCATCTCATTCCCCTGATAGCACGTCTATGGAGTGGGCGCCGTCCTCACTCCATTTTACCGAGGAAACAGATACTCATGACTTGCCGGGGTCACTCAGCTGGGAGGGAAGTACCATCCTGCCATTGGACTCCCTCAGCCCACATTTTCATCCGGTATCGTGCACTGCCTAATATAACACACTGCTCAAGATAACCAGCAGGGTCCCCTCCAGGAATCAGCTTAACTCTCAGTTGAGTGGCAGTGTCTGTGTCAACAACGAGCTCTAGTTTAAGCCACGTCCATGTCACCTAAGGAAGTCACAATGACTAGAAAAAGACAAATATTTCAGAATTTTTCTTCTCAGTGATAGGTCCATCTTGGCTCCCTAAATAATTAAATCTGATTGTTCACTGAGAAAGGACCAGGATAGTTTCCCATCGTGGCTCCAAAGACTTCTAAAAAGTCTATCATTTCACGTAGTTCAATGACATTAACCTTGGCATAAACAACTGCGTATCACAAAGGGGACTCACCTTTCCAGCAGCCATCAGGGACAAAGCAAACTGGTACCACAGGTGGAACTCCTCAAAGGCAAACTTCATGGCTCTTTCTAGGCACTGGTTGGGAAAGAAAAACAAATGCAGATATCTGAGAGTCGCTGGTGCCACAACTGCACAGATGTGAGTTTGTGTCTATGTACACTAAGGTAAGTCCCATAAAATCTGCTTCCCTGGAATACTTAAAACATATAATCCTCCACCAAACAGCTCCTACGGAGTCCCCACACGGGCCGGTGGCCAGGACAACCCACAGTTGACCAAAGCTGTGACAATCCCTGCCTTCGAGTAGCTTTGTATCTGGCACAGGGAAAGAGGCAAATACACCAATCTCACAAATACAAAGCCAAACTCAGGAGTGCCCCGAGGGCGAGAAACGGCACTGGGTGAAGCGATCCGGGAGTCAGGGACAGCATCCAGTGAGAACAGAAACTGAGCTGGGCCTTCCTCAGCCCAGCCCCACTTTGAGAAACCATCAAAGGCAAAAACCACAATCTCTTTATCTTCTCAGTATTGGTGCATTGCCTGCCATGGTGAGTAATCTACAAATGGATTTCCCTCTCAGTCAGCAAGGAGCCTCTGGTCCCTGCACAGAGTGACATGATGACGTCAGTGCTTGAGGAAGATCATGGGGGAGTGGGGTGAGAGGGAGGATCTTGCTGGACGGACGTAGGCCAGGAACAAAGTGGATAGAGTGGTCCAGGGGTTTCAGAATCAAGAAATGTGTTCAAGTTCAAATCAGTAAGATGGGTCACCTGTGGAAGCATGCGGGGGCTGGGAAGGCACAAGAGGTGCCCAAATTTCTGGCCTGCACACCTGGGAGAAAACCCATGCCACAGAATGCCTTCATGTATGCATGAGTGTGTGTGGGTGGGGGACAGAGGGAGAGAGAGAGAGTGTATGTCTGTGACAGAGAGAGAGAGTGTGTGTGTGTGTGTGTGTGTGTGTGTGTTTGAGAGTGGGAGAGAAAGGGGAGGTTTTTTTTTAAGAAGAAAGGGAGAATACGGACAGAAGCTGTCATGAACGAATCTGACATGGGAGATACTGAGTTTGAGGCATCATGAGGTAATTTACCAGAGACATTCTGGGACCTCAAGAAAAAGATCTAACAGAAGACAAACATCTGAGAAAAGAGCTGAAGTTACTGGAAGAGATCAGATCAGCCCTGAAGAGTATTCTGAGAGAAGGCAGCAGGGCCAGACCATGGGAAGGGAGAGCAAAAGGACCTGGAAAGGAAAGCGAAGCAGGAACCTGGGTGGAAGGGCATGCAGCAGTGTCACAACACAGGGCCCCAAGATGGGGCCAACAGGGCCAGAGGCGATGGAGGCCAAGAAGCCCTTGGAATCGATTGGTTGAAAAGCTCTGTAAGTGTGTCTCTGGGGAACATGGAAGGAGAACACAGGCCATGGGGACCGATACGCAAAGAAAAGATGGAGATGAGGCATAAAGGAAGATATGTGTAGTGAAGAAAGGCTTTTTATCTATGTGCTTAATTTTTCATAGAGGCAACTCGAGCCTCTGGCTAACATGAGCAGAACGAGCCTGCAGAATGAAGACCCTAGGGAGATAAATTAGATCCCAGAAGACTAGAGAGAGCCAGGTCCCCAGAACAAATGCATCCCTGCCAAGAGGCCTTCTCTTATGGAGGCAGGATCCTCCAGATAAGGAGGAGAGAATGGCAGGTGCTGTCAGGCCCAGCCACAGTTCTCTCTGTAAAGAGGGAATGAGGTGGGTGCTGGGAGGAAAAGAAAAGAATAGTGCCAGAAGGTTATAAAAAGAACAGAGGCTAGGCGTGGTGGCTCACACATGTAATCCCAGCACTTAGGGAGGCTGAGGCAGGAGGATCACCTGAGGCCAGGAGTTTGAGACCAGCCGAGGCAACATAGCGAGATCCCATCTTTACAAAAAAAAAATAATAATAAAAATTAGCTGGGTGTGGTAGAGCACACCTATAGTCCCAGCTACTCAGGAGGCTGAGGAGGGAGAATCACTTGAGCCCAGGAGGTCGAGGCTGCAGTGAGCTGTGATGGCACCACTGCACTCCAGCCTGGGCAACAAAGCAAAACTCTGTCTAAAAAAAAGAAAAGAAAAACAACCCAAAGAACAAAAAAGGTTTAAACAACAATAAAAGCCTCCCTCCACCGAAGGGGACAGAAGGCTCGCAGAAGGGCCAGCTAACTCGGAGACTGGTGTGAGCTCACACTGCAGCCTGCAGCACTGTGTTGCCATCTTCTCCCATGCTGCTCGGTGGCCAGTGCAGGAGCGGAGAAGGATGATGGGATGCTCAGGATTAAGGGACAGTCCAGGAGGGAGGGCAGGGAGCCGGGGACCTGGAGACAAGGAGCCGCAGTGAAGACAATAAATGGGTGAAGGTAAAGTGAGGTAGTGGGAGAGGACAGAAAAGAATAATAGAATTTTAAATGGTATTTAGAGGTCACAGTAAATATGCTAGTTGGCTTACTGTGAAAAGCTGTTCTGACAAACACATATTCTATCTAAAAGCAAAGTCATAAGCATTAATAAGGACCTAGTGCTTGGCGATGGCACAGGGTGGGCCTCCAAAGACCCTGAGCAAGGTGAACACGGACAACGTGTCACAGGCCTCATCCTATGTCATGGGACATTGGCAGGAGTGGCTGGGCAAGGCCTCCAGGAGAGTCTTTAAAAGTGGGGCATTCTCTGCCAAGACAAACTTAGCCCTCAGCCCTGCCCCTTCAAAGCTGGAAGCAGGGTGGCCAGGAAGACTGAGCAGAAAGACAAAGCGCCTGGCCCTGGCACCACGAAGCGCTGCAGCTGCTGCACCAGCCTCTGACCAGGTTTCTTGTAGGGGGAACCAAATAAACTCTGCTTTGGCTAGGCCACTGCATGCTGGTTTGTTAATTACATCTGAATATACTCCTCACTAGTGCGGACACCAAGTGGCAGACCTGGAATCTGAACCTGAACCCAGGGCCCTCTTAGCTGCTCTGCTGTGCTGAGGAAGGTGTCACCATCCCTTGAAGGAGCACAGTGAGGAGGGAAAATGACAGAGCATGCTGAGATGAAGCAGGCAAGACGGTGGTGGGGGAGACCTGACCCAGGTCTGGGAGGCATGGGCTGGGACTGAGAGGGACAGGACAGGTGTGATGGAGGATGCTAAGCCGTGAAAAGCCAACAGCGCCTAGAAACTGACTTGGGCGTGGGGATGAGGGATGATGGAGGAGGAGGAGATGAGAATGATTACAGTGGCTGAAATGAGGCACCGGAGCCGGTATGTGGAAAGATGGGAGATGATCAAAAATGAGGATTTCTCTAACAGCCCTATCCAACCACTGTGCTGCAGTACCACCACTAAGTACTTAAATATAATTAGTAAGTACTCAAACGCTAAGTACTTAAACATTTAAATGTTTAATGCTTTTCCGTCCTCCTTTTGCTACGAGGAATGATAAATATCAACTGTTTTCCTGATCAACAAAAGGAGCTTGGCAGCTGAAACAGTCTGTTCTGAATCAAAAAGCTAGGTGCTATAAATAAGTGTGCACCCTTCTTTTCTTGTGTGCCAAAGGCTAATAGACTCATTAAACTCTGTGAAGCACATTCACGGAGGGCTAATTGGTACAGAGCTGTGTTCCAGGTGCTGCAGGAAAGGAAAACAGCCCCAGTCCTCATCAGAAGTAGAATCACAGGATCCTGTGGCTGGCGGATCACTTGGGGAACACCTAGGTGAAGCCCCCCAAGGAGCAGGCACTTGTCATTCTGGCTGCCTGTTACTCCAAAGCTCTTCTGATTTTTCCAGGGGAAGAGTGGGCACTCCCAAGAAGAGAAGCGGTAGGTTAGGAGTGTGGCACACGCATGGCATGTGGACAGCCAATCAGATGCTCCTGCCAGCCTCTGAATCTGCAAGGGAAGGGGCCTTGGGACCTCATTCCCAGTGGCCTGAGTGATCTGGGGCCTCCCAAAGTGGCAGAACCCTTGTCTCCCTGAATCTGTTTCAGTCTCTTCTTCAGCCTCTTGGAACTGGTGAGCTTAGCAGTGCAGATGGAGAAGTTCCTTTTCTGCTTAACAAGTCAGGTTACCTCGCCAGCAGCCAAAGCCCTGAAGGTATGCCCAGTCAAACACTTCGGGCTCCTCCTGTAACAGCCCCTACCTTCCAGCCCCCGACAAGTAGTAGAGCTTCTGCCTGAGAACCCGTCAGAACAGGGAGTACACGACCAGAATGGCAGCAAGAAAAATAATCAAGGTGCACGACAGATTGGGTGTGTGAATTCGGGCAAGCAATTATCCACTGTGTGCCTAGATTCCTCACTGTAACATGGGAAATATGACAGTAATGAATGCAGAGCATTACTAAGATTAGTGACTACATACAATGCCACAGGAAATAGCACCTCAGAAACAGCCTACTGAGTGCTAAACAAAGGTTAGCTATTTTTCCTTGTTCTTATATTAGGAATGGAAATACAACAAACTGTATCATGCCTATCACTGTACCCAGATTCAATGTACGAAAACTCAGATTCACAATGCATTACATCAGAAATAAATATCTTCACAAAATGTCTTCAAAACTTTACGTTTCCTCATTTTAGAAAAGGATTCAGTCTGAGACCCTTGAAAATAGGGCACAACTTTATAGAACTGGACTAGAACGTACGCTTATTCTTGATTTCTTTAACAGGTGTGGTAACACTTACTCCGTAGCCAGGCACCGTTTCAGTTGCTCCACAAGCATTGCCTCATTGGGTGATCCTAAGGACCCTGTAAAGCAGCAGGCAGGTTCCCTGATCATCTTCTGAAGCATAGGGGTGTTAAGGGGGCAGAGGGGCCTCAGAGAGTTGGTGGTGGAGCCAGATGGGAGTGAAGCGGTCTGGTTGCAAAGACTGAGCTCGTCACCACAACACGACGGCCTCTGAGGACTTTAATTACAGTCGCTCCACTCACACTTCACTTATCAGGACCACTCATGCTGCAGAAAGCAAAGGGCAGCTAAATAAAAGACCCCTCAAAAGGCCGCATGCTTCTTGAACTATTTCAGAGACTCAGCTGTTTTTTTGTTGTTGTTGTTTTTCTTTTTCGCTGCTAATGGGGACCCTTGCTCCCATGGTCTCTTTGGGATTCCTGAGGCTACTAAGGACTGAGACCTTCCAACTTTACTGATCCCACGATATCCACCAGCACCACGGCAGCCAGGAGTGCCACGTCTCCAGCCCGTCGCAAAGCTCTCAATTGACAAAGATGACATGAGTTGTGTGTGTTCTCTACAGGCAGCATCTCTCACAGTGCCCAACTGGTTTGGACCTCTTTCTCATAATGAAACAACCCACCTCCCATAACAAGCCATGAGGGTGTCATAAAGAGAGTTAGGAAATCTGGGTCACTTACAAATTAGCCCTCCACCCCTATTCAGAGGTGTGTGAGCTCCGGCATCGCAGCTGATGGCACTGCATGCCAATGGGCTCTTGGCATCTTATGAGATACAGTGACGGAACGCCAGCTTTGGAAAAGTGCCCAGACAGCTTCAGATGCTCCTGAGATGCTGATGCCAAGCGTGCTGCCTGGATATATAACATGTCCTCCCCTCTGTTTCCGTAAACATGAAGATTACATAAACCTCTAAGCAGCTCAGGTCAACCATACCTCAACTACAAAGGGAGACTCCCTGCCAAAAAATGTACCCACGGTAAAAAGGAACGTGGGTTGTCACTGGGGGCATTTGCTGTCCACAACCCTTGCCCCGCAGGCTGTTTGTTCATTCCGGTCCTGTTTGCCTATCCCTTTTTAAGAACCCCATCACATGGGTATGTGACAGAGTCAAAAACTGCAGTTTTAATATTGTGGAGAGAGGGGGAAAATAAAATAAAAGCATTCACATCTATTTATTTAGAGACAGGGTCTTGCTCTGTAGCCCAGGCTGGAGTGCAGACATGATCTCAGCTCACTGCAACCTCCACCTCCTGGGTTCAAGCAATTCTCCTCCTTCAGCCTCCTGAGTAGCTGGGATTACAGGCACCCACCACCACCACACCCGCCTAATTTTTTTGTATTTTAGTAGAGATGGGTTTTACCATGTTGGCCAGGCTGGTCTTGCACTCCTGACCTCAGGTGATCCACCTGCCTCAGCCTCCCAAAGTGCTGGAATTACAGGCGTGAGCCACCACACCCAGCCACATTCACATTTTAATAATGGTTCCAATAAAAAGGTTGCATTGATGAAAATGGACTCTTCAGAAGATGGCAGGTGTTCTGTGCATGGGAAACATGTAAAAGACCTCTTTAATCACCCAGGTCCAGTATGCAGGGCATGAGGACAAAAAGAGCAGTCACATGATGAAGGCACTGGCTCTGGGGGCCAGGCTGCCTAGGCTTAATCCAAGCTCCTCACTCCCAGCCATCAGGTTGTAACAGGGGTTAAATGCAGAAATACATGTGAAATGCTCAGAAGAGTGACTGGCCCAGAGTGAAGGCTCTCAATGGGCTGGCTTTTACGAAACAAAGCAGGAGCAGATCTTCAGGGTTCTGAGGGGCGGATGATGGGGAGAATGAGAACCCCTGGGAACAGGGTAGGTGTGCCAGTGGATAGCAAGGCAGTGTGAGTAGGAGACTTTGAGTGGCATGAGCTAGATTCTGGCCCCTTTTCCACTTCTAGTGTCCAGTGGAGAGACAGCAGTGTGGGCCTAGGAAGGGAAGTGGGGCAGATGCAGAGCTGCAGATCCCTGAGTCACCCACACAAAACAGCAGGTGTGACATCTCCAAATCACCTCCTTCACGAGAAAAGAAGACGGATTTGGCAGTGGTATTATTTCTATCAGTAAAGATAGGTCCATTCACTGTAATCACATGACTGCCACCTCTCTAATCCCAGATAACATTCACTTAATACCATGAATATTTGGTAGAACAATAATTAGACTCTAAATGGCATCCTAATCATTTGAGTGCGAGTCAAAATGTCACTTGCAAAAGTGTTTCCTTTTGGTAGCAAGAGCTTAAGCCTTTCCAGTCTCTTTTTCTGGCTTTTCAGAAATCAGCCATCTTTGAGGGGGCTCCAGGAATGAGAAGCTTTTCTGGCATCAGAAAGGGATTTAGCAATTACCTTCTAGTACACAAAGCCCAATTACACAAACTGGGTGTGCAGCAGCGACAGCTGTAGAGTACCATAAGCGCAGCAAAGCCAAAGTCTATTTTCGGAATTCAAGAGTAAGATTCTGCATCCAAATCCCACTAGGGAGGGGGCAGATACCCCTCAAAGTTAGCCTGAAGTCTAGGTCCAAAATTCATCATTATTAAAAGACGACAAACAGCACAGCTAACTGTCATCATTTTCAGCTCACAGACAGGTTGGTCATATCGTAAAAGTTCTTATGACATAGATCCTTCAATTCATCAGGGAGACTTTCTTTTCCACATCACGTGTACTTCACAAATCGGTTAATAAATCCATTTCCTTGCAGCTGTGTAACTGGTTGTTTTTAAACATGATACATGCATAATATTTCACTTCCTTACCTTTGAGCAATAAAAAACTCTGTAAGCTATTCAAACATTTTGGGCCATCATCTTAGACCCACAGACTGACAGAATCACAGAGCAATTTGAGGCCTTTGAGATTATCTGATCCCATTTTCACTTTACAGATACAGAAGCTAAGACCCAGAGAGGCGGCAGGACCACCGCAGGGCCACACACAGTGGTAGACTTGGAGTTAGAACCAAGGTCTCACGATGCTCAGTTCAGAGCTCTTACTCCTAAATTCGTTGTTGTTGTTAGACAGAGTTTCGCTCTTGTTGCCCAGGCTGGAGTGCAATGGCGCGATCTCAGCTCACTGCAACCTCCACCTCCCGGGTTCAAGGGATTCTCCTGCCTCAGCCTCCCAAGTAACTGGGATTATAGGCATGCGTCACCACACCCAGCTAATTTTGTACTTTTAGTAGAGACAGGATTTCACTGTGTTGACTGGGCTGGTCTCAACCTCCTAACCTCAGGTGATTTGCCCACCTTGGCCTCCCAAAGTGCTGGGATTACAGGCACGAGCCACCACACCTGCCATTCCTAAAGTAACTAAAAATGAAAGTACAAATTAAAATGGACTTTAGAGGTCTCTATCTACAGGAGCCTGAGACCAGGAAATGCTTTTAAAAGGCATACTTATGGGACTCTCAGATACAAATAAAAGTTCCCCTCCTTGCCCCAAGTTTGGAAAAACCATAGACATCAAAGCTTGATCAAGTTTTCTCTCCTTATATTGGAAATAAGGCAAACGTCTCCATGCCCTACCTCTTCCCCTTTCTCTTTTTGCTTTAAAACAGCAATACTGCTCCAAGCAGAGAAGTCTCAGAGTTTTATTGCTTTGGCAAAAACGTAAAGGATACCACTGCCTCTGGTCACAGTGAGAGGAGTAGAGAGTGGGCTGTTGTCAAAGGTCACAGACTTTATTATAGAATTTGAATGCTGGATGCGGCTTTCCTGCATGCTCTCCTCTCAACTCTACGAAACAAGTAGGCCAGGAGTGCACACTGAGTAAGGGGTCTCTGGGGTCCTACTCAGATACAACTCCATCCGCTGCTTTGCCAATGTAGCTGTTCCTTGCAAAATGCAGCGAATTCATGAAATAGGCATTCCATTCCTCCTGTCTCAATTGCCTCTTACCTTTTAGTCTTTCCAGTCTCCCTCCCCGGCTTGGGGTACCAGGTTTTAGCACTTCAACCCTGGCTGCCACTTGGCCCATGCCAAGACTAAGGGAGGAAGTAAGGAACTGAGAGTGCAGCAGCCTGGGACATGCCATGTACAAAATAGCTGCACAGTAAATGCTTGAATGAAGGCTGCACGGAGAACTGGGATCCATTCTTTTGGAGATCCTTTAAGGAGGGCTGCAGGCAACCGGAGGCAGGGAGGAGTACTGCAACTGCCAAGACTAGAGACAATGACATAGCAGAAAGGACTGAAGCAGGGTCCTTTGTGACCTGCTGCTTGTTTTCATAGAGTCCAAAAGCTAAGAAGTGCATTTATAGCTGAGCATTCACCATCAATTTGGTGAGGGGGGTATGAACTTTAAATCCAAATTAAGCAAAATATTATTCCCTCCCCCCGCAAACAACCCCATTCTTCTCATTAATGGATCTATGTTACAAACATTGTACTCTCTTTTTATATTTTGAATTTCATTGATTAAAATTTTGTTGTTTTCTCTCTTGTTATACCTACATGCTATTCTTGATTCTGTCTCTTAGCCTTTGAAGCCTAAAATATTTAGCATCTGGTGCTTTAATTTGCTGATCCCTGTTCTAAAGGAACTGGAGGCACTTTAGGCTGAAGGAAAAAAGACAATATGACAATTGTTTTCAAAAATTTGGTGGACTCCCTAGGGGGCAGGATCCATCCATGACCAGGCCATCTTGGCTATGGAACACTCTCCCAAGTTGTGAAGAAAGAGGCAGATACAGACACATGGATCTGGTACCATCTTCAGGATATATCAGCAGTTGGATAAAACATAGATGTTATGCCCTGCGGCATGCTACTTTTACAATGGAGGAGACAGACACATATGCATAGAGGCTTATGGATTCATAGTCAGTCTCTAGGAGAATACACAAGCAACTTCCTCTTCATGTTTCCCCTTGGCTCTGTTGTAAGACTTCCCTTGTGCATACATTATCTGCTCAAAATAGATAAGACGAACCAAAAAAAAATTGGTGGACTGTCAGTGAGGTGGGCTGGACTAGCCCTATTGCTCCAAAAAGACAGAACGGATAGAAATTACAAGGAGACTCATTTTAGATCGATCCTTTCTAATAACCAGAGAAGAACTGAATGGTATATATTACCCATCAATTGCTGTGCTGGCTACATTATAGCCATTATCTTAGTGAGCTTCCTAACGGTCTCTGAGGTAGGATCTCAGAGTGACCAAGTATCTTTCTCAAAGTCTCACGGTTTGGAAAGGGAAGAGCCAGAATTTGAACATAGATCTCCCCATCTCCAGGGCTGAATTTTTTTTACTATACAATGGGCACTTCCCTACATAAGGGTCAAGGACCATCTGTCGGGGTTATTATTTAACACAGAGGAGATTTTTACATTAGAAAGAGCAGATTATTAATGTCACCAATAATAATATTAACATGCACTTTACAGTAACATACATTACCTCCTTAATCCTCACAATAACCTTCTAACTTAGAGCCTATTATTATCTATATTTTCCATGGAAGGGGACAGATTCAGAGAGAGGCAACGAAATCTGTTCAAGTTCATATTCAGCATGTAAAGTAGCAGAACTGAGATTATAACACAGGTCTGATGTTAAAATATGAGGCACTGTTGAGATGGCAATGTCATCCAAAGTGATCTACAAATTCAATGCATCCCTATCAAAATTTCAACTTTTTTTTTTTTTTTTTTTTTTTTTTTGCAGTAATGGATAAGTCAATCCTCAAATTCATGTGGAATTGTAAGGGACCCAGAATAGCCAAAACAAACTTGAAAAAGAACAAAGTTAGAGGACTCAAACTTCCCGATTTCAAAGCTTACTATTAAACTACAGAAATCAAAACAGTACAGTATTGCATAAAGATACATTTACAGACCGAAGGAACAGAATTAAGGTTCCAGGAAAAAATTCACACATTTATGGCCAATTGATTTTTGACAAGGAGGGTGCCAAGTCCATTCAACAGGGCAAAGAATAGTTTTTTCAACAAATGGTGCTAGGACAACTGGATTTCCATATCCAAAAGAATGGAGTTGGACTCCTACCTCACACCATATATAAAACATAACAATAACTGGACAAACAGCTCAAATATAAGAGCAAAACTGTAAAATCCTTAGAGGAAAGCAAAGGAATAAACCTTCATGACCTTGGATTTGGCAATGGATTCATAGTTCAGACACCAAAAGCATAAGCAACAAAATAAAAAATAGATATACTGAACTTAATCAAGATTTAAAACTTTTGCACATCAAACAACATTTCAAGAAAGTAAAGCTGGGCATGGTCGCTCCTGCCTGTAATCCTAGCACTTGAGGAGGCCAAGACAAGAGAATCCCTTGAGGTCAAGAGTTTGAGACCAGCCTGGGCTTGTCTCAAAGTCTCGTCTCTACAAAAAAAAAAAAAAAAAAAAAGCCAGGTGTAGTAGTGTGCCTGTATTTCCAGCTATTCGGAAGGCTGAGATGGGAGGATTGCTTGAGCTCAGGAGTTCGAGATTACAGTAGGCTATGACTGCACCATTACACTCCAGTCTGAGAACAAAGCAAGACTCCATCTCTAAAAACATAACTGACCAGAGTTTATTGTTTGGACTTTAAAATAGGCAAAAGACTTGAAGAGTAATTTCACCAAAGAAGACATACAAATGGCCAATAAGCACATAAAAAGATGCTTAACATCATTAGGTATTATGGAAGAGAAAAATCAATCCCACAATGAGACATCACATCACACCTACCAGAATGTCTATATTAATAATAATTTAAAAATAACAAGTGCTGGTAAGAAGTGAAGAAATTAGAACCCTTGTGTATTGCTGGTATAATGTAAAATGGTATAGTCACTCTGAAAAAGTCTAGCAGTTCCTCAAAAAGTTAAACATAGAATTATCATATGACCAAGCAATTCCACTCCTAGGTGTAAACCCAAAGAACTGAAAAAAGGAACTCAGAAAACATGCTGTGTCCCACTGTGCAAGCACTGATGTTGGCTGGGGACAGGAGAAGGAAGGAAAGCACGACACCAGTATTCACTGCAGCATTATTCACAAGAGCCAAAGGGTGGATACAACCCAGGTGTCCAATAACAGATGAAGGGATAAACAAAATGGAACAGATACATACAATGGAATAGTATTCAGCCATGAAAAGGAATGAAGCGCTGATCAGTGCTATCAGATATAGTGTTACAACCTGGCAGAACCCTGAAAACATCGGGCTAAGTGAAGTAAGCCAGACATAAAAGGTCAAGTATTGCATAATTCCTTTTATATGAGGTACCCAGAATAAGCAAATTCATAAAGACAAAAATTAAATTAGAGGTTACTAGAGTATGGAGAAGGAAAGAATAGAAAGTTATCGCTTGACAGGAACAGAATTTCTGTTTGGAATGATGGAAAAATGTGGAAATAGACAGTGATGATGCTGTACATCATCGGGAATGTAATTAATGCCACTGAATTTTTTTGTTTTAGACAGAGTTTCACTCCTGTTGCCCAGGCTGGAGTGCAATGGTGCAATCTCGGCTCACCGCAACCTCCACCTCCCAAGTTCAAGCGATTCTCCTGCCTCAGCTGCCTGAGTAGCTGGGATTACAGGCATACGCCAGCATGCCCAGCTAATTTTTGCATTTTTACTAGAGACAGGGTTTTTCCATGTTGGTCAGGTTGGTCTCGAACTCCGGACATCAGGTGATCCACCCACCTCAGGCTCCTAAGGTGCTGGGATTACAGGTGTGAGCCACTGTGCATGGCTGAATTTTATACTTTAAAAAGGTTAAAATGGCATATTAAAAAAAAAAATTTTAAATAAAGAACTAAAACAAAACCACGAGGTACATACCTAGATACCTTGTTTCTCTGAACTATGCCACCCTAAAGGTTTAAACCCTTTTCATTCCTCCCAATTGTGCTGGCATTTTCACTGAGGACCAGAAGAAAGCAATGCTAAATGCAAAAAACACTTCCATAATGGTGAGAATGGAGATCCCAGGGGCAATGTCAGAGGCTGACATTCTTTGGGACAGGGTGTCATGCAAAAATGATGAAGATGGTCCCTATTGAGCCAACTCACAAAGCTGGACCAGAGCTGGGAACTATCCACGTGCTCTGCCTCAAGCTGGGCCCATCCCTTCCTCTGCTGACCATTTCCCACTCAATGACCTTTTAACCTTTGGGCCTGCCTGGGGAAGATATATATACTCCTTGCACATCTAGGGAATCTCTAAAACCAAAGAAAAGGGGGCAGGATGAGGGTGCACATGGCTTTGAAGCACTGGTGTATTCAGCAAGTTTTTATTGACCACCTACCATGAGCCAAACACCCTGCCTTGATTTCTCAGAAGTCTATGGCTCCATTTGTGTCATGCCCACTGATGCCTTCTAGAAACCTTGGCATCTAGCTCAAGGCTGGGTTTCTGCAGTCCAAGCAGGGCTGCATGCAATGCTGAACTTTAAACAAACGGTAGGTCTGGCAAGCAGACATAGTTAGATGCGCAATGCTTTTCGCAGTGCTCCCAGATTAAGTAAGCGTTTAGGTTAGGGAGGTGTAAATGTCCTTTTGGTACAATCACTAGTCAGACAGTTCTACCCACAGAACCATGGTGTTGTTGAGATTTACCATAAACACATGAATATGAGTTCGACAGGAAAGATAAAAATACCATTCCTGTCTTTAAAGCTGTCTTGCCTATGGAGAGGGGACACACACAACCTTCTACAAAGACCCCATAATATCCTGTCGAAATGGAGCCATTAATAGTCAAATTCAAGAAACAAACCTCCTTAGCAGCTTAGGTTCATTCTAAAAAACAGAGGAAGCGGTGCTCGCTGCTTTACTTTTAATAGCGCAGGTTGCCATGCCGACTACTGCTGCTGTTTAAAATGAAGAGGAAAAAAGAAGTGTTCCTTCCTACACAAACCTTTCAGCGGGTCTCACAATCAGTCTTTAAAAACACAAAAACTCACAGCACTGGAGTTATGGTAAACATTGCGCTTCTATTTAAACCTGTCAAAATGAGGATGTGATAAACCTTTGGTCTGTGTCTCCTTGGTACAATGCTCTTTGGCCAGCATCTAGTTGAAGAGTCCACAAGGAAAGAAAGGCACGATGATGTGGTGTACACAAAGGCAGCTGGTGTTGAGACGGGAAAGCGGCCCTCCATCTTGAAGAAGCACAAAAGAAAGGCTGGCTTCCTTGGGAAAGAGAGGCCTGCTCCCCCTTGTCCCTATGAGCAGTTATTAAAAGGCTGGGTCCGTACAATGCAGCACAGCACATCCACTGCACAAGGGTGCCATGGACAGGAGAGAGGAGCACGTGCTGGCAGTGGCAGCAGAGGCACCCCCACCCTCTGTGCTGCCTGTGGGCCCAGGTAAGCCAAGGAGAGGAACCAAGAGGCAGAAGGACATGCTGTGCCCTGATGTGTAAGTGTTAATGCTGGTTGGCGACAAGAGGAGGAAGGAAACCACAAGGACAGGGTGAGAAGGAGGTAAGACCTCTTCTCTCTCTCACAATTGACTGGGTTTTATGAATTCTGTCCACAGAAGCTTCCACCCACGTAAAAGAAGATCTAGCGGTGTTTCTGAGGCAAAGAGGACTTGCTCACAGATGAGCCACAGGGTGATACATCTGGATCGCATCGGTAAAGGGCACACATAAAGTCTGCCAACAGATTGTGGTGCTGACAACCAGGTCCCACGCTTTCTTTCCAACTCCTCTCCTACCACTTCCCCATGAGGGCAAGCCCTGGGTTCCCGTTCCCTCTGGTCCAATGCCCGCAGCTCCGCGAGCTTAAGGATGAAGACGGTCTCTGTCTTCCTAGACTACTTAATCCCTTTCAGGCTGTGAAGAGCCAATTCATATATCCGCTATTCGTAATCTCCTACTGGCACTCCCAACCAACAGACTGCAGCAATTGGCCTGTTCCATTCACCTGCCAAGTAACATGCCTTGCACTGTGATGTATTCTCTAATTTGATTCTCTTTTTGTTTGTTTCTATGTGGTCTCCCTAACTAGAATGGAAATTTCTTGAAGGCAAAAGATCTTTTTGTATCCTTTGTTGCCTCCCCATGCCCAGTAACTCCTGTGTATACAGTGGTAGTGACTGCAGCCGCAGCAGCGTACAGCTGCCACTTAATGAGCTCTAAGTGCTGGGCTCTGTTCCGAGTACTTTATACAGATTAACAAATATGCATCTCCCAACTGTCTGAGATGTACATATACACAATTATTACCCCTATTTAACGGGAAAAGAAACTGACGCATAGGAGGTTAATGACTTGCTGAGGCTCACACAACTGGCAAGCAGCAGACTCAGAACTCAAACCAAAGCCCAGAACTCTAGAGCCTGTTACACACTATGCAGATGACCTGGGTTTGGGTTGAGGAGACAGAGATGGGTGAAGCGCCAACGGAGGAGAGACGAGAGATAGGGGATATCCACAACAGAACGTGCAGGATACTGTCCCATCCAATAAAACCTGCATAATGCACACACATTTATTCACAAAGACAGATGTAAGGCCTGTCTCTGAAATGTCAATGAGTAGTCAACTACCTCAGGAGAGCTGGATTCCAAGGCACTTTTCTTTCCTGTTCTGTTTTACATGTATTGTTTGATTCTCCAAGGAGCATGCAGGACTACTGCATATGGTGGAAAGATAAAGAATGAAGTCAATTTCATTATGGGTAGAAAGGAAAACAAAGCAAAAAGAGAAAAAAGGAGTGAGGGTCTGCCAAATGTTGCTGAACAGAAGGGTGGCATGTCCATTCCTGTGTCTCAGAAAGATCGCCCTGCTGACCGTGCAGGAAATGAAGACAGGGAAATAGAAAATATCTCTACGAGAAATGATGATAACGATAATCGCTAACATTTATGGAGTTCAAAGAAAGGTAATACAGGAAATTTAAAATCCAGTTACCCTCAGAGCAATGCTGATCATAGTAGCCAAAAGGTGGAAACAACACACATTACCATCAACTAATGAATGAAAAACAGACTGTGGTAGATCTGTACAATGGAATACTATTCAGCCACAGAAAGAAATACTGATCAATGCTACAATGCGGATAACCTTGAAAACACTATGCTGTGTGAAAGAAGCCAGATACCAATGCCCAAATATTGGCTATTTAGATTGATATAAAATACCCCAAATCAGCATCCATAGAGAAAGAAAGCAGCTTGGTAGTTGACAGGGACTTGGAAGGAGTGAGGAATGGGCATGGCAGCTTAATGGGTGTAGGGTTTCTTACAGGGTGAGGAAAAGGTTTTGCAGTTTGAGGTGATGGTTATACAGTGGTATGAACGTACTAAATGCCACTGAAGTCTACACTTTAAAATGGTTAAGTTTGTTATGTGAATTTTACTTCAATTTTAAAAAATCCAGTGATGCTTTTAACTTAAAGTCCTGAGAAAATGGAAAGGCAGATGGGGAAACACACACACACACACACACACACACACACACACTGGATTTAGGAAAAAAACAGTAAATGAGGAAAGAAGGAAAGTGGGACATCCAGACTAGGATATGGCCTAGGACAAAGGGAGAGAGGGTCCACACTCAGCAAAGGGTGGGCCTGACCTCTATCTTCAGTAACTGAGATCTCCAACCATGGGTCAGGCAACCTGGAGATGCTGTGAGCTTTCAGCTTTCTCCTGCAACATCTACCATTTTAGTCGGAAGATCTGAGACAACACAGTTGTTGAATACTCGCTCCAATTGCCTAAGTGGTAGGCCTAGGCCAGGCTGAAGCCAAGTATCCAACCCCTGGATAAGCCACGCAGAGCCTGTGCTGGGCCTGCCCCTGTCAGCACCTGGGTGGCAGCTGCTTGCCACATCTGGCAGCTCCAGGTTGAGGGCAGCTCTTGGGCAGGGGCCATGCCTTGCTACTGGCTGTATCTCTGGCATCAATCAGAGGCCCTGGCAAAGAAGAGGTGACAGCACATATACGTGTTAAATAAACAGCCTCTATTTCATATATTGTATCAGTTGAGAATTTTAGTAGATAAAACACAGATCCGGTACAAAATTCAAAAGCCTCTGGCGAATACACAGTAACAAATTTGCCTTTCTTGCACCCTCCTACTCCAGCTTCTCCGGGGCAACCTTTGGCACCGCTCCACTATTTGCAATGTGACTGGGGGACGAAGTTCTGACTCGAGGAGGCTCCCACAACCACACTCCCCAGTGATCTTGGAGGTGGGTCACCACCAGGAGATGGGAGCTACATGTGACATCAAGACAGAAGTCATCTGGGTGAAAACAAAGTCCCAGTATTCTGTGCCAGCAGCAGGCACAGGCCCCAGAGCCATAGCTTGCAGAGGAATCTGTGAGGGTAACAACCATCCCCTTGAGTCATTCATAGAACAACGGGAAACCCAAGAGCAGAGACCACCCAGCCAGTCAACAGTGCCAGCCACCTCAAACTCCTCACTCAACCTTCGTACCTAGAAAATTTCAAGCTGGGAAAGGTGACATTGCTACACAATGGGATGGAAGTAGATGTGTGCATACCACTCTCATCCATGCACCTAGAGAGGTGTTATGTTTTGTGTGGAGGAACAAATTCACCTTAAAGGAATTCAACTGTGAGCTGGGTGGCATGGTCCCAGCGATGGGCTTTGTGGTGGACACAGCTGACAGAAATTAAGAATGGTGGGGAGAAGGGGTGCCCAGGAAATCGAGGTACTGGAGAGGTTTGATCCATTTAGTGATGAGCAACCTGGGCCAATCCCAAGCCTGGACCAAGTCCCTGGGCTGAGCCACGTGTGGTGGGGGCATCTGCACACACTGCTTTGTCAGGCTGGATTGTGAGGCTGAGTAACCACTGCCCTGTAGAGTCACCAAACCCTGAGCTAAAAAAAGATTCAAGCCACGCAGGCTCATCTGTTTCCCCAAGGTTCCTGCCTAATGTGGTGATGCACTGGCAGGCTAGAGGGTGAGTCGGGCGCTTATCTGATTTCAGCCAATCTGTTACTGTATTTCATTCCCTGTCCTCGTGCCCAGAGGCTGTTGCAATGGGTATAAATTTAGAAAGAGAAAGATAAATAACATGGAAAAGTTCCTTTTAACAGAATAGGGTTCTCGTTCTCTCTCGTTCTCTCTCTCTCTCTCTCTCTCTCTCTCTCTCTCTCTCTCTCCATTTTGCTAAAGAAAAGATAAGATGATCTTGTTACTTATTTACCCTTACCATGGTAGAATGTGATATTTTGGGCAACAACCTAATAATGTATAACCATAGCCCAAGATGAACCAGCTCCTCCTGAGACTGTGAGAGAGTCAAGCCTCTATCCTGAGCATTTCTTAGAAACTGAGGGAGTGAGAAGATGACAGCACCTTGCACTGAAATCCACGAGGGTCCCTTCTGAACAAGTAAAAGACTCTCCAAGAAGACTGTTTATGTTCTATGAAATGCTCTATACCAGCTAACCTAACATGCTGTGTCTGGAATTGTCACTGGCAACTTCACTGTACACATTGATACTTTAAACGAAACCTGTTCTATAAGGAAATTAATATCACAGATGGGAGATTTTCAGTTGGTGGCAATTAACTGAAAGAGAAACTGCTTGAGAAATGTTTGCCTTCCCTCACACACAAACGCACAGCCTGGTGGGTTATGGAACCCTCATGGTAAAAGACTAGATCAATTCCATCACCTAATCATTTAGCCCAAGGCCCATTCTACAGGGAAGAAAACCAAAGTTAAGTGACTGGCCCAACATCACATGGCTGCCACAAATAGAGGGGGGCCAGGACCAGGTCTCACAGTCCTTCCCTGGGGTCACCGTGCAACTGCCACCCACCACCTGGATGTCAACCAGACTCAGCGGCTGTACCTCTGACAGCATGTCATACTGGCCTCTTCTTCCAAGAGCAATGGTCAGTAAGTCATAGACCACAGATGCGCTCTGCAGACTGATGAGGCGGTCACTCTTGTGTTCGGGTATCCTGCTCAGCACAGCGTCCCGGTTGGCCTGAAAAAATATGGAAGAGAGAAGCAGATGGAGAGAGAAGCTAGCACTGTGTGGTGGGGAGGCCACCTAGGCCTTCCTGCCCCTACCAGTTTGCCAAGGGAATGGAGACAAAGGCAGGAATGAGTAGAGGCCTGTCACCTTGGGTTATTTATTCAAAATCCCCTGAGCACAGCAGAGCATGATATATGGGATGATCCAAATGCTGAAGTCCTGGAAGTGTGAACCTAGAGGACACCTGTACCTGTCGGCAGGCATTTGGAGGAAGCCTTGGCAGCCGATACAAAGTTTTCCCTGGGCTCGGCTTCACAGCCAGGCTCCTGGAAGACGCAGCTGCGCTCTAGAGCAGCCGAGTCATCCATCAAGTGAGGCCCTGCTGCGCCTCACCTGTGAATCCCGCTTCTGCTCTACATTAAAGAGTGGGAGAAAATTCCCAGCCCTGCATCTCCCAACACCGAATCGTGTCATCGACTTCCATTAGTCCTAGAGATACATCTCACTTTTCCTCTATCAGCAAGCAACATTCAAATCCCTATATGACATCTTCACTGGAACAGAACACAAAGACAAATTCAATCTTGTTTAGGGAAGCACAACACAGGAATATAAGAGAAAACAAGAAGAAAGCAGATTTTTACTTTAAAAGACATTAACACAGAGGACTCAAGAGAACACTGTCAATTTGCTCTGCTTAGCATAGACATACACCAGGCACATTCACACTTATTAATCTCATCTATCCAGAAATCAAAGGCTCTTTACAGCAACTTGTTTCCATTCCTTCTAAATTTTAATTTCTCTACAGATTCCTCCAAATATACCACACGTATAAGACCCAGCAGCTAGCTCATTTTCCTTTCTTCCCTAATAGGGCGTTCAGAATCAACCATTAGATTTCGCCTGCCATTCTTCCCCTCCTGCTAATTAACAGAAGTCTGCAGATCCAACCTGTCCATAGGAGCAGAAAAAGGCCCCCCAGTCTTTCCTGTGAAAGTGGTACATGAGGTTCCGGGGTCACTTGTCCCAGCAGGCTGACGTTGATCTTCCCCCTGACATTCGGAAAGGCCACACACACACACACCTTCCCTCTCACTAATGAGACAAAACGCATGTTCTTTGTGTGTGAGTCCAAGGCATTTACTCTGAGCCGCCCATCGGTACTTACTCACTTTCAAACTCCTTGCTCTTAAATGTCAAAGACAAATAAGAATATATAAGACAGGCCACTTCCTACAAAGTGAGTCATCTCTTACGGAAACAAGCCTGCTTTTGAAGATTTCATTCTAAGTTTTTCTTGTTAGGAGTCCCTTTTGAGCCCCCAAAAAAGCAGCCCTAAAGGAAACAGGGCCTATTGCAAATGGTCTCACTTTATTTATTTGCTATACATGTTCCATACTGAGACCAATGCCTGGAAGAGAACAAAACAAAAATACTCTTTATGAGAGATTTTCAAGATATACCAAATGCATGTTTTTCATTTTTAGAGAAAGTATCAGGATCTTTTGATTAAAAAGGTACAATGTAGAACCCCAAACAGACCGCAGTAAAAAATATCCCAGAATACTGCTTCAGTGGTAGTTCTGCAAATCACATTCTTATAATCCCGTTCTCACAGGGGAAACTAATTTGATTTGTAGTTAGAAAACAGCACAGTTGTAAATGATATCTTGTAGGCAGAGATGCTATGGACAAACTCATGCTTCTGAGTTAAAGTCAGAACCAACAAAGAACACAATTTCCTGGCGTCCAAAAAACACAGCAATTTTCATTTTGGTTTTGAAACTGAGCACAGTCATTTTCTGCCTAAAAATTGAAAAATCAAGAAGTCAAAGGACATGAAAAAAAGGCTTCAAAGGCAATTTCATTGATTTCTACCTATATTTTCTGAAGTGATTTACAGGGAGAACATAATCATTTTGGTTAGAAACCTCATCCTTCATATCCACTGATGACATCACTGGATTTCAACATCCCCTCGAGAGATTTTTCTGAAAAATTAAATGCCACAGAGTCAAATCTGACTGTCTCAAATGAATCTCAATTTTTGAGTATCATTCATTTCTATCAGTTCAATTAAGAAGCAGGAGAACTGGAGACATCATTCCAAAGACATCTCCACTTAGTGCAAGTGTTTTCGAGATGTGGCCATGTTTTCTGAATTGCAGACTGGAATACCTCATCTGGTAATGGAACATAATATTTTCAATCAGACCGTCCAAGGAATCTAAAATGTACGGTCATCATGCTTTCAGAACTTTTATACCATAACCAACCAGTTTGCCCAAAGGGAACTACCTACCAAGGGCCCAGCTCAGGTTGAAAGAATGCTGACCAGGAGGCCAAAATGAGCTGGCCCCATGGATGGGCCAGTGGAGAAGCCTGGGAAGATTCATTCACTTGAATGCCACCAAGTGCCAGCCTATGTACTTCCCTGATTGCGCCAAGGCAAGCAGAGAAGGTAAATGACACCATCCTAAGTTACCAGCAGACTATCAAGGCAATAGGAGCCGAGGGGCAACCTGCTTCTTGAGAGGAAGTAAGCCCAATAACACCAAGGAGCTTCCAAATCAAAAGGGGTGGTAACTCCTCAAGTAGGCTTGCTCTTGTAAACATTGGTGGGCCATTCTGCAGAACAAGAACACCCAAAGTTTTAATCAAAGACAAGAGAGCTGCCCCTCATGAGCACGGCCTCTTCTGATCCCTCCTCCTCTCCGCACATGTACGTTATTATACTCATATTCCATGTCTAAGTCTTTTCACCTGAGTCCATTTTACACCTCCCATTCAACAGTATGTGTGGGGAGGGCAAGGAGGGAAATGCCGTTTCTTGCTTTAGTTACAGTTCCCTTTTCTCCTCTGTGCTGCCCGGGGTTGGGGGGTGACAGTTATGGGGAGGGGCAGTACAATCTCCTAGCAGGAGCAGAAGACCACTGCATGATGCATGCATTCTGCCTGCTCCGGGACTCAGGTTCCTCATATGTAAAATGAGGGAAGGGGACATGAGCCCTCAAGATCTTTTGATTCCTGTAGTCTGCCATTCTGCTCGGGTGCTCAGTACACATCACTTTCTGCTGAGGAATTCACTATTACAACACACATGATCCTGAAGGTTTCAAGCCAAGGCCACAGTGCCTAGTGATACACATGGCAGAAACCCAATAAATGACGAGTGGTGCAACAGACCTAAAATTCCACAACGTGGCCAAACACTAAGAAAATGTTTCAAAGGAATCAGATGGTCTAGAGAAAACTCCCTCACAATAGCACAGGGAACAGAAGTGAGCTCTCACCGCCTTGGACCTTACAGTGTCTGGTGACAGCTGGAAGCTGGGAGAAAGAACCAAAGCAGGAGGATCAGAGTTTTATCACGTTCCTGCTGTGAAAACCAGAGGTTCAGAGATCCAACAAATGACCTATCCCAAAATGCTCCCCCACACCAGGGCAAACTGAGAGGCTTGTAAAGGTGACCCTTGGGGGTCTCTTTCCCCTTTTAAGGTTCCACTGGCGGTCATTTTAGCTGTGGTTAACCTAGATACAACTGTATGAACGTTCAACCAATACCAGATGGATGAATAAAGGAACTAAGACATCTGCTTCAGGACAGAAGATAGAGAAGCTCCAAGCTCCAGGCTAACCAAGGGACATTGCTAGCTAGTCCAGGAATTAAGAAACAACCCTCTTTTTAAACCTCCACTGTTTTTTTCCATCCAGATCTACCCTGTAGAAAGTACCTTCTCTCAAGAAAGAGAGTCATCATACTGGCAGAATGGCGTTATCAAAAAAGGGACTACGGGGATGGGGAAAGAACAATGTGAAAACACATTCTACTCACCATTGACTCACTAATCAGCAACAACAACAAGGCTTCTTCAGTATTTTCTTGAGGACAAAAAATGCTGCATAAAGAAAACCAATTTTGATAAATGGCAGTTTCAAAATAACACAAAATATACAAATACAAACAGAACCGAACACTAAAAGCTTCCAGAATTTTATATAATGGCCATGAAAAATACTGTATCATTTGGACACTTGAATTAATTTGCCTATTTCCATGGTAATCTATGAAATTCATACATTTTAGCTATGCATTTTAGTGGTAGGCAGAAGGGTAAAGTAAAGCTGTAAAAACCAAGTTAAAAGCCCAAATAACATATGTACCTATTACAGAGGCAGAAATTTAGATCTCAATAAATTGGCATTACCTAAATAATACAAGCTTCCTCCTAACCCATTACAGAGGTATGAATTGCAGGCATTTCACTAAACAGTACTCTTCTTACCTCTTACCTGCTAACTGGCATATCTGGTCATTTCGATGAAATAAGAGATTAGAAGCAATTTTAGAGTTTCAATAATTTATCTAATTCTGTAAGAATTTAGTGAGCTATCTTACTTGGACTCATAAGTTTTATTATGGGGTAGCATGCAAGAGCTCTTATTAATCTATTTTATGGAATTTGGCTAAACTCTTAAATCTTGGATTAAAGAAAAATGTTTGAAGCTCAATGTTGCTCAGGATTAGAGAATAACAAAAACCCAACAGAACCCCAATCTGTATTCTCTAGAGCCTGTTTTCTGTACTGTGAGCACTTGCAGCATTTTTTCTCCTGTTCTAAAGCTCTACAATCCTGGGAGTAGAATTGTGAACATTATCACCAATTGGGTCAAACTCAGTATTTTTTCATGGGATGGAAGAAGAGTGTGCAATAAATAAAAATCAACTTGGTTTTAAAAAAAACTCTTAGATATTTTGAAGATGACTAAGAATGACTAAGTTTATATCTTCCCAGGGATAATAATACAATAATTTCATTGAAAAGATTCCCCTACAAAATAAAAGTAAAAAAACAAAACATTATTCAAATAATTATAAACATTTGTTTCTTTGAAGTACGGGCAATTTTTGTTTTGCATCTTAAGATGATAAAGAGCAAGACAGAAAGAATACAGCGCCTGGTATTCTCATTACAATCCTGACATCGCTGGAGGTAAGGAAGTCACCCGCAGGATGATTTCTATTGCTCTTCCAAGGCTAAAATTTTATGAAAAGGCTGGCCTGAGAATAAGGAGCAAATCCTGGGATGTGCAGTAACTTGCTTCAGAAGTCAGCTTGAGACAATCTGGGATTTTCAGGTGGGACTTCTTTCCCCTAAGATTCTGAAATAGAGCCTAAAGGCCCTGAATTAAGTGTCTTCAAAACAACCACCTCAGTATGTTGCTGTTGTTGTGTGTGTGTGCATGCCTGTGCATGCACACCTGTGCCCAGCAATCATTTTCTGATATCCTGGCTTGTGCTTATATGCAATTGGGACCTTGCAAATAAAGCATTAACATGAACCATTGTGTGTGTGTGTGTGTGTGTGTGTGTGTGTGTGTGTCTGTGTGTGCACAGCCATACCTAGCAATTGTTTCCTGATATACTGGCTTGTGCTTACATGCAGTTGGGACTTTGCAAATAAAGCAGTAACATGAACCATTTTTTTTTTCATAGTTAGCCAATTCTGCATTGTCCAGACCAATTGAAAAAAAAGACAGCCTATGCTAATTGTGACTTAACATCTCAGTCAATTCAGTCCATGGCTAATTTCCAATTCTGTTTGAGCCATCCAGCCTGCTTAAATGATAGTTTGTGTTATTTTTACTATAGTTGCTAACAAGTGGCACATTAACTGAATCCAGTTCCACTTTCTCTACCCTCCCTATTTGTGGCAGGCAAGATGGGTACTCAGGAGCACTGCAAAGCTCCCAAGTTCAGCAGAAGAAGTGGGGGAAGAAAGGGTAGTTTTAAGAAACACACCTGAACAACTACACACTGGAAGGCTCCACTCAGTCATTATGAATTCTCTAGACCCATTTCTTGGTAATTCCTTCCCTCTTCTTTGCTCAGGGAAGTGTGGATGGAGCTCAGGGTGAAAAAGTGTTGGGGCCTTCCTTTTGTGGCCTCCTCTTTGGGGCCTAGGAGCCTCAGGGAAGATCCTGGGGTAACCAGGCCTCAGCCTTGAAAAGTGGAAAAACTGGGGCCCTAGATCCAGAGGCAGTTGTTTGAAGGCGAAGGTCGGGGACAGGAGGGAACAAGGAGAAAACAGGGATCAGCAGGCATGAGGACAAGCTCCCAAGAGCTGGCGGGCTGGCAAAGGAGTTGGCTGTGCAGGCGGTTGCTGCACTGAGAATGAGAGGGGGCATCCTCGATTCAGCCTTCCCACCAACTCACTGGGTACCCTATAGACAAACTGCCCATTTTCTTACTTTGGATGAATTTACCAACTCATTTTCTGATTCTACAGAAGACATAGAGAACAAGGGTGAGAATTCTCAGGTATAAGTAGTAATCATCATCTTGCCAGGGCTCCTAGATAATAGCTTTTTCTTAAAAATTTCCCCCAACAGGTAGAAAACTTTACTATAATGGTAGAAACAATCATACAAGAGAAATTAATCCAACTTTATCCAATGCATTTCATCTCTTCTGTCACCTTCAGCCACTACATAACTAATGACAAGTTGGATGTCTAAAGGTCATTGGCATCTCCTAAAACTCTATATTTAGGTGCAGGGAGGCCCTTGAACACTGCCAACCCATGAGAAAGTTGATTTGTAAATAATGACAACATCAATCAACTCCAACGTCTATTAAGGGTTCCTTTATAATTTTAATATACCTGACTGAGATACTACTAGGAAATTCCTGGAGAAACACAGCCTCTGAACCATAGCCAGCCACATAAGAGCAGAGGCATGGAGGCCAAGAATAGCTGAAGTCCCACCCCGACCCCAAATCACACTGTCTGCAAACAGGCCAAGGCAGAATTTACTGTCAATCCCTGGTTTGTGCAGATAAGTGGGTACCAAGAAAGGAAAAGGACTTATATTCAAAATTAAGAGTGCATCTTGATTATTAGGGATCAGCTGGTCCAATGTGAGGACTATTAAGGCCTCAACACAAATATTCCCTTTTGTGTCAATTTATATAGGTCAAAAATCTCCCCAAGACAAAGAAAGAAGTGTCCCTCATACAAATGAGTGCAGGTCCACTGAGCTACACTCTACTGAGTGAGTCAGGTGAATCCCACATAGCACAACCCCTTGCACAAGTGCTTCCATGTCCCTGCTGAGGGAAGGGCCTCTCCATGACTCCATGGTAAGCTGTGTGCACCAGGGGCAAGGAGAAGACAGCCCGCCAGTGGTGCAGCTGGTCATTTACACAGCTTTGGTGTGGCCATCAAGAAGTCATCCTGATCCTTCAACATCCCTCCACTTTCCATTTTGTTTCATTTTATTTTATTTATTTTTGCAAGCTGTTGAGGATTTATTGTGTCCAGGGAAGGGTCTGGCCAGTGCCTGGCTTGGGCTGTCCTGCCCTCCCCAGCCAAGACCCCTCCATTTTCCATTTTAAACAGCATCCCCATCCTTACCAAAAACTTCTGCATTGGCAACCAGGAGGTTCGGATCTACACTTAGTATTCCATGATGATTACCTTTTCCTCCTAGACCTACAAAGGAGTTTACACAATGCCTGGCACTCACTAGCATTCAATAAATCTTTTCATCATCTACTTCTTGGCAATATTATCCAATATTAACCACTAACCACAATAGCTGTTTTTAATCTTCTGCTTTACTTTGTGTTAACTATCTAGTCTAATAGGTATTTAATTATTGAAGCTACCTCAAGGGCTTCTTTAAAGAAGAAATACAATGAAAAATAAAGTATACCTGACTGACTGAAACACACACAAATATGTACATTAAGAAACATGCAGGTGCAGGGGGAAAAATGAAACATGTACAAGACTCTTCATAGAAGCACTGTTCCTATTAGCCCCAAATGGGAAACAACTCACATGTCCAACATGAGCAGAATGGATCAATATATCAGAGGACAGTCATAAAATGAAATACCTTGCAGCAATGAAAAACACTGCTATGTGAAAAAATACGGGTGAATGGTTCAAATATAAAGTTAGACAAAAGAAGTTAAACATTAGAGAGTACATAGCGTATGATTCCATGTAGACAAATTTCAAAAAGGGGCCAGACTAATGATTGCAACTGAAGTCAGGAGAGGGCTGCCCTGGGTGGGAGTGCTGGCAGGGAGAGGGTTCGGGAGAGCGTGTAGGTCCATTAGTGTCCTTTCCTCACCAAATGCTACTTATATGGATATGCTAACTTGGTGGAAGTTCATCAAATTTCATACTTTTAAGTTATTTTTCTCCATGTATGGTGTGTCATCAAAAAAAAAAGCTTACTCTAAAATATAAGTAAACAGAAGCTGATACAATTCTTCACAGAAACACCCAGAAGAAAAGCAAGCCAGGAAGCCTGTGACAGGTGATCCCTCTTCTCATTCCATCCAGGATTTTCCACAGTGTATTTCCTTTCAAATTAAAGATGGGCAGAATGAGCATCCTGTATCCATTTCACATTCAGGTCACCTTGACCATGGGTGGAGCTTCCTGGCAGGGCTTGTTTTCCAGTTATGTTCCATTATGACCAATCTTCTGAATGGTCCTTGTGATTTTCTGGAGCTAGAAGGATCTCTGCCATCTAAATTTTGCTTGACACTCACACTTCTCATAAGAGACTGTGGGGAAGGAGACTGTCAGCCAAAACAAGGTTTGCACATTATCTACAGATTCCCTTTCCCACCTCCAAACCAGCATAACTGAATGGTGAACATGTGCTTTCTGCTGATGTGGATGGGTCAGAGTACTGCCTTGGTAAGAAGAGAACCTCCAAACAAGAATAACTCCCACCGCTGTTCCCTCTTTACTAATATTCTAAGAAGTAGAGTTCTGAACACAAAAAATTACAAAGCTAAAAACGATGGTGATAAATGAAGGCATAGGCTTCATGTGGAAATGAATGAAATAGAGAACAGAATCACAATAGAAAAAAGAAGTCAAAACCCAAAATTGGTTACAAAATTGACAAACTTTTAGTTCGACTGACTCCAAAAAAGAGAAAAAAGACTTAAATTACTAAAATGAGAAATGAAAGAGAGAACATGACAACAAACCTTGCAGAAATACAAAAATAAATAAATAAATAAAGGAATGCTATGAACAATTGTACAAAAGCAAATTAGGTAATTTAGATGAAGCAGACACATTTCTAGAAAGATGCAAACTATTCAAACTGATTCAAGAAGAAATGGAAAATACAAATAGACCTATCACAAGTAAAGAGATTGAATTTGTTTTTTTGAAAAACTTCCTACAAAGAAAGCCTAGGTCCAGATGACTTAACTGGTGAAGTCTAATTAAATTGGTATTAATATAAAGGATTAATACCAATTCTCCACAAACTCTTTCAAAAAGAAGAGGAGGGAATAATCTCCAACTCATTTTATAAGGCCAATATTACTCTAATAGCAAAACCAGACAAAGACATCATAAAAAAACTGCAGAATAGTATCTTTTATAAATATAGATGTAAAAACCTTTAACAAAATACCAGCAAATAGAACCCAACAGTAAATAAAAAGGAGTATATACACCATGACTTGGACAGGGAGGCAGTTTGGTTTAATGTGTGAAAATCAATTAATGTGATACACCACAGCATTAGAATAAAGGACGAAACCCACATTATCATTTCAATTGATGCAGAAAAAGCAGTTGACAAAATTCAACACCCATTAATAATAAAAATAACAAACTGAGGAAGGAGAATTGCTTGAACCCAGGAGGCGGAGGTTGCAGTGAGCTGAGATTGTGCCACTGCACTCTGCCCTGGCGCCTGGCGACAGAGACTCTGTCTCAAAAAACAACAACAAACTAGAACTAGGAAGCCCTTGTCTTTTTTTTTTTTTTTTTTTTGAGACGGAGTTTCGCTCTTGTTACCCAGGCTGGAGTGCAATGGCGCGATCTCGGCTTACCGCAACCTCCGCCCCCTGGGTTCAGGCAATTCTCCTGCCTCAGCCTCCTGAGTAGCTGGGATTACAGGCACACACCACCGTGCCCAGCTAATTTTTTGTAATTTTTAGTAGAGACGGGGTTTCACCATGTTGACCAGGATGGTCTCGATCTGTTGACCTCGTGATCCACCCGCCTCGGCCTCCCAAAGTGCTGGGTTTACAGGCTTGAGCCACCGCGCCCGGCCGGAAGCCCTTGTCTTAACCTGATGAAGGGCAGCTACGAAAGCCCATAGTGAGCGCCATACTCTATGAAAGACTAGATAATTTCCCCCATCTGAGATCAGGAATGAGACAGGATGTCCATGCTTGCCACTTCTAGTCAACATTGTACTGGAAGTCCTAGCCAGGGCAATTAAGGAAGAAAATAAAATAAAATGCACCTAGGTTAGAAAGGAAAAAGTAAAACCATCTCTATTAGTATTAATAGGTGACACAATCTTGTATATAGAAAATCCTAAGGAATCTAAGAAATTTATTAGGACCAATAAACAAGTTTAGCAAGGTTACAGTATACAAGATCAATTTCAAAATCTGTTCTATTTCCATATACTTGCAATGAACAATCCAAAAATGAAATTAAGAAACAACTGTATTTGTAATAGCATCAAAAAGAATAGCACATTTGCATGTACACGTGTGCACGTGCACACACACACACACACACACACATTCAGGAATAAGCATTAACAAAAGAAATACAAACTTTATATCCTGAAAAATACAAATCGTTGTTGAAAGAAAATAAGACAACCTAAATAAATGAAAAAATATCTCATGTTCATGAATCAGAAGACTTAATATTTTTAAGATGGAAATATTCCTCAGATTAATCTAAAAATTCTAGACAATTCCTATTAAAATCCCAGCTGCCTATTTTTTTTTCAGAAATGGACAAACTAATTCTAAAATTCATATGGAAATTCAAGGGCTTGGGAGACAGAAGGGTGACAGCTAAGAGGTTCTGGGTTTATTTTGGGGGTAATACAAATGTTCCAATCATGGCAAAAGATGTACAACTATGCAAGTATATTGAAAAATCCACTGAAGTGCACACTTTCAATGGATGAATTATATAATTTCTGAATTATGTCTCAATAAAACAGTTTTTTAAAAAGCTGATCACGTGTATCCATGTGAACTCAAACCGGTGACTCAGTAGCCAGTGCTACTATGGGAATGCTCCCTTTAATGACTACGTTTTCTGGAGCTGCATTTTGCTTCTATATTCTCCTTGTACAGATGGGAAAGCTGACATTAGCAAAGTGACAACATCTGAGTGGTTCAGGAAATGGAGAAACCAGCACTGTGAGCGTCTCTGCCTTCGAGGGGTAAGGCCATACTGGGTGGCACCCAAAGAGACACAGAACTCCCACTATGTGTCAAACCGGACTCAGGAGGAAGAGGGTGAGAATGGAGTTCCTCAACGCACTTGACACCTTGGTTATTAAGAAGCATCTAAAGCAGCGGAAAACTCTAGAGTCAATTCTTATGATATAAATACCGCTTAAAAATGAACCCCAAACCTGCTTCTAAATAGTTCATATTGAGGGGTCAGTGTTTTAGAAATGAGAGCACTGAAAATTGCTAGAACAGACATTTTATGAATCCAGATAAAGACTAAAGAGTAAACACGGGCTGTGAATTAAGCAACTCATGGTTCCACAAGGCTGTAGAAAAGGGGGAAGAAACGAAATTAAGATAAGCCTCGGGAAAAAGCTAAGAATATGCTAACTCATATGAGTCCACATAAGAAACACAAACTTGAACAAGAAGGTGACAAGAGAGAGAAATGCAAGGGTCAACTTAAGAGGATTATTAAGAGGTGGCACCCCTGAAGAAATGCTGACTCCTCTGAAGGTGCAACAATCATTTTCAGTTGTCTGAAATCTTGAGTTCCAGATGGAGAAAGCATCTATCTAGTCACGCCATCTCTATCAGTGCTTTCTCTGGGGCTTCAGAAGCAGCCACCTGCAGCCTCTCCGCTGTTTTTCTAATTTGAAAACATGGAAAAGGTCTTCAATATTTATTCATTTGTGTTCCTCTTTCCTTCACACAGAAATTCTGAAAGCCGTCCTGTCTTGTCCTTATAAAAACAGGCAAAGGCCAGCGCGGTGGCTTACACCTGTAATCCCAACACTTTAGGAGGCTCAAGTGGGCATATCACCTGAGGTCAGGAGTTCGAGACCAGCCTGGCCAACATAGTGAAACCCTGTCTCTGCTAAAAATACAGATGTTGGCTGGGCGTGGTGGCTCACGCCTGTAATCCCAGCACTTTGGGAGTCCGAGCAGGCGAATCACAAGGTCAGGAGATCGAGACCATCCTGGCCAACATGGTGAAACCCTGTCTCTAATAAAATGCAAAAAATTAGCTGGGCATGGTGGCACATGCTTGTAGTTCCAGCTACTTGGGAGGCTGAGGCAGGGGAATCACTTGAATCTGGGAGGCGGAGGTTGCAGTGAGCTGAGATCATGCCACTGTACTCCAGCCTGGTGACAGAGGGAGAATCCATCTCAAAAAAAAAAAAAAATTAGCCAGGTGTGGTGGTGCACACCTGTAATCCCAGCTACCCGAGAGGCTGAGGCAGGAGAATCACTTGAACCTGGGAGGTAGAGATTGCAGATTGCCTCACTGTACTCCAGCCTGGGTGACAGAGCGAGACTCCATCTCAAAAACAAAAATAAAAGAACAGGCAAAGATAAAGGCTTGAATGGGAGGCATTGAGAATGAGTCAACAACCATTCCTGCCTCCAAGCCCTTCTCTTTGACTCTTTCTTCTCTGTCTGGCTGGGGGAAGGCTCATGCTAAGACTGCAGTGACTCTCTGGCCCATTTTCCTCCAAGGTGATCAAGTCTCAAATTTAAAACTTAAAAAGATAGAGAAGTTCTAAAGAGATGTCACTTCTAATCACTTGCAAATATTTGATTCTCCTTCTTATATCTAGTTCCATTTAGAACAAGATTTTAAACGAAAGGATCAATGAATTGCTGAAGAAAAGAAATGTTAGATGGGTGAGATCAATGTTACATGGCTCACGGACAGCCTTATTTCTGATTGCTGTCTGATGCTGAGGTCTGACAATAAACGGAATGAAAATTCTAAAAACCAATAGTGATGGCTGCAAACAGCACCCAAGCACTGAGATGAGAGCACCCTCCTACTCAAAATGTCCCCGCCAATACACAGATACTTGCCGAACTTATGAAAAGCAATGAGGAATCTCTACTAAACTGGAAAACAAGACTTGTTCATTTGATTTTCTTTTAGGGAAAGAAAATCTACTCTTGTACTTCTTGTCATCCTTAAATTTTCCCAAGTTTCCCTCCCATCCCGTAACCTACAAGTGAGGACATCAACTTTCATACTTCTCTCCTGAGTAGACACGGGCTCTCCGAGTGAGAGTGTAGGTTTTTGTGTTTGCTCCTTTGCGGAGAGGATCGTCCAGAGGTGACTGGCACGGTGGATCCTCCAGAGGGTTCCAGTAGCTCTGCTCACACATACCCCGCAACAGGATCTCTGCCAGCTGCCTGGCTATTGTCTGGGAACATAAATGAGGAAAAGCATAGCCATGAATCTATTTGGTATTAGTCATTCTTTCATTCGGTCAGTCGGTCAATAAATATGGATATCATCACACTATGCTAAGCACTACTGCAAGGCTCATAATTAAAAATTTTTCTTTTATGATAATTATACCAGTTTGTGACAAAAATGAAAATTTGATTCACTAAGACGTTTGAAAACTTTTTTAAAAAAAATGTTCATGTACTTCAAATGCCGCCCCATCTGTCACACTCTGGAATACCAAACATGCTTAATACCTGAAACAACTGGAACTTTTGGCTATGCTCTTTCCCAAGAGCCCTTATAAATAACAGGTGAGCTGCAGATATTAGCATCACTAATGATGTGTGCTAAATCTCAAGCCTGGCAAAAAGCTTGCACTCAGCTTAAATAATGCTATCCCTGAAAAAATTACCCTCGCTGGCAATCTGACGTCCACTGCAGACATTCAGGACATCTTCCTTCTTAAATGTACCAATGGCAGGCCCTACATGTCCCACCCTCGAGGACTCAGCACCTGACTGTCTGTTCTCAGCACCTCCTGGGCTCCTGGCCCAGAGGTTCTCACTGGCCTTGTGCAATATGGAAGGCAAAGTGGGAACATGGTTCCAGATCAAGAAAGATCTTTCTTCAAAGCTGAATGGGTATCTTCTTCTTCACAGTGAAAACCCAGAAACATCTGGATCCTGTCCTCCAAGTTAGATTAATTTGCTTTCTCACACTTCTATAACCCCACTGCCTAAAACAGTACCATGTATAATGAATGTATGGAGGGGAAAGAATGCATGATATGTACTAAGAAGTGTTTTGTTGATTGATGCATGTCAGTTCACTTAGCTTATACTCTTCCAGTAACAAAGAAGAGGATAGGTAATTTTTTAAAAATCCCTCTGAAAACAGAAGCACTACATCCGAGGGTAGTCTACTCTACCCACGATCAGCCAGAGGTGCCACAATAAACCAGCATGGTTTTCTACCAGCTTTCAGTATTCTTTGAAAGATGCAGACAAAGAATGCTGATCTTCTGAGAAGGAGCCTTTTTAAAAAAATCAGTAAATGTTTCAGAAGAGAGCTCTGCTAAGCTTCCATCCATATGAAATCTCTTAAAACACCACAAGGTAAGTTAAACCCAACCAAATCACTAAAATAGTGCTTTCTGGTAACCACTGGGCAAAGGCAAATTTTCTTGATTATTTCCAAATAAGACCCATTGGCATTAAGTGTCTATAAAAATGTGAAATTAAATGCACTCTGATCATCCCCAACTGAGCAATCTATAAAGATCTCATCAGAACACAATTTTCAGGACCTAAACAGCTCCTGAACTGTTTTCTTAAACCTTCCTTTATAGTTTCATTGTGATCTCATTGCAGTCATATAAGCTAATGACTTTTGCTGAAAACTTCAACTGGAAAAAAATAACTTCCACTCACTCTAGCTAAGAAATAAATGTTAGAAAGAAAAAAAATGAGCAAGGAACTTCATTTTCTGAATCTATCTGCCATGGAGGAATTTTAAAGTCGGAAAAACTTCTGCCCTGAACAGTTTGTTTGTTCACTACTAGATAACTCATGCTAGGTCTCATTTTCCCTCAGGGTATTAACCTTCCTGAAAGATGTTTTTCATGGGGTTTTGATGTGATTGTATATTTTAAAGACGTCACTTTGTCAGTGCGCTACCCATTAAGAAGGCCATTTGGCTATGTCTACTGAAAGCGCAAATGAAGTCCAGAAAAAACAACAAATATAAAAAGTCACCAGCAAGATCACCAACATCTAGCACAGCTTTTACTTTTTAGACTCAACCTACATTTAGCCTGTGGTTTAAATGCTTCAAATTATTGGTAAGTATAAAATAAATTCGGAATCAAAGGAGAGAAAGGTAGGAAGTGGGCCTGAAATAAGACCTGGATGTTTATGTACAAAATTTTTGCTGTGTGTGTGTGTGTGTTTTAAAACTTGTGGTGAAATTCACATAACATAAAAGTCACCATTTTAATAAAGTCTACAATCCAACAGCATTCAAGAACTCACAATGTTGTGCAACCATTAGCACTACCTAGTTCCGGAACATTTTCATCACCCCAGAAGGAAACCCTATATCCTTTAAGCAATCACTCCCCATTTCCCCTCCCTCCCAGACTCTGGGAACAACTAATATGCCTTCTGGCTCTATGGACTTGCTTATTTTGGACATTTCATATAAATAAAAGTATGTGATATGGGTCTTCCTGTGACCAGCCTTCATTACTTACCGTAAAGTTTCCAAGGTTCATCCATATC
The DNA here is from genome assembly GCF_049354715.1 of Callithrix jacchus. Classification (NCBI taxonomy): domain Eukaryota; kingdom Metazoa; phylum Chordata; class Mammalia; order Primates; family Cebidae; genus Callithrix; species Callithrix jacchus. Next base: position 125,553,455 of record NC_133509.1, read on the forward strand.
ATTGCGTATGTGTCAGTAGTACCTCGTCCTTTTTTACGGCTGAATGATACGCCATTGCAGGGATACACCACATTTTGTTTACTCATTCTTCGGTTTTAGATATGTGGACTGTTTCCAACTTTTGGCTATCATAAATAGTGCTGCTGTGAACATCCATGTACAAGTTTTTGTTTGTACACCTGTGTTTGTCTGTTTCTTTTGAAACAGGGTCTCACTCTGTCACCCAGGCTGGAGTGCAGTGGTACAATTATAGCTCACCGCAGAACACCTATTTTTAATTATTTGGAGTATATACCTAAGAGTGGAACTGTTGTAAATATACTTTGAAATCTTTCTCTGCTATGGTCTCACACCAGATAAAGTTTACAAAGCAATTTTTCCATCTCATAAGAATATTAGAAATTTACAATTAGCAGCTAATCTAAAAACAAATTATAGTTATTAAGGCTGATGGAAACACTGTCTTATGAACGTCATTAGCTGTAGAAACTTTCTAATGTCCAGTGTAAATCAAGAAACCAGTTAGAGTCAACAATATGAAAAAATGCTCCAAATTTAAGAAATTTTGGAAGACTGGCTTTAAAAGCAATTACAAAAACACTTGCCAATTCAGTCAGTTCCTTTCATTGTGCTTCCAAATCTTGGAAGAAGCTGTTCATATTGACCACTTGGAAAGGCTTATGAAATACTGAGAGTAGGTAAATTTGAGAAAAAAGATAGCTGGCAACAGTTATTATCCATATTCTTGTAGGTTCTTTTGCCTTGAAGAATCCTAAAAATGGAAATATTTTGTTTGAACTTCTTAAGGTGCCTATAAATCGCAGCAACATATAAGTAAACTTTGAAGGCCAACTGAGCTCTTGGTGGTGGTGGTGGCGGCAGGGTGTGTGTGTGTGTGTGTGTGTGTGTGTGAAGTTGCCCATCCTGTCTCACCCCCATAATTCTAGGAAAGCCCGGCTTGGCCATCTGGCCCCATGAGTTGTGTGTCTACATCTTAAAACCCTGGAGATACCACAATGAAGTCATTTCCTGTGACATGAATCTCTTAGCCTTGCCCAACTGAATTATCTCCCACAGCATTTTAAGGATTCATGATAAAGAAAGGACAAAAGCATGGGCGACAAAAGATAAATTGCAATCTCACATGAGACTGCTGCATCAAGTGTGACATGTGGCATTTGCTTAGTGTTTAATAAGCACCAGTCCTCCACTCAAACACCCACTGGCTATGACTCTGGAGGGCAACTTATAGAGGTCTACCTAATGAACGCCCCTAGATAGGAAAGTAAAAGGATTAAAAAGGAAAAGAAAGAATTCAAGTCAACGGGAGAGCCAAATTGCTAACCAACCGGTTAATTTAACTATGTTTTATAGTTCTCTTCCAAGTTTTATAGTTAATATAATTAGCCAAACAACTAGCACCCCTCAGGATCCAATCTACCTTTTTCTGTCTGGGTTTGGTATGAATCATAAGCATACACAACCCTTCAGCACCCTGGCAGCCAAGAAGGCCTACATTCTACCTGCCTTAACAGGTGCATTCTCAAGTTTCAGCAGAGAACGCTGCCAACAACACAGGAAAGAATGCCCAGAACCGTTAGCCATCAGAGAAGTGCCAATCAAACCACAATGGAATATGACTGCACTCCCACCAGGACGGTCACACCTAAAAAGATAATAACAACTGCTGGTGAGGGTGTGGAGAAATCGGAACCCTCGTAACTGCTGGTGGGAATGTAATATGGTACAGCTGCTTTGGAAAACAGTCTGGCAGCACCTCAAATTGTTAAACACAGAGTTACCATATGACCCAGAAATTCCACTTCTAAGTATACAGCCAAGAGAAAGAACTCCTATGTCCACACAAAAACTCTACGTGAATGTTCTTAGCAGCATTACTTGCAATTGCCCAAAAGTAAAAACAACCCAATTCCCATCAGCTGATGAATGGATAAATAAAATGTGATAAATCCACACAATGGAATATCAATAAAAATGAAAGAAATACTGATCATGCTGTGACACAGAGGAGCCTTGAAAGCGTTACGCTAAGTGAAGAAAGCCAGTCACAGAAAGACCACTAATTAGCCAGGTATGGTGATGCGCGCCTGTAGTCCCCGCTGCTCGGAGGCTGGGGCAGAATTCAGTAAGTGGAGATTGTGCCACTGCACTCCAGTCTGGGCAGCAGAGCGAGATTCCATCCCAAAACAAAAAAACAAAACCACAGATTGTGTCATTCCAGTTTCAAGAAATGCCCCAAATAGGCAAATCTATAGAAACAGAAAGTAAGTCTACAGCCATGCCACCCTCAACGTGCCCGATCTTGTCTGATCTCAGAAGCTAAGCGGGGTCGGGCCTGGTTAGTACTTGGATGGGAGACTACCTGCGAATACAAGGTGCTGAAGGCTTATTTAAAAAAAAAAAAAAAAAAAAAAAAAGAAACAGAAAGTAAATTAGTGGTTGCCAGAGCCTAGAGGGAGGAGAAAATGGGGGCTGACAACTAACAAGAATAGAGTTTCTTTTGGGGGCGATTAAGATTTCCTGGAGTTAAATATTAGTGATAGCCAAACAACTCTGTGAATATGTTAAAAGCTTTAAATGGGTAAACTGCTGTTTATAGATTATAAATATACATCACATATATATCCATGATGACACAGAAGTGAAAGGCTTGCTCAAGTTCACAAGCCCAGAGACATATGTTTATAATACATGTCATATATATTTATAATACATAAATGTAAAAGAGTATGAACGTGAATACCCCTGCTGGCCTCGGTCAGGTCAGTGGTCACACTTACCATTCGCAGGTTTTGAGTCGTTCTCGTCTCAACTGCTCTGAGAAGCTCTCTAAATCTTCCGACTCCTCTTGTCAAGTTCCTGCGTGCACACAGAATTTGATGGTTAGCATCCGGCATGTATTAACATTAAATATTGTATATGCATGTTTCAATGCATTTTGTCTGCATAAAAGCTGTTGGCTAGATTTTAAGCAAATGATTACTCTGCACATCTTTAGCCGTCTTTGGTTAAATGAAAAATTTGACCTACGATTGATGGCCTTTTTTCTGTTCTAACCCCTAGCACATTTTCTCTGAAAAATAAAAAAACTGAAGATCAGTTGAGGCCAACAAATTAAAAAGCAAGATCCCTTAGAAGAGTCTGTGTTCAAACTCTCCATGGCTCTGTAGAGTGGGAATGAATTGTAGATTTTCGTTTAAAAGGTGGGAGACAACACTGGGCAAAAGGGCCTGGGAATATGAGCAAGCCACTGTGCGCAACGTGGGCAAAGAGAGGAACACGAAGATGAAAGGTACAACAGAACAGGAACTCTACCAAGCAATCACTCTGCATCTTTGAGAACATAAATTATCAAAACCCAGGAAATGCCTCAAACCAACCCTCTCCAAACCCCACACTGACAAAAAGAAGCAAAGGGTCAGAGGCCCCTTCTGAGAGTGAGTGTGTGACAGCTGGAACCCAAGCTTCCTGAGTGTGAGCAGAGCCCATCTCATCTCACTGCCACTCACACCCCACAGGGACACATTTGGTGGCACATCTCATTAAGGGACAAATAATTCTTCTGTAACATCCTGGTCAATATTTTGAAGCCCCACTTGTCCTCTCCGAAAGCTGCATCCAGCCTGTTCAGCTGGGAACGCCCCCCAGCCAGTCCCTCTACCTTAAGTGCTGCCACCACCTATGACATAACTAGGGGATATTTATAACCTGCTCATCAGAACATATCTCGTCTTTCCAAAAGGCCACAGCGCGGGTCAGCCAGTGCAAACGTGTCAGCTAGCCTCTGCAGGCTGTGGCAGATGCTCAAGGTATTTGGCTCTCTTCTTGGATGACATTCTGAATCACGCGAAGGTATTCAATCAAGCCGAATGTGGGTTCTGTAAGTTGCAGGCCCTCGTGAGGGCTATTAATTCACATCTTATACCTGCATGACATCCCAGGGCTCTCATTCACAAGAATGGCCCCAGAACTGTAAGATTCTGGCTTATTGGCATAGGCACATAAATACTCCCATAGTCCTCTCACCCACACATATCAGATGATATCAGATCAGAAGCTTGATGGTGGCATAAAATGAAAAGCTGCGCTCCGGACGCCAAGCAGCACTAAAGGAAACCTAACAGAGACGTGAATACACCTGGGACATGCAATCTACTCTGCTTTTTCCTTCATTTGTTTTTATGGGATCCATGTTCACAGGCAACAAAGTACATTTGCTTTGGACTGAAGCTCAGTTCTCTTAAGTAACATGGAGGGAAGGAAACAGCTACAGTAAACAAGGGATGGAAATGGATATGGTAGTCTAACTTTGTCCCAGAATCACGGGTTAAACTCCTACTAGGTACAGAAGGAACGGTACTTGGAATTGTATGAAATAAGATGTGACTGAGGCAACAAAACTGGAGACCCTGGTTGTAGGGGCTGATTTACCAGGTAGAAATCAGGCCTCGAATAAGCAGTATCAAACCTAAATATTATAACCCAGGGACGCCTACAAATAGGAAGTGCCATTCAGAATGTTTCCAGTGTCCTAGGAAACAGAATCAGCTGCTTAGACAGTTACAGAGGCACAGAATTTTCCCGCTATAAATGATCCAACAGAATCTGGTCCATTATAATACAGAAGTAAAGGGCTCGCTCAAGGGAGAGTGAGCTGGGAGCTTCTGACCATTCTCTGCTACCTTCCTGAGTACACAGAAGCTCTAAAACAGAAGTGTAACTCCAGAGAAAGGAACAAAATACGAATCCAAGAGTTCAGGTCTACGTTTTGCATCATTAATATGCAAATTACTTCATGTATTTATAACATAAATTCTGTGTGCCCCAGTGATGGCAGCTAATGAGATACTCCCACTCATGACTGGTCCAAAACTGGAAAGAAAATCCACTGGTCCAGGTGAAGAAGTCCAGTGAATGCAGGTAAAAAGAGATCAATGACGGACAGAGAAATTCAATTCCCTGTTAAGGTGCAAGAGGGTTTCTGCCGCGCAGGACCGAGGCCCTCTGGTGGAGGAACAGAGGAAGTCTCCGGCCCTGAAGGAGGCCAGGCTGGATGAGGCAATACAGCCACTGGTGCGTATTCCCAATTAAGCCTTCGAAGCAAATACAAGTTTTTCTCAAACTGTTTTTAGTTTATTCCTGGAGAGAGTTTAGGATTCAGAAGCAAATTCTTCCTCAAGCTGGGAAGAATCCTGCTTGTAAGCAAAGAAGCCACAGTAACCACAGAGCGGAGAAAGCTGAAGCTATAGCCCACTGCAATGAATGTGGCACCCAGAAGGGTCCCCGCCCCACCACACATCAATCCAGCAGCAGAAAGAGGTGAAACAGGCACATCTTAAAGTGCCCAGAGGCAAAACACAATTCTCAGGAAATCCTATGTCATCCAAACATGTTTAAATCACATAATTTTATTGAACTAATCACTTCCACTGTTGCCATGAGAGCAGAAAAAGAAAAACGTTAAAGCACATGGATAATCAGAACAAAAGAAGGAAGTTAACTTGCAAGAATTCCATTCCAAATGCTGTGAGATAACCCAGTTTGAGAGCAGCAAACAAAACCCACATGATTGCCTTTATATCTCCAAACTGTTCGTTTATTCTTAAAATGTTGAGATCAATTAAAAAATCTAGAAGGAACTGTTGCCACCTCAAAATGAAGATAAGAGAGCCAAGGAATCTCCCAATCTCCCTGTTTTTGAGGGTTTCCACAGACCGTTGACATTAGGTCATTTATTCCATGTCAACACCCTTGCCTGAGACAGTGCAATGATGTCAGAATTCATTATGGTAAACTATTCTCAAAACAAATGTTCCTGCCAGCATTCGCGCAGCAGGCACTCTGGCAAGCTGTCAGAACTTGGGGTTCATCTCCTGCACTTTGCTGCACAAGCTTCCTGAGCTGGGTGCATTTCCTTCCACGTGGAATGGTTCCCAACAGCTCGGCTGGGACCAAGGAGGAAAGGGCCTGCGGGTCCCCAGAACACCAGCTGCTCGTTCCACCTGACAGGCAGGCAAAGCTCTGCTTTTGCTCACCAATACGGTCCTCAGCCCATGATGGAGAGCTCAGGCCACGGTCCCACAGCCTTGCTGTCATTCAAATCCTTGCTCTCCTGTTGGCAGGAAAGCCTACCACTTTTCATGGGGACAGAGTCTCCTCTTCCCTTGACCTACTTCCATCCTTTCTTCTATCTTTTGCATCTGGTTTCATCCTCCTCCTGCTGAACCTCCTTCCAGGGCTTGTCCGCTGACTAGCCAGCACTCGACCCTCCCTCTTGACCCTCTATCCTGGCAACAGGCTCCCATTCCCCTGTGGGCCCTGTGGCAGCAGCTCTCCAGGCTGGTCTCTGAAATGGACATTCTAACGTACGAGCTTATCGCGCCTGGTTTGTTCCTGTTCTACGACTCTGAACCACATTCTCAGCTCTTTAATATTGCCATCTGTCCCTCTGTAATCAAACCAAGGGGGAAATGTAAATGGGAAGAAAGCCAGAGTGCCAAAATCAAAATGGAAAACCATGTCTGGGAAAAACTTGGGGGCTCGAGAATCGTTTCAGCTTGTGATGGGTGGTTACTTCAATAACGAGCTCAAACGTTTGCTGTTGTTGTTGTGGTTGTGGTTGTTGTTGTTTCTTCTCCTTTTATTTCCTGGGACTGGGGTGGGAAAAGACAATTCTTTCCTTTCACTGGTCCTTCCAAATTATCTTCAGACCTCAAAATCTGACCCGGGCACCACTACACTGAAATTCAATATCATGTCATTGTCATGCAGACACGAAGTAGTGGTATGAATAAAAGACTTTTTCTACTGGATGTCAAATTCCTGCGCAATGGGGAAAAGGTAGCCCTGTTAGAGTCTATTCAATACTTTTTTCTCCTCTGTGGCTGAGAATTTTATAACTAAAGATCAAACACAATGTCAACCCAGTAGATCTCAAAGAGCAAAGAAATCGTCTGCCTTTCTCCATGTTTTCTTCTCACCAACTAGCACTCCTGAAACGCTGAAGCAGTATGTTACTTCAACAATTACTGAGCAATGTTTCACAGCAGGGGCCAGGTTGGCCCCTGGGGACACACTGCTGAGCAGGGGACACCATCCCAGCCTCAGGGAGTTTAGATGGTTTCACATCGCCCACCAGAATGTAAGTGCCTCCAAGACAGAGACCTTGGCTTTATTCGCCGACATAACCCAAGCCTCTGAAACAGAGCCTGGCATACAGGAAACACCCAATTAATATTTGGTGAATGAAAAAGGACCATCGTGAGCTGAATGAACCAAGACTACAAAGGGATACATTCCCTCCTGTTTCTCATCTCCTCTCACTGAGCACAGTCCAGCGTGCAGCAAGGCACTGTACTCTCTTAACTCGAATGGCCTTGTATGCCCTCAGGGGTTTCCTTGCAGCGTGGAGACCTGGGAGAGAAGTGACAGCTTGGGCCTAACAACTTCTAGAGAGCTATGTGGATAAGGGAAACGTTCCTGCCTTTGTGCCTTCACACATGCTTCTCTGTCTTCAGGGTTAAGACCCAAGGCCGAGGCCAACCTAGATAACACTTCCCACATTTCCACACTGATTTTCATTGGAGTTTCTATCTGTTCACCAACCAAACTGCAATCATTGTGAGACAAAGGCCCCCCATCCCCCCCACTCCTTGTTTCAACTGCCTCACAGGGCCAGCCAAGTACCTGTGACATTTAATAAGCTGGGCACCCCCAAAAGAAAGAAAAGAATGAGGACAATCTTATGTTCCCAGACCCCCGTCCCCATCTCCTTGCTGAAAAGAGTTATCTTAGTTACAAAGGAGACAACTAGAGCAGGGACTTGGTGTACTATGAGATAGAGCTGTGATCATACACACGTACCCTCATGGTATGTATCTGGTTTTCCGGAGTGGTAAGTGTTGACAGTGACAATGTCATTCTGGACACTGTCAACATTTACTGCTCTGGAAAACCAGATACATAGTATGTATCTTCTAGGTCCATCACTTTTAGTTCTCAGGCTTGAGAATTTATGTCACCCTTAGCATCATCTATCTTAAAAAAGTCTGAAATCAAAACCAGATATCCAGATCTGGAAAGTAGGGGAAGAAAAGATATCCTTCACAGGCCAAAAGGACACCGTGGCCGGCTGTCAGGGAGCTGTTTTTCCCAGAACGGAGTCCAGCCTGCCCCTCTGTACACGCTCTCCACCTCGTATCCAATGGCACACATTTGTGAAGACAGATGGCTTGCTGCAGTCAGGGGCCAGGGATCAAACCCACAACCTTGGCCTCATTAATGAAGGGCTCTCTCTGAGCCACGGAGAGAGCCAGCTGCAGCCTGGATATAGTGATGGAGGGATGTGAACAAGCAGGTGAGGCTTCCGGATGTCTCCTCTCAAACCGAATGAGGGCTGCGCTGGGCTTAGCAACATTTTTTGGACCACCTCAGTGACTGAGGCTTCCTCGTGACAAAAGCAGAGTCAATTATACATCTGGTCACCCAGCCAGGCGGCCAACAGTACAAGGAGTAGGGACCATGGCCCAGGCAGCAGAGGTGGCACCAGAGACATAAAGTCAAAGAAGTCACAGAGAGCAGCTTCTTGGAGTTCATACTTAACGGGCCAGGACAGGAACACACAAACAAGTCCTTCCAACATGGCGCGCACAAGCCTATGAATGAAAGGTGGCCAAACTGCTCTGACGGCCTGGCCAGAAGAAATAGTTCGCCCTTCTGTCCCTTTCCACTTCCCTAAGCCCCGAGTCTCTAAGATATATGAAGTGTCGAAAGGCTTGCACCATCTCGCATCCTTCCTTTCAACCTCTGGGAATGAGTCAAAGAATATCAGTACTCATTCCAAAAGGAATATATACACACAAACACACACACACAACATATATATATATGGAAAGAGAGAGAACATCCATACCTACTATGCACTAAGAAGTGAGGCAGTGGACGCCACGGTCAGCCAGTCAGCAGACACGATTCCTCATGAACTTGTGTTTTAATGATGTTCAGTTTAACACTAACAGTATCCAAACATACCTGGACTCCTCAGCCTAACAATACTTAAACCAATCAGCACTTATCTATCATCTAAGGATCGTCCTTCAAAGTATTCACCCGGGAATCCATATGCTTATCTATATACCTGAACGTAAAGAGACAAAACAGTCATGGCCACAGACCCTGGAGCCAGACAGCGTGAGTTTGAGTCCAGGCTTTGCCATTTATTAACTGTCGACCTTGGGCAAGTGCTTGTGCCACCGTTTCCTTATAAAATGAAAATAACCGTACCCACCTTATTGCTTTGCTGTAAGAATTAGACTAGTCAATACACGTAGGAAGTGCTTTTTAAGTATTTGCCATTATTACTTTTATTATCCTTAAACTCTACCATTATTAAAAAAAAAAAACTTTTGGAATTCTGGAATCCATTTTCCAGTCAATTTACAGCACATGAAAATTCTGCTTTATTTCTTTGGAGTCATTTAATTTTGAAGGAAAAAAAGATATTCCCCAGTTTGATGCATTGATACTCTGCTATTTACAGGAACTCCCTACGTAATTCCCAGGTCTGGCTCACAATGACAAAAGACAACAACCCAAGTAAAAAACTCTTTCTCTGGGACCCTGGGATCACCCTCCTGAGAAATGATGTGACATCTCCTAAGAGTGCTGGTGCCCCTGGCTGGGGGCAGGGGAGCAGTCTCCAGCCACAGCTTTGCGGCAGGGCATGGACAGATGACCAGGTGTCTGGCAGGTGAATCCTGATTGCTCCCTCACACTTAGGACAGTGAACATGTGGAGACTGTTCTGAGTCCATCAAGAAGGACCACATCACACTAAAAAATGTGAACTCAAAAGTGAACCACTAAAGCATGATGAACCATAACACAAAGCTGGAGACGAAAGCTTGCCACTTCCACCAGGAAGTGTCTGCCGCAGACCTGGCCTGAGCTGGAATGCAAGCATGAAGGCGGGCTCCCCATCGGCCTGCTTCATAAGACAAGGCTCAGTTAGCTACACAGAACACTGATGGGCACAGGCCAACAATATTCATTTTCAACAGTCCAGGAAAGTGTTGAAAAAAGGCAATCTGCAAGGTAGAAATGTCCTGCTAAGAGAATGACTTCACTAATCAGTTCTCGGTAGCAAAGTCCCATAGGAAAAAGACTTCCGGCCATCCTGTCCAACCAGGCAATTGGGCTGTGGAGAGGAAAAAAAGGCAGAAAGGAGGTCAAGGGGAGGAAAGTCCTTCCAAATGCACCACAAGCACCTGAGCTGGAAGTTCAAGTGAAGGATGAGAGTGTAATGTTCACTTCCATTTCAATTAGCAGAAGACACGAGAACTGCATTTCCAGTGCAACTCTGGGGACCACATTTCAAAGCTAAGACAAATGAGAAAAAAATCCAAGGGGATCATTTGAAAGAAAGGGGAGAAAAAAAGATCATTAAATGTGCAGGAGTCAGTTGGCCAGTTTCAGAAGCCGAGCAGGTAGCAGAGGTGGGTGAAGACAGACTGGGCCAACAGGCCTCCCAAGCCTACAGGCCTCCAGTTCGAAACCATAACACAGAAACTCAACAAGGAAGGGAGAATCTTCGCCATTAAATTGGTAAATAAAAGCCTCCAATATTTTTCTTGGGGAAACTAAGCAGTGCTGCTCGGTTTGCGGCAGCATGGTGCCAGGCGGGATTCTCACACATTCTCATGAGTGGGCCAGATAACCCGCCTGGGCCTGGGAAAGGCAAATCTGCTGGGGGGAGAAGACAAAAAGGGCAGAGGTTGAGGTGGGGCATGAGAAGAAGGACCGCAAGTGCGCGTGGAATGTGAGCCATCCAGGAACATGGAAGGGGAGCGAGTACCAGATGACAGGCATGACAGGGAAGGACGGGGCAGCAGGCTTCACCTTGTCTCTTCCTCATCTGCAAAATGGGATTCACACCTACCTCCCATGCTGAATGAGATGGCACCTGGAAAGCTCCTGAGCCAATGCTCAAAAACATGTGAATCCCCCTCCCTTTCCCCAACCAGCTGCTGCTTCTTACTACCCACCATCCGGTCCTTCATTCCACATACAAATATTTACTGGCTAAAAGCCAAAAGCAGCCACTGGTGTGATTGCGACCCTTCAGTTTAATAGAAAAATATGCAGAATCAGGACTGGTTTCTATTAGGTACTACACCAAACTCTTCTTCTCAATTGTAGTTTTATACCTGAGGAAACAGAGGCTTAGAATTATCAGGGAACATGCCAATGATCACACAGCCCACAGCAGAAGAGCTGGGATTTGAACCCAGGCCCTACCTGATGCCAATGCTAAGAAAAGGTGAAGATGATCCCTGTCATGCAGAAGTCTGCAGTCACACTGGAAAATGTGACTACCTCCCATGACACAAAACAAAAGCATCCCAGGGACAGGAGAGCAGGCCGGGAAGGCTCCCAGTGGCACAGGCCAACTGTCTCTGTACGTAGACACATTTGGCTGCAAAGAAGGGGATGGGATCCCACTGGGAGTGGATGACAAAGGGATAGCAGAGGATTTATGCTGAGGGGTCAGAGCTTCACAGCAGAAACAGAACTCAGAAGAAAGATGGTACTGGGGAAAAAGACTAACACTGATAAGATGGTGACAACACAGAAGAGGCTCTGACCACAAGTCAACCTTCTAAAGTGAATTCTTTCATCACATGGCACCTCATTTTCATCACACAGTACCTCATTTTCATCGCACAGTACCTCATTTTCATCGCACAGTACCTCATTTTCATCGCACAGTACCTCATTTTCATCGCACAGCACCACATATGAATCACACAGTACCTACCTCATTTTCATCGCACAGTACCTCATTTTCATCGAACAGTACCTCATTTTCATTGCACAGCACCACATATGAATCACACAGTACCTACCTCATTTTCATTGCACAGTACCTCATTTTCATCGGACAGTACCTCATTTTCATCGCACAGCACCACATATGAATCACACAGTACCTACCTCATTTTCATCGCACAGTACCTCATTTTCATCGAACAGTACCTCATTTTCATTGCACAGCACCACATGAATCACACAGTACCTACCTCATTTTCATCGCACAGTACCTCATTTTCATCGAACAGTACCTCATTTTCATTGCACAGTACCACATATGAATCACACAGTACCTACCTCATTTTCATTGCACAGTACCTCATTTTCATTGCACAGCACCACATATGAATCACATAGTACCTACCTCATTTTCATCACACAGTACCTCATTTTCATCACACATACATACCTCATTTTCATCGCACAGTACCTTGTTTTCATCGCACAGCACCACACATGAATCACATAGTACCTACCTCATTTTCATTGCACGGTACCTCATTTTCATCACACAGTACCTCATTTGCATAGCACTTTTTCATCACACTACCTCATTTGCATCACATAGTACCTCATTTATTTGGCTCTTTCTAGTCAGAGCTCACACTCACTCAGACAGGGAGCTCGGGTTTACCTTGGCTCTATCTATAGGGGGAAGAAAGCTTTGCTAAGCACTTTAGCAGAACAAACATGATCTGTGAGGAGAATATTTAATTTGCTCAGGGGAATAAGCTATTTTCAAGCCCCTCTAAGCCATCCAGAGGAGCTGCCATTTACTAATAAACCATTGACAAGTTAATTAAAATTATTCCACTCTTTCATCTAGAAAGTCCCCACAAGAGACTGGGCTCCTTCAGGACAGAGACTGGGTCCCTCTCACTAGAATGGAGTACGATCCAGCTGCACACCTACTCACAAGGCTGTCGTGAGGATGAAAGGGCACAGTCTCTGCCCAGGAAAGGTCAGCCATCAGCTTCTGAAATGCTGCTAGCTGGTTCCATGCCATTCCCCAACCCATTATTCTAGATGGCTTGCCAACCAACTTAGTGACACAGGCAGGAATTTGTTACTTGCAACTGATAAGGAGGGAAACTGAGTCCCAGAGAGAGAAGGGGGAAGTCTGGCCCAACAGCTTTAGGAGGAGCTGAGCCAGGACCTGACTCCCAGCCTCTAGGTTCCCATACAACAATTATATGGCTTAGAAGACTATTAGAAGGCACACACCCTTGCAACCAACACCAAAAAAAAGGTAAAGACACCTCATCCCAATAACAGCCCCCTCCATCTATGAGTAACAGCTACTCTGACTTTTCTGGTTAATTGCTTCATTACTCACGTATGCATCCCTGCACTACAGTCTCGTCCACTTTCCTGCACTTGATGATTCTTTAAAATCACTCTTACTTTACATGTTCCCTCCACCCCTTTTTCTTACAACTTACTGCCAGAGAATCAGAACTGTTCAGCCTGTAGAGTTTCTCACTGGCTAGAAAACGGCACACTCGTGCTACAGTTTAATACACGCCTCTGTTCTCTGTATTTCCTGCAATTTGGCAGCTGGATCCGGAGGCTTGATCCATTCAGGGTCGATCCCTTTGGCAAGACTTCAGCAGTGATGGGCTCTTGTTCTGACAATTAGCAGCCCTTCACGTCCAACGCTTACAGCATCAACCTCCCGGGAGTTACTAAGAGGCGAGATTCTAATTTTCTCACTGCGTCTTCACTTATTAGCTGGAATAATTTTTACAAGATGTTTCATCTAATATTTGGCTTTCTAGTGGCTTAGTATACATAGTAAAATGCTTTATGTTTTCCATTTATTTGCTTAGTTTTCAAAATACTGAACTAGAACTCATCAACTTAAGCTTATTTGATTAGTCTTTTGCAACTTTTTTACCCTTCTTGAAATTCAAACTGTCTATAGTTGACCCGAGTCCTTTTCAAATGACCTAGAAATCTGTGATAGTTTCTTTGCTATACGGATGTATGTAAAAGTGTTTCAGGCGCATCTTACACATGCCCTGCCCCAGAACTGGAATGAGATTTCTTTTATTGAAATCTAATATTTCAAGATCAAAATCTAGGAGCTAGGGATGTTCCCTGCTAATGGTTCAGTCACCTTAGCCAGGTCTTCTCTCTCTCTCACGTACAAACACATACTCACATACATGTATATATGTGTATATATGCACGTGCATGTACACACACACACACATACACAGATACAAATACCTCAGATTTCATACTGCTATTTCCAATTTGATTATTCAAATTCAGGACTATGGTTTTTCCTAGACTACTTCTATATTAAATCTGTTTTTGCCTTTCTCCCATAGCAAGAATCTTCATTCTCAAGGACACAGGGGATGATGGAATTAGAACATTCCATAACTATTCAATTGCTTTATTCCATGTTATATGAGAAGTTTCAGAATGATACTAGTAATACCACCATCAATTACTGTTGTGATCTGTTATCAGTGATCTTTGATATTACCATCATAATTGTTTGGGGGCACCACAAACCAGGGCCATATAAGATGGCAAACCTGATCAATAAATGTTGTATATGTGCGCCACTGACCAGCCATTCCCCCGTCTCTCTCCCTTTCCTTGGGCTTCTCTATTCCCTGAGACACAATATTGAAATGAGGCCAGTTAATAACCCTACAATGGCCTTTAAGCATTCAAGTGAAAGGAAGAGTGGCACATCTCTTACTTTAAATCAAAAGCTAGGAATAATTAAGATTAGTGAGGAAGGTATGCCGAAAGCCAAGATAGGTTGAAAGCTGGGCCTTTTGTACCCAACACTTAGCCAAGTTGAGAATGCAAAGGAAGAGTGCTTGAAGACAATTAGAAGTGCCTACTTTAGTGAACACACAAATGATAAAAATAAAACAATAAATAAAAATTTAAAAAGCAAAATAGCCTTATTACTGATAGGGAAAAAGTATGCATGGTCTGGATAGAAAATTAAACCAGCCTCAACATTCCCTCAAACCAAAGCCTAATCCAGAGCAAGGCCCCAATTCTCTTCAATTCTTTGAAGGCTAAGAGAGGTGAAGAAGGTGCAGAATTAAAGTTTAAAGCTAGCAGAAGCTAATTTATGAGATTTAAGGAAAGAAGTTGTATCTATAACATAAAAGCGCAAGGTGAAGTGCTGATATAGAAGCTACAGAAGGTTATCCAGAAGATCTAGCTGAGATCATTAATGAAGGTGCCTATAGTAAACAAGAGATTTTCAATGTAGATGAAACAGGCTTCCATTGGAAGAAAATGCTATCTACAACTTTCATAGCTACAGAGAAGTCAATGCCTGGCTACAAAGCTTCAAAGGACAGGCTGACTCTCTTGCAGGAGCTAATACAACTGGTGACTGAGTTGAAGCCAGTGCTCATTTACCATTTTGAAAATCCGAGGGCCCTTAAGAATTATGTTAAATTAAAAAAAAAAAGAATTATGCTAAGTTGACTCTGCCTGCACTCTATAAATGGAACAATAAAGCCTGGATGACAGCACATCTGTTTACAGCATGGTTTGCTGAATATTTTAAGCCCACTCTTGAGATCCACTTAGAAGAAAAGATTCCTTTCCGAACATTACTGCTTATTGACAATGTACCTGGTCACCCAAGAGCTTTTAAGGAGATGTTTAAGGAGATAAATGTCGTTTTCATGCCGCTAACACAACATCCATTCTGCAGCCCAAGGGTCAAGAAGTAATTTTGACTTACTCTATCATAGATAGTGATTCCTCTGATGGATCTGGGAAAAGCAAATTGAAAACCTCTGGAAAGGATTCACCATTCTAGATACCACTAAGAAAACTTGTGATTCATGGGAGGAGGTCCAAATATCACCATGAACAGGGGCTTGGAATAAACTGATTCTAACTCTCATGGATGAATTTGAGGGGTTCAAATCTTCAGTGGAGGAAGTAACTGCTGACATGGTGATAACAGCAAGAGAACTAGAATTTGAAGCAGGGTCTGAAGATGTGACTGAACCGTCGCAATCTCATAATGAAACTTAAATGGATGTGGAATTGCTCCTACAGATATACAAAGAAATACATTTTGAAGTGGAATCTTCTGGTAAAGATGCTGTGAAGACTATTGAAATAACAACAAAGAATTCAGAATATTCTATCAACTTAGTTGGTAAAATAGCAGTAGGGTTTGAGAGAATTTATTCCAATTTTGAAAAAGTCCTACTGTGGGTAAAATGCTGTGAAACAGCATTGCATGTTACAGAGAAATCTTTTATGAAGAGTCAATTGATGTGGTATACTTCACTGCTGTCTTATTTGAAGAAATTGCCACAGCCATCCCAGACTTCAGCAACCACCACCCCATCAGTCAGCAGCCATCAACATCAAGGCAAGACCCTCTACCAGCAAAAAGACAGGATTGCTGAAGGCTCAGATGACTGTTAGCATTTTTAAGCAAAAAAGTATTTTTTAATTAAGGTACTACCTTTTTGGACATAATGTAATTACACGCTTTACAGACTACAGTATAATGTAAATATAACTTTTATATGCACTGGGAAACCAAAAAATTCATGTGACTTGCTCTATTGAGATTATTGTGAAACCAAACCTACAATATCTTTGAGGTATGGCTATATCCAAACTTCTGAAGAAAAAAACCAAAACAACAATACCTTGCCAATCACGGATTCTACATCCAGTAAAACTGTCACTCAGAAATCAGGACAAAATAGAGACAAACACATCTAAGCAAAAAGTGAGAGAATTCATTGTTAGTAGACCTGCCCAATACGAAATTTTTCAGAAGCCTCCAGATGACAAGCAAATGGTACGAGCGGGTCACAGGAATACACAGGAATAAACCAATAAAAGCACCAGAAACGTAAATATGTGGGTAAATATAAAAATCTATATAAGTATTATTTTTTCATCTTTTAATTTCTGTAAAAGATAACATTGTATAAAGGGAAAATTAATATAGTTTTTATAACACAAAGAAGACAGGAGGAAATGAAGCTATATTGGAGTAAAGTTGCTAATACTGAAATTCACTCAATACTAACTTGAAGTTGATTATGATAGTTTACAGATAGATATTATAATCCATAGAGGAAAACAGAACTGTTTTTTTTTTTTAGATGGAGTCTTGCTCTGTTGCCCAGGCTGGAATGCAACAGAGTGTGATCTCAGCTCAGTGCAACATCTGCCTCTCAAGTTCAAGCAATTCTCATGCCTCAGCCCCCTAAGGAGCTGGAATTACAGGCATGCACCACCACATTCAGCTAATTTTTGTATTTTTAGTGGAGACGGTGTTCCGCCATGTTGGCCAGGTTGGTCTCAAACTTCTGACCTCAGGTAATCCACCCGCCTTTGCCTTCCAAAGTGCTGGGATTACAGGCATGAGCTACTGCACCTGGCTGAAAACAAATTTTTTTTTTCCAAAAAAAAAAAAAATGCAGTTAAAAATCAACAGAGGAATTTAAATAATATACTAAAAAGTATTTTTTAACAACTATTAAAAAGGGTAGAAGGGAAGAATGAAGAATCAAAAAAGTCATGAGACATACAGAAACAAAGAGCAAAAGTAATGGGTATAAATCCAATCAAATCAATAGCAGATTCATTTCATAAGAATCAAAAAGCAGGAACAATCCAAATGTTCATCAGTTGGTAAACGGATAAACAAAAATGTAGTACATCCATACAATGTAATAATAATAACTACTCCACAATAAAAAGGAGTGACCTGCTGATACAGGCTACGATGGGCGTGAACCTCAGCAACACTGTGCCAAGTGAAAGAAGTGAGACGCAATCGACTACACTGCCTATGATTGCATTTATGCTAAATTTCCAGAAAAGGCAAATCTACAGATACACAGAACAGATTAAGTAGTTGCCTGGGGCTGGAGGTGGCAGTGGGGATTGATTGGAAAAGGGGTGAGGAACTTTTCATGCTGATGGGAATGTTCTGAAACTGAATTGTGAACATGACTGCATAGCTGTATAATTTTTTTTTTTTTTTTGAGACAGAGTCTTGAGTCTTGCTCTTGTCACCAGGCTGAAGTGCAATGGTGTGATCTTGGCTCACTGCAACCTCCACCTCCCAGGTTCAAGTGATTCTCCTGCCTCAGCCTCCCGAGTAGTTAGGATTACAGGTGCCTGCCACCAAGCCCAGCTAATTTTTGTATTTTTATTAGAGATGGGGTTTCACCATGTTGGCCAGGCTGGTCTTGAACTCCTGACCTCAGGTGATCTGCCCACCTAGGCCTCCCATAGTGCTGAGATTACAGGGGTAAGCCACTGCACCTGGCCTGTATACATTTACTAAAAACAACAAAATTGTATAATTATTATAGGTTTTTTAAATATATAAATTATATACAAAGCTGCTTTAAAAAATAGAGCAGCTTCCTTTATGACAATTCCTGGCTATCTCCCCCTCCCCAATTTTCATCACTATGTCCTCATTATTTTATCTCTTACATCACTTCTTGATCAATTTTCATTCTGCTCTCAGCAGTTTCTCTTGTAGCAAGGCCTAGTTCCAGGAGAGAGCCCTAATTGGTCAGTTTCAAGTCATCAGAAGGGCCTGACTGCTCTGGCCCCTTAGACCTTGCTGGGCAAAAATCCTCTCATTTTCAGCTGCTAATCTGAAATTGGCCAGGCAAGCTTCCCAGTAAATACTTGAGGGCTATTTTAGGGTCTCCTGTTCTCAGGCCCATCAGATGCCCTGTTGCATACAAATGCAAATAATATGCCAGCTGTGAGGCTGCTGGTAGTGTGTCCCCATCAGCTTGTATGTTGGGGCTCATGAGGACACTCTGCCACCTAGTCTAGCTCTAAATGTTGTTCCGGCCTTTGGTTTTGCTCTCTAGTAGCTGTGTCTTTTGTATGTGGATACAGGAGAAGACCTGAAACTGCTGCCACCGGTACTGCCATCTTCCCAGATTTCTTAGCTGCCAATTCTTACCTTTCTCTCTATGGGAGCTGGCAAACCCTCTACTCTGTAGGGTTTAACTTATTATTTATCAAACCTTTATATAGTACTTACTATGTGTAACGATAATGTGTTCAAAGCACGTTGTGATTACTAACTCTCTCAATCAGCCTAATAGCCCTATGAAGGAGGTCCTATTATTATCCCCAGTTACAGATGAAGAAAGTGAAACAGAGAGAAGGTGAAGGGGCTTGCCAAGGTCACGCGGCTGGTCACCAGAAGAGCAAGCATGTGAATCCAGGAGCAGGATCTGGAGTCAGTGCTGCGCAACACTGCCTCTCAGGAGCACTTAGTTTCTGGCCTTGTAGATTCAGCACTCAACCGTGACCACCGCCCCACCCACTTCTCCCAAGATGTCTGTCAGATGATATGTTTTATCTCTCTTTCAAAGAGCAAGTCCAAATGTTAATTCCTCTAAGAAACCTAATGAATTCACCCAAGCAGCTAACTAAAATACTTCCTCCTTCCTCCTTTCTTTTCTCCTCCCCCAGCACAGACCTTCATTATACTGCTTTTCACAGGGTGATATAATTATTGGTTGTGTTAAAGAAAATATTATTCAATGACACTTGTTAAGGCAGGTAAGGAGGACTTTGTCCAGGACCATTGTGATAGGTGGAGGGACCAC
Organism: Callithrix jacchus; assembly: GCF_049354715.1. NCBI lineage: Eukaryota > Metazoa > Chordata > Mammalia > Primates > Cebidae > Callithrix > Callithrix jacchus. The sequence goes on from NC_133509.1 coordinate 125,572,962, forward strand.
TGCAACTGGGTCTTGCAGTGGGAGGGAATGGGTAGCTAGACTCCAAATATGGCCTAAACAGGTGAAGATTTACAGCCAAGAAGGAGGGTGGCGGGGTGGTCAGCGGGTGGAAAATCACTAAGAGGAAACATCAGGAGTAGGAAAGATTCTGGCTAAACCGATCTAACAGGATTCTTGCTGAAGACGGGCCAGGGTGACCAGATAGCACCTGGAGGATGGGAGAGGATGAGGAAGTCCCATCAGACACTGAAGAGGATCAGGTATTAGAGAATGGGGGATTCTGGCAAAAATGACTTCACATGTTTTTCTGCTAAAACTGGATTTTACAAGGAAGTGCACAGATGGGCCTAGCAGAAGATTTAGAAGCGTGACTAAAGTTTGGCCAAGCAAGGAATCTTTGTCCATTGACATCCTTGTCTTTCCCATAGCTCAGAGAATCCTTTCTGTTCGTCTTATATCCCCAGAGCTTACCCAGCAGGCTCTCAATAAACATTCATGGAATTGAGTAGGCAACAGTTGTCTGTGTATGTGTTTTTAATTTACTAGCTCAAAATGTACTTGAAAGCAATATACTGCATCTTTTAAAAAGATCTGTAATTCAGGTTTTACTAAGCCTGGATAATGAGTTTTTCTGGGTATTCTTCAGAAGAAATACAGCTTTGGTTTCTTCCCGGTATTGTAACTGCTTATTTCCAGGAGGCAGGGATTGCTGTTTCTGATGCTAATTTGCCAGGGAGATTCAGAGGAGAACCAGCTACCACAACCATCAGTCAACCAGAACAGAGAGACAAGATGCAAATTATGCCAGGGGGAGGCAGAAGGAGAAAGAGCCAGCAGAAAAAAAAAGGTACAGCATGTCCACGCCAAACCTAGAGAACCATCACCAGAAGGCATTCATGAATAAAAAGTAAAAATTCAAACCCAAAATACAGAGGAAGGTGGAAAAAACAAATGTCAATTAAAAAATAATTTATGACTTTTCTAAACCCTATAATTTAATGCAGGAATTTGCTATGAGAACATACAATCATATTGTAGATTTCCTTATTGGTGGACAGGTCTATGGCAGACATTGCCATACAAATATAAAGGTGGGTATTTGTAGGAAAATGTATATCCCCTCTCATTTCAATAGAAGGCTCTAGTATCCTAAGGAAAGTCATAAATTCTCCCAAGATGTCTCAGTCATTTTCTGGGCTTTTGCTCAATCTCTCTGCAATTTTCTCCAACAGCTGACTAAAAATATCACTGCAAAAAAAGAATGGAGAGGAAAAGGATGATATTTTAAAAAACAGGTAGGAAATATCCCTTGAAAAGTGCTGGGTCCCTACCCTCAGCCCACCTTCATGTAAAATATTATGCATTTGACACCTAAACCAGGGAAGGGAAAAGGCAGGTAGGTGAGTGAGCTTTGCTCTGGGCCAGAGCCAGAACAGGGACGCGTGCTTCCCCCTCCTCTCCTTTCCATCCACCCTGCTTCCCAACAGATACATCTGGATCCCCTCTGTGATACGGACGTCACAAAATTACCAAGACAGCTCCCCACAGTCTGACAGGCTCAGAGAGGGTGAAACTTGGCTTCCTTCTTGACCAGACAGGATATGAATTCCTCTTTCCCCACTCACATGTGTTGTTTCACTGGTCCGCCCTGGAGGGGCGGCCTGCAGAGGCTGCACTTCAACTCTCTTGTGGCCTTCTCTGTCCAGCTGCACCCCATGAGGTTTCAGCTTGAAGAGCTACGTACTCGAAGTCTAAAAAAGTTCAAGTCTGGGAGGCTGTGGGAGCAAATGTTCTCAACCAGTAAACCAGGGAAGATGATAGCTCCCTTTCCTGCTGCGGGAACTCTGGAATCCCATCCAGATGTGTGGGTTAGGCACCCTCCTCGTAAGGAGGCCAACAAGACCAAACTTCCACCAGAATAGGTTCTTCCCACAAAAGACTCTGTCGGAGCCAGCTTGCGGAACTTCTTATACTAAAGCCACCTTTATCGTATACATCCTCCAACCGCCAAGACACGGTAGAATGTAGAGGTCCCTGTGATCTTTCCAGAAAATGTGTTATATTTTGCTAAGGTCAAGGAAATTATTTGATGCCTGGAACCCTCCATTCTCCTTTAACAGAATGAGATCATATCCAGGAAGACCTGGGTGGTCGTAGTGCAGCTCCCCCTTTTCCACAATGAAACAAGAATAGGAGCAGTAAGTTCCATGAAGCCGGTTTGGGTTGTCCTATTCAGCCTTAGATCCCCAGTGCCTATCATGATGTGCACAGGTGTTGCCTCAACTACTTTTACAGATAACATGCAACTCTCAGATAGGCATCTATGAGCCACAGCCATTTCAGCTGCAAATGAAAAGTGCATCCATTTATTCATTCATTCATGGAAGCACAACCATACACCACGCACTGGGGGGTAGAGGTACAGATCTGTTCCCAAACAAAATTGACAAAACTTCCTGCCCAAGTGGAACCTAGGTTCCAGTGATAGGAGGCAAATGCAAACAAACTAAATAAGACAAAATACAACTGGGGGCAAAGGATTAAATTCCTCCCCTCTTCCTTTGAGAATTTAACCTTAGGTTAGCCGGGCATCGTGGCTTAAGCCTGTAATCCCAGCACTTTGGGAGGTCCAGGTGGACAGATCGCTTGAGCCCATGAGTTCAAGATGAGCCTGGGCAACATGGTGAAACCCCATCTCTACAAAAAAATACAAAAATTAGCTGGGCCTGGTGGCATGCACCTATAGTCCCAGCTATTTGAGGATGACATAGGAGGATTGCTTGAGCCCCAGGAGATGAAGGCTGCAAATGAGCTGTGATTGTACCACTGCACTCCAGCCTGGGTGACAAAGCAAGACCCTGCCTCAAACAAACAAACAAAAACAACAAAAATAATCTTATGTTAACGTTCTAGTTTTGTTTCTCTAGAAAGCCTAAAAAGAGGGATAGATCCCAAGATGGCTGATCACGAGCAGCTCGGGATTGTAGCTCCCAGTGAAAGCACAGAGAATGAGAGGATGCCACACTTTCAGATGAATTTTTGTTGTTCACGGATCAGGAGATTCCCAGCAGAGGAGTCCCACGGGTTACTGGCGGGACTCTTGTGGCTGGCACAGCGGTTCTTGGTGCAGAGTAAATGGGACTGGGTCCCCTTTTGGTCGACGTTTGGAGCTCCGGGAAGGCAGGGTCGCCTATTCAGCTGATTGAAGGACGGACTCAAGAAGGAAGCCAGACCGGAGATTCCAGCAGAAAAGCACCATCAATCTTAACGCCGCTGTTTTAGACGGCGCAGTGGGTTGCTCAGATTCTGGCACTGGGAATCAACAAGTTGGATGTCCACTCAGAGACCTATTTAGAAAGTCAGTAATTACAAAGACGACAGATGGATAAATTTATAATGATGGGAAGAAACCAGCCTAAGAAGGCTGAGAATACCCAAAATCAGAATGCCTCTCCCTCTACAGGGGATCACCGTTCCTCATCAGCAGTGGAACAAGGCCTGATGGAGAACGAGTGTGTTCCATTAACAGAAGTAGGCTTCAGAAGGTGGATGATAAGAAACTTCTGTGAGTTAAAAGAACACGTTCTAGCCCAATGTAAGGACTCTAAGAGCTTTGAAAAAGGGTTTGACGAAATCCTAATGAGAATAGACAATTTAGAGAGGAATATAAGTGAATTAATGGAACTGAAGAATACAATACGAGAATGCTGTGAAGTATGCACAGGTTTTAACAGTCAAATTGATCAAGCAGAAGAAAGGATATCAGAGGTCGAAGACCAACTTAATGAAATGAAACGAGAAGACAAGTTAGAGAAGGAGAGTAAAAAGGAATGAGCAAAGTCTCCAAGAAATATGGGACTATGTGAAAAGACCTAATTTACATTTGATAGGTGTACCTGAATGTTATGAAGAGAATGAATCCAAGCTGGAAAATATTATTTAGGAAAACTTTCCTAAACTAGTAATGCAGGACAATGCTCAACTCCAGGTAATACAGAGAACACCACAGAGATATTCCTCAAGTAGAGCAACTTCAAGACACATAATCGTTAGATTCACCAGAGTTGAAATAAAGGAGAAAATTCTAAGGGCAGCTAGAGAGGAGGGTCAGGTTACCCATAAAGGGAAGCCTATCAGACTCATAGCAGATCTCTCAGCAGAAACCCTACAAACTAGAAGAGAGTGGGGGTCAATATTCAATATCCTCAAAGAAAAAAATTTTCAACCCAGAATCTCATATCCAGCCAAACTGAGCTTTATAAATAAAGGAAAAATATATTTTTTCACAAACAAGCAAGCACTCAGAGATTTCACCACCACCAGGCCTGCTTTAGAAGAGCTTCTGAAAGAAGCACTATACACAGAACGGAATAACCAGTATCAGTCATCCCAAAAACTTACCAAAAGGTAAAGAGTATCTCCATAATGAAGAATCTATAGCAACTAATGGGCAAAATAGCCAGCTAGCATTAAGTGGCAATATTAAACTCACAAATATCAATATTAATCCTAAATTTAAATGGATTAAATGCCCCAATCAAAGACACAGAAAGGAAAATTGAATAAAAAGTCAAAACCCATTGGTACGCTGTATCCAGATCCATCTCATAAGCAAGGACACACAAAGACTCAAAACAAAGCTTTGGTGGAAGACTCACCAATCAAACGGAGGGTGAAAAAAAAAAAGAAAAAGAAAAAAGAAAAACGGGAGTTGTAACTTTCGTCTCTGACAAAATAGACTTTAATAGTATCAAAGACTAAAAGAAACAAAGAAGGACATTACATAATGGTAAAAGGATCAATACAACAACAGGAGTCAATGATCATAAATATATATGCACTCAATATAGGAGCACCCAGATACATAAGACAAGTTCTTAATGACTTACGAAGAGACTTGGACTCCTGCACAATAATAGCGGGAGACTTTGACACCACATTGTTAATATTCGATGAATCAACAAGATAGAAAATTAACAGGGACATTTATGATTTGATCTCAGACCTGGAACAAGTAAACTCAGTGAATATTTATAGAATTCTTCTCCCCAAGTCCACGGAACATACATTTTTCTCAGTATCACATTACACCTACTTTGAAAGTGACCACAAAATTGGAAGTAAATCACTCTTCAGCATTTGCATAGCATTTCACAGACTTAAATGAAATATTGGTTGGCTGATTGTTTGTTATTTTCTTCCCTTATTCCTTCCTGTCTCTGCTGATAAGTACAATTATCGGCATAAAAGAGGTTTTTAATACCTATTTTTAGATTGCATTCCAGCCTGGGCAATAGAGCAAGATTCCTGCTCTCTCTCTCCCTTTCTCTTTCTTTTTTTTTTTTTTTAAAAAAAAGAAAGCCTAGAAAGACAAAATGTCAATTATGTGACTAGGCAACATTTCCTATGATAAAAATGACCCCTTGATCACTTGACAACTTGCAGCCAGACTGGGAGGAGCTCTAAGTACCTGATAGGAACATTGTGTCTTTGGGCTTCCCGGAGTGTGCTGATTTCTACAACTGAGCATGTCCCTTGGAAGACCCTGAAAACCTGGGGCCTGAGATGTGAAGCCAGGGCAGATGGCAAACCTACCCAATGTGAGTCTCATTCCCTAGCACCTGAGCTGTCACTTGAGGTAGGAAGGGGCAAACAGAACAGCTCCTGGCAGCTGCAGGGACTGCTAGGTGTACGACTCATGTGGAAAGAAGCCCCTGACCTTTCCCTGCTGGCAATTTTTGGTTCTATTCTGTATCTTTCTAAGTAGATGGGTGTCAAGGGCAGCCTATGAAATTCTTGTGAGTTGGAATCTTTCACTAAACCTAAGAAGATCTCTGGTTTATACTGTGTGTGATGCCAGTAAAACGCTAAGGAGTAAAATAAAGCAGAGAATAAAGGATGAGCTGGCTGGACAAGATGCCTCTGAGGATTCTTTTGGGTCTAAACCAAGCTTGTCCAACCTGAGGCCCACAGGCAGCCCAGGATGACTTTGAATGTTGCCCAACACAAATTCATAAACTCCCTTCCTCCCTTTCTTTCTTCCTTCCTTCCTTCCTTCCTTCCTTCCTCCCTCCCTCCCTCCCTCCCTCCCTCCCTCCCTCCCTCCTTCCCTCCTTCCCTCCTTCCCTCCTTCCCTCCTTCCCTCCTTCCCTCCTTCCCTCCTTCCCTCCTTCCCTCCTTCCCTCCTTCCTTCCTTCCTTCCTTCCTTCCTTCCTTCCTTCCTTCCTTCCTTCCTTCCTTCTTTTCTTTCTTTCTGGCTGGAGTACAGTGGCGAGATCCCAGCTCACTGCAACCTCTACCTCCCAGGTTCAAGCGATTCTTCTGCCTCAGCCTCCTAAGTATCTGGGATTACAGGCACGCACCACCATGCCCAGCTAATTTTTGTATTTTCAGTAGAGATAGTGTTTCACCATATTGGCCAGGCTGGTCTCGATCTCCTGACCTCATGATCTGTCCTCCTTGGCCTCCCAAAGTGCTGGGATTACAGGCATGAGCCACTGTGCCCGGCCTTCATAAACTATCTTAAAACATTATGAGATTTATGCATAGACCTTTTTTTTTTTTTTTTTAAGCTCATCAGCTATCGTTAGTGTTAGTGTGTTTTACATGTGGCCCAAGACAATTCTTCTTCCAGTGTGGCCCAGGGAAGCCAAAAGATTGGACACCCTTGACTAAACAATAACAGTCACCACTCCCTTCACCCTACCTCACCTTTGCCAGTTAGCTCCTATTTTCCAATTCATCCTCAGGTTTCTGCTCAGTCACTTCCTCAGGAAAACCTCCCATAACCACCAACTGTAGGTCAATTTCATTTTAAAATGGATTCTCAGAAATGGATAGCTTTCCTCCTCAATGCTATAACTATCTTAGGTTGTAGTTAGACATCCAAGAGGATAACAATCTGATTTCTCTCTGACAGCAAGAGCATGTCTGGCTGCTCATCACTTTATCCCCAGCACCCAAAAAATTCCTGGCTCAGAGTGGGAGCTGATAAACACTGGCAGGACAAGTGAATGCCATAACACATCACCTGAACCAACAGCGGGGGCACTATCCCTCAGACCACACGATGTGTTCCTGCTGTGTGCTCATTCTCAGTACTCCCATCCAGAGCATGACCAAGAGCTGCTCTAAAAATACTGCCGTCTGATCAGGTCTTACATCAGCAACTCCCAGGGAATGAATCTCCAGTTATGTCAAGAGGTACTGAGAGATGCTACAAAAATTAAGTGAACTCTGACTTTTAGACACTAAATTATATAACCGTCTTTCTAAAAGAAAAGCTTCAGGGAGAAAAGCTAAGGTAAGAAAAGAAAATACGATTATGTTTGCCTTTCCTAAAGGCTTAGCCCACTGGTGACTTACTTGTTTTTTCTTCTGCTGGACCACAAATTCCTCAGGGGCCATTTGCTGCCAGGATGTTAGTTCCTAGTTCCTAACACGTAAATATTTGACAGATGAATAAATACGTGAATGGATAAACAAACAAGCAAGGAATCTATTCCTCCCCTCCTGCTCCCATTAAAATTTAAAACTACTACCCTAGACAAATCCTAACCAATTTACCTGTCAAGGAATTCCAGTTTCTTGGTGTGATTAAAGGAACTGTCGCCTGCCTTCCAAGAGGCCACATATCACCGGTAAACCATGTAGGCAGAGGTCTTTGGGAGATGCAATTAAACCCCAATCACTAAACTCCTCCCCAGCTTTGGAAGCTTAGAATGACCCACCCTGTTCTTCTGCTGAAACCAAGGAGAGACCAACACGGATGGACCATCTTGCTGAATGCTGATGAAGCTTCCTAAGGGCATCAGATCTCTAACCTTCACTGAGTGCTAGCACTTGTGAAGTAAATGGAAAAGCAATTACCTGTCCCCATAATTCATCACTGAAAAGAGTGGTTTTGGAGTTTCATAATTAAAATTCTTTTGTTTCCACACTAAAGTTTTGATGGCATTAAGGGATGAGCAAGACCTAGCCCACATTTAAACAGAAGAGAGAAGATCTGGCTGATGCTTTTTATTCATACATAATTACATCTAGACTTGCTTTATTTTTATTTTTTAATTACATGAGACCAATTGGAAGATGATAGACTGGCTTTTTAAGGTCCTTGATTTTCAAGTGTACTGTATTGCTGTGCTGCTCCTGACTCCATTTTCAAGACAGGGGACTGACAGGGCATGGTCAACATGGCCCAACTGATGAGAGGACTGAACTGGAGCCAGGAGCAGTAGGACAGGTCCCAGCTCTGCCCTAGTCAGTTGTATGACCCTGAAGAAAATCAGATTACCTTGTTTATCGACAGTGAAATGTAAACTCCACAAAGCCAGTGACTGGGTCTGACTCGTTCACGTAGAAGAGTATTTGGCACTAGTAAGCAACATAGGAAGGGTCTCCACCAATGTATGTTGAATAATTAGTGAACAGGATTTCTCTGAATCTCATGTATCAAGAGAAGTGATGGAAACAAATGCTCTCTAACAGCTGTTGGAGCTTCCGGATTTTCTGACTCAAAACTGCACCATCAGTTCAACTATTATGAAGATCTCCCTTCAAAGTGAAATGACTAATGTGAAGAGTGTGGAATATTGGCCTAGGTAAGTCAAGTCTTCCAGACATGTGAGTGCCTGGGCAACATGTGGCATCCCCAAGGTGGCCCCTAGCTGGCCAGACTGCAGGAAGGTGCCCTATACCTCACGCTGCTCGATCAACTTTCATTCTGAAGCTGCTGAAGCAGCTCTCACACAGACTCCCTCCCGGCTCCATCCCTCCCTCCATCACCCCCACCTTCCTAGCTCCTGCTGAGGTTAGAATGTAGCCTGTGGCCAAAAACCAAGTAAAATGAACTGAACGTGATCCCACTGAAATGGGGAACATGGCTCTGGTGGCACTAGATTCCTGGTGGCCAGATGAACTACCCTGTTCTTGGCCTTCCCAAAACCCCACCTTCAGGATCCAATGGCTTCTTCACACCTAGAGAATGAATTCCCTGTTCCTTAGCCTGCTGTTTAATCACCATCTCTCTACCATCCATCCTTCCCACATGAACTCTACCTTAGAAAAGAAAATGGAAGGGGAATAACATTTCTGGGAAGTGGCCAGCGTACAGAGCTGCGCTTTGTCCTCTATCATCTGCTCCTCAGATCCCTGTCCAGCTTCTGCTCTTACCATTCCAAAAGTCTGTTCAGGGTCACAGATGTCTGCCATGGAATCTAATCCAGGGGTCACCTTGGGTCTTCTTTATTAACATCAACACAGGTGATCACTTCCTGTTTCCAAGCATAGCTTCGCCTTTAGGTTTTAACGAGGACACACCCTCAGGGTTTCCCTCCCACCTCCGGCAGTTCCTTCGCAGGGTCCTCCTCCTTTACTCAACTTCCAACTCTTGCGGGTCCTCAGGCCGAGTCCTGGGCTGTCTTCTCTTCTCTCTTTACTCTCTGCCCCCTCACTGATCTCATCCAATCCTAGGGCCTTAAATATAATCAATATGCTGAAATTCTCCATTCATAACTGAAGTCAAACCCATCTTCTAGGCATGTGTATCTGCTTAGTTGACATTTCCACTTAGGTATCTCACAGGCGTCTTAAACCTGTAATGCCCAAAGGCAAATTCTGGATTTCTCCTTTTCTAGATCCAATCCTCTCCTTGTCTCCACCTAACTAACCAACTGTTCAAGGCTGAAACTGGGGAGTTATCTCTGGTTCCTCCATTTCCCTTACCCTCTGTCCCCCAAATCCAATTCACCAGCAGTCCTAACTCTGGTAGTTCTAACAGACATCTCAAATGCACCCACTTCTATTGGTCTCTATACCCATTGTTATCTCGAAGATAGGCATCTAATGTCTTCACCACTCGTATCACCTACCCTTGGTGCAGGTGACTTGCGGACTTTTCTTAGAACAATCATCACTCTCCCACTATATGCTGCACAGTAGACCTGCCTTCTGGGTAAGCCAGACTGAGAGAGTCTGTGACCTTCCTCTTTCCAATGCTTCAGCTACACTGGATTCCTTCCTGATTCTTGAGCACACCAAGTTCTTTCCCAGGTCAAGACCTCTGCAGATTCTGCACCCTCTCCCTGGAGTCCTCTTTCCCCTGTGCTGGGCCTGGTGAGTTCCTTCTCACCCTTCAAGTCTTGGTCTCATCTCAATGTCACCTCCTCTGGAGACCTGGTCAGGCCACCCTATCTAAGCAGGGGCCCTCTGTTATTTGCTTTCACTGCACCCATTCGCTTCCTAGCACCTATTCCAATTTGTAATTATATGCAACCAGTACTTACCTAGTATCTGTCTCCCTCACTAGACTGTCTCCTCCCAGAGAGCTTGAACTATGTCTTTTATATTGGCCGGTATATACTAGTACTGAGCACAGTACTTGGTACTTAACAGAACTCAACAAATACTCATTGAATAACAGACCAAACCCACTGCATACCAGGTCCGGTGCTGAAAGCTTTATAGGAACATCACCAGATGTCTACAGAAACCATCACTCCAGCTAGACTGGTCTCCTATGTTGAAGAATACACACAATACTGAGTACAGTCCTAACTCCATACTCCACCGACCTCTGGCAGTTCCCCATCTGCAGGCACCTACGCCATCTCAAGCCCACTTTTCCAAATCTTCACTCCCCTTTTCAAATCACATGGCTCTCCCAGCAGAGCAGCACTCCTGTTTGCTTCTGTGGCAACCTGGACTTCCCCAGTCATAACACATATGACCATCCTGAAACGACTTATTTTAATTCCTAATTCTCCATGAGACTCAGTTCTCCATGAATTCTAGGAGGGCAGGGACTTTGTCTCTCCTCTTCACCACTCATCCCCATGACTTAATGTAGGCTCTGTAAAATAGTTTGGATGTGTAATCTGAACCTCATATTGAAATATAATCCCCTCTGTCGGAAATGGGCCCTGGTGGGGTGACTGCACCGCAGGGGTAAATTTCTCATCAATAGCTTAGCACCATCCCCCTTGGTACTCCTCACGATAACAAGTGAGTTCTCATGAGATCCGTTCATTTAAAAGTGTGTGACACCCCCTTTGCCCTAGCTCTCTCGCTCCTGCTCTGGCCCTGTGATGACCCTGCTCCCCCTTTGCCTTCCATCATGATTGCAAATTTCCTGAGGCCTCCCCAGAAATCAAGCAGATGTCAGCATCGTGCTTCCTGTAGAGCCTATGGAATGGTAAGTCAATTAAACCTCTTTTCTTTATAAAATACCCAGTCTCAGGTATTTATTTACAGTAGTGAGAGAATGGCCCAACACAGCCCTGACACAGATGGTACACAATGAATCCTCGTTAACTGAATGAACAAATGGCCCTACTCGAATACAGGAATAAATGGGCCTGGAAGCTTCAGCTCATTTAAAGTGATCAGGTGTTCTTTCATTGTTCATTCTTTTATAGAACCACATCATAACCTTTAAAGTTACTAATGTTTATGTCTTCACCTTTTTTTCTTTTCTCTACCATCTCCCAGATGACAAGGCCCATTTCCTTTTCATCTCTGTAACTGTTGAAGAGTGTTGTGTACAAAAAAGTGGTGGTTATTAAATGCTTACAGGAAACACGTGTGAATTCTCTCACGTTCACTGCAGTGGACTTGTACTGTCAAAAGTACAGTTTTAAATGTGAACACTTTTACCCCTACAAGAGGAAGATGACCTCTAGAAGGCCAGAATACAAAGGCAATGAAGTTGCTTAAGCACCCGGAGAGACAAGTACATCCAGCAAAGCATGCCTACCTCCTAGAGGGCACCCTTGCCATGATCACCTCCACAATCACACGGGATATGGGAGCCTGTCTGCTGCCGCCGCTGCTGTCTCTGAGACATAAGCCCAGGAAGCACGCCTCCTCAGCAGCCCACAGGACCCAGAAGGGCCTGTTGGACTCCTTTTCCTGCCTTCTAAGTCTAGGTTACACTGAGCAGGGCTAAACAATTGCAAAGAGATTATGCAGGAAGATTGAAAGCCTTTTAAAGTGGATGCATAGTGTGATTAGTGGTCTATTTGTTTGATTACAAAAACAGAAATCCAAAAGCCCTTCCATACCACTTTACTCCATGGCTTGATGCAAGCACCTCCGGGGAGCCCGAGGTCTGAAGCATCCCTGCCTGACTTCCTGCTTTCTCTGAGTCAAGGCCTCCCAGGCAGCACTCAGTGATGTAACCTTGGAAATGGTACTGCCCCATAGGCACAGTCATTTGCCTTTTGCATCAATTTATATCCACCCCACCTGAATTAAAATCAATTCAAAGTCAGGGAAAACACACTACAACCCGTTTTGCTTACCCAGGACACCTGACACAGCTAACAAGAAGCAAGGTTACTTTAAATGTGCTTTGCTACCCTTTGTTTACAAAAAAAGGGTAAATATTCCTAAAGCAACCCACAGTTACTACTTGGCATCCCAGCTGGGCGTGGTGGCACATGCCTATAATCCTAGCACTTTGGGAGGCCAAGGCGGGAGGATCGCTTGAGCCCAGGACTTCGAGGCTGCAGTGAGCTAGGATCATACCACTGTATTTCAGCCTGGGCCACAGAATAAGACCTTGACTCTATAAAGAGTTAAAAACCCAAAATTTTTTTTATTGCATTTTAGGTTTTGGGGTACATATGAAGAACATGCAAGATAGTTGCATAGGTACACACGTGGCAGTGTGATTTGCTGCCTTCCTCCCCTTCACCTATATCTGGCATTTCTCCCCATGCTATCTCTCCTCAACTCCCCACCCACCGCTGTCCCTCCCTATTCCCCCCAACTGACCCCAGTGTGTAGTACTCCCCTCCCTGTGTCCATGTGTACTCATTGTTCAACACCCGCCTATGAGTGAGAATATGCGGTATTTCATTTTCTGTTCTTGTGTCGGTTTGCTGAGAATGATGTTCTCCAGGTTCATCCATGTCCCTACAAAGAACACGAACTCATCGTTAAAAACCCAAAATTAATTGGCCTCCCCAAATCAAGCTTCTCTGGCAGCAATGACTGAAGTAGGAAGTAACAACTATCTTCACAGAAGGCCGAGGGTAATCCAAGGGTGAGGCCGTTTCTCTACTGCTAGCTGGGCTGACAAATGAATACACAGTGCTACTGTGGTCAGACCAGTCAGTCCCGCCTACTTTCTCTGAAAGTGAGTAAAATGTTATCCAAGTTTATGGTTACTCATCTTGAGTAGTATTCCCTTAAACCTGCAGCCACTGTAAAGAAATGCCCTGCCTCCATGAGGCTCAGTCATCGACTTCTCCACAAACTCCCACTTCAACCAGGATGTGACCTTAATCTGGTCCCACTTTTAGCTGGTAAGTCAGCCAGGCATCATTACCACTGAAAGTCACAATGTGCCTCCTGCTATTTGCCTGACACCCCACGAGGTGCTTCCATGGCATATTCTTATTTGCTCCTCACTACTGCTCTAAGAGGTGAGTGATATTCAGCCTATTACACAGATAAAGAACCTGAGACCCAGAGAGGAAGAGACGGCTGGTTCCAAACCCAGTGCCCGAGCTGCCCTTGCACAAGCCGCTTGCCGTGGCGAGGCAACTCGGAGACAGCAACCCTGGCCCTCTGAGGGTAGTGCTCTGCTTTCACCCTCGGCGGAGCCTCAACAAGATGTTTTGTCAGCCTTAACAGGCTTGTTGCTGCCACCCAGAGGGATAAGAGAAATAGATGTGAAATGGATCTGGGTACATTCCAAGTCGGACCACACCCAGAGACTTGGGACTGGGAGGCAGAGGAAGTTACCAGCCTGATGACAACTAGCTGTTCTCTCCTGCCTCATAAGGAAAGAGGGAGCTGAAGAAGAGAGGAACTAGGAGAAGGAAGGGAAGGAAAAGATGGGAAGAAGAGGAAAAAGAAGGGTGGGAGAGGGAAGACAAGCAGCCAGAAAGGAAGGCCAGGGGGAGGAAGGGGAGGAGAAAGGGATGCTTTGTGACGTGCTATAGGTGAGACAGGAGGGAAAGCCTCAGGAGAAATCACCAAACCAACAGAGGCTGGAAACTGTCTGTGGGCGATGTCCCGACCTGGGGGTCGAGTGCTGCCTCACAGAGGCAGGGCGATGGACAGTCAATCCCTCCCATCAATTCCCTCCACACCGAGCAGCTGCACTTCCCACGCAGTGGCATGGTGGTAAAAGGACTAGAGCCCAAGGAACCGTGTGACCTGCAGCAAGGCACAGTCCGTGTGAGTCTAGATTTTTCTAAAGAATAGGGGCACTGCCCATGCTGCCCACTGCACAGGCAGAGTGGCAATGCTGTGAGGACCAATGACCATGAAGGGCAAGCGCAAGCCAAACTTAAAAGCAGCACTGGAGTCTAAGGCATCAGCAGGGGCCCAAGAACTGCTCCTGACGTCAGGTTTTCTGAAAGAGATGCCCAAGTCCACCAGCTCAGCAGTGACTTCTGGAAAAGACAGGGGAGTTCTAAAAGAACCAGATTCAATACCATAATTCAGTGAGTCCTCAGGGACCACAAATAAAAAGCTAAGTATTCGTTTAAGTATGTTTCTAAAGAAAAACATTATGTTTCATCAATTCCATCTCTTATTTCCAAACTCTTCTATACTGTGTTTTCCTACTACTGAAAATCAGCCAACCTGTCTATTATATCCTTCTAGATACATAGAAGAAAAGCAAAAGGAGTGAGACAATGGGAGCAAGTCCATCAGAAAGAAGTGTGGGAAGCTGCCGGTGCTCAGGGACAGCAGTTACCTCCATTCTGTCCCCACTTGCCATAGGCGTCCACCGACAAATGAGCCTGGCTGTGGCCCTCAGGCCCTGAGTAGCCTACTGGTATGGATCAAGCAGACCTGACAGCACTTGGCATGTTCAAAATCACCTGATGGTCCCAATGGCTTTTCTCCTCTGTCCATGTTCTGTGGCCTCCAAACTGGCCCTCACCTCTACCTCCTAAAAGTAATTCCTCACTACCGTTGCACTGTCCCAGCCTAGGGACTGCAGCTAGCAGGGACCTTTGAGAGTACCTGACCCAGAGCTGGGCGTGGTGGCTCACGCCTGTAATCCTAGCACTTTGGGAAGCTGAGGCAGGCAGATCCCTTGAGCTCAGGAGTTTAAGACCAGCCTGGGCAACATAGCAAGACCCCGTCTCAAAAAAAAAAAAAAAAAAGAGTGAGAGTACACGGCCCAATCCCATCACTGGTCTTTAGCTCCCAGAGAGAAGAGCAAGACAATAAGAAAAGAGAAAAAGCTTCAAAGCTAAACGCTTCCTTAAGGCTGTATCAATAGGCATTTCCTTCAACTTGGCTCAAGTACAATAAAATGAGAAGAAACGAGTCCGTAGGCAATCCATGACATGTACTTCATCACTAGTGCAAACCTCTCGTTATTTTTTAGTTGGATTCCAGTGGGCAGCCAGTGTCTCGGGGAGGAGGCCAGGGCCCAGTAGTCTTCCTTTCTCCCCAGGGAACAGGCTTCAAAGATGAAAATAAATTATCTAACCCACTCTTACTAATCTCACACAAAGCATTTTCAACTGAACATATTGGTATGGCACCCCTGGATCCCCAGGGGGATTAATTCCCAGGTCTGGACTTCCATATTCACACATACAGACACAGGTTAGAGAGGAGGAGGGCAAGGGCTGGGAGCTCCTTTGTGATGACCACCATTTATTGTGAAGAGGAAAAAGAAACTTTACTAGAAAAAATATTCTGTGTTCCCTCCCTTCTCCCTCTATTTGTAACAGCAAAGAAAACAACTTCACCTTAGCTTAGGGGACGTGCGCCATCACTCAAACGATCTCAATCTGTGGCAGATGAGATCCAATGCAATAGCATCTTTGTGCCAAGGCCATCGAGCTGCTGCAAACCTTGGGGGGTATGTCACGGCCTTTTGTGGGCCATGCGGAGCTCAGCCAGAGGCCTCTGGACCAAAGCAGACCTTCTCTCACAAGCAGTTTAATAAGACTTGGAAAATAGGCATTTATTTTCAACTTATGGGAAATGAATGCATGTGGCTCTGGGCCACGAGGCAGATAAAATCCCAATTTCATGAGCTACACCCCAAGGTTTGAAGCTCTTAAAAATGAAGAGGGAGAAACTCCATTGTTCATTTTTCCAGAGGCTGGGGCTTGTGTCCCCTCTGCCATTCAAAGCACTACTGGACTACTCTAGAGGAGGGGAATGGGCCTCCAGGGGCCTTCCATGCAAAGCCTAGGGGAGTGCCACAGAGGAACCAGATACCTACTGTTGGTCTTCATGCACATCTATCCTGCAGCACAATGTCAAAACAAGGGACAACTGAAGAGATTTGGAACAGAATCAGCACATTTCTCACAAGAGCAACACAAAAAGGAAAACAAACATCAAATGCATTCGAGAGCTGTTCCCTCCCATTCACGATCTTCAACCTTTCCCAAAGCCTTTTCAAAGGCAACTCAAGTTGGAAGTGTTCTGATGCGGCATGACAGCCATACTCACTGTCATGAAAACTGGCTGAGATTTGGCAAATCCAATTCCCTGAACGATCAGCCAGTGAAAGGGTGATGCTCCTGTGTGCCAGGATTTCCAATTCATTAACTTTTTCCTTAACAAAATGGGGAAGGCTGTGCAGAGCCATTCATGGAGGGCAGGCATGGGAAGGCGTGGCTCCCATCAGGCCCACCCCACTGGTTCTGCGGCTGTGTCCTTGTGACTGGAGTTCCCTCCCTCCCTTCTCCCACCTTCACATCTCATGGGAAAGCAAGAGAGTCAGGTAGAGAAGAGACAAAAACAGCCAATGTTCATTCTTAAAAAAAAAACAAAAACAAAAACAAATGCTCCAGTGGTAGTCCATATTTAAAGTGCTTTGTTATAATAATTAAACTGGAGAGAGCATTGTCAAACTTTCTACTTTCCTTCTCTAGGAAGTGGATTAAAAAATGAAGAAGGCTTACCCATTTTTGAAATAGAGGACATGGGCTCTCTGAAGTCCTGTTTCTAGGAAAAAACCTAGTTCTTGATCGTGGGGAGCAGGGCCAGGCTTAGGGCTTCTGTTTTGAATATTAGTAAGTATTACCTAGAAGGGGAGAAAATTGGAAAACTAATCAGATGCACATCCAAGCCTACTTCCTTCAAACCCTATCTCTAAATGTACTGCACAACTTAAAAAACCAACTTCCTCACGCAATTATCAGTGCAGAGGCACAGGTGTAGAAGTGCAAGCACTGGAAAAGCAGAGAGAATGGTTCTCCTAGACAGGAAGCCACCAAGCGACCCAGGGGCACACAGGGCCCTCCTGGTACTGAGAGCTAAGGAGTGGGGGGTGCTGATGAGCAGGTGGTGCCGGGAGAAGCACTAGAGATGGAGAGGCCCTGCTGAATGCCAGGATACTGGCAGGAAGGCTGAGCAACACAGAAGCAGTTCCTAGCAAAGGGTAGAAATAGTTGTGATTCACCAATGGCCAAGGTCACTAGCAGGCAGACTGCAGCTGCAGCCCTGCATGAGCTTGATGAGTTCCAAGATGAGCTGATGAGCGATCCGCATTAGCCCTGGAATCAATCAGAAAAAGGCAGACTCGCCAGGCTCCAGAGCCGAGGGACACTGCAGCTTTGCAGCCTGGTGAGGCTGGACTGTGTAGCATCCTCTATTCTTAAGGGGAGAGCTGAGCAAAACACCCTCTCTCCCCAAACTTAGCTTCTTATCTTGTCAACAGATAATGGGGTTTTTTTTTAAGGTTTGATTTTTTTAGCCCTGCAAGAAAGATTGCCAACTAATCAGGAGAAAGATTTGCAAGTTGCGTTGGAGATACTGAAGCGTAAACATGTAGCTGCTACTCTCTTTCAACTCACAAGTTGGCGTTATTATGCCCATTATATAGATGAGGGAAGCCTTCTCAGAGGGAAGGCTACTTGTGACTCATGTAAAAACCATGAGTCTTCTCCAAACATGCTGTCCACATTTGCTGAAAGTCAGCAGCTCTTCAAAAGACACAGTTGTTTGCCAAACCCCAAATATCCTAGAGGTCTTGAAACCTTAGTCTCCAAACAGAGTTGAAGTAATTACTGGTTCCCTAACCCGCAAGCTTTGGGGAAAAGAAAAGTAGAAGGTATATGATAAACAAGACATTGAGGAATGAAACCCTTGCATGTGAACCAGACCCCAGCACCTTATAGAAACTGCCCAGCTCTGTCCTGACAGCCCTCAGCTCTGCTCCCCCAACTCCCCAGGGGTTCCTCCTCTCTGGGAACCTCATTTCCACCCACTACAGGCTCCTCCTCCACTCATCCACCAAGTGCCAGAGATGCACATGGTGCCTCTTAGGTCTCTCAAGATGACTGCATCCATCCCTATGAGCTTCAAAATCATCAGTATGTTGCCAACGCCCAAATTTATAACTCTAGTCAAGACTTTCTCTGTGAATTTCAGACTCACATATCCAACTGCTGCACTCGGAGGTCCAGCAGAAACTTTTAAAAATCATCCTTCATTTGCTTTTCAGCAGAGTTTTAATTTTGACATGCCATGATTATTTTAAAGCAAAAAATTCAGTACAGCACAAAAAAGAAAATAAAAAAATAACCTCGCAATTCCATCATACAAAAATAACCACAGTTAACATTTATTGAACGACAATCCAGATATCTTTGTGGACGCATGTATCAAGCAGAGAAAGATAAAAATCATTTTACAAAAAAATGAGATCATGTTATATATGCTAGTTTTAAATTTAAACTATTATATTTAATTTGGTTAAATTTAACAGAAGGAACTAAAGTGTAACCAAAGTTATACTTTACAAAGTTTGTCCCTCCTAATTATTTCTCAGCTATGTCTGTGACTACCCACTCTACCACCATTACCTCATCCGAGCTGCCAGGACTTCCTGCTAGATTCCCGTAACAGCCTCCTGAATGGACTTTCCACATCCTCTCTTGCTTCCCTATTTCCCTTCCACTCTCTATAAGCAGCCTGATTTTTTTTTTCTTTTTGAGACAGGATCTCATTCTATCACCCAAGCTGGAGTGCAGTGGCATGATCACGACTCCCTGCAGCCTCAACCTCCCAGACTCAAACGATCCTCCCACCTCCGTCTCCCAAGTAGCTAGGACTATAGGTGTGTGCCACCATACTCGGCTAATTTTTGTATTTTTTGTAGAGATGAGGTTTCACCACGTTGCCCAGACTGATCTTGTACTCCTGAGCTCAAGTGATCCAACTGCCTTGGCCTCTCAAAGTGCTGGGATTACAGGCATGAGCCACTGTGCCTGGCCTATATAATTTTTCATAACCCAATCTGGATCATGTTGCTCTTTTTCCTCTTTCTCATCTCTCAGATATCAGCTTGCTTCTTCCTTCCTCCGAAGGGCCTTTTCTAACAACCAGCATAAAGGAAGTCTGCCCTATTAGCCCGCCTACAGCATCCTTTCCTATTCCTTCACTGCACTTGGCATTGTATTTCTTCACTTGATTTCTGGCTCTTTCCACTGTGCTACAAATTCCACAGTCAGAGGCCACACCTGTTTTATTTACCCAGAGCCTACTGCAGTGTCTAGTGCAGCATAAGCACTCAATATATATAGTAAATGAATAAATTATCAAGGCCAATCATAAAAGGCAACAGGAAAGTACCCCACTGTGTATTAGGCACCATGTGGGTACACGGCTTCCTCATTTATTCCTCCACAAAACCCCACTGAGATACACACCATTATCCTCTTTACCGGAGGGGAAGTGGAGACTGCTCCACCAAGTGAGGTGCCTGAATCATGTGGCTGGAGAGTGGTGGGGCTGGTGCGGAAACCCAGGTCTCCATGACTCCACAGCCCGGCTCCTTCCCCTCATCTGTGTCTGCTCACAGCAAAGTCCAAAACACAAGGGCAGCCAAGAGGAGGCTTACGGTTATAAATGGAAGAATGGGAAGAATGGAAAGGACGCAGGAGAAGCCTCAGAGGGAAGAGTATTGCTCAGGGCTTACCCTGAAGTCTAAGCATCTTGAACTTAATCTCTTCCTCAAAAAGAGCCTCCAACACACGGGCCTGGGCAGGAGCATTGTTTGGCAGTGCTGAAGGCACCACTTGTTCTGTGGATAAACACTTCCAGTGAGGAGATTGCCAACAAGCGTCCTTAACAAGCACAGCCAGCTCTGGCAGAAGCCAACACCCAATGACCGAGGAAGCACAGGGGAAGCAGCCGAAGATTTTAGTCAAAAGACTCAGGTGCAATGTCTGGTTCTGACACTGCTCACCCACCATTCGAGGGACTTAGGACACCCTTGACCTCACAGACCTTCTCTGCCCTCATCTATATAATGGGGATAATAACGCCTGCCTCACACAGTTGGTTTGAATTGCAAATGAGAAACTTCATGAGCAAATATTATATATTATGATACAAATACTATAATCTTTAATGGAGCTATATTAATTTCATGAGCAGATATTATATATTATTGTACAAATAGTATAATCCTTAATGGAGATATATTAAAGAGTTACCTTTACATAGAAATAAAATAAAATATTTATTTCTTAACATTGTTTTATAAATTCTGGCAATAAGGCATGAGAGATATAAGATGGAAAATATTAGAAAGGAAGAAATAGGCCAGGCGTGGTGGCTCATGCTTGTAATCCCAGCATTACGGGAAGCTGAGGCGGGTGGGTGGCCTGAGCTCAGGAGTTCGAGACCAGCCTGGCCAACATAGCAAAACCCTGTCTCTACTAAAAATACAAAAATTAGCCAGGTGTGGTGCTATGCGCCTGTAGTCCCAGCTACTCAGTAGGCTGAGCCATGAGAATTACTTGACCTGGGAGGCAGAGGTTGCAGTGAGCCAAGATTGCGCCACTGCACTCCAGCCTAAGTGACAGAGCGAGACTCTGTCTCCAAAATCAAAAAAGAGAGAGAGAGAAAGGAGGAAACAACAATGAAAATCATTCCGCCACATAGATCCATAGGCGGCAATGAGCTATGTCCGCTGAGATTCTTTGAAAAGCATTAATTCTGTTTCTGTAGAAGAGTTCAGTATTGTGGACAATAACTGCCATCCTTGCCATCCTTGGCACTGCTATCCTTGTCAGCCTTCAAGACACTGCTCAGGCATCATCTCTTCTGGGAGACATCCCTGAACTCCCACACTGGCCCAAGGCCATTTCTGGAGCTCCCAGAGTTCTCTGAGAATTCCCACCACAGCATCCTCCTAGCTAAGGACCTGTGTCCTCATGAGCTTCTTCAGGGCAGGCTCTGTGACACGCATTCTAGTACCCCCGCATTCAAGCACTCAATACATGATTGTGCAAGTGAATTAAAATATCACAGGCCTTCTTATATGTTAAAATATAATTTCAAAAATGATCCAGGCCAGGCACAGTGGCTCACGCCTTTGAAAGGCCAAGGTAGGTGGATTGCTTGAGACCAGGAGTTCGAGACCAGCCTGGGCAACACAGGGAAACTTTGCCACTTTTTAAAAATAATTAAAAAAAAAAAAAAAAAAAACGAAAATCTGTAGAACAAAAGGTCTTGACAAAATAGGAAGAGGGTCACAGATGACAGGAGACTAAAAATATAATTCTTCAAATTAATGTATGGAATTAAGAATTCAACTGAATCCCACAAGGATTTTTCTTGAACTCAACAAAATTATTCTAAAATTTATCTGGAAGTATTAGAACAAGATAAGAACAAAGGATAATCTGAAAAATAAAAGTAATGAGTAGCCACGGATCATTCAGGTGTTGAAACCTATCATAAAGATATATCTATGAAACAGTGTCATTTTATCATATCAGTGCAACACAAGGGCAGCCAGGAGGAGGCTTAAGGTTATAAAGGGAAGAATGGGAAGCTTAGAGCAACAGAATAAAAAAGCCAGAAATTACTGTAGTATCTAAAATTTTATTGAATGACTAAAAATTTATGACAGAAAATACAAAAAGGAAAGATAAGATCATCTTAAAGTAGCACTGAAATATGGGAAAAATTAAATTAGAGCTATATATATACCAAACTGAACCCCATTTTCATCTATACATGGAAATTAAAAGTTTTTTGTATGTTTTCTTTTGTTTGTTTTAACGGTTTCTTTGTACATAGTGAAAAAGGTTTTGTTTTTTGGTTTTTTTTAAAGGTGGGGGGAAGGGGCCCAGCCTCAATGGCTCATACCTGTAATCACAGTACTTTGAGAGGCAGGAGAATAGCTTGAAGCCAGGAGTTCAAGATCAGCCTGGGACAAAAAATTTAAAAATAAGCCGGGCACAGTGGCATGCAGCTGTAGTCCCAGCTAATTGGGAAGCTGAGGCAGGAGGATCGCCTGAGCCCAGGAGTTTGAGGCTGCAGCAAGCTATGATCACGCCACTACACTCCAGCCTGAGCAACAGAGCAAGACTCTGTCTCTAAAAAAATAAAAATTTATATATATATATATATATATGTATATATGTATGTATGTATGCGGAAAATGGTCAAAAACTATCAAATCCTAGGGAGGTTTATTCCAACACTCAAGCTTGAAAAACAGTAAAATAAAATATAATTACAAAGATAATCCGATTCAACTATATACAGATTCAAAATTTATAAGCAACTTAAAAATGAAAAATTACTGGTTAGGAAAATATTCAGCACAAATATGATAAAGAGTTAACATATTTATGACATAGTTTATTCAAACTGTAAGAAAAACACCATTTCCAAACATTAGACAAAAAAGACAAGCAGACAAAAAAAGGGTTAAACATAAAGCTGCCACATGACCCAGAAATTCCACTTGTAACTATACTGAAGAAAACTGAAAACATATGTCTACACAGGAACCTGCATACAAATATTTATAGCAGCATCATTCATAATAGCAAAAAAAAAAAAAAAGGAACCCCAATGCATATCAATTAGTGAATGGATGAATACAACGTAGCATATATCCACACAATGGCACAATATGTAACATTGTAAAGAAACAAAGTACTGACACATGCTACTACATGAATGAATCTTCAGAGGTGGTCATAAAAGATCACATATTGTATGGGTCTATTTCTTTCTTATTTTTATTTTATTTATTTATTTATTTATATTTGAGATGGTGTCTCGCTCTGTCGCCCAGGCTAGAGTGCAGTGGTGCAATCTCAGCTCACTGCAACCTCCGCCTCCTGGGTTCAAGTTTCTCCTGCCTCAGCCTCCCGAGTAGCTGGAACTGCAGGTACCCGCCATCCTGCCCTGCTAGTTTTTGTATTTTTAGAAGAGATGGGGTTTTACCATGTTGGCCAGGCTGGTCTTGAACTCCTGACCTGTGATCCACCCATCTTGGTCTCCCAAAGTGCTGGAATTACAGGTGTGAGCCACCATGCCTGGTGTATGGTTCTATTTCTATGAAATGTCCAGAATATGCAAATCTACAGAGACAGACAGTAGATTAATAGTTGCCTAGAGCTGGGGAGACTGGACATAAAATGGGGATTGACTGCTAAGGAGTGCAAGGTTTCTCTCCAGGGTGATGAAATCTAGAATTAAATATTGGTAATGGTTACTGAACTCTGGGACTATGTTGAAAACCACTGCACGATTTAAATGGGTGAATTGTATGGTCACAGTAATACTATTTTTGAGAAAAGAAAATAGAAATATAACTAGTATAAAAAAATTTCAACCTCACTGGTAATCCAAAAAATGTAAACTAAACTTGCAAGGTACCATTTTCATCTAGCAATTTCAGCAAAATAACTTTTAAACAATAGCAGCCCTGTCAAGATTACAAAGAAACCACTACTCTCCTGTATGGCCATAGAAGTAAGCAGTATAGTCAGGGCAAGGTGACTCACGCCTGTAATCCCAGCACTTTGGGAGGACAAGACAGGTAAATCGCCTGAGGTCAGGAGTTCGAGATCAGCCTGGCCAACATGGTGAAACCTCGTCTTTACCAAAAATACAAAAATTAGCTGGGTGTGGTGGTGGGTGCCTGTAATCCCAGCTACACAGGAGACTGAGGCAGGAGAATCACTTGAACCTGGGAGGGAGAGGTTGCAGTGAGCCAAGATCCCACCATTGCACTCCAGCCTGGGCGACAAGAGTGAAACTACAGCTTAGGGAAAAAAAAAAAAAGAAGTTAGTAGAACTTGTAGAAAGCAACTGGATACAATATGTAGTAATAAGAATGGTAAAAATATCCTTACTTCTGAGAATTTGCTCTTAGGATATAATGTAAAGCAAGAGAAAAAAGCAACCTGAAGGCAGCTGGCATGGAAGCATTATTTACAGGCTCATCATATGGCAGAGGCCACAGACGTGAGATCAGCCTGGGCAACACAGAGAGACCTCGTCTCTACAAAAATAAAAAAATGAGCCAGGTGTGGTGGTGCGTGCCTGTGGTCCCAACTACTTGGGAGGCAGAGGATCGCTTGGGCCTGCAAGGTTGAAGCTGCAGTGAGCCAAGATCGCACCACTGCACTCCAGCCTGGGCAACAGAGTGAAACCCTACCTCAGGAAAAAAAAAAAAAGAAAAACAGATAGGAAATATACAAAATCAAAATAAGCAACCGCTCTTGCCTGGTATCCAGACTCTCCCAACTCAGTTTTCACTGTTTCCTACTCTAGGCTCCTACTCCAGGCTCCCAGATGAAGGGCTCAAAGTCAGAGGTGCCTAGAGCAGAAGCACCTGCCGAGCCAGTCAGTTTCTGGACATGTCTTTAAGGAAATATTACATCAGACTGTGAACTGTCCCTGCTACTTCAGCCTGAGTGAAAAGGTAGGCCCGAACAGGAAGGAAGGGAGGAATCGGCCTTTTCTTTACTGCCTCACATTTTAAAGTTAGAAACACAGTCACCTGGCCCTCTAGAGCCATCGCCCTGCCTTTCTCAGCAGCAGCACTGAGTGCTTTTCCTAGGACACCTGGTTTGAGTTCGGGACCCACAGTAACCTGCATCTAATCCAGGTCGGAATCCAACACCTCAGCAACATCACTGCAAGTGTCTGGGTCAGGAGAACATACTCGCTCAAGGCATGGCCAGGCTGTAACAGCTCCTTCATGAACATGGGAAATCTAAGTGGGTCACTGTAATATTTGGGGGCCTGGTGTCTCTTCTAGAAACTTTAGCACTAAAACAGCCAATAAAACATTACGGCTACCCCATAACTTCACATTAACTTCTTTTCTAAAATAGGATGTAGAGAAATGAACTGTCAGCAGAAGGTAAAGTTCCATCCTGGCTCTCCTCCTGCTCAAGAGAGCCATAACCAGCTGGTTGGCTGGTGTGTGCAAAGGACAGAGACAGGATGGTTTCATCTGCCAACAGCAGGGCTCATATTATGATGTCCAAGGGTGAAGTCATTGTTCCCCTCACTGCACCTCTAGAAGCTCCTTGTGGGGTGGATAACTTTATTTACTGTTGGCATAATGCCGTCATCTGAAGATAAACTAATCAAGGTCAGCCTTTGCCATTTCTCTAATGTAATTTATTTGATTAAATTATTTTATGTGCTCAATTTTATAGGTAATATATCTGTTATTCTCCTTCAGAAAATAAACTATCACAGACTATTTGTAGGTGTCCCTGTGACTCTGCCATAACAAGGACAGTATTAAACAAATATTTGATGCACACAACTTTCATTTATTGACATTTTCTTGGCCCTGCCTCTGTGTCTGGAACTAGAGGGCGGAGTAACACCTAGAGAGCTCCTAGGTAATGCCTGGCATGTGCTAGTGCTCAGCAAGGGCCAGCTCTCTTGCTCCGGGAAATCAGACAAGTCAGGCAGAATGAGCCCCGCCCTGGAAGCACACAGAAACAAACGGACCAAGGTCAAGCGACCAGGAGTGAACAGAGAAGTCCAGACACAGGGACTCCAGGCAAAACGTTGTTCCACTGGCTTCAGCACAAGAAAGGGAAAAGCCAATTATCCTGAAAAAATTACTGCATAAGCATTGCCCTGAAATTATTTAACTTTTTTTTTTTAAGACGAGCTCTCACTGTTGCCCAGGTTGGAGTGCAGTGGTGCAATCTCGACTCACTGCAACCTCCACCTCCCGGGTTCTAGCGATTCTCCTGCCTCAGCCTCCCGAGTAGCTGGGATTACAGGCTCCCTCCACCAAACCTGGCTAATTTTTGTATTTTCAGTGGAGATGGGGTTTCACCATGTTGGCCAGGCTGGTCTCAAACTCCTGACCTCAGGAAATCTGCCCTCTCGGCCACCCAAATTGCTGGGATTACAGGTGTGAGCCACCACATCCAGCCTCTTCAACATTTTTAACAAAACAGTATGTTTGTAATATTCTCGATTTTAACCTAAATATCTAAAATTGTCTGAGGTTACGAAAGACTCCACAGCCAGGTGATAAGGGTAACAGATAAGGGTAAGAGAGCTGACACTGACTGCATGCTGACAGTGTGCCGGGAAGCGCATGAGTTAACCCGCCCCACCTCACGGCAGCCTCATGGCAACTAGGACTTCAGCTTTACAGACGAAGATCCTGAGGCACAGAGAGGCTGAGCAACCTGCCCAAAGTCCCACAGCTAATGGGGGCAAGGCTGGGGTCCCAACACTGGCAGTCACTCCCCAACGGTGCTCTGCAGCCTCCCACAGCTCTGTCAGCTGTGTCGGGGGAAGCCAGGTCAGCCCTCGTTCAGAGGTGTCACTGCCCTTTAAGAAACCAACAACTCAGAACATCCCAGAACATCACTGGACACCACCCCCCAGCCACCACCAGATAAACCCAGAGCGGCACTCCCTCAGAAGCACAATTATGAAAAGTCACTGGTCAAAAAAAAAGAAAAAAAAAAAAAAATGAAAAGTCACTGGTCACAACACTCCCAACTGTCTCCAAAAATCCTCCCCAAATTTTACTTGTGCTAGTGAATAAAGTTGAAATGCCCAAAGGCCCCAGCAATCAGGAGTTTCTTCACTACAGAACAGCAGGGAAGTGAGGGGAGCCCCAGAGAGGCTGCCTCTGCCCAGCAGAGCAAACAGGAACAGCCCGTGGGGTTTCCTACCTGGCAGGGCTGCTCCCAAACAAAGCCGTATTTGCCTTGGCTTGCTCACAGCTTTTAACAGATTCCATTCCCTTTTCTGTTTTCAATACAACATAATTCTTATTGAGTTCAAAATTAAGTCAATTAAGCTCAAAATTCAAAAAAAGAAAAAAGCCAATCAGTATCTCTTGCATAGCACACAATGATCTTGCCACATAAAAACCACCAACTTCCTCCATGCCCATTGGTCACTTAAGGAAGGTTATTCTCCCCCTAGCCTTCTGCTCAATCAACAGTTAACTTCTTGAGTACCTACTACAGTCAAAACAGATGTTGGATTCATTCAATCTCTCTCATTGCTAATATCTCCGCTTGCTGAAATCTGGGGAGATCCAAACTGGTTTCCCATAAAGGAAAACCAGTGCTGAAAAATCACAGCCAGAAATTTGAAGATCGTCTACATACACTGAGATTTAACCTTAGACTAAAGAAGCTGCTTCCCCAATTCCACCAAAAGCTAAAGCTTACTTGGTCAAATAAAACACATTTATTGACTTTTTTTTTTTTTAAGTGCAGTGGTGCAATCATAGTGCACTGCAGCCTCAAACTTCTGGGCTCAAGCAATCCTCCCACCTCAGCCTCCCAAGTAGCTGGGACTACAGACACATGCCACCATGCCTAGCTTATTTATTTCTCTTTTTTTCTTTCTTCCTTTCTCTTTTCTTTCTTTCCTTTCTTGCCTTCCTCTTTCTCTTTTTTCTTTCTTTTTCTTTTCTTCCTTCCTTCCTTCTTTCTCTCTCTCTCCTTCCCTCCCTTCCTCCTTTCTTTCTTTCTTTTTCTCTCTCTCTTTCTCTTTTGTAAAGACAAGGTCTCACTATGTTGACCAGGCTGGTCTTAAATTTCTGGCCTCAAGTGATCCTCCTGCCTCTGCCTCTCAAAGTGCCAGTTACAGTCATGAGCGATCATCACACCCAGCCTTATTGAGCACTTTCTCTAATTAAGGGTGTGGGGAAATGACACGGTTTTCATTTGTTTGCAGCAGCCTGGGAGAGTGAAGTGAGCCAGCACTGAACTAGGTGTCATGTGAGCTGGGTTCTAAAACTAGTTTTGGCCTAACTTTCTGTGTGTGCCTGGGCTCTTCCTTTCTGGACCTCAAGTTTCTTGTCAAAAATCCAATATCTTATGATCACCATTTCCCCAAAATCAAAGAAAAGGCTTTCTTTTAAATCCTACGACTATCCAAGAAGTCTCCTTGACGGTCCTGCTGAAGAATCCAGCACTGAATGGAGAGCTGTGGGTGAACACCGAAGTGTATTCACATCTACCAATTCCTACATCACTACAGACACATGTAACAGATAAGCCTCCTTTCTCTCAGCCAGGAGAAGATGGCTCCAAAGTGACAGGGCTGGAAGACAGTGGAGAGTAAGCAGCAAGATAAGGGCCTTAAGTGGCCAGGGCTGTGTGGTCAGCAGGAACAACTCAGCTGAGATAAGTAGACTTCTCCACTTCCAAGCACAGGCCATCAAGGAGGCAGACACTGGAAATAATGGGGGTTTTAAAAGCAGCCTGCATGATCATCCCTTTAAAGATCGTATCATAAATTCTGAACAACAACAACAACAAAATTCTTTTCTCATAGCAACCTTCTGATAGAACATAATGTTGGCAAGACAGACATGTATCTTCCTGAATTCCCAGCTATCTTAAAGCATGGCTTACAATCCATGCTGGTTGAGACCAGGTCAAATCTTATTCCTATCACTCTCTCCACTTCTGCTATGGTTCTCCCTCTAACATCCCTGACTCCTAAAAAGGCAATTCTGATGCACATCATATGCACCAACACACTGCACCGTGATTTATGAAAAAAAGTTACTTCCTGTCTGTTCATTTATAAAGTAACAAAAGCCAGAAAGACTTTGGCAGTCCCTCTCTAGTCTAATCCTTATAAACACAAGGAGCCCAGAAAATTGATAGAAAACAAGACCTCCAATCAGTTTCAAAGTTTCACAGGATTTCTAATCATTTCAAACACTCTTGTAGGATACATCTCTGGGTCTGAAGGAGTCAATAGCAGTGTCCTTGTGAGAACTGCCAGCAGCAGCAACTGCTAGGAGCTATTGTTATTAATAAAAATAAGTGACATTTACCAAGAATCCAATATGTTCCTGAATCTGGGCTAAGTGCCTTTATTCACAAGACCTTATGTAATCCCCACAAAAGCTTTCACGAAATAGGAACTATGATTATGTTCTCTTTATGGATGAAAAAATCGAGGCTGAGAGGTGAAGAAACTTAGTAAAGAGCAGAACCCAAAGATGAGAATCTGAAACAGGCAAGTTGCCTCTACCTCCCTGGCCCCATCCAGCCTCCAGCCTCCAACGTCCTCTGCCTGAGGCTGTGAGCTCAGAACCCCGAGCTCACTCGTTCTCTGCTAGAGGCCGTCTTAGCAGCTGCTTGTTTCCATCACTCACGCCACAGACAAACCACTGACGGCTGACAGCAGACCATCCCTGATGGTCTCCGGGGATATCCAACATGCTCAGGTCAGTCCACGCCCCCAGCGGACCTTTGCCACATCTGTCAAGGTAAAGCCTCCCAAACCCCAGAAGAACAGATCTTGGCACAGAGTCCACACAAGTGCAAATGAAGCTCAACCCATTTTATTAGGAACACAGGAGTGGCTGGCCAGCTTCAGGGTGCTGAGGGTATGAACAGATGCACAGTATCATTTCTGCTCAGAGGATGCTAAAATGCTTCACAGACACTGCACCATCTATCTTTCTTTCTCTTTCCTTTTTTTTTTTTTTTTGACATTGTTTTGCTCTTTTGCCCAGGCTAGAGTGAAGTGGCACAACCTCAGGTCACAGCAACCTCTACCTCCCAGGTTCAAGTAGCTGCTCCCTCAGCCTCAGTAGCTGAGATTATAGGTGTGCACCACTACACCCAGCTAATTTTTATATTTTAAGTAGAAACGGGGTTTCACCATGTTGGCCAGGCTGGTCTTGAACTCCTGACCTCAGACGATTCACTTGCCTCAGCCTCCCAAAGTGCTAGGATTACAGGTGTGAGCCACCACACCTGGCCAACTATCTGTTTTTCATAAGGTACCACAGTCACTACCATCCTCTCCTTAGCTTTAAGTAGTAGAAGTAAAGCTTCGCACACAGAGGCAGACAAGCTGAAAGCTTCCTAGAGATTGATTACAGGTGTCCACCATCTGATTTGGGGAAAAAAGTTATGAGGAACAAGCACGTGGTTCTCACTTACCCTTTCTATCTCTTGGAGATACAGGAGTGCGATGTCCCCTGCTTTCTCATAACAGGTGATGACATCCTGTTCCCGGTCCACATGGAGATTACTGGTAGAAGAAGAAATAGGCAGCTTCTCCAAACAAAGTCCTTAAAAAAAAAAAACCACACACAAAAACTGAGTGAGTTGTTTTTCCTAAGTCTTCATTTCTAAATATTGCTCCAGAAGATGGTCCTAGAATATCATGTTGTTTGCAAATAGACAGTTTACTTCCTCCTCTCCAATCTGGATGCCTTTTATTTCTATTGATTGCCTTGTTGCACTGGCAGGAATCTCCAGCACTGTGCTGAATAGAAGTGGTGAGAGCAACCCAATTGTGGTGGCACACACCTGTGATCCCAGCTACTTGGGAGGCTGAGGTGGGATGATCGCTTGAGCCCAGGAGTTCGAGGCTACAGTGAGCCATGATCGCACCACTGCACTCCAGCCTGGGCAACAGAGAGAGACCCTGTCTCCAAAAAAAAAAGAAGTGG
Organism: Callithrix jacchus; assembly: GCF_049354715.1. Taxonomy (NCBI): domain Eukaryota; kingdom Metazoa; phylum Chordata; class Mammalia; order Primates; family Cebidae; genus Callithrix; species Callithrix jacchus. Next base: position 125,603,647 of record NC_133509.1, read on the forward strand.
TGAGAATAAATAATCCTGATCCTATCCCTGATCTGAGGGAGAAAGCATTTAGTCAGAAGGCATTAAGTTTGACATTAGAAGTTTTTCTTGGATGCCCTTTACCAAATTGAGGAAGGTTCCTTCTACACCAATTTTGCTGAGAGTTTCTATCAAGAATCAGTGTTGGATTTGCTCAAATCCTTTCTCCATGTTCATTGAGATAATCATATAGCTTTTTCACTTTTCGTTTTTAAATGTGGTAAGTTACATAGACTGATCTTCAAATGTTAAACCAACCTTCCTTTCCTGGCAAATACACCACTTGGCCAGATGAATTATCCTTTTTTATATTTTTGGATTTGATTTGTTAAAATTTGGCTTCAAATTTTTTTTTTTTTTTGAGACAAAGTCTTGCCCAGGCTGGAGTGTAGCAGCGTGAACTCTGCTCACTGCAACCTCTGCCTCCTGAGTTCAAGCAATACTCCTGTCTCAGCCTCCCAAGTAGCTGTGACTATGGTCACGTGCCACCACACCCAGCCAATTTTTTTTTTTTGTATTTTTAGTAGAGATAGGGTTTCACCATGTTGGGCAGGCTGGTTTCAAACTCCTGACCTCAGGTGATCCACCCGACTTGGCGTCCCAAAGTGCTGGGATTACAGGCATGAGCCACCACGCCCAGCCTCAAATTTTGTCATATTATGTTTCTAAGAAGTATTTGCCTGAAGTTTCCTTGAAATGCCTCCACACCTGGTTTTGATAACAGGTAAACACTAACCTCATAAAATTAGTTGAGAAACATTCCCTCTCCTTCAATTTTCTGGGAGTGTTGGTGTAGAATTGATATCATTTTGTCCTTAAATGTTTGATAGAATTCACCAGTAAAGCCATCTGGACTTGGAGTTTTCTTCGTGAGCAGCTTTTTAATTAAAAATTCTATTTCTTTGATATAGGGCCATTTGGATTATCTCTTTCTTCTTGAGTGAGCTTTAATAGTTTATATCTTCCAAATAGTTTGTCCATGTCTTGCAAGTTGTCAGATATATTGGTATAGAACTATTCATAATTTTCCATAATCCTTTAGTGCCTGTAGAATCTCTAGCAGATGGCACTTCTCTCATTCCTAATATTGGCAATTTCTGTCTTTTCATCCTGCTATCAGAGGTTTACCAATTTTACTGAAATTCTCAATTAAGATTTCTCAATGTCACTGACTTTGGTTTCACTGATTTTTCTCTATTATTCTTCTGTTTAATTTATTTCCACTCTGGCCTTTATTATGTCCTTTCTTCTGAATACATTGGGCTTTATTTGCACTTCCTATTCTAGTTTCTGGAGGTGGAAATGATTAATTTTGGACCTTTTTCTTTCCTAATATAGGTATTTAGGTGTTAGAAATGTCTCCCTAAGGACTGCTGTAGCAGCATCCTACAAATTTTGATAGGTTGTTTTTTAAATTTTCATTCAGTTCATAATATTTTCTAATTTAACTTTTGATTTCTTCTTTAGAAGTGTGTTATTTAGTTTCCAAATATTTGGGAGTTTTCCAAAGATCTTTCTGTTACTGATTTCTAAATTAATTCCATCATGATCTGTGCAGTAAAGGGCTGACTTGGAGCCTTGAGATGTTCAAACCCTGTACATTCCAGAGGAAGAACTGGCCCTTACCTGTTCCTGGGAGATAAACTCTACGCCCTTGGAATATCCTACCTGTCTTTGTTTATTTGGGGCCTTGAGCCATACCAGATAGTTTATGCCAACAATGTTATTTATGTCAGAGGACTAGGGCCATGCTTTATCAGCCTGATCTCTGGAGGGGCTGGAGAGTGACTAAGGTCAGTAACATGGGTGCTCCATGCCTATGTGACTGGCCCCTAATAAAATCCCTGGGTACTGAGGTAGCTCAAGTGATCTTCCTTGATTGGCAATATTTCAAAAGTGCTGTCACACTCCATTGCTGGGGGAATTAAGCACTGTCTATGGGACTCCACTGGGAGAAGAAAACCGGAAGCTTGAGCCTGCTCTCTCCTGAGTGCCTTTGTGCCTTTTTGCTTTCGCTGGTTTTAATCTGTATCCATTTGCTGTAATAAATGTAACCATGAGTTTAGTAGCTCTTCTGAGCTATGGGAGTCTTTCCAGCACATCAATGCCTGACGGTAGTCTTGAGGGCCTCTGACACAGTTCAGAGAACAGAGAACATACTTGAAGTCTCCTAATTTTGTTAAAACTTTTTTCTGACCCAGCATATGGTTATCTTGATAAATGTTACATTTGAAAAGAATGTGACTCTGCTGTTGTTGGTGGAATGTCACATCAATGTCGATTAGGTCAAGCTGGTATATTGTGTTGTCCCAAGGCATCTATATCCTTACCAATCATCTGTCTACTGGCTCTATTATTTATTGAAACATGGATATAAATCCCCAAGCGTAACTGTGCATTTGCCTATTTCCTCTTGAAGTTCTATCAGTTTTTGTTTCATGTATTTTAGAGCTCTGTTATTAAGATCATAAACTTGCGGAGTTGTTACATCCTTTTGATGGATTGACACCTTTGCTCTAAAACCTACGTTGTCTGATATTGATATACATACTACAGCCTTCATTTGATTAGTGTTAGCATGGTAAATCTTTCCATCCCTTTACTTTTAATCTATTGTGTCTTGGTATTTAAAGTGCATTTCTTATAGACAACCTAACTGAGTTTTGCTTATTTTCCAATCTGACAACAGCTACCTTTTAAATAGGGTGTTTAAATCATTTATACTTAGTGTAATTTAAACCTACCACTTTGCTGGTTTAAATCTACCATTTTGCTATTTTTGTTGTTGTTGTTGTTGTTGTTTTGAGATGGAGTTTCGCTGTTGTTACCCAGCCTAGAGTGCAATGGCACGATCTCGGCTCACCACAACCTCTGCCTTCTGGGTTCAAGCAATTCTCCTGCCTCAGCCTCCCCAAGTAGCTGGGATTACAGGCGCGCACCACCATGCCCAGATAATTTTTTTGTATTTTTAGTAGAGACGGGGTTTCACCTTGTTGACCAGGATGGTCTTGATCTCTTGACCTCGTGATCCACCCACCTCGGCCTCCCAAAGTGCTGAGATTATAAGTGTGAGCAACCGCGCCCGGCCAGCTATTTGTTTTCTATTTGTCCCATCTGTTCTTTTCTTCCTCTTTTTCCGTCATCTATTTGAGTATCTTTAAATTTTATTTTATTTATTGGCTTATTCACTAAAATTGTTATTTTCCATGTCAGTGATTACTTCAGGGTTTAAATTGGCATAGTCTACTTTGTTTTGTTTTGTTAGTTTGAGATGCAGTCTCACTCTGTTCCTCAGGCTGGAGTGCAGTGGTGCAATCTTGGCTCACTACAACCTCTACCTCCTGGGTTCAAGTGATTCTCATATCTCAGCCTCCCAGTAGCTGAAACTACAGGCATGTACCACCACACCTGGCTAATTTTTTTTTTTTTTTTTTTTTAATTTTTAGTAGAGACAGCATTTCACCACGTTGGCCAGGCTGGCCTCGAACTCCTGACCTCAAGTGATCCACCCACATCAGTCTCCCAAAGTGCTGGGATTACAGGCTTGAGCCACCATGCCTGGCCCCTACTTTGAATGATATTATACTACTTCACATATAATGTAAGACTTTTGCATACTTCAATTTCTCCCCTTCCAGCCTTTATTAACTTATGTACATTTCCTTTTACACAGGTTAAAAACCTCACCCTCGCCGGGTACAGTGGCTCACACCTGTAATCCCAGCACTTTGGGAGGCTGAGGCAGGCAGATTATCTGAGGTCAGGAGTTTGAGACTCTCCTGGTCAACATAGTGAAACCCCATCTCTACTAAAAATACAAAAATTAGCTGGGCATGGTGGTGCATGCCTGTAGTCTCATCTACTCGGGAGGTTGAGACAGGAGAACTGCTTGAACCCAGAAGGTGGAAGCTGCAGTGAGCCAAGATCATGCCACTGCACTCCAGCCTAGCAACAAAGCAAGACTCCATTAAAAAAAAAAAAAAAAAACCAACTCATCCTATGTGTATTATTTTTGTTTGTCAATTATTTTTTGAAAACATTTAGATCATAAGGAAAAACTCTTGTATATTCACCAAATTATGATTTCCAGCTCTCTGTTCTTTTGTGTAAATTCATATATCCTTCTGGTATCAACATTTCTTGTGGTGTAGTTCTGCTCTTACTGGTTTCTTCCAGCTTCTATCTGCCTGGAAAATGCTTAATTTAGCTCTACTTTTAGAGAGAGATTTCCATGGAGTATGGAATTCAGGGTTGACAGTTTGCTTTTTCATCCCTCCATTACTCTTAAAGGTCTTGCTCCACTACATTCTCACTTGCATGGTTTCTGACAATAATTCTGCTACCACACTTATTTGTATGTAATATGTCTTTTTCACTGGCTGCTTTTAAGATTTTATCCTTACCCTTGGTTGTGAGCAATTTAGATTATGAAGTGCTTGGGCTTTGTTGAACTTCCTGGAACTAAGGGTTATAGTTTCCATAAAATTTGAAAAATATCCAGCCATTTTTTCTTAATGTTTATGTCATCCTCCTCCTTCCTTAGGGAACTTTATGCATATATTAGGCCATGTGAAGTTGTCCTACAGATCACTTATGGTCTTTCCTCTGAAAAAATAGTAATAAATTTTCTTTCTTTCATTTTGGGTAATTTCTATTGCAGTGTCTTCAAGTTCATTAATCTTTTCTTCTGCAATGTCTAATCTGCCATTAATCGCATCCAGCGTACTTTTCATATCAGACATGGTATTTTTCATCTCTAGACAGTTGATGTAGGTCTATTTGTATCATCCACATCTCTACTCAACTTTCTGAAATAAGGAATACAGTTCTAATAACTTCGAATAGGTGTTCAATATTCATTCTCTTTCCATTTAGCACCAATGTTGTTTATGCAATTGAAAATAATCAATAAGTAGCCTTTCTCTTGTGTGAACTGTTATAACCTCTAGACATTTTCATTGGAAGAGAGTATCAATAAAATGAACAAATTCACCATTTGCCAGAATAGCTCCAGAGCTACTCAAAAGCAAATTGCAGATTTGGAAGTGTTGCCTTTCCAAATATGTTTTAAGTGTTCACTTGTGCAAAATTAAAACCACCAAAAATGATGAAAAGAAGACTCTTTCATAGTCTGCCTTCTGCTTATATGAAAAGCAAGAATATTGTGCAAGTTGTTAACAGGGATTTAATATTTAAAAAACTAATTCCCCAGAGTATGTCAAAGGGTCAGGAAAAATTGGGTATACTTTTAGGCAATTTGTACTGCTTCAGGTTGGACTCTGATCATTAATGCTTATGAAAATGACCAAGGCCCTCAGAGATCTGCCAAGGCCCATGAATCAAACTCAGGCCAAATCCAGTTCAACATAATTTTGCTATCATCTATACTTTATTGTGTTCTAAAATACTTGAAAACCAATCATCTAGGGCAGCAATCCATAGTCATGCATGATCAGTAAGAAGATTCAAACCAGCTACACAACCCCGGAGAAACTAGTGTTTCCTGTGGGTTCATGTTCTAATTAGGCAGGTATGTGGACACCCAAAGTCTGAGCTGGCAAATTGATTCCTAGCAACAAGTCCATTCTTGGGCAGGAGGCCCTTTAATGTATTAAATTAATTAAGTATTGTTCCTTTCCCTCTTCCAAATGCTACGGCATTTATTCCACTGGCCACATCTCAGAGCAGTGGCAGAGTCTTGATTTATCACAGTGAATTTGTGCCTATGCTGCTCAGTTCCAGAAAATTTAGTTCTCTGTCAGAAGCTGTTTACAGGCCCTTGGACGGGTCTATAAATTTTCAAGTGTCCAGGATCATATCAACACTGTCTGAGACTCAGAGTCCTGAGGTCATGGACAAAATTGGTCCCCATTAAAATGCCAGATGATGCACTGTCAAGTTGGAAAGCTATCATTAACAATGCTTTTAGTTACTTTCCTTTTTCCAGAGACATGCGTGACAAAAATAAGTGAAAAGCAGACTTGATAAATCATAGTCTGACAGCAATGCCTAGTAAACATCTCAATAAGATCTGTATCTCCAAAGTTAAAGCTGTGTACAAAAAGGGTAGAAATTCAATACTTTCTCACCAACCACAGCCAGCTCTAAAGCATGGGTGCTAAAAGTGGCTGCCCAAATTGGGTGATTTAAAGAATGCTAAATCACCACACAACCCAAAATTTACCTCCGTGCCACACAAGAGAGTCCCCACACATAGACTCATTTCCGAAATGCCCTTTCTAAGAAGTGTAACACATTTTACTTTATTTTTAAGAGATAAGGTTTTCCTCTGTCACTCAGTGTGGAGTACAGTGGTATAATCACAGCTCACTGCAGTCTTGAACTCCTGGGCTCAAAGCAATCCTCCTGCCTCAGACTCCTGAGTAGCTAGGACTACGGGTGCATGCCACCACATCTTACTAATTTCTTTCTTTTATTTTTTGTAGAGACAGCATCTCACTATGTTGTCCAAGCTGGTCTCAAATTCCTGGTCTCAAGGGATCCTCCTGCCTCAGCCTCCCAAAGAGTTGGGCTTACAGACATGAGCGACTGGCCCCAGCCTAGGTAACACATTTTAAATATATTAATGGCAAAATTATAATTACACTTGCTTTCAAACCCCTTCCATGTGCATTCACCTGTTTGGTCCTGTTCAACATGTACTATTCTCTTCTCTATCTCATGGGAAAAGAATGAGAGTCTCAGAAAAGTTAAGTGACTTGCCCAAGGTCTATGCAGGTGTCAGAAGTAGAAGCCCCTAATGAGGAAGCCCATTCACTGGGGCCAATGCTTCCTGCCCTTGGTAATGTCCTAGAGAGGCAACAAGGACTGCTGAGTGCACAGGGTGGATTGTGAAAAGCAAAGGCACTCTATGGAGACCAGGAGACCAATGGGACATCACACTGGGAGGTGTGCTGGGCAGCTAGTTGAAAGGCAGGCTGAGCACCCTCTATACTTTTAAAAGCTCAAACATGCCCAGCCTCTGAACTGTTCTATTTAGGTGTAAACACACCAGACTCTCCACTCCTTGTTTCGTTCCACATCAGAATTAAGGGCCAGGCGCAGTGGCTCATGCCTGTAATCCCCAGCACTTTGGGAGGCCAAGGTGAGAGGATTGCTTGAGCCCAGGAGATACCATCTCTACAAAAAATTTAATTGAAGAAAAGAAAGATTCAGGTTCAATACCTGACAGTGAGCTATGCTCTCTCCCCAAGGCCTGTAGATTCTCTGGAAATTTGGCTGAGGACGTGGAGAGCTACACAGCTCATTGCCTGAAAAATCCAGTGATCACTGAGGGGTTAGCACCCCAAATTCTTTCTGGTCTACCTAAATTTGAGATCCCTCAGCTAGCAGCCTTATCTGGGTATGCAAGACTTCAGTTCCAATTTTAATAAAGTTTGATTTATCAAAGCCTACTCAGCACCCAGCACTATGCCTGGGATATGACAGGCACTATTTCTACTTCCCACAGCCACCCTGAGAGGAAGGCGTTAACAGTACCTTACAGATAAGACTGAACTAAGGGCTCCACAGCTAGTAAATGATAAAGCCAGGTTCCGACCCCAGGTCTGTCTGACTACTAAGCGCTGCTCACAATCTCCTGTCTCACTGAGCTGCTGACAGCAGCCTATTCAGTGTCCGATAACAGCAATGACAAGAAAAATGTGTTTCAAATTGAAAAGGCAAGAAATCAAAGTCTAGAACTTTAGGGTCCCGGTTTTCTTTCCTACCGAGATCTGCATCACCCTACGCAATTCCCCAGATCACTGGGCCTCCTATTCCTTGCCTGTGTCGTGAAGGGTTGAACTACTGAGATACTGCCTTGAGCTGTACGACTCTAAGAGACTAACAGCCAAAACAAATATTTTGATTTTTTTGAATTGCATTGAAATGGACAGGAAGTTAACCTCTTATAAAATTATGTAATGTAAGAAAAGACTACTAAATGTAATGACCTGAACTATGTACTACAACTCTAGGCATTCCTGCGTCATTTATCTTAACCACATCTCTGGAAGCCAGGCCTGGGACAGGTACACCCTGATGGTTTGCTGTAACATGACCCACAGGGGTATTTAAAGCTGGAAGTACCAGAAAGCCTTTATTATGATAGCAAGTTTCTGATAACCCAGTCCCATGATGGAACTTCAAAGGCGATAAAACAATGTAACAATGTCCAAGGGTCTAATTTCCAAGGCTGAAAAGAAACTCAGGAAAAGAAACTCAAGATACACAAAGCCAAGCCCTGGCGAAGGCAGCCCCAGATTGCTGGTCTTGTGTTCTCCCCCTCTAGAAAGGCTGGGCTCCCACATGGGTCAGAGAGACTCAGATCAATAGGAGGACAAGGCCCTGTGCAGCGGTATACAGGGGAGGAGAAGATGCCAATGGAAACTACCAAATGCTGGGCGGACGCAGAGGGAGAGGGACGCTGGCCTGGATCTCCTGTGAGGTCCCTGTCAATCCGGAGCATCTGTGATTTCTGGAGGTCTCTTGGCTGGGAGCCACAGTTGGTCTCTTCTGGGTACTTTCCTGAACTGCTCTTTTCCTGGCAGAGTCAGCATATCCTTCTTAGGGGGGGTGCACACAGGCACACACACAAACATGCACACCCCTCACAAAAGAAGAGGATGCCAGCCTCGGATTAGACATTCCCCTGCTAAAGCAGATGGTCTTTCAATGTCCCTTCCGGCTCCACAGTTCTGTGAGCAAATGAAATGGTAGCTCAACCTGAAATGCTCACTAAATGAGAGGCTGCAACTTGAATGTATGCTCTTTTAGTCTCTATTTAGTAACCATATAGTAGTAATAATGATAACATGCATTGGGTGCCAGTTACATTCCAGATACTGTTTTCAGAGTTTGCGATAATTCATCTATAAACTCTATGAGAGAACCCTACATGAGAACCCTATAAGGGGGATTTACTATCATCTCCCCATCAGAGACAAGGAAATTAGGACTCTAATCTGTCAACTCACCCAAGAGTATACAACTGGTAAGTGAGTGGCAGAGCGAAGATTCCAACCCAGACAGCCTAACCCCCGAGTTCTCATTCGCAGCCTCTACCTCACACTCTCATCTCTTTGGTGTATCTGTCTTCATATGTAAAGCAGTACACACAGTGCCTAAGACTGTGAGACCTGAGGCCAGACTCCTTGCTTTCTAATCCACGGCTGATTTTACATGCAAAAATGCTAAGTGCTTAGAACAGTGCCTGCCACATAGCAGACACTCAGAAAATAGTAACTGATTATTATTATTAATTACCTCACTATTAGATTTAGGTAGCAGTAGACTGGAAAGTCTCCAAGTAGAAGAATTGTATTTGTTTATTATATGACTTTTGTATATATTAAATAACAGCTTAATTGAGATATTATTCCCATACCATAAAATCCACCCATTAAAAGTGTACACTTCTATAGTTTTAGTATATTCACATAGTCGCCACTGGCTAATTCCAGAACATTTTCATCACTCCCTGAAAACTCCCATCTCTATCAGCAGTTCTTCCCCATCCTACCCTCCTCCCAGCCCCAGGGAACCACTAATCTGCTTTCTATTTCTACGTATTTCCCTCTTCTGGATGGTTCATATAAATGGAATCATACCATATGTTGTGATCTTTTTTATGTGGCTTGATTGACTTAGCATGATATTTTCAACATTCATAGATATTATAACTGATATCAGAACTTCTTTTCAATCAAGGTAAATTCACATAACATAAAATTAATCATTTTAAAATGATTAATTATTTCATCTTTCTTCTAAAAATCACCTCTACTATGTAACTACTGAACTGCTGGGTCAAATATTAAGAGTGAAAATGCAGAGCTGGGCACAGTGGCTTATGGTAATTCGAGTGCTTTGGGAGGCCAAGGCAGGAGGATTATTTGAAGCCAGGAGTTTGAGACCACCTGGGCAACACAGTGAGAGTTCATCTCTAAAAAAAAATTTTTTTTTTTACATTAGCTGGGCATGGTGGTGCACACATGTAGTCCCAGCTACTCCAGAGTCTGAGACAGGAGGTTCACTTGAGCCCAGGAGTTCAAGATTATAGTGAGCCATGATCACGCCACTGCACTCTAGCCTGGGCCAAAGAGCAAGACCCTGAGAAAGAACAGAAAGAGAGAGGGGAGGGGAGTAGAGGGAAAGAGAAGGAAAGAAGAAAGGAGGGGAGGGGAGGGGAGGGGAGGGGAGAGGAGAACAAAAGTCTGGGCTTCTAACAGACCTGGATTCCAACCCTTGCTTCTCCGTTTAGCAGCTCTGTTATTTGCAGCAAGCTACTTAACATCACAGAGGCTCCATTCCTCTTGTTTCAACTGACTATTAGAAGGCTTGGCCCAGTGTCTGGCATACAGTAAATACTCAATAAGTACTCTTATCAATATATGCCTTTCCTGGGACAATGATAATCCCCAGTTTTTTTGAGGGGTAGCTGAAAAAATGCAGAAAAGCATCAAGAAGACAATAACCACCACCCATATTTCCACCATTCAAAATCAAACACAGTTCACATTTTGGCACAGATCCACAACCTTGATAACACATACTGCCATGTAATTTTGGTCTTGGTTCTAGTTTCCTTCCTAAGACAGGACTCATCACACCAGTGATGAGTAAATGTAGCTTCTGGAGTCCCCAACTGTAGCAAGGAGTAAGAGGGCCAGTGAACAGGAGTCCCACACTTGTTCCATTCTACTAATCCTCACCAGGCACCAATAGCGGGCAGCACTCTGGGCTAGGGATGGCCTTCACAGAACAGGACTCTGCCCTTGAAAAATGTCACCTCTGTGGAAGGAAAGATGTTTTCTTTTCTTTTTTTTAAGACAGAGTTTTCCTCTTGTCACCCAGGCTGGAGGATAATGGTGCGATCTCAGCTCACTTCAACCTTCGCTTCCCAGGTTCAAGAGATTCTCCTGCCTCAGCATCTCGAGTATCTGGGATTACAGACACCTGCCATCACGCCCAGCTAATTTTTATATTTTTAGTAAAGGCAGGGTTTCACCTTGGCCAGGCTGGTCTTGAACTCCTGACCTCAGGTGATTCGCCTGCCTCGGCTGCCCAAAGTGCTGGGATTACAGGCGTGAGCCACCGCGCCCAGCAGAGAAAGATGTTTTCAAAACAATGTTAAAAATGCAGTGACTGAGACAGACATGGTGTCACAGAAGAAATTAAGAACAAGCACCTCAGCCGACCTCAACTAACGCTCCAGCCCTCTGAGCTTTCTCTGGACTCTCTGAGTCTCTGCCTCCTTCCAAAAAGAGAACCAATGAGGAGCTGATTAACACAAGCAACATTAAATATGAATATGGGTCAGTGGCAATAAAAGGGTTCTTACTCTTCTTACACTGTCTAAATATAAACAGGAAGCTTTAACCAGCAACCTGAGATGAGCAGCCACATGCAACACACCCATCTCGCCTCCCACCATGAGCAGAATCCAGAATGGGAAGAGGCTGAAGAGATTCTGGAGTCAGAAACAAACAGCTAGCAGAAGGCTTACATGGTGGATCTCCATCAGGCCCATGGTCCCACCACACCCTCTCACAACCCCTGCACCCACATTCTGGGTTTCCCATGCAGCCAAAAGAAAGCACCCTTGGAAAGCTCCCCTAACCACCCCATTCCCTCCACTCATGGGCTTTTCTATAAAACTACTTTTTTCACTGCACCTGAAAGTTTCCAGAAATGAAAAGCAGGCCTGACGCGGTGGCTCACACCTGTACTCCCAGCACTTTGGGAGGACAAGGTGGAAGGATCATTTGAGCCCAGGAGTTTGAGGCTGCAGGGAGCTGTAATGGCACTACTGCACTCCAGCCTGAGTGACAGAGCCGATTCTTAAGGAAAAAAGATGGAGTTCTATCTTCTCTCCTGTCCTCTCTTTGCAAATGAGGAGATTCAAGCACAGAGATGATTTGCCCAAGGTCACATGGGCAAATCCTGATCCAGTGAGCTTACTACCACAGCAGGTCTATAGCAGTGGCCGCACAGCTCCCAACAGACTGGAGACTTTCTGCCAGGGAAAAAGCAGAAAATGTCCGTGGTCACTCGTCTGTCCTTCAGCTCTAGGATGACACCTAGAAGATCATGGTCATTAGCAAATATCCAATTCATAAAGGCTGGGATTAGATCTCACTTTAAGACATGAATCTATCAAGAAACACTTCAGGAAAATCCTCCTTGGGCTTCTACAGTCCTTATTACCAAGGATTTTTGGTCCATGAAAAGCAGGATGTACTTCAATTCCTGCTAAAGCAGGATCCTTTCTTTGTGTAAATACCCCATGCATTGAAATGTTGAACGTTATTAAATGCTGTCACCTCCTAGGAGAGTCTCTATAGATGTGGTCCCAGAAAACAATAAAGGGGCACATAGGCGAAGGCTCAGCTGCTGCCTGGGAACAGCCAGGGCCTGTGAATTGTGAACGCCTCCCAGAGAGCTCGGCTGGGTGAGTTCCTAGGGAGGTTCTCTAATGCGAGGTTAATAAAGAGGGTTGGCAAGTTTGCCTTTCTTCTCCATCCCTGAACTCGGGTTGAATCGTGGAATTAACCCGAGTTCAGGGGCTGCAAAAGGTCAGCCGGCCCTGGGTGGGGGGCGGGGGGCCACTGTCCAGGAGGCCGCGGCAGGAACCAGTCCCGCCGTCCTGCGGCGACACCGGCAAGGGATGCAGGTCAGGGGCTCCAGGATGGCGGGGCGGGATGGGGCAAGCAGCGGGAGTGGAGGGGCGGGGCGAGAGCGCGAGGCGGGCGAGGCGGAAGAGGTGGGGGGGAGGGACGCGGTCTCAAAGCCGACCCGGCCGAGGACGCCCGTAACAGCTCTGCGCATGCGCGGCTGTGGAGCGCACCTCCGCTAGGACGCGGCTCACGCGACCCCTGGCGGCGGCTGCCGAGGCGCTGCGGGACGACCTTGGGCGGCAGTTAATAGCGAGTCCTGGCTGATGTGACCCCGACTTAGCTTTTAGAGGTCCCAAGACTCGTTCACAGGCCGCTAAACGCAAACTAAGGCACCTCCCAGCACACCAGGATGGACGTGCCCTCCTTCAGTCCGGACTTGGCAGAATCTGCACCTAGGAGCCCCTCCCCAAACGACCTGCCAGCCCCAGTCCGGGAAGCAGGCACCCCCACTCCCCCTCTCAAATGGGGGCTCCATTCCTGTCTCTAGCTCTAGGGTTGTGGTGAGGATAAAGGGAGCTGAGGGACAAGTGCTTAGAACAGTGTCTAGAAGGAATTACTTCAATGCTGTAATCATTACTAATAATTTATTACTACAATTCCAGAACCTGGCCCACAGTAGGCACTCAACAAAAGTGCATTCCTCTGGCTTGAGAGGCTGTGGTGGGCCCTGCAGGGCAGCTGCCTGTCTCTGCCTGGTTAGGGGTCAGGGCACCGCAGGGAGGCCCGGCCAGGCCGGCCCCAACTTCCTTCCTGCTCTTTGCCTCACTCCGACCCGCTCCAGAGAGCCATGCTCTGAGCCACACACGACTGTCCTCGGCAGAACAATCTGTGCTCTGCTCCCGCCCCCGAGAGAGTTCTGAGCTTTCCAAATATGGATGCTTTTTGCATTCCCAAAGCATCACGAACATTTGGGAGAAGAAAATGAACACCAGACATGGTTTGAAAACGGTGGAAGCCAAGGGATGGGTGGTGACGGAGCAAGCACCATCTCAGGAGTTTTAAAATATCGAATACGAGTCTGGCCTAGGTGATGTCTTACAAGCTCACTAGCTTTCTAGCAGTCTAGGCCCCAAAGAGATCCTGGAAGTAAGCAGCCAAACCAAACCCTAAGAATAAAACTACAGCGGCCAGCATGCATTGCAGAGGAGAAACCTGCATTCAGTAGGCCCAGAGAGCCACTGGCTGTCAGAGGAAATGAGCAGTGGAAGGCAGTCCCTTGAGAGCCAAACAGCTTGAAAGTCCACAAACTGAGATGAACCAGCCCGTCGGTGAGTGCAGGCAGAAGAGGCATTAGACAGATTACTTGTTTTCACATCAGGCCCAAATCAAAACCTATTTTCACCTGAAATGGAGAGGATCTCAGAATACACTGAGAAGGTTGCCCTTTTGCTTAGGCACCTTGTGTGTTACTTGGCTAGAGTTTATCTTCAATAGTGAGCCCCTGGGTGCCAGGACAAATGTTGAATAATGATTCTGTCACAGGCACTCCTCTGCAGCAGGCACTGTTGTCCCTGTGCAAATGCAGGAAGATAAAGCAGGCAGCTCAGGCATGCCATAGCTGCAACACCCAGCCCAGAATAAGCACTCACATATCTGCTGGTTTAATGAATTAATTAATTATACAGTCTAGTTTGAGAGAGGCAAATGGCAGACGTGAAATAATTAAACAAAATCTGAATGCCAAATTAGATGGTACTAGCTATAAATAGAGGTAGAATCACAGGATGGAGAGACTGGTGTGGACAGAAGGGGCTGGAGAGGTCTGTATGGAACAACGGGTGTCACCAAGGGTATGCTGAGCACAAGGAAGAGGAGATGACTCCAAGATGGATGGAGAAGATAAACGGGGGGCGGGGGGTGGCCTGGCAGGGGTGAGGGTAGGTGGGCAAGGAGGCAGGCAGCCTGGAACACAGGATGGGTGGGACACAGCAGGACATGTGGCCGGCCTGGCAACACTAGGACATATCCTCCGGAGTCTGGAGGAGTGCACGCCATACCTAGACCTGCCAGAGTTAGCAGGAGGACTTGAACTTGAGATTCAAGCAAAAAAGGGGGAAGATGACTCTTTTTTCGAGATTATTGCCTCAATATGAATTTATTGATTATCTCAATATGAGTTTCTCCACGGTACGTTTAAACCTCACACTGGCTTGTCCTGACACTCAGGACACTATTTACACTCTTCACCACAGTTTAAGGTCACCCTGAGAATGTAAATCTGGCACAAATGTCCAAATACTTGTGTATTTCAGGCACTGTACACCCCAGGGGAAAGCTCTGTGTCACTGGCATCCCTCCACCCCTTCACTAGCCTATTCTGCTTATAGATGGAGCTATCCTGTTACTTGCTGGGGCCTTGCAGGGCCCAACCTTTAGCCATGCCCTCCAAATGGGCTTCAGCCACTCCTGGGTTTTAACCAAGTCTTGCCTATACACAGACCTATTCCTGAATCCTGACCAACAAATGAAGAGCATGGAAACCTTTATGCTGAGCACCAGCGAAGAATTCCAGTGTTTCCCCAGAATAGCACCCTCTTGTGGACAAAGAGATTTCACCATGTTCAACCAACCCAGTATCTTCTCTCTACCCTCCAAGGAATATGGACTCCTTCTCCTGAAATCGCCTTTGCAAAAATAAGAACCGTGAGAAAATTATGACAGTGGAAGAGATCTGATCTAACCAACCCCCTATCTTTCCATTAAACCCCAAACTACAGTATTCCTGGGCTTAGGTCAAGCTAACTTAGGGAGATATTTAGATTACAGTTTAAACGATAATAGCACTTCCCCAAAACTCAACTGCCCCTGTAAAGCTAATAAAAGACCACCAGGTGCCAGGCGCAGTGGCTCACGCCTGTAATCCCAGCACTTTCGGAGGCCGAGGCGGGTGGATGACGAGGTCAAGAGATTGAGACCATCCTGGTCAACATGGTGAAACCCCGTCTCTACTAAAAATATAAAAAATTAGCTGGGCATGGTGGCACATGCCTGTAATCCCAGCTACTCGGGAGGCTGAGGCAGGAGAATTGCCTGAACCCAGGAGGCAGAGGTTGCGGTGAGCCGAGATCACGCCATTGCACTCCAGCCTGGGTAACTCCGTCTCAAAAATAAATAAATAAATAAAATAAAAGACCACCAGGTTAGGAGGATGAGAGGAGCCCGAATTCTACTAAGGTATAAGTGATTACCAGCCCTTGTTCAGCCATTGTTCCAGAGGTCACAAGATTTGCAACTTCCCCAATTACTCCTGCAGATAACATCACTATTGTAGAACCTAAGACTGGCCTTTTGAGGTGTCTCTTCAGGTCTTTGCATTTCTGATGACCAACAGCCCCACCAGATCCACCACAGAGCTGTGCTTTGTGGCCCCACCCAGAAGTGGACTCAGCACATGAAGACCATTTTCCACACCCCTATGATTGCATCCCCAACCAATCAGCAGCACCCATTCCCTTACCTGCCAAACTATCCTTGAAAAACTCTAGCCCCCGAATTTTCAGGAATTGATTTGATTAATAACTCCATCACTTATGTGGCACAGGCAGCCTCATGTAAATTAAATTCTTTTTTTTTATTATTATTATTTTTATTGAGACAGGGTTTCACCATCTTGGTCAGGCTGGCCTTGAACTCCTGACCTCAGGTAATCTGCCTGCCTCGGCCTCCCAAAGTGCTGGGATTACAGGTGTGAGCCACCATGCTCAGTCAATTAAATTCTTTATTGCAATGCCATGGTCTCATTGAGTTGGTTTTGTCTGAGCAGTGGGCAGGAAGAACGCAATGGGCAGTTACACTCCTGCAATCTTAACTTGGTTTAACAATATATTACCTGCCCAGTGAGCTAAGCTAAAAATTTCACTGTCATCTGGATTCCTCCCTCAACCACCTTCCCATACCAACTCCCAGTATACACAGCCTGTCTCTCTGGCCTACTGCTTCTCTTTCAAATGACTCTGGATTCTGACCTGCCTGCCTCTGCCTTGATTCAGCCCTTTGTACTTGGAATCTAGGCTTTTGTAGTACCTCTGATATCTTTCAGGATCCAGTTAGGATAATGAAAACGCTCTAGTTCTTTCAAATAAAGTGAACTGAATGTATGGAATTATCTGTATAGGAGCTGAAAGAGAATGTAATGACTCTGGTCATTACAGGCCAAACAGGATGGTTCGTACCTCAGAATAATGCAATAGCAGGAAGCCACTAATATCCCGAGGACTGGAAAGAACATGGGGAGGAGGTAGAGTCTTAAGAGCCCAGAAGCTGGGGCCATAGACAGCCAAAACCCAGAGGAAGTTCCACTAAAACTACAGAGAAAGGTTTCAAATGACAGAAGCTAGGACAACTGAAGAGACATAATTGCTGGCAAAAGTGCTGCCCAAGGCAGAAAGAAATTCCATGGCTTCTCTCTCTCTCTTCCAGTTTCCTACTAGTGCCTCTTCTTGACCAAATCCAGGCAAAAACCACTGACTTGGGCACCTGGAAACAGCCTGCAGAATTCAGCCCACTGAAATACAGGACAGAGAAAGGGCCCAAAGCCAGCTCACCCACTTAACCAGTCTCATTTGCTAGAATCTTTAATTCCTTCTAATCTCTTCTCCACTCTGTGCCAGAAAGATCTTTCTTACTTAAAAACTTAATTAAGTCATTCCTCTTGCTTAAAACTTGGCAGGGGCTGGCAGTTTCCTGGCAGAAAAAATAGAACTTATTCACCAGGCTGATTTTGTCAATCAATTGCAAATATAGGAAGTGTTGCTTCCCTTAACTATGACACTTACCAGGTTTGCTCTATAACATGAGATGAACTCCTACTCAAAGTATTGCTGTAGAACAGAATAGAGACTACCCCTGAAAGTCATCACCCCTGAAACTGGGTTGTTTGCCCTGATCAAGAGGCTAAGGGCTCCAATGAAAACACACCATACAGAAGGACAGGGAGAGCAAGTAAAGGCTATTAAAATCTATTAAAACAACAGGATAACTACAGATTAAATTAGCAATCAAACAACTTCTACAAAGAAAAGCCCAGGCTCAGATGGCTTCCTTGGTGAATTCTAACAAATACTTAAAGAACTACCACCAATCCTTCACAAACTCCTCCAAAAAACAAAGGAGAGAACACTTCACAACCCATCCTATGGACGCCACTGTAACAAAGGCATCACAAGAATACTGCCAATATCTATTATGAATTTAGGTATTAAAATCCCCTACAAAATATTACCACATGGAACCTAGCAACATATTTAAATAAATTATTCCTGAAATAATAATTGGTATATGACCAGATGGAATTTATTTCAGGAATGCAAGGTTGGTTTAATATATGAAAATCATTTGGTGTAAAACACCATATTTTAGAAGTAAAGCATAAAAATTAAATGAACAATGCAATTTAAAAAAATTAGACAATGTCTAACACCCTATAATGATAAGAACATTCAACAAACTAAAAAGAGAGAACTTCTTCAAGTTGATAAAGGCTATCTATGAAAATGCCACACCTAACATCTTTATGGTGAAAAATTGAAAGCCTTCCCCCTAAAATAAGGATGTCCACTCTGGTCATTTCTACTTAACATTGTACTGAAGATACTAGCCAGCACAATTAAGCAATTACAAAGAAACAAAGTCGTCCAGATTGGAAAGGAAAAAGTAAAATTATCTTTATTTGCAAATGCCATGATCTTATATATTTTAAAAACCCTAAAGAATCCACAAAAACAATATTATAGCTAACACATGAGTTCAGCAGGTTTATTTATTTATTTTTTTTTTTTTGAGGGAAAACGAGAAGAAGAAGGGGAAAAAAAGAAAAAGAGGGAAAAAGGAATATTACTTCATTCCTAAAATGGGTTTCAATAATGGCCGATCAATATTTTGAGTGTTTAAAGTGGTTAATGCATATTTTATGTGTTTAAAATGGAGACCTCTATTGTGTTTATTTGTTCTGGCTCTGAGTTCAAATCCTGGATATCATTATCAATTTGTTGTCTCATTGAATCTAAATCTCATTATGTGTCTTATGTATCTGGGTGTTAAGATCTCTTATTGTTGCATTAATCCTTTTACCCTTGCATCCTTGTAGCTTTGAAATCTATTTTATTAAGTGTGAGAATTGCAACTCCTGCTTTTTATTTATTTATTTTTGCTCTCCATTTGGTTGGTGAGTTTTTTTCCATCCCCTTGTTTTGAGTCTTTGTATATCTTTAGATATATCGTTAGATTTTTGTGGATAATGTATATTTTGTGTGTTTAAAATGGAGAGCTCTATTGAGTTTATTTGTTCTGGATCTTAGTTCCAGTCCTGGATATCGTTATCAATTTTCTGTCTCGTTGAATCTAAATCTCATTATGGGTCTTATGTATCTGGGTGTTAAGATCTCTTATTATTACATTAATCCTTTTATCCTTGTAGCTTTGAAATCTATTTTGTCAAATGTGAAAATTGCAACTCCTGCTTTTTATTTATTTATTTTTGCTCTCCATTTGGTTGGTACGTTTTTTTTTCCAACGCTTTATTTTGAGTCTATGTATATCTTTGGATATACCGTTAGATTTTGTCTGTATCTTTTGATTGGGAGATTTGGTCGATTTAAATTTAGGGTTGCTGCCGTTTGATATTAACTGGCTATTTTGTCCTTTTGTTGATAAAAATTCTTCTTTATGTTAATGCTCTTTACTTTTTGGTGTATTTTTAGAAAGGGTCATACTGGTTGTTCCTTTCTGTGTATAGTGCTTCTTTTAGAAGTTCTTGTAAAGCAGGCCTGGTGGTAATAAAATCTCTGAGTACTTGCTTGTTCCTAAAAAATTTTATTTTTCCTTCAAATGTAAAGCTTAAATTGGCAGGATATGAAATTCTGGGCTGAAAGTTCTGTTGATTAAGTATATTGAATATTGGCCCCCACTCTCTTCTAGCTTGTAGGGTTTCCGTTGAGAGATCTGCTGTAAGCCTAATAGGCTTACCTTTATGGGTAACTTGATCTTTCTCTCTGGCTGCCCTTAATATTTTCTCCTTCGTTTCGATCTTGGTGAATCTAACGATTATGTGCCTTGGGGTTGGTCTTCTTGAGGAATATCTTTGTGGTGTTCTCTGTATTGCCTGGGGTTGAATAGTGTCCTGCTTTGCTAAATTAGGAAAATTTTCCTGGATAATGTCCTGGAGAGTATTTTCCAGCTTGAATTCATTCTCTCCATCACATTCAGGTACACCAATCAAGCGTATATTAGTTCTTTTCACATAGTCCCATATTGCTTGGAGACTTTGCTCATTCCTTTTTATCCTTTTTTCTCTATTCTTGTCTTGTTGTTTTGTTTCATTAAGTTGATCTTCGACCTCTGATACCCTTTCTTCTGCTTGATCCATTCAGCTGTTTAAGCTTGTACATATTTCACTAAGTTCTCGTGTTGTATTTTTCAACTCCATAAGTTCATTTGTATTCCTCTCTATATTGTCTATTCTTTTCAACATTTCATCTAACCTTTTTTCCAAGTTCTTAGTTTCTTTACATTGGGTTAGAACAAGTTCCTTTAACTCCCAGAAGTTTCTTATCATCCACCTACTTCAGATAATGGAACACAGTCCTTTTCCATCAGGGCTTGTTCCGTTACTGATGAGTCCTTTTCCATCAGGGCTTGTTCGGTTGCTGATGAGTCCTTTTCCATCAGGGCTTGTTCCGTTGCTGATGGGTTCTGATTTTGAGTATACTCGGCCTTCTTAGGCTGTTTTTTTCCCTTCATTGTAGATGAACCGCCTTTCTAATTAGTTTTCTGAGTCGACGTCCGACTTATTGATTCCCAGTGCTGGGATCCGAGCAACCCACTGTGGCAGCCTAAATAGCAGCGGTGAGACTGATGGTGCTCTTCTGCCCGGGAATCTCTGGTCTGGCTTCCCTCTTGAGTCCGCAACAAGCGGCTCTGACTTCCCGGAGCTCCAAACTCCGGTCAGTAGGGGAAGCAGTCCTGTTGGCTCTGCATGAAGAGCTGCTGCGCCAAGACGCCAGCAAAACCGCTGTGGCAGCCACAAGAGTCGCACTGGCGACCCGTGGGGCTCCTCCACTGGGAATCGGCTGATCGGTGAGTGACGAAAATTCGTCCAAAAGTGTGGCGTCGTCTCGTTCTCTGGGCTTTCACTGGGAGCTACAATCCTGAATTGTTAGTGGTCGGCCATCTTGGGTTCAGCAGGTTTAAAGGATACAATATTAATATACAAAAATGAACTGTATTTCTATACCCTAGTAATAAGCAATCTGAAAGTGAAATTTTTAAAAAGTTTCACTTATCCTTAAGGTGGCCAGTTAATATGACCAACCCCAGAGGAAAAAAAAGTTTCACTTATAATAACATAAAAAAGAACACTTAGAATAAATTTAACAAAAGGAATGTAAGACTTGAATGCCAAAAACCTATAAAACATTTTTGAAAGAAATTAAAGAAGACATCCCATGTTCATGGATTGGAAGACCTGATGTAGTTAAGATAGCAATACTTCCCAAATTGATCTGTAGATTCAACATAATCCCTATCATCAAGTATTATTTCTGACATTAATTTACAACCTGACCCTAAAATTTATATGGAAATGTAAGCCAAAACAATCTTGAAAAAGAGGAACAAAGTTGGAAAACTCACACTTCCCAAACTCAAAACTTACTACAAAGCGACAATAATAAAGATAATATGGTACTGGCATAAGAACAGAAATACAGACCAGTGGAATAGAGCAGAGAGTTCCAGAAATAAACACTTACATATATGCTCAATTAATTTTCAGCAAGGATGTCAAGACAATTCAATGAAGAAAGAACAGTCTTTTCAACAAATGGTGCTGAAACAACTGGAGATCCATGTACAAAGGAATGAAGTTGGATGCTGACCTCACAAAAATATATTAAAATTAACTCAAAATCGATCAAACACCTAAATTTAAAAGGAAAAACTAGAAAACTCATAGAAGAAACCACAAGAGTAAATCTTCATAAACTTCATTAGGCAATGGATTCTTAGATACAAAACCGAAAGGACAAAAGCAATAAAATAAAAACATGAACTGGACTTAACCAAAATGAAAAACATTTGATTTCAAAGGATATCACTTAGAAAGTGAACGACCACCCACAAAATTGGAGAAAATATTTACAAACCATGTATCTGTAAAAGGAATTGTATGTAAGATATATAAAGATCTACTACAACTCAATAATAGAAAGACAAATAACAGTTAGAAATGGGCAAAGAGGCCGGGTGTGGTGGCTCACACCTATAATCCCAGCACTTTGGGAGGCTGAGGCGGGTGGATCACAAGGTCAGGAGTTCAAGACCAGCCTGCCCAAGATGGTGAAACCCTGTCTCTACTAAAAATACAAAAATTAGCTAGGCATGGTGGCAGGCACCTGTAATCCCAGCTACTTGAGAAGCTAAGGCATGAGAATTGCTTGAACCTGGGAGGTGGAGGTTGCAGTGAGCCAATATCGCACCACTGTACTCCAGCCTGGGCAACAGAGTAAGACTCTATCTCAAAAAAAACAGTGGGGAGCGGGGTGGTGGGTAAAGAATCCGAATAGATATTTCTCCAAAGAAGATATATAAGTGGCCAATAAGTACAAGAAAAGTTGCTTAATACCACTTATCTTTAGCAAAATGAAAATAAATACAACAATGAGATACCATTTCATACATTCTAGGATGGCTTTAATTAAAAGGACAGAGAACGAAAAGGGTTGATGAAGATGTGAAGAAATTAGAACCTCATGCAGGTGAAGCTGCTTTGGAAAACAGCATGCAGTTCCTCAAAAACTTAAACTCAGAGTTACCATGTAACCCAATAATTCCACTCCTAAGCATATATCCAAGATAAATAAAAACCCAAAATGTTTGGATGGGATTATGTTCACCAAAAAACTTGTACACAAATGTTCATAGCAGCATTATTAATAATAGTCATATACTAGAAACAACCTCCTGTCCACCAACTGATGGATGGATTAACAGAATAGGCAAAATGGTATATCCATACCATACAATTCAGCCACAAAAGGACTGACACATGCTCCAACACATAAGAACCTTTTAAACATTGTGCTAAGTGAAAGAAGCCAGATATAAAAAGTCAAATGTATGATTTCATTTACACAAAATGCACAAAATGTCTAGAATAGGCAAATCTATAGAGATAGAATGTAGATTAGTGGTTGACTTAGGGCTATAGAGGTTGGGTGGGGTTCAGAAAATGGGAAGTGACTGCTAACGGGTAAAGGTTACTTTTCTGGAGTAATGAAAATTTTCTGAAATTGATTGTGGTGATGGTTGCACAACTAAAAACCAATGAATTGTACACTTTAAAGGGTTGAATTTTATGGTATGTGAGTTATAGATCAATAAGTCTGTTATTTAAAAAGATATAAACAGAATTCCAGGAAGATGATGGAGTATGAAGCACCAGGAATCTATCTCTCCCCACAGAAAATTATTATACTGGCACAATCTGTTCAACATAGCTATTTTGGAACTCCAGGTCTCTTGAAGGCTTGCAATTTCCAGGGGAAAGCTTGATGGTAACCTGCAGTTAATTTCAGCTCTTTGCACAGTAGGAGCTATGAACATGTTCCTAGAGAAGCAAATATGAAGCTTGCCGGAGGTTGGGTGGGCAAAGAGCACCCTGTCTTCCAAATATTGGGTAACTGTGTTCTGATCACAGACTGCTGCTTCTGATCATGGGGTGAAGACAAAGAGGCAGTAGCCATTGTTGCTGCACCTCACCTCGTTGCTGCAAGCCACCCTGTATACACCAACAGAAGTGACACTCAGAGGATTTAAAGGGCCAGTGCCCTTCCCCCACAACCTGATTTTTCTCTTTTTCCCTTTTGAGAGACAGACATTCAAGACTAGAGCATTCAAAGACAACTACATATATGTGGAAAATCAGATGGTTGACCACACATGCCCATGGAAAGGTACAGACTCCGGGAAGACCTAAAAAGACCTCAAGAATATACCCCAGGCTGATCCTTGGCACAAAGGCAGCCTACAACATTAAAAATTAAATTAAGGAGAACAACTCAAGATGGCCGATCGCTAACATCTCAGGATTGCAGCTCCCAGTGAAAGCGCAGAGAACAAGAGGACGCCACACTTTCAGACAAATTTTGGTCGCTCATGGAGCAGAAGATTCCCAGTGGAGGAGCTGCATGGGTTGCCAGCACGACTCTTGTGGCCAGCGCAGCGGTTTCACCAGCACCTCGGTGCAGCAGCTCTCAGTGCAGAGTAAACAAGACTGGTTCCTCTTCTGACCGACGTTTGGAGCTCTGGAAAGGCAGAGTCGCCTATTACAGACTCAAGAAGGAAGCCAGACTGGAGATTCCCAGGCAGAAAAGCACCATCAGTCTTAACGCTGCTGTTTTGGCTGGCGCAGTGGGTTGCTCATATTTCGGCCCTGGGAATTAACAACTTGGACGTCCACTCAGAGACCTAATTTGAAAGTTGGTAATTACAAAGATGACAGGTGGATAAATTTACAATGATGGGAAGAAACCAGCGTAAAAAGGCTGAGAATACTCAAAATCAGAACGCCTCTCCCTCTAAAGAGGATCACAGTTCCTCATCAACAAGGGAACAAGGCTTGATGGAGAACAAGCACATCCCATTAACAGAATCAGGCTTCAAAGATGGATAATAAGAAACTTCTGTGAGTTAAAAGAACATGTTGTAGCCCAATGTAAAGAAACTAAGAACTTTGAAAAAAGGTGTGACAAAATCCTAATGAGAATAGACAACTTAGAAAGGAATATAAGTGAATTAATGGAACTGAAGAATACAATGCAGGAACTCCAAGAAGTATGCACAGGTTTAAACACCCAAATTGTTCAAGCAGAAGAAAGGATATCAGAGGTCGAAGTCCAACTTAATGAAATAAAATGAGAAGACAAGATTAGAGAAAAAAGGATAAAAAAGGAATGAGCAAAGTCTCCAAGAAATGTGGGACTATGTGAAAAGACCAAATTTACGTTTGATAGGTGTACCTGAATGTGACAGAGAGAATGAATCCAAGCTGGAAAATATTATTCAGGATATTATTCAGGAAAATTTTCCTAAACTAGCAAAGCAGGACAATATTCAACCCCAGGTAATACAGAGAACACCACAAAGATATTCCTCAAGAAGAGCAACCCCAAGGCACATAATCGTTAGATTCACCAGGGTTGAAACAAAGGAGAAAATACTAAGGGCAACCAGAGAGAGAGGTCAGGTTACCCACAAAGGGAAGCCTATCAGACTTACAGCAGATCTCTCAGCAGAAACTCTACAAGCCAGAAGAGAGTGGGGGCCAATATTCAACATCCTTAAAGAACAGAACTTTCATCCCAGAATTTCATATCCAGCCAAACTAAGCTTCACAACTGAAGGCAAAATAAAATCTTTTATGAACAAGCAAGTACTCAGAGATTTTATTACCACCAGGCCTGCTTTACAAGAGCTTCTGAAAGAGGCATTACACACAGAAAGAAACAACCAGTATTAGCCTATCTAAAAATATACCAAAAAGTAAAGCACATCAACATAAAGAAGAATTTACATCAACGAATGGATAAAACAGCCAGTTAACATCAAATGGCAGTAATCCTAAATTTAAATCGACTAAATCCCCCCAATCAAAAGATACAGCCAAAACCCAACGGCATGTTACATCCAGACCCGTTTCATATGCAAGGATATGCAAAGACTCAAAACAAAGGGATGGAGAAAGATTTACCAACCAAATGGAGAGCAAAAATAAATAAATAAATAAAAAGCAGGAGTTGCAATTCTTGTACCTGATAAAATAGATTTTAAAGCAACAAAGATATAGTGGTAAAAGGATCAATGCAACAACAAGAGCTAACAATCCTAACACCCAGATACATAGAGACTTAGACTCAATGAGACAGAAAATTAATAAGGATATCAAGGACTCAAACTCAGATCCGGAACAAATAAACTTAATAAATATTTATAGGGCTCTCCACTTTAAATACACAAAATATACATTCTTGTCAATACCACATCACACCTACTCATAGGTTTAAATGAAACATTGATTGGCCATTATTAATACCCATTTTTTTTAGAATAAAGCAACATTTCTGTTCTCTCTCCCTCTTTTTCTTTCTCTTTCTTCCTCTCCTTCACTCCTTTTTTTTCTTTCCTTCTCTCAAAAAAAGAAAAAAAAGGAATCAACTTGTAGACCTCTAGATCCAGGTCAGCAATGTCTCTCTCATTGCTTGATTTCCTTCCTTCCCTTCTCTCCCTCCCTCCTTCCCTCCCTCCCTTCCTCCTTTCCTCCCTTCCTGCCTTCCTCCCTTCCTCCCTTCCTAAAAAAAAAAATTAAATTAAAAAAACAAAAAGACAAAAAACAGCAAACCCTGCAGAACAGGGAGAATCCTACTTCTAGAGTTATCATATTATTAGATTCAAATGTCCACTTTTCAAGCAACAATTTAAAAAATCACAAGGCACATACAAAAAAGTGGAGAGAACATCCCATTCAGAGGAAAAACATATATCAATTGAAACTGTCCTTGAAAAAGACCTGATGGCATATCTACCAGACCAAGAAACAACCATTTTAAAGATGCTCAAGGGACTAAAGGAAGATGTGGTGAAAGTCAAGAAAATGATATATGCACAAAATGGAAATGTCAAAAAGAGATAGAAAACCTAAAATGAAACCAATAAAAAATTCTGGGTTGGGTGCAGTGGCTCACACCTGTAATGGCAGCACTTCGGGAGGCTGAGGCAGGAGCATCGCTTGAGCCCAGGCACTCAAGGTCACAGTGAGCTGTGATAGTGCCGCAGTGTTCAAGCCTGGGTGACAGGTTAAGACCCTGTCTCTATAAAAAATTGAGGTGAAATTCTAGAGCTGAAAAAGTACAATAAGTAAAGTGAAAAATTCACTAGGGGGTTTCAAAGGCAAACTTGAGCAGGCAGCAAACTTGAAGACAAGACAATAGAAATTACCTAGAATAAGTGCTGTAGTTTCAATGTGTCCCATAAAAAGCATGTATTGAAGTCTTAATCCCCATTGCAACAGTGTTGGGAGGTACAGCCTAATGAGAGATGACCAGACCATGAGGACAGAGTGAATGGATTAATGCCATTATCTTCCTCATTATAAAAGAGGAAGTCCAGCCCCCTTTTCCCTCTTTCTCTCACCCTCTCACCTTCCACCATGGGATGATAAGGCAAGAGAGCCCTTGCAAGATGCCAGAACCTTCATACTGGACTTCCCAGCAGGAAGTACTCTTCCAGGAATGTGAGAAATAAGTTTCTTTTCTTTATGAACTACCCAGTTTCTGGTGTTATGTGACAGCAGCATAAAAAATGAGTAGGACACTGAAGAACAAACAGAAAAAAAGATTGAAGAAAAGTGAACAGAGCCTAAGAAACATGTGGAACACCATCAAGAGAACAAACGTGCATTGCAGGAATTATAGAAAGAAAAGGGAGAAAGGGACAGCAAGAATATTTAAAGAACTAATGACTGAAAACTTCTGAAATTTGGTGAAATAGAAGGCCATATTACATAGGAGGCCAGATTACAATCAGCTGATATATTTAAAGTCAACCAATATATTAGTCTGTTTTCACACTGCTATAAAGAACTTCCTTGAGCCTGGGTAATTTATAAAGGAAAGAGATTTAATTGACTCACAATTCCACATGGCTGGGGAAGCCTCAGGAGACTTACAATCATGGTGGAAGGGGATGCAGTCACCTTCTTTACAAGGCAGCAGGAGAGAGGGAGAGTGAAGGAGGACCTTCCAAACAGTTATAAAACCATCAGATCTCCACGAGGTCAAGAGATCAAGACCATCCTGGTCAACATGGTGAAACCCCATCTCTACTAAAAATACAAAAAATTAGTTGGGCATGGTGGTGTATGCCTGTAATCCCAGCTACTCAGGAGACTGAGGCAGGAGAATCGCCTGAACCCAGGAGGCGGAGGTTGCGGTGAGCTGAGATCACGCCATTGCACTCCAGCCTGGGTAACAAGAGCGAAACTCTGTCTCAAAAAAAACCCATCAGATCTCATGAGAACTCACTATCAGGAGAACAGCCTGGGGGAAACCGCACCCCTCCCTTGATACATGGGGATCACAGGTCCCTCCCTCAACACATGGGAATTACAATTTGAAATGAGATTTGGATGGGGACATACAGCAAACCATATCAACCAAGAATCCCATATCTGCCAAAGCTGTCCTTCAAAAGTGAGAGATAAATTAAGAAATTTCCAGGTAAACGAAAGCTGAGGAGTTTTGGGTTTTTTTTTTTAACCACTAAAACTGCCCTGCAAGAAATGCTCATAGAAGCCATGCAAAGTAAAATAAAAGGACACTAAGCAGTAACTCTAAGCTATATAAAGAAATAAGGATCTCAATAAAAGTGAATATATTAGTAATTATAAAACTAGTATTATTGTAACAATGGTTTGTAACTCCACTTATCTGCATGACTTAAAAAACTAATGCATTTTTAAATTATTGCTCAAAAATTAGTATTATCATAACTTTGGTTTATAATTCCATGTTTTGTTTCCCATATGATTTAAGAAACAATACACTTAAAAGAATTGTTAGCTTATGTTTGGGGGCATACAATATATCAAGATATAATTTTGTGACATCAGTAACAGAAAGGGGTAGGGATAGAGCTTTACAGGAATGGAGTTTCTGTATGTTAGTCAAGCAAGCTGGTATACATTTAAGTTAGTGTTACAACTTTAGAATATTAAATGGAATCCTCATGGCAACCACAAAGAAAATAGCTATCAAATGTACACAAAACAAAATGAGAAAGAAATTTAAACATTTCACTACAAAAAGAAATCAACTAACAAAAAAAGACAATAATGCAGAAGACAAGGGACAAAACAACTATAAGGCATGTAGAAAACAGCAAATCCCTCATCAGTGCCTACTTTAAATGTAAATGGATTAAACTCTCCAATCAAAAAGATGGAGATTGACAGAATGGATTTTTAAAAACATGATCCAACTATATGCTGTCTACAAGAGACTCTAGATCCACAGACACATATACATTGAAAGTGAAAGAATGGAAAAAGATATTCCAACCGGGCATAGTTGCTCACATTTCTGATCCCAGCACTCTGGAAGGCTGAGGTGGGAGGACTGCTTAAGCCCAGGAATTCAAGACCAGCCTGGGCAACAAAGTAAGACCTTATCTCTACAAAATAAAATTTAAAAATTAGACAGATGTTGGGCCAGGCACCCTGGCTGACACCTGTAATCCCAGCACTTTGGGAGGCCAAGGCGGGCAGATCACCTGAGGTCAGGAGTTTGAGACCAGCCTAGCCAAAATGGTAAAACTCCATCTCTACAAAAAATTAAAAAATAATAATGTAAAAAAAAAATTAGCCAGACTTGGTGACATGAGCCTTTAATCCCAGCTACTTGGGAGGCTGAGCCAAAAGGATCACTTGAACTCAGGAGGTTGAAGCTGCAGTGAGCTGGGATCACACCAGTGTGTTGCAGCCTGGGTGACAGAGACTCTGTCTCAAAACAAATAAACAAAGATATTCACACAAATAGTAATCAAGAGAGCAGGGATGGCTATACTAATACCCAACAAAATAGACTTTAAATCAAAAAAGGTGCTGGGAGTGGTGGCATGCTCTTGTAATCTCGGCTATCTAGGAGGCTGAGGCAGGAGAGTCACTTGATGCTAGGGGGTTGAGACCAGCCTGGGCAACATAGCAAGACCCTGTCTCTACAAAAAATTTTATTAAAATAGCAGAGTTATGATGGTACACATCTGTAGCTCTAGCTACTTGGGAGGCTGAAGCAGGAAATCTCTTGAGCCCAGGAATTCAGAGTTACAGTGAGCTATGCCAGCACCACTGCACTCCAGCCTGGGTGACAGAATGAGACTCCATCTGTAAAAATAAAAAATAAGAGACAAAGAAGGATATTATATATTAATAAAAGCGTCAATACAATAAGAAGATGTAACAGTTATAAACATTTACACATGTAACTACAGACCGTCAAAATATA
This sequence comes from Callithrix jacchus, assembly GCF_049354715.1. Classification (NCBI taxonomy): domain Eukaryota; kingdom Metazoa; phylum Chordata; class Mammalia; order Primates; family Cebidae; genus Callithrix; species Callithrix jacchus. The sequence continues at coordinate 125,633,396 of NC_133509.1, forward strand.
TGAAGCCAAAACTTCATATACTGAATTGAAGGCAGAAACAGAAAGTTCCATAGTAGTAGTTGGAAACGTCAACCACCCACTCTTAATAATGAATAGAACAACCAGACAGAAGTAAGGAAACAGAGGACCTAACACAATAAACCAACTAGATCTAACAGACACAACCAGTCACTCTACCCAATTTTCTGCTCAAGTATGCATGGGACATTTTCCAGGACGGACCACGTGTTAGGCCACAAATTGAGACAAAACGTGGCATGTTCACACCATAGAGTATTATTTTGCCTGTAGATGAAAGAAAATTCTGACACATTTTACAACATGGATGAACCTTGAGGACATTATGTTAAATGAAATGCAAGCCAGTCACAACAAGGCAAATGACACATGACTCCACTTATATGAGGTAACTGGAGTAGGCAAAATCAGACAGATAGAAAGTAGAATGGTGTCTGCCAGGGGCTGGGGGGAGGTGGGGAATGGGGGGTTATTGTTTCATGACTTTTTAAAAGGAAAGGAGTTCTGCAGACGGCACAACAATGCGAAGAATACATTTAATCCCACTGAACTGCGCATTTAAAAATGATTAAGATGTTTGATTTATGTGTTTTACCAAAATAAAATAAATCAGGAAAAAAAGCTATAGAGTGTATTTATAATATGAAAACTGAAATGGCCTAGATGTTTCATGGGCAACTGGTTCAAAAATATTCATCGACCGGACACCGCGGCTCACATCTGTAATCTCAGCACTTTGGGAGGTCATGGTAGGAGGCTCGCTTGAGCCCAGGTGTTCAAGACCAGCCTGGGCATCGTGTCAAAACCCCATATCTACAAAAGATACAAAAATTAGCCCGGCGTGGTGGCCCATGCCTATAGTCTCAGCCACTTTTGGGGGCTGAAGCAGGAGGATCCCTTGAGCCCAATGTGGGGGATACAGGTTGCAGTGAGCCGAGATTTCGCTACTTTACTCCAGCCTGGGCGACAAAGCAACACTCCATCTCAAAAAAAGAAAAAAATCCATAAGGCACACCACTGTGCAGCCTTTAAAAACTATGTTTTCAAAAATATTTCATGACATAGAAAAGTAATTGTATACACATACACACACAGTGAAAAAAGAAAATAAAATAGTATATAAAGCATAATCCCAATTGTATTAAATATATATATTTATATATATAAATATTAAATACATTATATATAGTGTGTGTGTATGAGTAACAGTGGTTAACCAGCTCAACTAACAGTATGGTAACCGATTCTATTTATAAATATTTTTAAATAAATATTAAGTATATATATATTTCTTTATTTTCCAAACAGCCTACACTCAATACACAGCTGAAGAATAAATGCCGATTTTTCAGTCAAAGGGATGGCATTCAGTGTTGGCTGGGATGAGAGGAGGCTGTTTCCTCACCCTGCAGCAAGGCGCGCACACAGGTACAGCTGTTCTGCAAGGCAATCTGGAAAGAGTTCTCTTTTGACCCAGAAACTCTACTTCTGGAAAGCTCTCCTAGGGAAATCATTAAGAACAGGCACAAAGACCATGCTGACAGGGTACACATCACAGCCTCGTGTATAACAGTGGAAAACTGAAAACCACCTACACATCCAAAACTAGAGGCTTTGGTTAAATAGATTATACATCATCCATATCATGAAATGTCATACAGCTGCTTAAATGTTACAGAAATGTATCCACTGTCACGGAAAGTGTTTACAATCTATAGTGAAGTAGAAAAAGCAGGTCACAAAGCAGTATATGTGGTATAATCCCACTTTTACAAAAAAAATTTCACACATATAGGAGGTGTAGAGAAGATCTGGAAGGAAATGAACTATAGTGTTAACAGCAACTGCCTTGAGTAGATGGAGTAATGGATATCTTTATGTTCTTTTGATTAGCCTACATTTCCAAATTTTATTCAAAACACATGTATTTTGTCTATATTCAGAACAATAAGGCCGGGTGCAGTGGCTCACGTCTGTGATCCCAGCACTTTAGGAGGCCAAGGCAGGAGGATTGCTTGTGTTCAGGAGTTTGAGACCAGACTGGGCAACATGGCAAAACCTCATCTCTAGAAAAAATACCAAAAAATTAGCCAGGCAGGGTGGTGTACACCTATAGTCCCAGCTGAGGTGGAAGCATCGCTTCAGCCTGTGAGCCAGAGATTCCAGTGAGCTGAGATCACACCAGCCTGACAACAGAGAGATGCCCTGTTTCAAAAAAGTAAATCCATAATAAATTGTTATAAAAAACAATAACATAAAATTGTGAGGGATGGAACCAGGGACAGCTAGAAGCATTGCTGGCTAGCTCAGCTAAGCAGTGTGGCAGGTAGGGCCTTCAGGAACAAGAAGGGCAAGGCCATCACAGTCACCTGCTGCTCCCAGCCTCAGCTGTCCATGAGATCTGACTATTCAAATCCCCTTCCACTGACCTTGGATTTATATATTCAAAGCATCTTCCCATTTTGTCTTGTTTAGTCTTCTCAGTACTCTTGTGAGAATATTATTAGCTCTGTTTTGTAGATAAGAAAAGCCAGTCTTAAATCACTCACAAATCACAGAACACAATCAAGGCTGAGCAGATTATCTCACACCAGAATCGCAACAACTCTATCCTCACTCACAATGGGTGATTACTCTCCCGCTAAGAGGCAGCTAGGTAAAGTGGAGAGTACAGATGCTGGAGTCCACAGGCCTTGCTTTGAATCCCATCTCAACTCTGAAAAGCTTCCTCTTAACCCCTCTGCAGGGAATGATAATCCTAAGGTCCGGGATTGTTCTCAGGATAAGCGCAATCACGTAGGTAAATCACTCTCCATCAGCGCTCAGCAAATGCTCAGGCACAGGAACCCCCACCTCGCAGGGCAGCTGAGCTCTCAGGCAGCTGTGAGGTTGGAAACAGGCCTTCGTAAATGGAACTAACATTGAACTTCACACAGTTTCCAATGCCCAGCTCTACCCTGTCCCTGAGGCCAAAACAGACTAAGTCTTCCTTCCTCCAAGAGTCCTCCACACAGGCAAGGCCTGCTCCTCCAACCCTGGAGGCTGTTCTTCCCCAAAAAGCCCCGTTCCTCCGCTGCTGATCGGTCTCACACGGTCTGGTCCCAAAATCATCTCCAGTCCGCAGCGACCCTCTCACAGAGCAGTCACCTGGCTCCGCCCCAATTTTCTCTTCTCTTCTTCCCTGCAGGGGCTGCCTCAAAGAAGAAAATAAAGAGCCCTGCGCCTATTTGATGAAAGGGCTTCTATTCGGAGGAGCCACTGCTGTGGACATCTGTCATGGACACTGCCTGTCCTCTGATCCCCCTAATGGGACCAGCCCCTCTTCACCATGGCTTTCGTTCGTGGCCTAAGCCAGTCACAGCTCATGTCACTGGTAACTGGATCAAGGATGAGAATGTGATCCAGTAAGACACAACAAGAACCCGGGCGAGATGTCTGAGGATCACACCCAGGAGAATGAGAGTCTGGAGCTGCTCCGCTCACCTGGGGCCTGAGATGGGGGAGGGGAGGGGACCATGAAACAGGGAGGAAGAATCCATGTCTTTGAGCCCCAAATCCAGCTGCCACTGAAGTCAGTTGGGGTTGGGTTTTCTTTCACCTACAGCTAAAAAGGCCCTAATGCACAGATCCTGGCAGAAACCGGAAAGTGGGTCTGCAGCTGGCTTGGGCAGTCAGCACTGTATACACTGTTTACCACTCTGCATATGCCTCAGGCAGGAGCTTAGGCCCTGCCCTCAGAAGGCTCTGTGGGATGGAGTGTCCCCTCCACCCACTCTGTGAAGAAAGCACACCCGCTCACTCCATCTGCCTGCCAAGCATCTGACCGGGGCTGGGCAGAGGGGATGACGTGGGTAGCTTCTCCAGCTGCCCCTGACTTCTGAGTACTTCGCATCCTCCAGCATCAGCAACAACTTTCCCTTCCCAAAACCATGCTCCAGGCCTCTGATCTTCATTTGATCTTCCCCTAAAGATTCCCCCACCTTAAATGTATGGATCCCAGGTCCCATTCCCTGATAGCCAAACCCTCTGCCTGACAAAGCAGACCCACAAAGGCACCGATGTGTTCACAGAAGAAAGCAGCCTCTCCCTCCCCATAACCAGATGTTGCTACCTGGGCAACTGAAGGGGCCTATCCAATTGTGGTCAAACCCAAGGGATACGTAAGAATAAAAACAACCCATTTGTTGATCTGCCCAGGGTGCTAAGTGCTTTATATGTATTCATCCATTCCCTGCAACAACCCTGTAAAATAGATATTATTATTATCTCCATTTACAGATGAGAAAACAGACCCAGTGGGGTGAAAATAATTTGCCCAAAACGTTTTAAATAGTAAGTGACAAAGCCAGAGGTCAAACCTGGAGAGTCTGACCCTAGAGTCCCATGCCCTTAGCCACTGTGTCAAAAGAGCAACTTCCACCCCAGGAGCAGGGAGGAACGGAGAAGGTAAAGGAACTCCGTAAAGCGCCCAACATGGTGCCACCTCCCCCACCTGGGCACAGAGGTCACTCGGCTTGACAGAAAAGTTTCCTACCAAGAAACATCTCCATGTCTTGGTCCTGCCCTGGACTGTATGACACAGGGCAAGTCCCTTCTCCCCTTCGGTACAGGCTCCCATACTGGGAAATAAAATGTGTGCATGGAGGATGACTGTGCAGGCCCCATTTACTCTCCAGTCCTCTGCTTCAGTGCCATGCAATCCAGAAAGGAAGTTAATTCCCCTGCTGTCTCCAGGTCCCAGTTTTTAAATTTTAAATTTAAAAATGTTCAGTTTTAAAATTTTATTTTAATAAAAAGGGAACTGTTCACTCTGTCTCTTCTATTAATTATGTCTCTGTTTATAAAGCAAAGATAGGTGCTTACTTTCGTCTAGGTACATAGAAAAGAAAGCCGCAGAGAATGCTGAGAAAGCAAGTAGCCCTGGTATAGAAGGCAGTCAGGCAGGCATGAGCAGGCAGGAGAGGGCTCCCCCGACACACACACACACACCAAGAACATCAGGTGACCATCAGGTGATGGTCAGGCAGTTGTTAGCTATTTCTCTAAAATAATAATTGGTAGCAGCCCGCATCAGGAAAAGGCAGTCTCCCGATAGATAGAAGAAACTTGAAACTGGTGATCAGCAGCTTCCCAACAAGTTCTCAGGAATTGGGGGAGTGCGCTCAAGCATGCGCGCCAAGAGGCCAAATTGCGGCATGTAACGGGTATATGACCTTCCTCTAGGAATGCGAGATTGGCAAAGGAAGAACGACCTCAGTGAGCATGCGTACAACTCCAGTTGTTTCTCACGATTCTGTTTTAATGTACTGTGCTATGACAACATCGAATATGATTGACTCTGAATGGGTGAGTCCCAGGAGGCTTCGGAGAAGCCAGCAATATAAGCTTGAAGGACAGAACTTGCAGGAGGAAACCCAGCAAGGGTGAGACATTAAGGTAGAGGAACCAAAGGCAGGAGTACAAATCTAGGGCATTCTCGAGTGACCTGAATGTTTTCTCCCCAAAGAAACCTTACCTGGCCCAAGCAAGTTCCAATCCATGTGCCAATAGAGAAGAGCATTTAGGAACATGGCATCAGACTGACCCTTCACCAGTCAGACTGAGACTCCCTTCTGCCACTCAGAGAAGAACAAGGGCCCTGGAGCCAGTCTCTGAGGTCAAGTCCTGGCTCGACCACTTCCTAGCTGTAGGACCCTGGGTAGGTTTACCTAACCTCCCTGGGCCCCAGGTTTCTCTTTCGTAAAATGGAAAGAATAATGGTGTTTACCTCATAATAAAGACTGAATGAAGGCCAAGTGCAGTGGCTCACGGCTGTAATCCCAAAACTTTGGGAGGCCAAAGTGGGCAGATCACCTAAGATAAGGAGTTCAAGACCAGCCTGGCCAACATGGTGAAACCCTATCTCTACTGAGAAGATACAAAAATTAGCCAGGTGTGATGGTACACACCTGTATGCCAGCTACTTGGGAGGCTGAGACAGGAGAATCGCTTGAACCCAGGAGGCAAAGGTTGCACTGAGCCGAGATTGCATCATTGCACTCCAGCCTGGGCGACAGAGTGACACTCCATCTTAAAAAAAAAAAAAAAGAAGAGAAAACCAGTGAATGAGATACTGGGAAAAAGGGCATCACAGCTGGTGCACAGGAATCTCTCAATACACCAGGGCCACTGCTGCGCTTCCGCATAACCTCACCTCATCTCATTTCTCTCCTCTGTAAATTCAGGGTTTGGAGAGTTAGAGACAGGATATCCCCTAACATGGTGCTGGCCCGCAGGACGTTCTGGGAGCTGAATGGGGCAAGCTTCCAGTTCCCAATCAGCAAAGGCTAGCATTGCCTGGCAGAAGGAGGGACTCTATCTGAAAGCCCTGATCAACTCAGACCTCAGGTCACCAGGGAAAAGTTGAGGTGACAAAGAAAGTGTGCAGGTCAATCCCACTGCCTAGAGCAGTGTGCAGAGAGCATGGGGAGGGACGAACATTCAGAGACACCCCTGGCAGCAGCCTCCCCTTACAAATCCTCAGGGACCTTGGTGAAGAAAGAAAAGCCAAGAATATTCCTACACAGAGCTAGGACCAAGGACCTCTTGAACTCCTCAGAGAACGGGCCTGTCTCTGGGCATCTCCATGAATCTGGCCAGCAACTGCCCTGTTAGTACAAGTCACTTCTAGTCCCCCACGCCCTACCCAACACTCAGCTCTTCAGCTGACATTGGCATCGACTATGTGCCGTCACTGTGTACTAGATAGTAGCATTTTGTGTACTATCTCATGTGTCCTCATGACCAGCCAATGAGAGCTTGATGGGTGGGGAAACGGGGGCAGAGACAGGCTAAGGAACCTGGGGCACAAGGTCCCAGAGCCAGTATATGACAGACAAAGAGTAGGACCCAGGGAGATGGTCGGGGCCGGTGCCCATAACCATCCCTCTACACTGCCTCTCACCTGGCCCACCAGGCTCTCTGGGGCCTGGAGCCCCCAGAATGCTGGCCACTTCCTCTAGACAGAAGTGACCCTTCCCTCTTCCGGTACACATGTGACTCTACCCGTACTCATGGAAGTCAGAAACTAGCCAGAGCCAGGTCTCCCATGAGCCAGCAGGTGTCCCAAGAGCCAATGCCACAACCTCACGGGTAGGGGGCCCACTGCTGACCACATATCACCCAGAGCCAGGCTCAGGGACCAAGTTGCCTGTCCTCCTTGCCCACCTTTCATGGCAGCCACAAGACTGAGCTGGCAGTGCCAGCTGTAGACAACCTGTCTCCATTTAACTATCTCAGAACCAATCCTAGGACGTGGGCTTTGGGCAAGCCCTAAAGCTACCTCCCACTACCACCTAGCAAGCCAACTCCTGGTACAACCCCACCAGGCCCCAGGGCAATTGGGCAGTAGAAATTGCCAGATGATGCTTTGCTCTCCTTCCAGAATACTGTTGCTGGTCACACACAGACAGCTCCTGAGGCACGTGAGGTCGCTGGTCCCTAAGCACCAGGGAGAGAAGAGCGTGGCCGTGTGGCACAGACCCCAGTACTTCCGATAGTTCAGAGAGATGCAAACAAAAGCCAAATGCTGCCAGAACCCCAGAGGCAGCCTCAAAGGAGCATGCCCAATAAACTGCCAGAGTGTCCTGTCAAAAGCAACTGCATCTTTTCCTAGCCCACGGAGACGTTTAGAAGATTAATGAGATGAGCCTGGCAGTACTCAAGGGTCCCCAGGGAACTGGGTGAATATATCATCCCTATCACAGAGCTCTTAAGAAGTGTGCCGTGGGCTGGGTCTTTGTTCAGCGCTGCATAGGACAACTGAGTCAGACAGGCTGAACCACCTGTAGCCCCCACATCTCAGCCAGAAAGTGCAGCCAGCATACAATGGCCAGCTCACGACTGTTCTGCAAGGGCACGCCACCTAGGGCCCTGGCCTCTGCCAGCCACAGTCACGGGACATGGTTTGAAGAGCAGACAGCTGAAGGACAGGAGCCACTCCAGATAATCTTGCTATAGCCTTAAGAAGTCCCATTCAAAGTGTCCCTTTTCCTCTAGGAAGCCTTCCTGGCCCTGAGGCCTGTAGTGACCTCTCCCTATTACCCATCCCTAGCTTTTGCCATTTGCTGCACTGTTTGGGGTTGAGATTTTAAAATTTCTATGTAGCACTTAGAATGTGCCAGGAACTACATTATTAAATGCTTTATGTACATTATTTGACTTAATCCTGCTAAGAGCCCCATGAAGTGGGTGTGATTATGCCCATGACAGACTGAGGAAGCGGCGGCTGGGAATGATCCAATCGTCCATGTGTCCTGGGCTTCCAGACGTTTTCTTCCCATGAGATTGCATTCTCTCGCACTAGAGTGCAAACTGCTTCAGAGCAGTGAGATATTTACACGTTCTTCTAGTCCCTGAATAGGTGCAAAGTTATCCAAGAGAAGACTGATTGCTAGTGATTGCTGCATGTCAACCCATTAGCCTTCATTAACCCAGAGGCGGCATTAATGAATAAAAACACCATCGGCCATGTGGCTAACTGACCACATGATTCAAATCCCTGTAGATGCTGTGCAGAATTTGAATTACCAAGAAAGGTCCCTGCTGAAGTTGCATTATTACTTATCAAGAAACTTTGCTGAAATGTTTTTCCTTCATCCCCTTCAGTGACAACTGATGGCCACTGGCTCAGAGGAACAAAGCCCTGCTGGGCTTAACATGACCCAGGACATGCGGGGGGCAGCCCCAGCAGCTTTGCTGGGAACTGTCAAGTTCGTCACCAGCCAAGGGCCAGGGGTCAAACAGGTAGCTCCCAGGAGGCACTGCTGGCTCCAGGGCACAGGACACTCGGGGGAGAAGGCAGGGGCCTCACCTTTGGTAGCATAGGCTTCTGCAATCACCCGCAGCCTGTAGGGGGGGGCAGCTGTCAGCGGCAGGTCGTCCAGGCCCACCCGGGCATAAATGTTCAGAGCTTCTTTATAATCACCTTCCACATAATTCAACTTGGCCATGATCAGATTGGATTCTTGTAGGAATTCTGACTAGAAGGAAAAGGAGAGAAAGAAAAGCATTTTCCTACAACATTAGGCATGACGCCTCAGAGCCCGGCCAGCTGCTGCCCTGAAACCTCACAGCTCCCACACAACAGCTTAGACATGAATGTTCTGACCAGTATTATCCACAATAGCCAAACAGTGGAAACAACCCAAATGTCCATCAAAATGTGGGCTGGCCATAAAATGGAAAATGACTCAGTTGTAGTAAAGAATGACGTACTGTTACGTGTTACCACATAGATGAACCCCAGAAACATGATGCCAAGTGAAAAAGCCAGTTACGAGAGGCCACATATTGTATGCTTCCCTGTGTATGAAATGTCCAGGATAGTCAAGTCTAGAGTTAGAAAACAACAGATTAGTCTTGGCTAGGAATGGGAGGTGGTGCTGCTACTGGTTACGGGGTTTCTTTGGGAGGTGATAAAAATGTTCTGGAATTGACTGTGGTGATGGTTGCATACATCATGGATATACTAAAAATCACTGAACTGGACACTCTGAATGGGTGAATTGCATGGCATGTGAATTACATTTCGATAAAGCTGTTGCAAAAACTTAATCAAAATAAAAACCCTGCGGCTCCCCTCAGGCCGGCTCCCAATGGCTGGGCCAGCTGGGATGCTTCATAAGTTCAACATACAAGCACCTGACTCCGAAAAGGAAGCTGCCCAGACATCCTGGTGGGTCCTGCCATGACACCAGAGATGCACCACAACCCTGTAACCCAAATCATCAAGGAGAGCCTTCCCAAATGGATGCGAGGATCAGGACTTGCTTTCCAGGACAAAGTTTCTCACTGAACCACTGAAGTTTGTAAACTGAGGTGACCTGGTCCCCTCCCCAGAGGCTGAGGGCTAGAAGTTCTCTGTGGGTCCCCTTTCCTCGCAGTCATCGAGGTGACCTGCCCAGACCCATTCCCCAAAGCCTCATCAATGCCCTCCTCCCTGATCCGTCCCCCAGCACCTAGGGAGAGAACAGGCCACCCTGCCACCTATATTAGGAAACAGATTTATCTTCCTTGGCCAGGCCTTCTCTTCAGAGCCCAAGCTGTTCAAAGCTGAGTTTTTTTGCTTCCAGAAGCACACCATGAAACTGCACTATTTATACTGTAACCTAGAGCTTTGATGCGTGGACAGCATGGCGCAGGCAGCCAGGTACGCGTGTTACAACAGCTGTCTCAGCCAAGGTCATCGGCTTCCAGGCATTTCTTGGAAGAGAGCAGGGGCATTGGGCAGCACTGGAGAGGATGGCAGAGTGGACAAGGAGGGCTGATGGGGGCAAAAGCATTTATGGGTGGCCCAAGGGAGATGTGCCAGAGGAATTTGAATTATGTCTGGAGACAGAGAAATCAATGCAGACTTAGAAAAGCAAAAAAAAAAAAAGCATCCAGGCCAGGTGCAGTGGCTCACACCTGTAATCCCAGCACTTTGGGGGGCTGAGGCAGGCAGATCACTTGACACCAGAAGTTCGTGACCAGCGTGGCAACATGGCAAACCCCATCTCTACTAAAAATACAAAAATTAGCGGGGCATAATGGCAGGCATCTGTAACCCCAGCTACTCAGGAGGCTGAGGCACAAGAATTGCTGGAACCCAGGAGGTGGAGATTGCAGTGGCTGAGATCATGCCACTGCACTCCAGCCTAGGCAACAGAGCAAGATTCTATCTCAAAAAAATAAATAAATAAAAGCATTTACCATAGGGATTCTCCACCCAGGTTAGGGGCAGGCCAGGCTTAGGTATTTTGAAAACATTTCCTAGGACATTCTGAGAAGTCATCCCTCCCTCCCCAAGCTTCTAGCATCTGAGAACCATTGGATTAAGGCAAATTGAAGGAGGAGGGGGAGTGAGGAGTTAGCATTAATGGACACATCACAAGAGGTTCCGTTTGGGAAGATGCAAAGAGTCCTGGAGATGGAGGGTGCTGACAGCTGAGCGACAATGATAATGTACTTAATGCCACTATACTGTACACTTACAAAGAGCTATGATGTTAGCTTGTATGTTATGTATATTTTACCAAAGGGGGAAAAAACGGTTAATAAAAGCAAACTGAAGAGGTAGGTGGAGAAAGAGCTTGAAGAAAATTGCAAGCCTAGAGGCACAGTTTGGACACACTGGGAAAGCCTCGCTGGACGAGTCTGGTCTGCATGGAAGCACAGGACACAGGTTGGCCAGGGCGCCTCGGCTGTTCAGGCATGGGACAAGAGCCCAACACGGTGCTGGGGGCCACCTTGCTCACAATGAGGACCATTTCCTTTCCCTGAATCAGAAACCAGATGTCCTGACTCCTAGTCCAGGACTCTTTCCATCTCTCTACCTGGCTGGCTGGCTCTGGTCTTCCCAGCCTCAGTTCACTCAAGACAAGCTGGACTTAAGCTCAAGGAAGAAGAAAGTTTCACATTAGCCGAAGTGAGCGGGACAGCACACCCATGCAAAAGATGTGCGGCTTTGGAACATTCTTTATAAGATGGAGGAAGCTGAAAACAGCAATGGGAGAAAAACTCTCCAGGTAGAACCAATAACACAGCAAGAAATGATGTGTATCCAGTGCTGTACAGCTGTAAAAGAATTTCTCCATCTGAGCCTCAAAACAATCCTGGGCTAAGTAGGCCTGTAGCTGAGAAACATGGTGCTCAGAGAGGTTAAGTAATTTCTCAAGATCACACAGCTTATAAATCCAGAAGTGGACTCAAACCGAAGCATTTTAATTTGAATTAAATTCAATGGCTGGGTGCGGTGGCTCACACCTGTAATCCCAGCACTTTGGGAGTCCAAGGCAGGTGGATCACCTGAGGTCAGGATTTAGAGACCAGCCTGGCCAACATGGTGAAACCCCATCTCTACTAAAAATACAAACATTAGCTAGGTGTGGTGGCACATGCCTGTAGCCACAGCTCCTCAGGAGGCTGAGGCAGGAGAATCGCTAGAACCTGGGAGGGGGTGGTTGCAGTGAGCTGAGATGGCGCTCTGGCACTCCAGCCTGGGCAACAGAGCAACACTCTGTCTCAAAATAAATAAATAAATAATAAAATAAATTCATGTGCTTACTACACGCTACATTGTAGAGGATAGAAAGCAAAACCTGTCAGCACCTGGTGAAATGAAAGGGGAATTTTTCAAGACGAAGTTGTGGAGGGTAGACAGGGGAAAGAAATGAGCCAGATATCTGCTCTCACACCTCCTGGCAGACACACACTTGAGCCTGGCTAGCCATCACTGTGAGCTGTGGCCCACTTGCCTGCTGTCCCTCCACTCCCTCCTGCTAATCAAGACCTACCCCTGTGTCCACCTGTGTCATCATCTCATCACCATGTTATATGTTAAGAACATATGACATGGATACAGGGTTTTACCATGTTGGCCAGGCTGGTATTAAACTCCTGGCCTCGAGTGATGTGCCACACACCAAAGTGTGGCATGGCCCTTACAGAGAAACTGACCAGGGAAAGTGACCTGGTTTTTGAAGCCCAAATGCTACAGGAAGTCCTTAGGCACCTGGGCTCCCTATGAGGGGCTTTATGTTTTTGTGTTTTTGACCTCACCGGCCACCCACTAGGGGCCTGGGGCGGGGTCCCTATATAGAGGTGACACTCTCCAGCCACCTTCTAGGGGCCTGGAGCTGTGTCCCATGCAGACAACATACATAGAGACCATTTTGAAAGCAGCTCTCTATCAGGGTTTCCAGAAGTCTGGGGCTACACCACTGACCAAGACCTAACTGACTTAAAGGTTGCCCAAGCCCTCCGTTGCAACAGGGCCAAGGAGGCGCCAGACGACCAAGAAGAGGAACAGTTCAAAATGAAAGCTCACAGGCTTAGAGCATGCAGGAGCCTGGAAGGTCCGAGCTCACCCCTCTATGAGCCCACCCCATTCGAACCTACAGAAACTTCAGAGAGGCGAATAACCTCCCCAGGGTCACTCAGGAAGTCAGGAGCAGTACAGATATGAAAGGTAAACCCAAGGAAAACATGGCTTCTCAGGGGGAAGCGTGCACACACAGACAAGAATAAAGACCAAAAACAGAGCCCCAGAGGATTCTGAGACAGGAAGAGAAGAAAAATGAAAAAGACATCATCAAAATTAAAAGGAAACAAAAGTCAGAGCTCCAGAAGTTCACCAAAGACTGTCCTCAGTGGGAAATACATCCTGGGGAAATAAGAAGGGGGGTCCTGGGGAAGACAAGCAGGATGGAGGAGGCTGCATATAGCCATCTGAACTAGGGGAAGCATCTGGAGCCAGGGGACCCAGGGGGCCACCCGGGGGGCAGAAGGGCAGGGTGGGAAGAGATGACCCCCATGAAAAGCAGAAGGAACTGAATGGAGAATCCCAAGAAGAAAAGAAGGAAAGCCACATGAGAGGGAAAGGAAACCTGGGTATAAGGAGACCAGAAAACAGAGTGGACAGATAGGGGGCAGCGCCTAAGATTCGCTGTGCCAGAGGGTGAGGGTCCTTGCTCAGGTGCAGGGAAGTTCTTGGCCCCCTCCTAACTGTGACATCAGGCCTGCTGGCACCAGTTTGGAACCCCCCATAGCTCTGGGCCACAGTGGCCTGTTTTATTCATGAGCAGGAAACTGTGTGTCGAGCACCCCTTCCTGTCTTTTCTAGAACTGGTTCACATGTCAGGTTAAGGTCTGGGTTATATCGGAGAGCTTCAATTCAAGCATCTGAGAGATAAGTGGCATTGTACAGGATGGCGTGTCATTGAAGACTCTCATCAGAGAGACCCTATTGGGCCAGAAGGCCCCACAGTGGTCAGCCAGCCTAGAGATTGATGCATCCACCCAACAGGGAGCTGGCCCGCTTCTAAGAAGACAAGCCATGCCAGTGTGCAGGTGAGCCTCAAATGTCATCCGGCTTGACCCTGAGCACCCTTCTAAACCACACACTGTCCAGAGGCCCACCGTACCTTAAGGTTCCCTCGGTCCAGGGCGGCGGTCAGATGCTTGCGGACCTCAGTCAGCTGGGGCTTGGGGCCCCGGGGACTGGCCCCCTGCCTCAGTGGGTGTTCCTTCAGGTACTGCTCCAGCTTTGACTCCCCGAGAAGAAGTTCTGCCATGTCATCTATAAAAACAAAATGAGAAGCCAGATGGGAGGAAGGAATGGCCTGCAAGTGGAACCCCCACCATGGGACCCCAGAACCACCAGACCCTGAGGCTCCAGGCCCCCAGCAAGGTCCTTCTGGAACGTCATAGCCTTCACAGGGTCACAGGGTCTAGGTGGGGACCACTTCATAGTGAATTTAGTTCACTAAAAAAAGTCCCGGTAGCATGTACTCACACAGGTATTGGCTCAAGCACTCAGTCATTTCTTTGCCAGTAGATACATATTAACATGGAGAGAGTTCAAGTTCAGTCAGAAAAAAACAAAGGCGTCTTATGATGTATTCGGTATAATCTTTATAAAACACATACAAGGTCGGGCATGGTGGCTTATGCCTGTAATCTCAGCACTTTGGGAGGCTGAGGCAGGTGGATCACGAGGTCAGGAATTCAAGACCAGCCTGGCCAACGTGATGAAATGCCACCTCTACTAAAAATACAAAAATTAGCTAGGTGTGGGTGGTACATATCTCTAGTCCCAGCTATTTGGGAGGCTGAGGCGGGAGAATCGCTTGAACCCGGGTTGCAGTGACTTGAGAAGGTGCTATTGCACTCCAGCCTGGGTGACAGAGTGAGACTCCATCTCAAAATACACAGATGCACGCACACACACACACACACACACACACACACACACACCAGTGTTATGTATTTTCAAGAGTGGCGCAATGAAATCCCCAAGCTCTTCTGTTGTCTCCTGTGGAGCTGGTAGAATGTCTATACAGCCAGATCATAAAATGAGTCTGTCAAAATGACCTGAAATGCAAGTCTGTATTTCTGCAGAACAAGACTGTTAGTCTGTTTCTGTCTAAAAGTCAAAACTATACACATATCTGGGAATGCCTGCATGAAGCTTCTACTCCGGAGACCACACTGCTCATGGTTATAACTTGCTGATGTCTGTATTGGCTTAATTCAAATGAAAAGCTAACTCCAGGAGCAGCTCTTTGGAATCCACACCCACCCCCCAGACTGTTCTGAATAAACCCAGAATAACTCAGACCGGCCTAAGCATGGTCTATTTTTCTGGGATGGGACAGAACATAATTATATTGAAATATAAAATCAGTTTTCAAAGGTCTGGAAGGACGTATCTTGAGCCCATGATAGTAGTTACAGCTGGGGTGCTGGGGAGGGACCTCCACGGGGTTGGTGGCAAAAAATTGACTTTAGCTTTGTCTTTAACATCCTGGTCCTAAAAACAAGAATAGATTTGCTTATTATATATGCAATCTAAAATTAATTCAAAAAGTCATCACCGAGGACCCCCTACGATTCTGGGTGGTCAGCCCACCAAAGGCCAAGAGCTAAAACAAAAGCCTTTTGTACATGCTCTCAGCAGTCAGCCCAGAACTGCTGAATCTATAGGTATTAGCAGTGCTCTATGTACTGGGAACCCTAAAATAACCTTTTAGAGATGAGACCTAGAGTCCTAGGAGGAGCCAAGTAACACTTAAACAGGGCTGAGTTCAGTTACTGAACTCAAGAATTCATTAGACATTCAAGGACAGAAAGGAAATCTGGCAGAGTGTGGTGGCTCACATCTGTAATCCCAACACTTTGGGAGGCTGAAGCGGGTGGATCACCTGGGGTCATGAGTTTGAGACCAGCCTAGCCAATATGGTGAAACCCTGTCTCTACTAAAAATACCAAAAAAATAGCCAGGCATGGTGGTATATGACTGTAATCCCAGCTACTGGGGAGGCTGAGGCAACAGAATCACTTAAACCTGGGAGTGGAGGTT
Organism: Callithrix jacchus; assembly: GCF_049354715.1. NCBI lineage: Eukaryota > Metazoa > Chordata > Mammalia > Primates > Cebidae > Callithrix > Callithrix jacchus. Next base: position 125,649,294 of record NC_133509.1, read on the forward strand.
GCAGTGAGCCAAGATCACATCACTGCACTCCAGCCTGGGCGACAGAGCAAGACTCTGACTTAATAAAAAAAAGGAAATCAGGCAGGGCCACAGCAGCATTCAACACCGAAGACAGTGAAGCAGCGCCTACAGGGTACACCGGGGTACAAAGTGCGACCCCAATGCGTGGGGCCAGTCCAGACACCAGCCCGACACAAAGGCCACAAGCAGCCTCCTCCTAGACACATGGGTCCTTCTCAAGAAATGAAACCCAGCTCATAACGACACCCAGGACTCAGGAACAAAGGACACGTAGGCAAATGCCTGAGTGTTCAGAATGCTAAATGCCCTCAAGAGTCAGAGCCTCAGAACAGAATATGAAGTGTCAGAAACCAATGCATTGCAAAAACAATCATATCAGAAATTGGGAGGAGCTTCAGAGTGCCATGTCTTTATCTTTCAAAACACTGTACCATGTGCTTTAAAAAAAAAATCACCCTAATCTCTTACTATTTTTCAAAAAGCTCTATTTTTAAATTTTAGTGAACTCTCAGGAAATAATGAGGAACCATTTATTTACAGCTCAAAAATTCTTTTAAATTCATTTTAGTTTCTTTTTTCCATTAATATTTAGTAATAAACTTATTAATACTATAATAGAGCAGTGCTGTTGAACAGAAATATATGCAAGTCACACATGTAATTTTCAAATTTTGTTTTGTTTTGTTGGAGACAGTTTTGCTCTTGTCACCCAGGATGGAGTACAATGGTGCAATCTTAGCTCACTGCCACCTTCGCCTCCTGGGTTCAGGTGATTCTCGGCCTCCCAAGTAGCTGGGATTACAGGAACCCGCCACCATTCCAGGCTAATTGTTGTATTTTTAGTGGAGAAAAGGTTTCTCCATGTTGTCCAGGCTTGTTTTGAACTCCTGACCTCAGGTGATCTGCCAGACTCAGCCTCCCAAAGTACTGGGATTACAGGTGTGAGCCACCGCACCCAGCCTTAATTTAAATATTCTAATAGCCATAGTAAAGAAGGAAAAGAAGACCAGCCTCAGTGGTTCATGCCTGTAATCTCAACACTTTAGGAGGCCTAGACAGGCAGATCACTTGAGCCCAGGAGTTTGAGACCAGCCTGGGCAACATAGCGAGACCCCGTCTCTATAGTTTAAAAAAAAAAGTGGAATTAATTTAAATAACATATTTTATTTAACCAAAATACTGTCAGGTCAACATGCAATCAGTATTTTAAAAACATGAATGACTTCTTACATTCTTTTTCCATATTAAGTTTTCCAAATCTTGTGTGTATTTTACATTCACAGCACATGTCAACTCTAACTGACCACATTTCAAGTGGTCAGTAGCTACATGTAGTGTAGCTAGTGGCTATGAAACTGGACAGGGATATCATCACTGTTTACAGAAGTATGTCTAAATTTCTACCTTTATATCTATCTATGTCCCTACAAAGATGTCTAAAATGATTATCACTTAGTGTGAACAATAGGAATTTCTGAATGATAGGATTTGAGGTAATTTGTAAATTCTCTACATTGAGCAAAGTCCTTTTATGTCACTTTTAGAAAAAAAAGTAATTCTTCTTTAAAAACTGAAAGTATATATGCCAGGATATTAATAGCGGTTATTTCTGAGTGGTAAGATTGTCCATGTTGAACTTCTTTTCTGTATATTTTTAAATTCCATAAAATAAAATAGAACTTGGGATTCAGAGTCCTAGATTTAAACACAAGTTTGTCACTCAATGATTTAACCTCATTGATTCAGGGAGGCAATTACAAGAAAGTACCTCTTTCAACCTGAACAGAGAACCCCTCTCTCCTTTCTCCCGGCCCCTCCCAGCCACCCACCCCTCCTCACCTCCCTGCCACAGGGACCCTGCATCTGAAAATGGCTGCTTTGGGCAGTCTCTAGGCCAGGGAGCAGAAACAACGGGAGATCAGTACCCAGGCTACCTATTATAGCTGCAGGGGCATAAGACTTACCCTCTCAGAGCCACAATTCCATTTATAGACTGTGGGCTAGAGCTACTGAGTTCTCAGCAGGAAAACTCTATGGCCCAGAGTGACAACACCTCCTGGCTGGGCCTTAGATGATAAGTAGGACCTGGGCTGGCAAAGAGCAGAAGGAAGGGCACACCAGGCTGAAGAAATAGCACAACCAAAGCCACAGCGCAAAGCCCAGGAAAGTGGAGAGAACCAAGTGCAGGGGAAGAGGGTGTGGGTAGAAAGCTGGAGAATCAAGCTGGGATCGTAGCACCAAAATGTCAACACTTCTCCTTCCCGACCTCCCAACTCAGCACCCCCACCACAGGAAGACATCCACAGCCCTCAGCAATGGAAAACGGGTCCTGGCCAGGTGTCACATATGCCACCTCTTTGGAATGCTCTGGCATCCTGAGGACACCGTTTACCAATACTTGGTAAACACCTACTAATCCTCCAAGCACTGCAGACCTCTCCTCCATGTGCCCCATCCCAAACCACCTCCAGCAGCCCCAGGAGCCCTGAGTACCCTGGATGTTGATCAATCTGTCTGCCCCTTCCAGACAGTAAGCACAAGGCCTGAAGGAAGATCCTGTGTGTCATGCACAATGACTGGCTCAGAGTCCGTGCTTGGTACATGGTGAATTAATTCGATGATGGGGAAGGCATTTGCAACCTTTCCGGGTTAGGATGGTCACTGCCTGGGCAGTCTGCTTGTTGACCCAGAATATTCATTCTCCCTTTCTTCCTTTAGTATTAAAATTCCCAAATTTTATCAGGGCACACGGCTGCCCAGTTAAAGACTACACTTCCCAGGCTCTCTGGTGGCTACGTGGTGCCACGTGACTACATTGTGGTGACATGGGCCACGTGACTACATTATGGCAATGGGATGGGAGCAGAAGTGTTGCACGTGGCTTCTGGGTTGAGCCTTTAGAGGGAATGGGCTTGTCCGCCAGTCCCTGTTCACCCTGCCCACAGGCTGGAGCATGGCAGTGCTGCTGGAAAATGGCACCACAGCTGGAAGCCATCTATTGAGGATGAGCAGAGCAGAGCAGTACCACACAGGGAGGCTTGCCAGATCCCAACACCCCAGACTGCTTACGATCAATTATAACATGACAGTGAGACATCAACTTCTATCCTGTTTGACTTTCTAAGTCACTGTGATTCTGACCTTTGTTACAGGGGCCAAACCAAAATCTTAACCAGATCTCCCAAACAAGAAACCAGCTTTCGGCTGAGAACTATCTGGAAATACCCCACCAACCCCAGTCGTCAAGTTCACTGGTCTCCAGACAGAATTCCTAGAACCCAACTGAGGGCCTCTACAGAATCCACAGACCCTGCACTTCTCCCACTGCTTTGGTTTCACATCCCAGGATTGCCAAACTTTTATTTAAACAATGGGTTTCATAGTTGCAGAGAGATGTAAAAACTGCTACCCAAGTGCTAGGCAGGATTCAGGGCCTTTGTGTTTCTCTGATCTGATGCTGGAGGAATGCGCCAGAGTCATGATGCCAAGATGTGGAGAGCGCTCAGTTCCATCAGCAGCAACTGGGGGCCGGGCACTGTGGCTCACGCCTGTAATCCCAGCACTACGGGAGGCTGAGGCAGGCGGATCACTTGAGGTCAGGAGTTCAAGACCAGCCTGGCCAACATGGAGAACCCCTGTCTCTACTAATAATAAAAAATTAGCCAGGTGTAGTGCTGCACACCTGTAATCCCAGCTACTCAGGAGGCTGAGGCAGGAGAATCATTTGAACCCAGGGGGCGGACATTACAGTGAGCTGAGACTGTGCCACTGCACTCCAGCCTGGGCAACAGAGGAAGATTCCATGTCAAAAACAAAAAAAGCAGCAACTGGGAGAGGGCAGCACAGGAAAATGTTCAATGGAGCAAAAGAGGTTTTCCTCAGAATTAGGAGACAGTCCCTTCCCTCACAACACCCCAGTCTCTCAAGACCATTCAACAGATACAGGCTCTAATGAAGGTATGTACAGTATTGGATGGGGGTGGGAGAGGAGACAAAGTTTGCACCAAGAATGTGATGCTACACATTTGCAAGATGGAAAATCTGGGGAGAAGCATTCCAGACAGAAGGAATAGAATATGCAAAGGAATGACATGCCCTACTCGTTTGGGGAATTGGAAGTCTTTCGTTAGAACCAAACCATGAAGAGCTGGGACAGTGATATGGTCTAGCTGTGTCCCCACTCAAATCTCATCTCAAATATGGTAATCCCCACCTGTCAAGGGACAGACCGGGTGGGAGGTGACTGGTTCATGGGGGTGGTTTCCCCTATGCTGTTCTCATGATGCTGAGTTCTTACAAGACCTGATAGTTTTATAAGTGGCAATTTCCCCTGTGCTTTTTCTCTTTCCTGCCACCTTCTGAAGAAGACACTCACTTCCCATTCACCTTCCAACATGATTGTAAGTTTTTTGAGACCTCCCCAGCCATGTAAAACTGTGAGTCAATTAAACCTCTTTCCTTTATAAATCATCCAGTCTCAGTATTTCTTTTCTTTTTTTTGAGACAGAGTCTCATTCTGTCACCCAGGCTGGAGTACAGCGGCGCCATCTGGACTCACTGCAACCTCCACCTCCCAGATTCAAGCAAGTCTCATGCCTCAGCCTCCCAAGTAGCTGGGATTACAGGCATGCACCCCACCATACCTGGCTAGTTTTTGTGCTTTTAGTAGAGGCAGGGTTACACATGTTGGCCAGGCTGGTCTCAAACTCCTGGCCTCAAGTGATCAGCCCACCTTGACCTCCCAAAGAGCTGGGATTACAAGTGTGAGCCACAGCACGTGGCCAGGTATTTTTTTGAGACAGAGTTTTGCTTTTGTTACCCAGGCTGCAGTGCAATGGCACGATCTTGGCTCACCGCAACCTCCGCCTCCTGGGTTCAAGCAATTCTCCTGCCTCAGCCTCCCAAGTAGCTGGGACTACAGGTGTGCGCCACAAAAATGCCCAGCTAATTTTTGTATTTTTGGTAGAGATGGGGTTTCACCATGTTGACCAGAATGGTCTCGATCTCTTGACCTTGTGATCCACCCACCTCAGTCTCCCAAACTGCTGGGACTATAGGCGTGAGCCACTGCGCCCGGCCCCAGGTATTTCTTTATAGCAGTATGAGAATGGACTAACACAGAGAGGAAAGGGGAATCATCAGGGGAGTTTCCTGCTAGGCAGGTAAGTATTGGTTCCTCAGTTCCAAAAAGAGCACCTGCTCTGAGCAGAGAGATTACAGTCTCATTTGAAATTGAGCACAGTGGCTGCAAAACAACTTCTGAAATTTTTCAAATGTCCAGGTCCTAATTAGTCTCCCAAACAAATTCTGTTTTCTTTGCTCCCCCTCACCCCAAAAAAGGTGAATTCCCTGCCACTCACTCTCCCGACCAGGAGGGCAGAGATATTAAAAACACCAAGAGTCAGGCCAAAGAAATCAACCAGAGGCTGCACGACTCAGTCCTAAATGATGGAGGGGCACTAGGTGGTGTGACCAACACTCCATGAGCACTGCCTGCCCTTGCCAGGGACCTCACGGGCTCACAATTTGAACCCACTAGCAAGAAAAGAGGTCACCTAACCAGCATTCATTGCCCAATAATGTGTCCAGCTGCAAGCCAGGACAGGGTGACAAGAAGGAAAAAAGGCACTCCAGGGCATACAAGAAAATTAACTACAGACAGATTAAAGAATTAAATATAAAACAGGATTAAAACATTAAAGATAGACTTTTACTTTCAGCCAAGAAGGAGTATTAGGGACCAAAATTACTCTCCCATCAGAGACAACCACAAAAACAAGACAAAAAAAAAAAAAATGTTTTCAAGACTTTGGGCATCATGTGACAAAGAACAGTGACCCTGAGAGCTGGGTAACAAACCAGGTGAGCCTACTACGGCCTTGAGAGCTTCCCGGTGCAACACAGAAACAGAGACCTTACATCAGAATTGTGTGCAGGAGAGGCTTAAATCCCCACGTGCCTACGTACTCACCAGGCCAGCGTGGTGCACAGCTAGCTGTGGAGCAGCCAGACTGCAAAGTGGGGCCAGAAATGCAGTTTCCAGAAAGGAGAGGCTAAGGCGGTGCAAGGCAGGGGAAACAGCTTTGGCCTCCGGCAGCCCTGGGCTTAAGGCCACCTCCCTCACTCGCTAGCTGTGTGGCATCAGGCAAGACACTTAACCTCTCTCAGTCTTGGTTTTCTCATTTGGGTATTGTGAAGATTAGCGACAATAGGTAATGCATATAGTCTGAAGTAAGTGGTGAATAAACATTAGCTATTGTTATTTCCATTCATCTAGGATTAACTATTTCCCAGAATAGTTATGTTGAATCTTGTAGGGCCAGAGAGCTGTGTTCACCAGGCCTGCAACGTAGCAGGAAGATATGAATGTTGTGTGAGTTGTTAATAGCCCGGCTACACTGAGCTCATGGTAAGCACCGTGCAGTGTAATGAGCAGTTTACCCAATCCGGATAGGATGCTATTACCATCTCTATCTCACAAACAGGGGACCAGGCAGCAGATGGGAGCAGCATGCCTAAGGCCACAGAGCTGGCCCATCCTGGAGCTGGGTTTGAACCCAGGCCATCTCCCTACACTCTCTCAGCATGCCAGCCACAAACTACATCATCAGCCTCCAGGAGGGGCCCAGCTTCCCTCCCAATCAGCTGGGTGACCCCAGCTCACTTAACCCCTCTGGAGCAGAGGCTGGATGAACAGTTTTGGAGTACCTCTCCTCCACCTGCTAGAATTCTCAGGGAACAGGGGTAAGGAGGGACTCAAGGGTGCCCAGGGCTGGCTTCACTTTTCCCTTGGGCATTATTTGGCGGTTGAGTGAGGCTGCAGTAACCAGCTCCCCAATGGCTTATATATCGATATAGGAATAAAGCCTGAAGTTGAGTCAGGTGTGGTGGCTCATGCCTGTAATTCCAGCATTTTGGGAGGCTGAGGCAGGCAGATCACAAGGTCAGGAGTTTGAGACCAGCCTAAAAATACAAAATATAAAAATGAGCAGGGCATGGTGACACATGCCTATAGTCCCAGCTACTCATGAGGCTGAGGCAGAAGAATCGCTTGAACCCGGGAGTAGGAGGTTGCAGTGAGCTAAGATCGAGCCACTGCACTCCAGCCTGGGTGACAGAGAGAAACTCTGTCTTGGGAAAAAAAAAAAAACCCTGAAGCTGAGACCACTAGTGAGACCCTCACCAAGGAGATATGGGGAATTAGCCCCTCTGCAGAGGGTCCATGCCCTGGCTCAGCACAACAGAGCCACTGCTGTGAGCCCTGCGGCAGGCATAGCTCGATGCCCAGGGGCACTTGGCCTTCTTAATCCAACCCCCTAGAAGGTGGGGCTGTGGCCTTTGCCTCTGGAAGGGACTGCCCTTCCTCCCAGTTCCTCTCTTGCAGGATAAGCAGCTGACATGGAGAGATTTGATCAGATGAGGAAGAAAAAAAGACTCTTCTCTATTCCTAGGAGTACTTGACACCAACACAAAAAAATCTCAACAACTCGGATTCTATGTCTATAGAGAAGCATTTAGGTCTATTCAAAGGATTCCTGCTGCAGCTGGGATCCCGGAGGAAGAAACACACCCTTATTCCGGGAGGAGCTGGCTCCTCATTGTCCCCTTTGTTGCCCCACAACACAGCCAGGTTCTCCACTTCTTTGTCTTTTTATTTATTTATTTATTTTGAGACAGAGTCTTACTCTATTAACCAGGCTGGAGCACAGAGGGCTCATTGCAACCTCTGCCTTCCAGGCTCAAGCAATTCTCCTGCCTCAGCCTCCTGAGTAGCTGAGATTACAGGCGCAAACCACTACACCAGGCTAATTTTTGTATTTTTAGTAGAGATGGGGTTTCCCCATGTTGGCTAGGCTGGTCTCAAACTCCTGGTGTCAAGTGATCTGCCCACCTCAGCCTCCCAAAGTGCGAGGATTACAGGAGCGAGCCAACTCACCCAGCCCAGGTTCTCCATCTCTTAAGCCTCAGAATGACTAAAGTGAACTCTAGACCCGTGTTTATTGAGCTTCCAGTAATTCCCGGCCGGCATTTGTAGTACTTGTGATCCCCCTGCCTCCAGAGTGCTAACAGGAACACAGACCCTGCCCTGTCATGCTGGTAGGAGTATAAATTAGCATGAGTGTCTCCAGGGGGCGATTTAGCAATTTCCACAAAGCAACTGACATACTCCCATACCAGCTACCCAGAAATTCCAGTTTTACAAAGTTATCCCATAGATATACGCATTCTTCAGCACAAAGATGTACAGATAGGGATGTTTACGACACATAGCCCTACTGGTAATAGCAAAAGATAGGAATTAACCTATAGTGTCCTTGACCGGAGACCTGCTCAGTGAGTTGTGGTGCACCCCAGGCAACATGATGGTGCATCCATAAACACATGGAACGATCTACATACGACTCCATGGTGGGCTGGCTGCAAGCTTCCTGAATCCCATGCTTTGTGGCCTCTTGCAGTTACCCTGGGCTTGGCCCCAGGGCATGCTCTGACTAATTGAACAGCAGAAATGTTAATGCACGCAGAGGCTTAGAAAGGGCTTACTTACTTCCTCCCTCTTGCTTCTCTGTGATCACCAAGAGAACGTGCCTAGGCCAGCCCGAACTTTGTCAGGTTTGCCTCACACTGGGCACTACTTGCAGGGGTCTGTCTTACAGACTCTGACTGAGCAATGGATGAATAAAATATACTGATACACAGATACATGCTTTGGTAGTTTGGCTGAGGGTCAGTGGCTGCTTACAGACTCCCTGGAGAGTGCTATAAAGAGTTGCAACCAGCACCCCTTACTACTTCCTGAGACTTGCATTTATTTAGTAAAGTTTAATTGGCAAAGGCTTGAGTCAACACCACTAGAGTGAAAGATTAAAGGACAGGTTCTGATGCTTAAAGCAAATACTATTCGTAGGTAATATCTTTGGTCGACTTCTTCCTGAGAGGGCTATTTGGCTTAAAGGTTAGTTTTAAGACTTCATGAGTAAACAAGCTAGCTAGGTAAACTAGTCACATTCCTTTGTACTTGTGCTTTAATCTCTCTGGCTCCTGCAAAGAGACTCTGGCTGCCTTCAGCCAAGAACTATAGAAAAAACTTTTAGGCCTTTTAAAATGGTTTGAGACTATATTCTATAACTTTCTCTAATATTTTTCCCTTAATATTTTTGTCACCACCCTGGGTGAATTCCCACAGAATTAGCCGGCCAACCTGCTGAATGATAAAAGGCCACGTGGAGTAGAGTGGAGCTGTCTAGGAAAGGCTCCATACGTGTAAGAGAGCCCAGCCAAGAGCAGCAAAGTCACCATACTGACCCATAGCTGGCCGCCAGTGCATGGGCCAGCCCTGGCAAGCCCACCAGAATCACTGGAAATAATAAAAAGTAGTTGTTTTAAAGCACTAAGTTTTGGGATGGTTTGTTATGCAGCAATAGCTAACCACAAAGACAGAGTTGGAAAAAAGCAAGATACAAAAGAGGATGTATAGTTACTATTGTGTATAAAAAGCAACAATAGGCTGGGTGCAGTGGCTCATACCTGCAATGCCAGCACTTTGGGAGGCCAGGGAGGGTGGATCACCTGAGGTAAGGAGTTCAAGACCAGCCTGGCCAACATGGCAAAATCCCATTCTACTAAAAATGCAAAAATTAGCTGGCATGTTGGCAGATGCCTATAATCCCAGTACTCAGGAGGCTGAGGCAAGAGAATTGCTGGAACCCAGGAGGCAGAAGGTGCCGTGAGCCAAGATCACACCACTGCACTCTAGCCTGGGCAACAGAGTGAGACTCTGTCTCAAAAAACAAAAAAAAAAAAAACCAATAACATGTTTTCTTTTTTTTTTTTTTTTTGAGACAATTTCACTGTTGTTACCCAGGCTGGAGTGCAATGGCACTATCTCGGCTCACCACAACCTCTGCCTCCTGGGTGCAGGCAATTCTCCTGCCTCAGCCTCCTGAGTAGCTGGGACTACAGGCATGCACCACCATGCCCCGCTAATTTTTGTATTTTTAGTAGAGACAGGGTTTCACCTTGTTGACCAGGATGGTCTCGATCTCTTGACCTCGTGATCCACCCACCTCAGCCTCCCAAAGTGCTGGGATTATAGGCGTGAGCCACCGCACCCAGCCCACATGTTTTCTTATAAATGTGCAGATACTCAGAATACTTCTAAAAGGACCCCCTGGAAAGTCTAAAGAGTGGCTGTTCCTATGGAAGGGAGCACGAGGACATGGAGACGATGGAGGGGGTTATTTTTCACCATATACCCTTTTGTATAATTTGATTTTTATTACCATGTACATTCATTACCTACACAAAACATGAACCAGATCATTTAAAGAGAAGAAAGATGACCCACATTACTGTATGCTCTTGGTCTAGAGTGGCTATTCTGGCCACCCCAGAGGGGTTTCCCTGGCTCAGTCCATCATCTCAGAGCCAAGGAAGGAGTTTTACATCTGCAATCATGACCGAAAGCCCTTCTCCCACTCTCCCTGGGCCTCCAGCCTCACGCACCCGCACTCCAGGTCCTCTGCATCTTTCCAAGGCCGTGGCCATCTGACTCACCCAGTGGTGCTTAGACATGTCATGCCTCTCTCCCTTCTCTTCCTACATTCCCAGCCATCCTTTAAGACACATTTCATGTCAGGTTGGGGCAGCTTCTCTTACTCTCTTGGTCCGGGCTATCAGGGTCCTGGTGGCACTTTGCACATCACCCCCATTTGTTCAGCACCAGCCAGCACCAAGGATTTACAGCTGTGAACAAGACCTAGTGGGTCTCTACCCTCAAGGGGCTTATACTCTAGACAGGGAAGACAAAGAGATAAACCAGAAATGGACCAGTCAGTAGTAAGAGCTGTGCAGAGGATTAAAAGAGGGTGGCTAGAGCTACTGTGGACTGGGCTGTCAGATAAGGGAAAGACTCCAAGGGTGGGTATCCAAGACTTGAATAAGGAGATGGAGGCCGTCCTGCAGATCCAAGGGAAGAGCATTCCAGGAGAGGGAGCATCTCCTGGAAAGGCCCTGAGGTGGGAACGGAGCTGGTGTGTCCCAGGAACAGCGGGAAGCCCTGTGTGGCTGGGTGGAAGAAAGGGCATTGGGGTGGGGATAGGCAGAGGGGCAGGTAAGCGCAGACTGTGGCGAGGGTCTGGCATTCATGTGAAGCTCAACTGGGAGTCTGAGGTGTTTTAAGCAGGGTGAGGAAATGCTCTGATTTCAGTTTTTAAAAGATGCCTGTGTTGGCCCTGTGGAGAACAGACCCAGGATGGGGCTGGTGGCAACACTGGAAATGGTTAGGAGTTACTGTAGTAGTGAGGTGACAGGTGTCCATGACTTGTGCAGGACGAGGTGAGAAACGTGCAGAAAGAGAGAAAGAGACTGAGTGGGGACATCATTGAAGGTGAAAGAAAATAGGATTTACTGATGGATTAAACTGGAGGTGTGGTAGACAGAATAACAGCCCCCAGAGATGTCCACATGCTCATCTCTGAAACCTGTGGATACATTGTTTTATGTGGCAAAAGGGGCTTTGAGGATGTAATTAAGGATCTCAAGATAGGAGAATTATCCTGGATTATTTGGGTGGGCCCACTGGGTCCTTAGAATAGGGAAGCTAGAGGGTCAGAGTTCAAGGAGATGTTATGATGGAAGTAGGGAGAGCAACTAGAGGAGGTTAAACCGCTGGCTTTAAAGAAGGAGGAAGGCGGCCAGGCGTGACGGCTCATGCCTGTAAGCCAAGAAGTTTGGGAGGCTGAGGCAAGAGGATTGCTTGAGCCCAGGGGTTTGAGACCAGCCTAGGCAACATAGTGAGACTGTCTCTACAAAAATTTTTTTAATTAGCTAGGCTTGGTGGTGCACACCTGTAGTCCCAGCTACTCGGGAGGCTGAGGCAGGAGGATGGCTTGAGCCTGGAAGGTTGAGGCCGTGGTGAGCCATGATTACACCACTACATTCCAGCTTGGGAGACAGAGCAAGACCTTATCTTAAAAAAGAGAGAGAGAGAGAGAGAGATGGCACTAAGCAGCCCCAGCAGCCTCTAGAAGCTGGAAAAGGCACGAACATAGATCCTCCCCAAAAACCCCCTGAAGGAACGCAAAACCACTGACAGTTGAACTCAGCCCAGTGAGACCCATTTCTGACTCTGACCTCCAGAATGCTGAGAGAAGACACATGCATTGTTTGAAGCCAGCAAATGTCGATCATTTGTTACAGCAGCCACAGGAAACGAGCACCCCGGGATGAGGAAAGGAGAGAGGTTGAGGATAAGCCCTCGATTGTAGACCGCACCGTGGAGCAGAGCGTGGTGTCCTTTTACCATTTACTGCGGTGAGGAGGAATCAAACCAAGAGCGCTGCTTGGGCCAAGTGAAATGTGAGACTACGGCATTCAATACCCAAGCAGAGAAACCAAGTCCAGAGCGAAGCTGGAGGACTGCGCGAGAAGGAGCCGGGAGGAGAAACCCGGACCACGTCTGCTCCCGATACCAAGATGAGGAAGGGTTTCTGGAAAGACGGATGTTTGAGTGCGTTGAAAGCAGCTGGAACATCGAGTGTAAGATCACAGACTATCCAAGAGACCTGGCAGCACACAGGTCACATCAAAGGGTGGCCTCGACGTAAGGAGTCTCAGGGGGACTGCGGGGTATGAGCCCAACTCACTGGACTGAGGGTTTGCTGGGGAAGGGAGCAGAGGGCTGGGCCAGTCCTTAGACAGCAAGGGGGGTCCAGGGAGCCTTTAGCAGGGAAGTCTAGGGTGCCTGTGCCTGCCTAAGGGAAGGGTCAGGAGAGAGAAGGGAAGGCTACGGCAGCCGGGTCCTGAGAGGGTGAGAACGGAAGGGATTCTGAGCACAGGTAAAGGAGCCGCTGGCCTCCAAAGGCAGTGAGAGCCCCAAGCAGTAACTGAGGGGAAAGCTGGTCGAGTTAGTGGCATGAAACAAGGGGGTTTCCTAACTGTTTTATTTCCTCAGTAAAGTATGAGGCAAGTCATGAGCTAGCTGTGAGAGAGTGGCTTTCAGAGGAAGGGAGAGTGGAGCACGTGGAACCGACACTTTGGATCGTGGAAATCTGACCTACTGAAGAGTGGTGGTGCTCCTTGAGGTCTTTCGTCACCACTTACGAGTGGTCAACAGGGTTGATGGGCATCCCCAGGGGCATACAGCTGCGCAGTGCAGGCATGAGAGGCAGAGAGGTGCGTGTAACAGGGCAGGGACACTGTCAAGCAGTGGGGTTACAAGAGAAGGGCACACACCTCCTAGAAAACACAGATGAGGCCAGGCGTGATGGCTCATGCCTGTAATCCCAGCCACTTTGGGAGGCCGAGGTGGGCAGATCACCAGAGGAGTTCGAGACCAGCCTGGTCAACATGATGAAACCCCGTTTCTACTAAAAAAATACCAAAAACTCAGCTGGACGTGGTGGCACGCACCTGTAATCGCAGCTATTGGGGAGGCTGAGGAAGAAAAATTGCTTAAACCTGGGAGGCGGAGGTTGCAGTGAGCTGAGATCGCAGCACTGCATTCCAGCCTGGGTGACAGAGTGATACTCTGTCTCAAAAAAAAGAAACACAAATAAGGAAATACAAATAAGTTGACCCCATGTAAGTCATACCAGGTCACCCCTCCCCTCTAAACCCTCCAATGGTTCCCCCTCTCCCCCCAAGTGAAGGCCAAAATCCTTCTAACTTACCACCTAGCCCCTACCTCCGTCTGTCACCCTCACACTTACATTCTAGTTCCAGTGCTTGCGCCACGGGAGGGTCTCATAAATATTTCTGGACTCAACCAATCAATCAATATGTCTCCCCTTCGGGAGACTCAGCTCCCTTGGGGTGACTGTGGGCCGGAATCCAGGCCTCCCATTTCCATGGCAGGGCTCCCTCTGGTCCTCCCGACTCTCACAACTCTCTTGGTTTAACCTGTGGCCCCGTTCAGAGGGCCTGGCTCTGACTCTTGACTGAAAAGCAAAGATGGCAAAAGGCAAAGATGAAGGGACCCAGGGAAGTTGGCAGAAACAATATTCTGGGAAAATCTTGGTAGTCAGAGTCCAGGCTTCGTGCCAAGCCTCCCCCTACATCCACACACCGTGCAGAGGCTAGAACAGGATGGGAGAGTAAAGTGTGGGAAGGGAAGACAATCTTTCCGCTACACTGCAGAAGAGATGAGTACGCTGGTCGTGTGCACACACCCACACACGCACGCACACATGCACACGCACGCACACATGCACACACACACAAGCACACGCGCACACACACATGCACACGCACACACGCACAAAGTCCCTGGAGAGGCCTGACGCAAGGAAAGGCAACCTGAAAGTCACTGGCACAGAGCTAGTTTGGCCTGTCCCCAGAGCCCTGCAGGGCAGGAAGTGACTCCACCAGGCAGGGGAATGTTATCAGGCCAGCCCAGAGGGCTTAGAAATGGCCTCTCAGGAAGCCAGCTCCACACAGGCGAGTTCAGCACACTCACAGAGAGCCAAAAGAAAGAGCGGCAGCCTTGAGGATGCACGCCAGCAGGCAGACAGGTGGCCCTGAGTGCTGGCCTGGTGGTGTGGAGAGGAGGGTCCGCTCAGAGGGGTGTCCATAGCAAGTGAGATCTGGGCCGGGCCTCAGGGACTTCTCCAAGTGTGGCCGATTTCCCCAAGTGCGATTCCAGGCAGAAAGGAGGCTCCGCGCTGTTTGAGTGAAGTGAAGCAGTGGCCGGGAAAGGGTGCCACAGGCTGCGAGCCAGCTTTGAAAGGTCTCAGAGGCCACCTCCCCAGGCCACAGGGCCCAAGACTCAGTGGTGAGGCCCCTCTCTTGGCTTGGTGGGCCAGGGACAGGTGGGTGGCATTCACTGCAGGTCCCAGGGCCTGGCATCTTAACTGAACACTCCTTGGGGCTGGCTCACTTCAGAGAAAACGCGGCTTCCTGTGAGGCTTCGCACCTGCCAAAGCCGGGGCGGGGTGGTGGGGGGGGGGAATTCCTCAAGGGAACCAGCCCTCTCAGCAAAAGGGTCCAGCCCATCTGCATTTGCCAAGCGAAGAAGACCACAGAGGGGCAGTGGAGAGGACCCAGAACCCTTCCTTGGGGAAGGCTGCTCAGGGGAAGGACCCTGCAGGTGCACGAAAGCCACAGGGAGGGAAGGTCATGGGCATTCAATTCAGCCAGCCCCACCAGCAAGCCATTGGCCAGGACTCACCAGGCGCCCAGGCAGGCAGGGCCACACAGCCACCCTGGGGAGGACACCAACAGTCTTTGCTGTGGGACCAGGTCTCGGGCAGATGCCCACTCAGATGTCACTCCCAGTCCTGAGCACATGCCCTTGTCTGCTAAGAGCTATGAGTCCATCTTAGACGTCAGTCCAGGGCCTCAGGCCAGTGGCTGGCACACAGGTGTTCAGTAAGAGTCCAATGAGTAAATGAATCTAAGTAAACTCCTCAAGGGCAGAGGCCAAGTTGTTCATTTAATAATTTTCTTTGCTTTTTCTGTTTTGTTTTTTTTTTTTTCTTTTTTTTGGAGACAAGAGTCTTGTTCTGTCATCCAGGCTGAAGTGCACCTGGATGAAGTGCAATGGCACCATCTCAGCTCACTGCTACCTCTGCCTCCCAAGTTCAGGCAATTCTCCTGCCTCAGCCTCCCACATAGCTGGAATTACAGGTGCATGCCACCACACCCAGCCAATTTTTTGTATTTTTAGTAGAGACGGGGTTTCACCATGTTGGTCAGGCTGGTCTCAAAATCCTGACTTCATGTCATCCACCCTCCCTAGGATTACAGGCATGAGCTACCACACCCAGCCTAAGCCTCACCTCTATCTGCAAGGTTGGAACAGGGGTAAGGAGGGACTCAAGGGTGCCCAGAGCTGGTTTTGCTTTTCCCTCGGGCATTATTTAGGGGTTAAGTGAGGCTGAAGTAACCAGCTCCCAATGCTTTATATAGAGATAAAGCCTGAAGCTGAATAAAAACCACTAGTGAGACCCTCACCAAGGAGATATGGGGAATTAGCTGCCCTGCAGGGGGTCTATGGCCTGCCTCAGCCCAACAGAGCCACTGCTGTGAGCCCTGTGGCTGCCACAGCTCAATGCCCAGGGGCACTTGGCCTCCTTGATCCCCCCACCCCCTGCCCTGGGGAAGGTGGGGCTGTGGCCTTTGCCTCTGGAAGGGACTGCCCTTCCTCCCAGTTCCTCCCTTGCACGATAAGCAGCTGACATGCAGACATTTGATCAGATGCGGAAGAAAAAAAACTTGAGTTTCTTTTTTTTTTTGGAGAGGGGAGAAGGAGAGAGCAAGAGTTTCTTCTCTGTTCCTGGAAGTACTTGATATACACACACACAAAAAAACTCAAAAACTCAATTTCACTGAATAATTAATTGAGCACCAACTGTATGCCAGACACTATTACTGGTGCTTGGGATACAGCAATGAACGAAACCAGCCAAATCCCTGCCCTCCCGGGGCACATTCCTCTCTGCATCCCCACCACACACACAGCACCCCCACATCCTGTGCTGGGCTCGCAAAAGCACTGAGGGAACGGCTGGAGGAGGGGGACTGTGGAGTCTGGCAGCCGTGGGCTGAAGCCCGGGTGCTGCACTCACTCGTCCTATAACCCAGCCAACAATGTGCGTCTTCGGCTTTGGGCCTGAGTCACAATCAGTACAACCAGAACCCCACCTCCCCCAGGCAGGGCTTGTGACATCCACCATCACTGCTGCTCTTATCAACCCACCTGCCCCCTGCACCCTTTGCAAAGAACCAAGCATCTGAACCTTTCTCCCCTACTTCCACACACAAGACTCCCGACTCAGTCAGCTGCTTTCAGATAATGCCGGGGCTGGAAACTGCACTGTCTCATTTATTCCTCAAAACAACCTTGCAGATAAAGGTGAGGCTTAGGCCGGGCACAGTAACTCACACCTATAATCCCAGCACTTTGGGAGGCCAAAGCAGGCAGATCACTTGAGCCCAGGAGTTCGAGACCAGCCTAGGTAACATGGGGAAACCTCATCTCTACAAAAAATACAAAACTTGGCTGTGCACAGTGGCTCATGCCTATAATCCCAGCACTTTGGGAGGCTGAGGTGGGCTGATCACCTGTGGTCAGGAGTTCAAGACCACCCTGACCAACATGGTGAAACCCCGTCTCTATTAAAAATATTAAAAATTAGCTGGGCATGGTGGCGCATGCCTGTAATCCCAGCTACTCAGGAGGCTGAGGCAGGAGAATTGCCTGAACCCAGGAGGTGGGGGTTGCGGTGAGCTGAGATCGTGCCATTGCACTCCAGCCTGGGTAACAAGAGCGAAAGTCCATCTCAAAAAGAAAAAAAAAAATTAACTGGGCATGGTGGTGCATGCCTATAGTCCCAGCTACTTGGAAGCCCAGGACGTTGAGGCTTCACTGAGCCATGATCACACCCCTGCACTCCAGCAACAGAGTGAGACCCTGTCTCAAAAACAAAACAAAAAGAGTGAGGCTCGGAAAAGTTGAGTCACTCACTCACTCACTCAAGGCCAGACAAGCAGAAAGTGTCAGAACCGGGATCTGAACCCTGGTCTAACAGGGCAAAGCCCGCTGCTTTCTCCTGCCCAAGGTTCCTTTCCCCTTTGCTAAATTACCTCTATATACCTGGAAGGGTGAACTACTGTTCCACTTGCCCAGGACTGAGGGAGTTTCTGGGACTTGAATGCTAAAACCAGGACGAGTTGGTCACCCTCATGCCACCAGCCTGCCCAAGGTCCTCCTCCTAGTGCCCTGCCATGCCCCGCTTACCATTGCCACTGAGTCTGAGCTCTCCAGTGTCCCAGCTGCACCCTCCGTGCCTTGCAAGCAATGCTGTCATTGCTGTCCTCAGGCGGCAGGGTCACATTCTGTCTCCCACTTGGACAACCATGTCAAGTCTGGTCCTAGAACTCCGTGTACCATAATCACCTGGGGCACTGTCAAGGATCCTGCTTCCTGAGTCCCCAAACCACTAAGACCTCCAGAAGCAGAAGCCTGGGCCCAGCCTGCCAATCCAAGTTGCTAACTAGCCCCCAGGAGATGCTGGTGCCCAGAGGTTGAGGACAAGCCTGAACTGTAAGCTTTCCCTACCTGGTGACCTGCTCACTCTGTTTCTTCTGATGCCCCTCTGATACCTGGTGCTGTGCCCACACATAGTAGGTGCTCATTAAATGCTAACCACTGTGCTTCAGAGCAAAGGCTCCCATACTTGCCTACTCAAACTAGCTGAGGCTGTTTAAAAATGTAGATTTCCAGCTTCTACCTTCGGCCAAGAGAATCACCACCCTCAGCCGAGACGTCTGGTAATCTATAAAGTACACTTGGTTTAGTATTACTCAAAGCATGTCACATACCTGCAGCACTGGGACCTTAAGAATGCAGAACCCAGCTCCACCCCAGACCCGCTGCAGCAGTATCTCTGGGAGCAGGGCTTTGCAATTTGGATTCTA
Organism: Callithrix jacchus; assembly: GCF_049354715.1. NCBI lineage: Eukaryota > Metazoa > Chordata > Mammalia > Primates > Cebidae > Callithrix > Callithrix jacchus. Next base: position 125,667,735 of record NC_133509.1, read on the forward strand.
ATAAGCTAAGTGATTTTTTGATCCAACCAGTTTAGAGAAATATTAGTGTAATAGAAGAACAGTGAAACTAGTTGGAAGTGGGCTAGAATCCAGCTCAATTAACAGCTCTAGCTGCAGTCTATGCAATCCCTGAATGAGAATTACCCCGGCCTCATTCACTTGTTGTGATGATTAACTGAGATCTATGTAAAAGTTCATGCCCCGAATCTGGCACACAAGAGAGACCCAAGAGGCTGGGTGCAGTGGCTCATGCCTGTAATCCCAGCACTTTGGGAGGCCAAGCGGAGAAAATCACTTGAGCCCAGGAGTTCAAGACCAGACTGGACAACATAGAGAAACCCCTGTCTCTACAAAAAAATAAAGAGAGAGAAAGACAGAGAGAGAGAGACCCAAGAAATGCAATTCATTCTTCTTCCCTACTAGCACTGTTTTAACACCCATGAAGTCAGGACAACTAGTTTCAGATGATCAAGTAATGTGTACAAGGTCACTTGGAGGGCAGAGGCAGGAAGATTCTGACTCCAGGCCTGGTGGCCTCTAAAAGGACCAGACCAGATCTGCTCTGCATGGTTCTGGCGCTGCCACCACTAGCCACACTTGATAAGCAGGGATGGACAAACCCCATGGGGGAAAGGGCTGCAGCCACTCCACTAGCTTTCCTGTGGCTGTAGCCATCTTTCATATTTTATATGGCACCCATCTGACCCATCTCTAGGTCAGACATCTGTTCATTCTTGTCTTAGTGGCTGCTGGGGATGCTTCTGAGGTCTCAGAAAACCTCGACCCTCTTCCTGGGCTTCTCAGGCAGGAGACACTGGCTTTCACGCATGTCTAACCTACAACCCTCCACCATCTACTAAGCATGAGGTCACTCAGAGGGTCAGGAAGCCACCCACGTGTGGCCAATGTGAATAAGGAGCAAAGGCCACTCCTGCATGCCCAGGGCACAGCCGGCCAGGCAGCTGAGGTGCAGAGGTGCTCTGCGTAAATGAGAGGTGTTGTACCAGTTGGAATGCCTTCAACAGCCAGTAATGACCAAATGACTGACTCAGTGTGGCTTCAACAAGAAGGAATTTATTCTCTCACATAACAGGAAGTCCAGAGAAGGGCTACTCCAGGCCCTGTGTCATCAGCAACCTGGTGATATAATCAGGCGAGATTCTTCTTGTCTCTCTGCACTGCCACCCTCCTTGGGTCTGCCTTACTCCTAGGCCAGGTGCCCTCATGGCCATAAGATGGCCACAGCTCCGGGCCTCAAAGATATGAACGATTTCCAGGGGAAAAAGAGAGACCCCTTCTTCCCTTTTAAGCACAGCACAAGGAAATCTCTGGCGGAAGCCCCTCCACTGAGCAAATGCTCCCTGAGGTCTCATTGGTCAGAACTAAGCCACATGCTCACACTTCAACCAATCACAGGCAAGGGAGTTTATCTACTGCGGCCAGGGCTGCTACAGTGAAGCACATGGCGCTACTGCTGACAGCTGAACAAAACTGGGCCCAATCAAGGAGGAAATGAGTTGGGGCTGGAGGAAGGGGGTGGAGAATGCCAGAGTAACAACCCGGGAGCCTCTGGCTGGCCATGGTTCACAAGACCCCACCAACCCCAAGGACAAACACCTGTCCTTGCAGGATGCCATTTCGCAGGGACAGAGTCATCACGTGATATTCATGTAACTTGGCCCTCACTTCCATTTTGGAAAACCCTCAGCCTGACTTCCTTACTTAGGCCTGTTCCAACTGCTCAGAGGCCTCGGGCCATGAAAGCCGACCCAATTCAACACAGCATGTGCTATGAGCCCAACTCCATGTCATGGGGCCAGAAAGGTAGAACTATGGCCCTTGGCCCTCTAGAAGCTGACCATTTGGTAAGAAGACAAGGCACATGCCAAAACAGGTGGAGTAGGGGAGGGAAACAGCCCTGAGCTGGGAGCTGAGAGCAGATAACACCCCCTACCACCAGCAACAGGTAACAGGTGGGAGCTAGTGAAGGCTTACTCTGTGCAGGCACTAAGAAGCACTTTTATGTATTTTGGTTTTCTCTTCATTTGATCCCTACAAGCTCCCTGTAAGTTTGGCACTACTGTTGCAGGTTCATAGTACCTTACCTACAGTTTCTGAAATCCAGGACTCCCTAAAAACCAAAAGTTGTTTTTTGTTGTTTATCATTTATGGGATGGCAAAAACCTCAACTGAACCCATGTGAAGCTATTTATAGTCTATTTCTCCCTTTTGCAGTTACTGCTCATATGCTTTGAGGCGGAAATACTGACCCGTTTTATTACAAAATGCTGCCCCAGACCCCACTGGGAATGTCACATAACGTCCAGTATACATAACATGTTCTAAAAAATTCTGCATTCTGAAATACATCTGGCCCCAAGGGCTTCCATAAAAGCATTTTGGATGTGTGTCACCACTCTACAAAGGGGGCTTTGCCAGCTGAAGATAATCCCTCTTGGGAAGCAGGTGAGCCACGCTTTGAAACCAAGCAACCCAACTCCAAGCCAGAGCTCTTGCCCGCTCTGCTTGCTTCTGCCACTTGCTTGTTGGTGGCTTTAAGGAGATGTCTCCCTCTCTGGAACTGTTCTGTCATCTCTAAGAGGCTGGACTACATCAATGGGTCTCAAAGTCCTTTGTTTTAAGTGTCTTAGCCCTTCCTTCAAAGGAAGCCTTAAGGAAAAGTATAACTGCTCCAGTGAGTGAGGGCTGCTCACCCAACCTCCAGAGCCCTAAAGCATGTTCCCACAGGGGTTCCTGGACAGCACAGTTGGAAAACTGTGATGCAGCATAATCTCTAAGGTCTTCTCTGGTTCTAACATCATATAGTTGTCTTCTGTGAGGCAAATAGCCTTTTCTGTGATGAAAGGATAGCTGGGAGGAACTTGAACCAGACCTTGACAGATGGGTAGGCTTTTGATCTGCAGAGAGGATTCCAGAGTCAAATAGAGTGAGCAAAGGTGCACAGACAATAAGCAAGGTGTGTGAGAGGGTCCAGGAGGCCACAGTAGCCGAGGGAGGTGGGGGGAACAAAGGCAGTGTAGCAGGTGACGGGAGGACATGACCAGACCAAGCAGATGGAGGAGGCCGGCAGCGAGCTGAGCAATCCCAGCCCCACATGTGCAGCCATAAGAAATCAAGGTCCTTCTGCCCTGACTACCACAGCCACAAGCCCCAATGCCTAGCTCAGTGCCATCAATCGGTCACTATCAAATAAATGAGTCTTTTAAATCCACAATGCAGGACACAGGGTCTGTCACAAAGGCATGGTCTTCTGGGGACAACAGGACAGAGTGTTTGAAAGCAGGAAGACCAGCCCAGAAAGGCCAAAATGGAGGGTCATGGGAGGTCTCACTGGTGTCCTTCCCTGCAGAGGGGAGTAGCTGCGTTCCCAGGAGTCTGTGGTGCCTCAGGCATGTCCAAAGAAGCCACCTCTAAGCAACAGAGCCACCTCACCCCACAGCAGAGACTCTCAGTTAAACCTCAGTCCTGTTTCCTGAGAAGACCCTCCGGCCAGCCAAGGAGGACCACAGTCCACCCAACTCCTCTCCTTCACGGGATGTGTGCATGAGCCCAGGGCGCGTCCAGGAGCCTGGCACCCTGCACCCCCTACCAAGGGGAAGCCACATTGCTGGAGATGCCACTCTTAAAACAGCACAGATCTCCACACCCTCTTCATGGGCTGAATACATTTGCCTACCAAACTTTGCCCCAGAAATACTGTTCCCGGCACCAGTTCCCTACCTACCAGTCACCAAGAGGTAATTAAAACGTCTCAAAATCTTATAGGATCCAACAGGCAATGATCTCCTCAGGGAGAAGCTACCTTTGGGGCCTAATCTTTCTAAGGGAACTCAGTCACTGAGCTTGCCTAAGAAGATTAGCAGGCTGAGGAAGGAGGGAAGCCACCCCGCCCCAGAAAAGGGAGCGGCTGTCCTTCAGGGCGGAGCAGCTGTCCGTCAGGGTGGGCGCAGACCTCCCAAGTGCCTGCTCGTGTCACTGAGAATATGCAGGATCTTGACAGGGCACTAGCTCAAGTGTGTCATTTCTAGGTCCCCCACTCTCTTTCTTCCCTGCCAGGCTGATAGCTGCAACTTGGCCTTCCTTGCCCAGGGTCACACGGGGTCAGCAGAAGGGAACCAACCCCATTATGACCATGTGCCCTGGCTGACATGTATCAGCCCACTGAATCCTCACAGGTGCCCTGGGAGAGTGGGCATTCTGAGCCTTGGCTGAGCAGGGAGGAAAGGCAGGCTCCGAGAGGCTAAGAAACAGGCCAGAGGTCACCCAGCCACTACAGGTAAAGTGCGAATTGTAGCCCAGGTGCCAGATCACAGCACTTTCACACACAGTGGAAAATGCTCCAGACCTCATCATTGGGAAGCTGGAGGATGACATTCTGGAGAGAGAGGGCAGCTGGGCCTGTCCTCCCAGTGACAAGGACCAACCAGTGAGCCAAATGGAGCTGGTATGCGGTTCTCCGTCTTCACCCCTGAGCGCCCGGGCTGCTGCCTCAGCTCCAGGTCAGGGCACCTCAGGCTTCCCCGTGTCCCCCAAGCTCCTGGACACCTTGCTGAGATGTGGATTCTAACCCCACACGTCTGAAGCAAGCCCAAGAATCTGCATTTCTCACAGGTTCCTGGGTGACGCCCACGCCATTCATCCCTGGGCGTCATCTTCAGGGTGTCAGATGGTGGTCACGAGGCCTAGGCTTCAGGGGGACTGTCTCCCCGACCCTTAACTTAGGTGACCATTCTCTCCTGGGACTCACCCGGGCCTGCTAGCTACCACCACATGGGGGTTTTCTGAGACGGTGCAATGAAAATGGTGACTACAGCAGGGTAGAGGCAGAAGATGGATTTCTAGGTTCAGTTTTCAACTTGGCATTTGTCCTTTTCTTCCTTATCCACCTCTTGGCAAAATGTCTAAACCAATTTATCTCAAAGGAGCTGGGCTGGGGCAGCACACTCTGAAAGCGTCCACTATGTAGAGTCCTGAATGGGAGGGGCTGCCACGCTTCCTTCCCGTAAGGAGCTAATGCTGCTGGGTGGGGAAGCCACTGCAAGGGGGAGTTTGGGAAGGAGGGCTCCTCTGCTCAGAACTCTCCCGCAGCCCCGTCTCAGAGGAAAGCCACAGCCTTACCCACGGCCTACAAGACCCTGCCACTGTCTGCCCTTGAAGTCCCCTCCCTAGGACACACTTTTTGCCTCCTTAGGTGTCATCTCGGATGCTGCCTTCTTGGGGAGGCCTTCCACGGCCACTTTATTTAAACTAGTAGTTCCTGCATCCCGCACTCCCAGCGCATCCCCAAAGCACCTGTACCCCTTCCCCTTTTTTCTCTTCTGATAGCACTGACCACCATCTGACACCCTGTAAACTTTACCTAATGATTATATTGATTATCTGTCTCCCGGCCCCTTCCCTACTAGGATGTGAGTTTCAAAAGGACTGAGATTTTTGCCATTTTTGTCTGTTTTGTTCACTGGTGTATTTCCAGTGCCTGAAACAGTGGCTAGTACAGAGCAGGGACTCGCTCTGAAGGAAGGAAGGAAGGAAGGAAGGAAGGAAGGAAGGAAGGAAGGAAGGAAGGAAGGGGAAGGAGTGGCTGGCTCTGAGAGATAGTAGCTACCGTAATCCTCATAACAACCCCTGCAAGGCAAGTCATTTTAATCCCATTCTAAAATGAGAAAAATGAGGCTGACAGTGGTTAAGTGATTTGGACAATGTCATCAAGTCAAGAAGAGGCCAAGGTCACAAGAATCAGTCCCCTGGCTGGCTGGTTCCAAACATTGTACTCTTTTTTCTTTCTTTTCCTTTTTCTTTTCTTTTTTTTTTTTTTTTTTTTTTTTGCTGTGGTTGTTTTCAAGGTAACTGTCTTAGTATGACAAACATGGCATTCAGTTGCTTTCCTTATTCTAAGCAGCAGATGCTTTAACTTCAGGATTTTGCAAAATCTGCCCAGAACTTGTGCTCATGCACCTGAGAATCTATGGGGGAGCTGGTGCCCCGAAAGCCAGGAAGAGTCTCTCTGCCAGCCCGAAAGTGGGAAGGCCTCCAGTCAAAGGAAGGAAAGACCCCTCCTGCAAGCAACGCCTGCACACCAAAGGAGAGCCACAGTCATTCTGGTTTGGCTTCATCGTTTTATTTTCCTACACTCGCTCTCTCTGATCTTTTCAAGTCTGGGTAACTTTTTGCCATCCATGGCTACCGCTCACCATGTGAGTCTCTGCCACAGAAATCTATCTCCCATGAGTTTCCCCAAACTGAACTTGCACACAGACCCATGGACCGCAGTGCCCCTGCAAACCCCACTCCTGAGGCCCACTCATGACTGCATCCTAGGCTATCGGGAGCAGCCCCTGGGAAGACAGCCAAGCCTTTCAGGGTCCATGAAGGTGAGGAGGAAAGGCCCAGGCCACCAAAAACCCATCTACCCTCTCATTCCAGGGACCACCATAGCTTGAGTCCCCTGTCATCTGTGTGTCATTCTCAATCACATTAACTCATCTGTTTTGTTTCAATCACTTCTCACTATCTGAAGCTGTGCTGTTTATTTATGTCCATGTTTGCTTATCATCTACCTTCTTCTGAGACCAGGGTGAGGGCATGAGGGCAGGGGCTTGGTCAGTGCTGTTCACCACTGTTCTGTGACTAGCACAGGTGGGCATGCAAATATTAGGTGAATGAATATGCAAAGACAGCAGGAAACATGTGGATTCAGAAGAAAAAAGACCAGGAGGCTCACAAGGAAACCCATTTAATCCTAACATCAACCTGCACAGACGCATCATTCTGCCTACACAGCTGGGAAGCCACAAAGTAGACCCAAGACTGTGCAACCCCAAGAGGAAAAGAAAATGCTGCAGGTAAGCGGAGAAGCAGGTGAGCCCTACTCAGAGGGCAAGGGGAAGCTGCCTCTGGGGCCCAGGACTGAATGCCATCTCCCAAGTGGCATAACTGAGAAGAGTCCACATTTTCCACCAAATGGAGCCCAGATAAGGTCTGTGCTATCTCCATGCCCTTGATGCCACCACCATGGCACCTGCGTTCACCCAGAAGATACCTGCCCACAGCACACGTCCATCACTGAGAGTGCACAAAACCTAGTTCTAATTTCCAGGCACTAATGCCACAGGACACAAACATAAAGCACCCTCCAGGAGGACACGTGACATCCCTCTCCTTTCTGAGCAGTCTGAAGTGAGAAGGTTGAAAACAGTGCAGATGTCCTTCCTTAGAGCAGTGCCGCCATCCATTCATTCACTCTTTCATTCATTTGTTCAGCCAACATGTGCTCACTGGGCCTGGGGAAGCCCAGGATGAAATGAGCCCTCTGCCCTCTGGCCACTGCGCTGGTGCCTGTGCTTTGGGCGGGTACTAAAAGACAAGCAAATATTAAAGATACTCGCTTCCAAAACAAATAAGGCCACGTGGAGCTTGCACTGGAATGGGATTCTGGATGCAATTTTTATCTGATTGGGTACAAGAACCAACTCAGTGAAAGAGGTCATGGACCAACTCCAGGCAGGAGGCTCCTACTCAGAGGCCGCCTCAGACCCCCTTCTGGCCCAGGCACCAACCCCTGACCCACCCAACTCCATCTCTCAACCTTCTTCACCCACATTCCCACCTAGCTCCACAATCTTCTCCCTCCAGGTTCCCCTGGATTTCTCCTCTGTTCCCAACCCTGACCTCTCCAGGTCGGCAGCCTTGATACTACTCTGAACGCCGGGACACACATCCCAACGTGCCTTCCACCACCACACCACACTCCCCGAGTCTGCGCTTCCACCCAGAGCCCCTTAAACATCATATGTTTACAAACCGGATTTCCCATACTGTGTTCATTCAACACCCCATACTCCAGACCCCCATAAACACATCCTGATTCCCTGAGCAAACCCTACACACACTGACTTCACCCATGTCCTGAGAGCCGCCCCTGACCCTCATCACCTCTAACTTCTTAGAAGCCCCAGGCCAGCCCCTAACCTCCTGGGGTCCCAGTGGAGCAGCGGACTCGCTGAGAACCCCTCCCCGACACCCCAGACTCCGCAGAAGCCCGCCCTGCACCTTTGAACCCCGGACGCCGGCACAGCCCCTGGCCCCCACACAGCGTGACTCGGGACACCCGGGCTCCCTCAGGCCCCGGCCCCGCGCACATCCCCTGGGCCGCGGCTCCCTCGCGGCCCGGCCGCGCCCCTGCCAGCGCCCCGCAGCCAGCAGCGCCTCGGGGGCCCTTTCCCGCGGAGGCCGCGGCGCCCCCCGCAGCCCAGGCCTGCGCGCCCGGCGCGTACCGTTGGCGATGAGCTTGGCCGACAGCTGCTTGACTAGCTCGGGGATCCGCTCCCACTGGCACTCGGAGCGGCAGCGCTCGATCTCCGTCTCCAGCCGCGAGCCCGCCTTCTTGGTCGCCATCGCGGCCTGGCCGGGCCCGGCCGCCCGCCCCGCAGGCCCCGCAGGCCCCGCCGCCGCCGCCGCGGCGCCCCCTCGCAGCCTCCCGCCGCCGCCGCGGGCTCGGGCTCCGGCTCCCGGCTCCGCGGCGTAACGGGAGCGCCGGCTGGGGAAGGGGCGGGGAGGCGGGCGGCGGCGGCGGCGGGCGCGGCGGGGCCCCGGGCGCCGCGAGGAGCGGCCCCTGCCGGCCAGGGCCGGAGCCGCAGCACTGGCCGGGGCCGGGGCCGGGGCGGAGGCGGGAGACCGAGGGCCGCAGGACGAAGGGCAGGGTGGGCAGGGAGACCAGGGGGAGGGCCTGGGGCTGTCTGGGGTGGGGTGGAGACCGAGGGGAAGTGGGGGTGGGTGTGGGGAGCAGAGTGGGGGAAGAGATGTGACTAAGGGCAGGCGAGGGGTCTGGTGGGGTAAAGGTCTGGGCAGGATGAAGGCAGGGGAAAGGATCAGGAGGGAGCTAGCCTGGGAACGGGTGGGATCCCCAGGAGTAGGGCCAAGCAAGGGCAGTGACCCTGGGGAAGGTCACTGCCCCGGGGAACCAGTGAGCCTGGTGTGAGGGGTGCAGTGGGGTGGGCCGAGCTTGTCCTGCCATCTCAGGTGGCCAGCGGTTCCCTGGGGCCCAGCTGGCCTGTGACCCTTAGCAGGTGCCCCTCTGCCCCGCAGCCCTAGCCCCTACCCAGCCAGAGATGGGCAGAGGCACCTCCATCTCAGGCAAGGCACAGCACCTGCCGGGGTGCCCTAGATGGCTAAGTGGAGACAGGCAGGGGCTGCCTTGGCTCAGACACCAGCTCCCCGGGTACCCTGAGGGGAGGGCACAGTCACCAGTGGGGCCTCCTATCTTGACCACCTAGCCTGAGAGTGGCCAGCTGGCCAGCTGTGTTCTTTCAGTGAATCACCTGTCTAGTGATCGCCTACTGTGTTCTGGGTGCTGCTTTCGGTGCCAAAGATAGATTGTGAACTAAAAAGACAAAATTACTGCCTTGAGGCAACTTACATTCCATTTGGGGGGAAAATAAGCAATATAAAGTAGTAAACTCTAGTTTATGGGAAAAAGGGCTATTTGAAGAAACAGAGAAGGATCCAGTGAGGAACATAAAGGGTTGGGACAGGCAGGTGGCTCATGCCCGTAATCCCAGCTACTTGGGAGGCTGAGGCAGGAGGATTGCTTGAACTCAGAAGGTGGAGGCTGCAGTGAGCAGTGGATGCACCATTGCACTCCAGCTTGAGCAAGTGTTGCAGTGTTGCCATTTAAAATGGGGTGATCAGGGATGGCTTAACGGAGGTGGCACTGGACTTGAAGGAGGTGAGAGGGAGCCAAGAGGATGTCTCTGGCGGAGGTACACCCCAGGCAGAGAATACCACAAGTGTGAAGGCACCCGGGTTAGAGCACACTGGGTGAGATGGAGAAATGGCAGAGGCCAGAGGGGCTGGGGTGAGAGAGAGGGGTTGAGGCAGGAGATGAGCTAGAGGCGGGCGTGGGGTGGGCATGGGAGTTCTTTTTTCTTTTTTCAGATGGAGTCTCACCCTGTCACCCAGGCTGGAGTGCAGTGGTGTGATCTCGGCTCACTGCAACCTCGGCCTTCCGGGTTCCAGCGATTCTCCCGCCTCAGCCTCCCAAGTAGCCGGGACTACAGGCACACGCCACCATGCCCAGCTAATTTTTGTATTTTTAGTACAGATGGGGTTTCACCACATTGGCCAGGCTGGTCTCAAACTCCTGACCTCGTGATCCGCCCACCTCAGCCTCCCGAAGTACTGGGATTACAGATGTGAGCCACCGTGCCCGGCAGAGTGTGGGAGGTCTGTGTAGTGCCTGCTGGGCCATTATAAGATTTTGGCTTTTATGCTGGTGGCGTGGAGCAGCCACACAGGGCTTTTCACAGAAGAGGGGCATGATCGGGCCTACACTTTAGGACTATCACTGTGGCTGCGGTGTTGAGAACAATTTCAGAGAAATGGCTGTGGCGGCAGTAGTATTAGATTCTGGGTCCTGCATTTGAGAGTGAAGCCGTCAGTGTGGAAGGGTCTGTAGCCCGCCCGCAGTCAGAGGAGCCACTGAGCATCAGCATCATCCCTTCTGGGTGCCCCTTACTCCAACTTTCCAAAAGCAGTCACACGCAGGTTCTCATCCCCACCACAGCCCTCAGTTTATGGAGAACACACATTGTGGACCTCAGTTTACCATTGTGGAGGCTGAAACACAGACATTTCAGCGAGGTGAGGAGGGAAGATCAGGAGACGTTTCCTGACGTGGCCAGTATCACTTTCAGGCACCTCAGGGACTGCCGAGGTGATGGAAGTTGAGCTGACAGGCCCTAGGCCCTGTGGCCAGTCCAGGGAAAGGGGAATTCCAATGTTCGAGTTTCAACAGGGGACACTTTAGTGCCCTGGCCCTTAGCTTCTACCAAGATGAACGGGAAGGGAAGAAGAAGAACTCTCCAGAGCCAACATTTCCTCTCTCTTGACACCCTCCTGTTCTCCCAACTCCAGTCTGTCCAGATTTGCTGGGAATATTCTCTGTCTGGTCCGGGAGACAGATTCCTGGGCTTTCAGATGCAGGCCAAGGGTCATGGAGAAGTCTTGCTCAGCATCTGACAACCCTGTGTCACGGCACTTGCTGTGTCCCTCTGGGAAGGGGCAGGGTCTTTCTCATGACTAACTCATACCCTGCCTCAGTCACCACCCTGGAAGGTGAGTGACTAGGGCCGTCTGTCTGCCTCCCTAGCTGATGAGGTGTCTTCATGAGGGGAGGTGCTGCCTGGGCCACGGCATTTAACCTCCCCAGGCCTCGGTTTCTCGGCTGTGATACCTCCCGCCTGGAGGTGGTTGAGGAGGAAATGAGGAGATCCAGGTAGGGCACGCCAGTGTGCCGACGGAGTGCCATGGCAGCTGGCAGTCTGTGTCTCTCTGCCTCTTGCAGCCCATATAGGGCCTGGCACAGTGTGGGAACTTGAACAAGGCTGGAGTCCCCAAGGTCTAGAGCCAGCCTGGAGTGCTTTTCCTTAGGATGTAACACCCCAATGATGAATCCATGTCACTATACTCCAGGTTTCCACCTTCCCACCCTGCAGGGGTCCAATGCCAGAATATTCTTCAGACCATGTGCTTGGGTGCAGAGGTTGCTGGGAATGGGGCGTGGGAGCAGAAGCTGCCAAACATGGTCCACCTGAAGCAGGAGAGAGAAGGAACCCTCCGAGCCTTCGCCATGGGAGCCTGAGAGCTGGGTCCTGGGGCCTCTGGCTCCTTCCTGCCTCTCGCTGCCATATTCTGCCCTCATCCATGGCTGCCATGGCAATCCTAGAGAGGCACAAGTGATCCTCTGAGGACAAAGTCCCTGGATAGTTCTCCAGGTGTGTTTACCTGCAGGCAGCACTCAGGTAAACTCACGAGTGAGAAGCCATTCATGCTCATAATAGTAATTAAGCCAGTATCTTTTCCACTAGGCATTCGGGCAGTACAAGTTAGACAAGGATGTGAAAAATCACAGCCTATAGGCCCAGCCCCGCCGTTGGGCCTGGGGTGCCTGGCAGGAAAGAAGTGGAGGACAGCTGGAAAGGGAGTCTGACTTCTGGCCAGGTCCTTAAGAACAGCTGGGGTGCCAGGAGCAGTGGAGACAGGCGGTAGACTCCTTCCAAAGGCCAGTGCGAATAGGGGCTTGTGTAGTCTGCAAACCTCCCAGTTCTCAACTCCAAAAGTCTAGAGCCCCTGCATAATCAGAATAAGGGAAGAGGTGAGCAGCGGGGAGTGGGGGCGAGGGAAGAGAGAGACAGAGAGGAGGAGAAGAAAAAGGAAGAGGGGAGGAGAGAGGAGGGAGAATGAAACAGGGATTGTGGCCAGGGTAGGGAGGAGGGAACTTGGGGGAAGGAGACACTGGTGGGAGGAGGGGTTAGAACTTTGCCCTTTCTCCTCCCTGGCCTGGAAGACTCTTCCCCAGAAAGCCATGTGGCCCCTCCCTGCCTGCCTTCTGAAGGGAGGGGGGGAGGTCACATTCTCACAGAGACCTTCCCTGACCACCCTGTCCACACTGGCTCGCCTTCATTCCCTTATCCCTTTACCCTGCTGTAGTTTACTTCTTGCCCCACCTGATCTGTGGTTATTAACTGAGCGTGTATTATCTGCCTACCCTCAGTAGAACAAAAGCCCCAGGAGGGCAGGGATTTGTGTGGTTTTGTTCACGACCGCATTCCTAGCAGTGCACAGCGAGTACTCAGTCAATACTGGTCAAATGAACGAATGGGTTGAAGGAAGGTGGAGGGCTGGGTGGGCAGGTGAGCATCCCAGTGGACAGCACATTCCCAGTGGTCAGGGAAGTGGGGATCCACTGACTGAAGCTGATGGGCAGGTTTAAGCGAGAGACAGAAACCCAGAAATGGGGATCCACAGGGGCCTCAGTGTACCACCTCTAACCTTTGACCTCACCTTGCTGGGGCAACAGCCCTGTCCTCTCGCTGCCAGAGCCAGGGACAGGCCTTGGAGCCCCGGGAGGCGTGAGCCATCAGCAGCTGGTGCTGTGGGCGGTCGCCGGGAACCTGGAAACCACGCTTGCAGGCCCTGGGTGTGAGTCATGATAGCTGCCTTTGGCTGGCTTTTAATTATGTAATATTTTATACAAACAAAAATACCCCGATTCAAGAGGCACCTACATAATGAAATAAGAATAATAAGATGAACACCAGTGAAACTATTGGCTATCCCAGAGCGAACTACATGTTGATTTTGGGGTTCTTATACCCTTGCTTTCTGCCACTTCTTATAAAGTGGGTACAACATGTAACCCTGTGCACCAGAGGTCTCCAGCCTTTTAGGCACCAGGGTCCAGTTTCATGGAAGACGGTTTTTCCATGGCGAGGGGAAGGTGGGGGGATGGTTTTGAGATGATTCAAGCACATTACATTCATTGCACACTTTATTATTATGGCATTGTAATGTATAATGAAAGAATTCTACAGTTCACCATAATATAAAAGCAGTGGGAGACCCGAGCTTGTTTTCCTACAACTAGACGGCCCCATCTGGGGGTGATGGGAGATGGGCATTAGATTCTCATGGGGAGTGCGCAACCTGGATCCCTCACTGGCCCAGTTCACAATAGGGTCTGCGCTCCTGTGAGCATGGAATGCTGCAGCTGACCTGACGGGAGGTGGAGCTGGGGCGCGCTGTGAGCCACCGGGAGGGTTGTAAATACAGATGAAGTTTTGCTTGCTCACCCACCTCCTCCTGCTGTGTGACCTGGTTCCTAATTAGCCAGTACTGGTCTGTGGTCCAGGGGTTGGGGACCCCTGCTATACATGATATTGTTTGGTTTCACTTGTTTTGAGCTTTCTAAAAATGCCATCGTGTCTTCTTTTCTCTGGAGTGTCATATTCCATGTCATGACTGTGCCACACTTGAATTAGCCATCCCCCAGGTTTATCAGACCTCCAGTACCCAGGTTTGCTTTCATGGACAAGGTTATTATTTATAAAAGCTGCGTCAGGCCGGGAACGGTGGCTCCCGCCTGTAATCCCAGCACTTTAGGAGGTGGAGGCGGACAGATCACCTGAGATCGGGAGTTTGAGACCAGCATGACCAGCATAGAGAAACCCCGTCTCTACTAAAAATACAACATCAGCTGGGAGAGGTGGCGCGTGCCTGTAATCCCAGCTACTCTGGAGGCTGAGGCAGGGGGATCGCTTGAACCTGGGAGGCGGAGGTTGCGGTGAGCCGAGATCACGCCATTGCACTCCAGCCTGGGCAACAAGAGCAAGACTCCATCTAAATAAATAAATAAATAAATAAATAAATAAATAAATAAATAAAAGCTGCATCTGTGACATTGTCTTGAGTAGGGTCTCTGAGGATGGATTGAAGAAGGCTCTGTGCCCCTCCCCCTTGGAGTTCCCTGAGGTTCCCCTGACTTTCTTCCCAAGGGCCACTTTCAGCTGCCTGGAACCATGATTCCTGCTGTAGGGACAAAGCAGTGGGAAACTTGCTGGGTGACTCCCTATAGGCACCAATGCTGGTGCTTCTAATTCACCATCTGCTGCCATCGGAGAGGCACAGCCAGATGAAGGCCAGCCAGCCACCCAGTGGAGTGGTTTCATTCAAATGAGGTAGTTGATTCACACTTCAGGAGTTGTTTGTTGGGTTGTTTTTGGTTTATTTGAGATGAAGTGTTGCTGTGTCGCCCAGGCTGAAATGCAGGCACAATCTCAGTTCACTGCAACCTCTGCCTCCTGGGATCAAGTGATCCTCCTGCCTCAGCTTCCCAAGTAGCTGAGATTACTGGCATATGCCAATATGCCTGGTTAATTTTTGTTTTTTTAAGTAGAGAAGGGGATTTCACCATGTTGGCCAGACTGGTCTCGAACTCCCGACCTCGAGTGATCTGGCTGCTTCAACCTCCCAAAGTGCTGGGATTACAGGTGTAAACCACCACACCCAGTTGACATCAGGAGTTTTAAAGAGAAATCACATACTAGGTAGCACAAGGGACCTGGTTGTTCCTGGGGAGTCGTATCAGCAAACAGATTTGAGGTTTGCACTTCGGACACGATAGTATTTTTAAAAAGGGCCAGGTGTGGTGGCTCATGCCTGTAATCCCAGCACTTCGGGAGGCCGAGGCGGGTGGATCATGAGGTCAGGAGATTGAGACCATCCTGGCTAACACAGTGAAACCCCATCTCTATTAAAAATACAAAAACTTAGCGGGGCGTGGAGGTGGGCACTTATAGTCCCAACTAATGGGCTACTCAGGAGGCTGAAGCAAGAGAATCGCTTGAATCCAGGAGGCGGAAGTTGCCATGAGCCAAGATTACACCCCTGCACTCCAGCCTGAGAGACAGAGCAAGACTCTGTCTTGGAGACATCCAAAAAAAAAAAAAAAAAAGAAGCTAATTCTCATTTTGTGTGAAGGAACCTTATAGACACAGAATCTGCTTCAGTTAGGAATTGTGAGTTACCCTCCCATGCCCAAGGCCAATAATCTGCAAGGTTTCCACAGTTCAAATCAACAAACATTACTGAGTAGCTACAGTGTTAGGCCTTAGTGATTCAACATTGTGTATGGTAAGGTCCCATCCCTCAAGGAGCCCACAGTTTAGTGGGGGAAAGTGAACAACAACTCTGCAGGTGGACGTAGAGGAGCAGCAGGAATTCACTGTGGCGGGCACTCCAGGAAATCTTCCTGGAGAATGTTACCCCCCAGCCAAGCCTTGAAAAAAGATTTCAGGTCCAGTCTGCTCACCAACTCTCACCAACTAACAAAGTGGTCCTGGGTTTTCAAAACTCCTGCACTCAAAATGGGGTCACGGTGTTCAGACACACCCAGTCCCAGATCACCCCCAACCATCAGAGGAGAAAAGCCTGACAGTCTGGTCTCCTTTCCTGCAGCAAAGCACTTGGTGGTCAGAAGGGTTGGGGGTGAAGGTCTATGTGACCTGCTGGACAGCTGGCAAGGCATACAGACACTTCTGATTGTTTTCTTTCTCCCGAATCAAATGTTCAAGGTACTAAGGCCATGCTGACTGCATGAACTGTTCCCTGGGGACTGGTAGGGCATTCTGTTCCTCCCCACATTTGGGAGTCCAAATGGAGGTGGAGCGGTCACGTGCTGCCCATCAACTAACTTGTTCATGATCAGGTACCCTTCAGTTTCCTTATTTGTAAGAGGAGAACGGTAGATGATCTTGGGCTCCAGTCAGGGATTCTGTCCTGTCAAAGTGGGAGTGGCTGGAATGGGATTGGTATATGGGTGCTCCCATCTCACCGAAGTTCCTCTTCTGAGCTCTCGGGCAGCAAATTAAAAATAATAACAATTGCCAGGCAAGGTGGCTCACACCTGTAGTCCCCACTTTGGGAGGTCGAGGTGGGTGGATCGCCTGAGGTCAAGAGTTCGAGACCAGCCTGGCCAACATGGTGAAACCCCATCCCTACCAAAAATACAAAAATTAGCTTGAGGTGGTGGTGGACATTTGTAATCCTACCTGCTCTCGAGGTGGAGGCAGGAGAATCGCTTAAATCCTGGAGGCAGAGGTTGCAGTGAGCCAAGATCCGTCCACTGCATTCCACCCTGGGTGACAGAGTGAGGCTCAGTTTCAAAAAATAAAAATAAATATAAAAAATAAAAACGAATAAGGCGTCTGACAAAAATCTTGAAGTTAGGAAACTGGGATTTGATTCTCATCTTTGTAACTGACCTGCCGCGTGACCTTGTGAAAGGCGTTTCCCCTCTCTGGGGGTGTCAGTGGACTAATTCCCAGGTTAGCTGTGGGGGAGCGGATCACTGGCATTTCACGGTAAGGTGGGGCTTGAAAAGTCCATCTACCTCGAAGCCAGAGAACACTCCACACAATACACGACTGAAATGGGTGAGATGTAAGATGTCAGGGACGCAGGCAGGGGAAGATGAAGGTCCCAGCAAAATCCCGGGAACACGCCCGTCAAAGGGTCAGCACGGAGAACCAGGCCCTTGGCTGGTTGAAAGGAACACTCGATTCTTTCTCAGAAAGCAGCCTTGCCTTCTGAGGGGTCTGCTGTCTGAGACAAGCCTTCGAGGCTCGCAGACCCGTGAAGAACCTGCCTTCAGCCCCGGGGCTGGGGCCGGCGCGGGTTTCCCGAGTCGAACGAATGGAGCCGACCCGGCGCGGCGGAGGCAGCCAATGAGGGAGCCTTCTGATGAGGTCATGCAGTTCCTAGGCGCTTCATTGGCGGATCCTTCGCGGGGCTGCAGCGCAGGCTGCGGGGCGGGGCAGAGGCGGTTCCGCGCGCGGTTCGATTCCCTTCACTTCCCCCCAGCGCTTATTTCCCCTGAGCGCGATGGGTCAGGCCCGGTCTCCTTCTTAAGGGAGCAGTGAAAATACCAGAAAAAAGAGCTCTTACCCACCCCAGAGACTGAGTTTACTTATTTTGGGGGACCCCTCATTTTCTTCAGTGAAAGTGGAGGGTTTGTTTACTTTAGTTTCAATCCAACCAAACACACTATCAACTCTAACCATTTAGCAACACTGAGAGAATATCCATTGGTAGCCTTTTATTTCCCCATGGTGGTCCCCGAACCACGCACACCGCCCCCTACCCCACCGTGTTGGGAGAACCGAACACCAGCTTTGTTCCACAGATGTGGAAACAGACCCAAGTGACTTGCGCAGGGTTATGTGGCCATTCAGTAGGACAGTGGGGAAACAGAGAACTAAGCTCTTGGTCTCTGGCTGCATGTCCAGGGGACCCACCCTCATCACCCTGGTCACAGCCCGGGGATCCCCGCAGGGCAAGGCAGTCAAGTCAACTTTGCTGCTTCCTGTTGCAAGCTTTTCGTACATCAGTTTCATTTCCAAAATACTGCATAGTTGTCTATGGTCAGCAGAAAGATGCTGACAGCACCGTCTATTCTAGAAAGCTATTTTCTAATGAACTACAGTGTGAGGGACGGTTGGAATGTCCCTGGTGCTGAAGGAGCCTGGCAGTTATTACTCTGGTCCTCAGCCCACCAGGCCTTCCTTTTTAAGGTATCTAGGAACTTGTGTAACGCCTCTGTTTTGCTGCAGTCTAAGGATGCAGACCTTTTGCCCAGAAGGAAACAGAGTTTTAAGTGATGTGTACAGAACACTCTTCTAAGGAGTATCTCGAGGAAATGCAACCCTGGCACCTGGCCTGGGCCCTCAAATATGCATTGAATGACTGATGCAGGCTGGATGCCTTTTATGAGACTCATAGGTTGTGAGGGCCAGGGAAGGCAGGCAGCAGAGAGAGTGCAGTGAGGCCAGGCGAGGTGGCTCACACCTGTAATCCCAGCACTTTAGGAGGCTGAAGTGGGCAGATCACTTGAGCTCAGGAGTTCAAGACCAGTCTGGGCAACATGGCAAACCCATCTCTATTTTGATTTTGAAAAAAAAGAAAAAGAGAGAGAGAAAAGAAAAGAAAGATAGAAGAAAGGAAGGAAGGGAGGAAGGAAAGAAGGAAGGAAGGAGGGAAGGAAGGAAGGAAAGAGTGCAGTTAGATGGCCTCACACGTAAGAGGATGCCATTTTTCGTCTGGGATCTTTATCTTCTTCCCTGTATTTGAGAAATCCCCCACCAGAGATGCTGAAAATGTCAGGCACTCATTGTGCCAGACTCCCTTGAGGCTACAGTGAGGACGGGGAATCTCAACCCCGACAGGCAGACACCACTCAGAGAGCGGGGGCAGCCTGATTCACAGGAATCTCAGGTGGCAGCTGCTCTGGCAGGCCATGTGGGTGGGGCTGGGGCGCACTTGGGTGTCTGTGCTCCGTAGTGGTGGCAGCACTTTTCCGCCTTGCCAGACCAGTCCTGAGGAGGATGTCCAGCCTCCCAGCCTGGGCCCCTTCCTCCCAGAATGTGTGCCCCTTCTGTGATGAGGTCCACTTCTACCTTAATCAGCCAGAGCTCGTTCCTGTGGTTTGTAGCAGAGAACTGGATTGCTGAAGGAGGCTTCCTGTAGGAGGGACAGGCACTGGCTGGGCAAGAAGGAATGAGTGCCCAGGCAGAGAAAATGGCACCAGGCTAAGTGTGGGGAGCAGACAGAGGGTGGAGAGGCATCGTGGTACCATTTTCTTCAGACCAAGTCACAAGTTTCAGAGTTGGGCAGAGGGAAATGAGTCACATTGCCGGGTCGGGTGTCCTCCAGCCTCTCTCAGGAGTTACAAAGGCTGGCGGGCTTTCCTACAGGTCGGCTTTTTCCCCTTTGCTCCTTCCTTCCCACCTGCCTGCCTGCCTGCCTGCCTTCCTTCCTTTTTCTTTCCTTCTTTCCTTCCTTCTTCCTTTTAATAGACAGCGAGCATCTTGCTCTGTCACCCAGGCTGGAGTGCAGTGGCACAATCTCAGCTCACTGCAACCTCAGCCTCCTAGGTTCAAGTGATTCTCCTAGGCCTCAGCCTCCCAAGTAGCTGGGATTACACACACCTGCCACCATGCCTGGCTAATTTTTGTATTTTTAGAGATGGCATTTCACCATATTGGTCAGGCTGGTCTCAAACTCCTGACCTCAGGTGATCTGCCTTCCTCAGCCTCCCAAAGTGCTGGGATCTGAGCCTTTTACTCCAAACACTTGGGCTTTTTTCCCCAGTGGGAAGGGAGGTTAGGTTTAAGAGAGGAGATCAGGCTCCTGGTAGCCTTTTCCTGGGTGGGCTTCTCTGATTTAATTAGGAAGCCTCAGGGTGCTCCATACAGCCAAGTCTTTCACCTAAAGTCGGATTTTAACTCGGGGTGAAAACTTTCTTTTTAGAATGGCAGATGAGGTTTAAAATGCCCCTTTCCCCAGCCCCAGCGTAGCCCTTGCATTTATGCCTTGATGAGTGAACTCACTCCAGTGGGACCTGCCTCAGCTGCTCTGTGTTAATTGAAATTGGTGTTGGGGGACGCCATTCCCCGAGTCACCCTTTCCCACGTGGGGAAGCTCTGGGGGTGCTGGGGGTGCCTTCTTGGGAGCAGGGTTTCAGACAGCAAGGAGGGCTCAGGAGCCTGGGGGTGAAGGAGGGGTAGGGAAAGCCTCCAGAAGGTGGGGGCAGGGGCTGGCATCCCCAACAGGTTTCCAACCCCTCCTCTCAGGCCTCCTCCCCAGCAAAGGTGCCAGATCCCAGGGCTGTCACCTTTCCCCCAAGGGACAGTAGGAGCTCTCTAATCCTCAGACCTTCCCAGACCCGCCTCAGATGGACCCTCAAGAAAGGAGAAAGCCAGCTCTCGGGGACTGAGCTGTGGGTCAGCCATCTCATCCCTACCCCAGGCTCAAACCATGAATGCTTCACAGCGCTGCGTGCCTGTCCACAGGACATGCCCACCAGGCACCTGCTGGTGCAGCAGGCTTTCGGAGCACAATCTGGACAGAAGCTGGTGAGGATATAGCTCTCCGGGAGCACTTGCCATTCTGGGAGCACCAGCCAGTGTCCCGCCCCTGCTGCCTCTACAGGCCATTCACTCGGGGTGTCAGCTTCTCCCTGATCCCTTCCTGGGGGGTGTGGAGTCCCAGGCGCCACAGTTCATGCCTTGGCCCTCCTTGCATTCCCCAGTGTGCCCATGAGCCTTGGACTGGGCTTTAGCAGGCCCTCGACTGGGCACCCATCAGTTCGCTTGTCCATTCAGTGAGCCCTCAAAGGAGGGAGAAGGAACACCCCTGCCGAACACCGCCACCCTCTGCCCCAGGCTCATCTCCCCAGGAGGAAGGACTAGTCGGGGTTCCCGGCTTTGCCTTTCATCATTTTGTCTTACACTCTGTGCTGTTCCTTTCATGAGCTCCCACCATTCCTCTTCTGGCAGAGGCATTTGGGTACTCATTTGCTTCTCCAGACTATGAGTCTCAGAAAGGCCAGGCCTGGGGCTGGGTCATGTCACCATCTCCCACATCATGTGGCACGTAGTTGGCAGGCCACGCGGGTGTTGAATGAAGGAGCAGTCACAGAGCGGAGTTGTCAGGCGAGAGGCTGCCCACCCCCTACAGCATTTGGGAAGTGTGTTGTAATGTGTGATTTAAAAAAAAAAAAGTTTCCTGAGAGATAGATCCCATAGCATGCAGCTCCCAATTTAAAGCTCAGAATTCAAAAGTTAGTGGTATAGTTACAGACTACCATCCACTTAGGAGTGTTTTTTTTCTGAATCCTCCCATAAAAGAGACTCCACGCATCAGCAATCAGTCCTCATTTCCCCTCGTGCTGTGATCTATATATGCCCGTCCACAGTTCCTGACTCATAACTCCCATAGCCTTCCCCTCTTACACAGGATCTCTCTTTGACCTTCTCCTATCCTCCTTTAAGCTGCCACAGAGGGTGCTGCCCCAGACCCTGGAGAAGAGAATACTACACAACGAGGGGAAAAAGAATCGGAACCAATGAGACTTGCTGGGTTCAGATCATACTCCTTGGGTCTAATCACATTTCAGCACGGTTGTCCATGCGGCAGTCATGCTGCGGCATACAAAGCCTCTGTAAAAATCCGAGGATTGGGCTGGAGAGCTCTGGACACTGACCACTAGAAGGTGCCTGGGCGGGGTGGGGGGTGTGTGCCTGGGGAGGCCATGGAAGTCCGCACCCTTTCCCACGTGCCTCACCCTATGCGTCTCTTCATCTGTAACTTTGCAATATCCTTTATAATAAACTGATAAACATAAGTTTTCCCTTGGGTTCTGTGAGCAGCTCTAGCAAATTAATTCAATCCAAAGAGGGCGTTGTGAGACCCCCCACCCCCCAACTTGAAGCTGGTTGGTCAGAAGCGCCAGAGGCCTGGACTTGTGACTGGTGTTGAAGGAAGATGCAGTCTTGGGGCTGAGCCATCTTCCTGCGGGAGCTGACCCTAGCTCCACACGTAGTATCACACCCAGCTGGTGCCGCAGGCTTGTGGGCGGGGAAACCACCCCCCACCCCACTTTGGTCACAGAAGTCTGTGTTGATTGTTGTGGTGTGAGAACAGAAGAAAACAGGGCTTGAGTTTTTCCAAAACGTCCCCCCAACCGCCAGTCCTCGGATTTTCTGTCTCCATGGATTTACCTGCTCCAGCCGTTTTGCAGACACAGAATCACACAACATGAAGCTTTTTATAACTGGCTTCTTTGACTTAACACAGTGTTTCCAGGGATCCGCCGTGCGGTAGCCTGTGTCAGCACTTCCTCCCACTTGACGGCTGACTCCTGTTCCATCGCGTGGGTGCCACATTCATTCATCCACTCATCAGGAGCTGGTCACCGGGTTGACCCCACTCTTTGGTTGAGAGGGATGCTGCTGTGTACATTCCGTACAAGTTTTTGTGTAGACATGCATTTCCATTTCACTTAGGTGAATTGGGAGCAGAATTGCCAGGTCATACAGGTAACTCTATGTTGAACCTTTTGAAGGACTGGTAAACTGTTTTCCAAAACAGCTGCGACATTTTACATCTCACCAGCAATGCATAAGGCTTCAGTTTCTCCCCATCCTCCACATCTGTCTGTTTCCTCTCCACACCTGTCCTGCCACCCATCCCAGTGTATGCGGGCATTCCGTTGCGGTTTTGATTTGCATTTCTTCGGTGACTAATGATGTTGATTAAGCAAGTGTTCAGGTGCTTAATGGCCATCTGTCCATCTTTGAGGAATTCAGATTTTTTGCTTATTATTTATTTGAAATGGAGTTTTGCTTTTGTTGCCCAGGCTAGAGAGCAATGGTGCAATCTCAGCTCACCACAACCTCCGCCTCCCGGGTTCAATAGATTCTCTTCCCTCAGCCTCCCTTGAGTAGCTGGGATTACAGGCATGCACCACCACGCCCGGCTAATTTTGTATTTTTAGTAGAGATGGGGTTTCTCCATGTTGGTCAGGCTGGTCTCAAACTCCCAACCTCAGGTGATCCACCCGCCTCGGTCTCCCAAGGTGCTGGGATTACAGGCATGAATCACCACGCCCCGCCTCTTTGCTTATTTTTAAATTGGGTTACTTGGGGTTTTTTTTTCTTTCATTATTGAGTTGTAAGAGTTATTTATATATTCTAGATACAAGTCTCTTATCAGATATATGATTTGCAAGTATTTCTCCCATTCTGTGCATTGTCTTTCTACTGTATTGATAGTGTTCTTTGAGGTACAAATTTTTTTTCTTTTATTTTTGAGACAAGTCAGTCTCACTCTGTTACCCAGGCTGGAGTGCATGGCATGATCTTGACTTAGTGCAGCCTCTGCCTCCCAGGTTCAAGCAATTCTCCTGCCTCAACCTCCTGAGGAGCTAGGATTAGCAGCACCTGCCACCAGTAATTTTTTTTTTTTTTTTTGAGACAGAGTCTCATTCTGTTGCACAGGCTAGAGTGCAATGGCACAATCTCCACTCTACCTCCACCTCCTGGGTTCAAGCGATTTTCCTGCCTCGGCCTCCTGAGTAGCTGGGATTACAGGCACGCACCACCATGACTGGCTCATTTTTTGTATTTTTAGTAGAGATGGGGCTTCACCATGTGGCCAGGGTGGTCTCGAACTCCTGACCTCATGATCTGCCTGCCTCGGCCTCCCAAAGTGCTGGGATTACAGGCGCGAGCCACCATGCCTGGCCCTAATTTTTGTATTTTTAGTAGAGATGGGGTTTCACCAAGTTGGCCAGTGTAGTCTTGAACTCCTGACCTCAAATGATCTGCCTGCTTCAGCCTCTCAAAGTGCTGGGATCATAGGCATGAGCCACCGCACCCAGCCACAAATGTTTTAGATGAAGTTCAATTTATCCAGTAATTTGCTCTTTTGTCACCTGTGTTTGGGTGGTGTACTTAAAACACTGTATGATCTGAGGTCATGAAGATTTATACCTATGTCTAATCCTAATAATTTTGAAGCTTTAGCTCTTGGGATGGGGTCTATGATTTTTTTTTTAGACAGAGTCTTGCTCTGTCACCCAGGCTAGAGTACAATAGCGTGATCTCGACTCATTGCAACCTCCGCCTCCCAGGTTTAAGTGATTCTCCCGCCTCAGCCTTCTGAGTAACTGGAATTACAGGCACGTGCCACCACACCCAGCTAATTTTTGTATTTTTAGTAAAGATGGGTTTTCACCATGTTAGTCAGGCTGGTCTCAAACTCCTGACCTCGTGATCCACCTGCCTTGGCCTCCCAAAGTGCTGGGATTACAGGCATGAGCCACTGTGCCTGGCTCTGTGATCCATTTTGAATTAATTTTTTGTATATGGTATGAGGTGGGGGTCCAAATTAACTCTTTTACATGTGGATATCCTGTTGTTCCAGAACCATTTATTGAAAAGATGCTTCTTTCCCTTATTGAATAATCTTAGCCCTCTTGTCAAAAACCAATTGACCAGAACCTGTGGGTTTATTTCTGAACCTGAATTTTATTCCATTGACTTATATGCCTACCCTTATGTCAGTATCACACTGATTGTCTTCATTATTGTAGCTTTGCAGTGACTTTTGGAATTGAGGTCTTAGTTTTGTTCTTCTTTTATGATTATTTTGATTTTGGGGGCTCCCTTATATTTCCATATTAAAATTTGCATCTGTCAATGTCTGCACAAAGAGCAGGGATTTTGATCGGGCTTGTGTTGAATCTGTAGATACATTTGAGGAGTACTGCCACTTTAAGAATATGAAGTCTCATTCTGTTTACTTCTCTGTGTCCCTTGTCTCTGCAGAGCTATTGTTTGAAAGGCCCGGGAGCTAGATTTGCTGGTTTCAGCAGGGGCATGAAGCATTTGGTCGCTGCAATCAGAGACCTTTGCTTTTCCTCCTGGAGAGACCTTTGAGGATCAAGGTTCAGCTTCCTGCATGATCATTTCCTTCATGAACTCCAGAATTCCTAGGCCCAGTCTGGATGCAATTTCCCAGGGCTTCCTTCCCACCCCAGGTCTGACCAGCAAATAAATGCTCCCAACTGAGACCTCAGAAACCCTCACCACATTAACACAGCCACCGCTTTTATACCTCGAATATTTTTGTTGCATAAATAATCAAATCATCCAGGAAAACAGTCACCTCCAGGGTCTGTTGAAGGGCACCGAAAAATTAGCTGGGCATGGTGCTGCGCACCTGTGGTCGTAGCTACTTGGGAAGATCTCTTGGGCCCAGGAGTTCAAGGCTGCAGTGAGCTATGATCATGCCACTGCACTCCAGCCTCGGTGACAGAGGGAGACGCTGTTTGTAAAAATAAAGAAATACATTCTGGAAAAGGAGACAATTAAGCTGAAGGCACCAGGCTGAGGGCAGGCATGGGGAGGCCTCGGGCAGAGGAACGGCAGCAAAGTTCTCCTGCCAGGTGGCGTCAGGAGAGTAGGGGCAAGAGCGGGGCCAGGAGCTGGAGATGGGGAGGACTGGGGAGCCCCCGAGGCTTTATCCTCACAGCACTGGGCACCACAGAGGGGGCTGCAGTGGGAATGATCAGATTGGAATTTTTATTCATTTTTCAGATTTAAATTTTTAGATGGTCATTGAGGTGACTCCAACCTCTAAAATCACTAATCAGAGTCTAATGCAGAAGCCCTGGCCCCCACTCTGGGGACTGTGGCCAGGAAGGCCTTTGGGGTGGCTTATTGTCCACCTCTGTGGTCAGATCAGGGGCCCCACGTAGAAGCCACAGCTCATGCTACTTTCATTTACTTAAGAGCAGGGGACACTGAGCTTCTGGAAGTTTCCTTGGCTCCCAGAGGCACCTTGGGCTGCCCTCGGGCCCTCGCTGAGCTGAGACCCTGTGACACAGCACAGGGGCATTTCTGGGCTGACGAGCTCTGAACGCATGCCCGGAAGGGGAAGTTTTCTCGAAGGCCTTCTCTCTTCCTCTCCAAAATCTCAGGAAACCTACAGAGCCACCTTCTGACAAAGAAGGACAGCATGATCAGTGGGGCGCCCAGCTGTGAGGGTGGGAGGGGCGTCCAGCTGTGAGGGTGGAGGGGCGTCCAGCTGTGAGGGTGGAGGGGTGTCCAGCTGTGAGGGTGAGTGGATGCCCAGCTGTGAGGGTGGGAGAAGCAGACTGGCTGGCTCCCACCAACGCTGGCCCACTGGCTTGCCCCTGATGAAAGACTTGTCAGAGAACATATATGGCCCCTAATTATCGTGGGCACATAATAGCTTGAAAGTAAAGTGCCCGGGCCCATGGTAATCCCAGAAGTTTGGGAGACTGAGGCGGGTGGATCCCGTGAGGTCGAGAGTTTGAGAACAGCCCAACATGGCTACACCCTGCCTCTACTGAAAATACAAAAATTAGCCAGGTGTGGTGGTCCACGCCTGTAATCCCAGCTACTTGCGAGGTTGAGAAAGGAGAATCACTTGAACCCAGGAGGCGGAGGTTGTAGTGAGCCAAGATTGCGCGCCTGGACTCCACCCTGTGCAACAAAGTGAGACTCCATCTCAAAAAAAAAACAGTAAAAGTAAGGCGGGCTGATGATTGGGAGACAACATGCAGGGTCAAGGACGGAAATTAATGCCCGACCTCTACTGTGCCCCTTTTCAAATTTTATCTGGGAAGAAAACGCTGGTTTTTGGATTCCATGCCTTAACAGAATATGGCCCATTATTCCCTTATCCTGCACCACCCAGGGTGGGCGAAGGAGGGGTCAGAAACACGAAGCCAGTCTGAAATACATCAGTCTCCACTTTTCCCTAGAGCACCAAGGTGTTCTGAAAGCTCTGCTCTTCCCTTTTCCCTTTTTTTTTTTTTTAAACAGGACCTTGCTTTGTCATTCAGGCTGGAGTGCAGTGGTGTGATCTCGGCTCACTGCGACCTCGACTTCCTGGGCTCAAGTCATCCTCCCACCTCAGCCTCCCAAGTAAGCTGAGACTACAAGTGTGTACCACCACGCCTTGCTAATTTTTGTGTTTTCTGTAGAGATGGGGTTTAATATCTCCTTGATATGATTTGGATGTTTGTGCAAATCTCATGGTGAAATGTGATCCCCAGTGTGGGAGGTACTGGAGGGCCTAGAGGGAGATGTTTAGCTCATGGGGAGGATCCCTCGTGAATGGCTTGGTTCATGATAAGCAAGTCCTCAGTCTGTAAGTTCCTGCGACAGCTGGTTGTTTAAAAGAGCCTGGCACCTCCTCTCCCACTCTTCCCCCCGCCCCGCCACGTGACACATCTGCTCCCCCTTCATCTTCTGCTGTGATTTTTTTTTTCTTTTGAGTCACCCAGGCTGGAGTTCAATGGCATGATCTCGGCTCATTGCAACCTCCACTTCCTGGGTTCAAGCGATTCTCGTGCCTCAGCCTCCCAAGTAGCTGGGATTACAGGTGCCCACCACCATGCCCAGCTAATTTTCGTATTTTAGTAGAGATGGGGATTCACCACATTGCCCAGGCTGGTCTTGAACTCCAGACCTCGTGATCCACCCACTTCAGCCTCCCAAAGTGCTGGGATTACAGGAGTGAGCCTGGCCTCTGCTGCGATCATAAGCCTCCTGAGGTCCTCATGAGAAGCTGAGCATAATTCATGTACAGCTTGCACAACTGTGAGCCAAATCTCTTTTCTTTGTAAACTACCCAGCTTCGGTATTCCTTCAAAATGGACTAACATACCCTTCCTTGCTCTTCACTTAGGTTTAATAACTCACTGCTCAGGGTGGGCCTGTGGGCAAACTCAGTTCCCAGGTCACTCATTCTGCCAGGCCCATGTGCCACAAAGGTCTGATGGTCAACAGGAGTGTGAGCACACACAGCCCCTCAAACTGAACTTTGCACAACTTGCCCTCTCACCCTGTGGATCATCGGGGTTAAAGTTTTAATTCTTGGGCCACCTCCTCTCACCATTTAGCTTAAAGTGCACTGTCTGCCTTAGGAGTTGTTGAGGGAACGTTTCCCACCTGAGTGGAGTCACAGGCATGCGGGTCTGTGGCTTGCGCTTCTCTCTGACTGTAGTGCTGCTCTTCTCCTCCAGCTTTGTTTGTTGTTGTTGTTGTTTTTGAGACAGTCTCCCTCTGTCTCCCTGGCTGGAGGGCAGTGGCGTGATCTCGGCTCCCTGCAGCCTCTGCCTCCTGGGTTCAAGCAATTCTCCTGCCTCAGCCTCCCAAGTAGCTGGGATTACAGGCACCCACCACCACACCTGGCTAATTTTTGTATGTTTGGTAGAGGCGAGGTTTTACTATGTTGGCCAGGGTGGTCTTCATCTCTTGACCTTGTGATCCGCCCGTCTCAGCCTCCCAAAGTGCTGGGAGTACAGGCTTGAGCCACCACACCCAGCCTCTCTCCTCCAGGTTATGCGACCAAGGACCGGCTGCTATTTGTTGGTGGGACTAGCTGTAGGTTGTCCCTTTTTTTTGAGACAGGGTCTCACTCTGTCACTCAGGCTGCAGTGCTGTGGTACAAACTCGGCTCACTGCAAACTCTGCCTCCCAGATTCAAGTGATTCCTCTGCCTCAGCCTCCTGAGTGGCTGGGATTACAGGTGCACGCCATCACGCCTGAGCTCAAGTGATCCGCCCACCTCAGCTTCCCAAAGTGCTGGGATTGCAGGCGTGAGTGACTGCAGCCGGGCTATGTTGTCTTTTAAAAAATCATAATGAGCACTTTGGGAGGCCAAGGCGGGCAGATCACCCGAGGTCAGGAGTTTGAGACCAGCCTGGCAAACATGGAGAAACCCAGTATCTACTAAAAAGTACAAAAATTAGCTGGGTGTGGTGGTGGGCATCTGTAATCCCGGCTACTCAGGAGGCTGACGAAGGACAATTGCTTGAACCAGGGAGGCGGAGGTTGCAGTGAATCGAGATCGTGGCATTGCACTCCAGACTGGGCAACAGAGTGGACTCTGTCTCAAAAAAAAAATCATTATGAAATATTTCATACATGTAAAAGGGCATAAGGATACTATCATGAACACCTTCACGCTACCACCACGTCGAAGAAATCAAACATGAGAAATGCAGGTGGTGCTCCTGTGTGAATCCGTTTGAAGAGCCTCACACTCTAAACCAGAGCTTTGCAAAATCTGCTCATTTGCTGAGGGTCAGCAGCAATTGAAGATGGACCAAGATTAAACATGGCTTCCATGTCTCATCAGATAAGACACTGGAGAGTCGCTAGGTCTTAAAATTGCTGGCAATTACTATCCCTACCACCATGCTTTTCTGCATCCAAAACAGGTCACCTGCAGCAACACGGGAAGCCTTATATATTGAGCTGAGGATGTTTTCGGCTTACTGTGCCTCCTTCTCATCCTGATAATAACCATACTAGAGGTGGGGCGTGCTCTTGAGGCACAAATTGTGATGCGCTGCCCAGGCCTGAGCCTTACTCTCTGCCCACATCTCATGCAGGGCCACCACGCCTCATGTCTGCAGCGCATGCTGGTGCTTCCCGTTCCAGGCTGCCTTCAAAGATCTGTTGCGTACAACTGGCTTTACACCCACCCTCAGTCTTGGCAGCCTATTAATAACTACTATGATTTTGGAGCATTCCAACTGTATAGGCGCTTTCTATAGACTCTACAGTATAAAGAATTACCCCCAGAGAATGTTGCAGTCTTCTGCAGCCGTGGGGACTGTTACAGACAAAAAGGGACTGAAGGATAATATTACCCGTTTTACAGATAGGACACTGAGGCCCAGAGAGGTTGGATGCTCCAGTGATCAGCCCTCAGGCGGCACTGAGAGGTGGCAGCGGACCTGCTGGGCAGGTGGGACTTTGAGGCAGAGGCTGCCCTGGGTCTCTCTTCCCCCACAGGCTGCCTCTGGCTTCTGGCCGGGCTGGTCCATCTACTATTTTGTTTTTTAGCCACTTGTGGTTGAGCTGTGTTGTTTAATGGAGGGATCCAGGGTGACCTTAATCTGTGTTTCCTGTGTGTTTTTTAATTTTAATTTTTTTTTGAGACAGGGTCTCTGTCACCCAGGCTGAAATGCAGTCATGTGATCTCGGCTTACCACTGCAACCTCTGCCTCCCATGTTCAAGTGATTCTCATGCCTCAGCCTTCCAAAGTAGCTGGGATTACAGGTGCCCGCCATGACACCTGGCTAATTTTTGTATTTTTAGTAGAGACAGCGTTTCACCATGTTGGTCAGGCTGGTCTCGAACTCCTGACCTCAAGTGATCTGCCCACCTTGGCCTCCCAAAGTACTAGGATTACAGGTGGGAGCCACTGCATCTGGTCTAATTTTTAATTTTTTAAGAGATTAAAAATTAATCTGTCACCTGGGCTGAAGTGCATTGGTATGATCATAGCTCACGCAGTCTCAACCTCCTGGACTCAAGCAATCCTCCACACCCATCCTCCCAAGCAGCTACGATTACAGGTGAGTGCCACCACACCCAACCTCTTGTGAGTTCTTGATGCCCACAACAGCAGTGGTGGCAGCCTCAAACAACCACAAGGACACAAACTGCGAAGAACTGACTAGTGGTTTGGCTCAGGTGGACCACCTGAGACAATGATGCAAGTCTGATAGAATTAACACTGATATTTACTAAAACATCCAGGGCTGCTTTACATACATTGTCTTACAAAATAAGACAATGTATGTAAAGCATCCATTAAAGACAGGGTCTCATTCGGTCACCCGAGCTGGAGTACAGTGGCATGATCATAACTCACTGCAACCTCGAACTCCTGGGCTCAAGCGATCTCTTGCCTTAGCTTCCTGAGTAGCTGGGACCGTAGGTGTATCCTTGACTCGATCTGAGTATGTGGCTCACCATCCTTTGCCCCATCCTGCAAAGAAAGTCAACACGCAGATGGGGCCACAGCAAGCCAGAGCTACCCCTGTGGTGATCGGTGGTACAAGGCTAGCCCCTTCCCCCACACTTCTGCAAGGCGGCATAGTCCACTGCCTTTCATATCCTCTGGTTTTACCCTGGGGATTACTTCTTCTCTGTCTTATAAATAGCCAAACATTTGCCCTGGTTAACTGGTAATCCGTGGGGCTGACTCTGTGATGTCAGCATTACACCCACTGAAGTTTAAGCTGACACAAACATGGCTGACCAAAGATAAAGAAACAAAATGGGCCAGGCGAAGTGGCTCACCCCTGTAATCCCAGCACTTCGGAGGCTGAGCCAGAAGGATCACTTGAGCCCAGTAGTTCAAGATCAGTGTGGGAAACATGGTGAGACCTTGTCTAAACAAAAAAATTAGCCAGGTGTGGTGGCATAGACTTATGGTCCCAGCTACTCAGGAAGCTAAGGCAAGAGATGGCCTGAGCCCAGGAGTTCAAGGTTGCAGTGAGTTACAAATGCCACTGTACTCCAGCGTGGGTGACAGAATGAGACCCTGTCTTCAAAAAACAAACAAAAAAAATTGAAAAAAAAAAAAAAAACAATAAAAAATAAAAACAAGATACATATGATGTTAGTTGTGGGCTAAAAGAGACAAAATATACAAATAAAAATTACAGGCTGGGCCAGGCATAGTGGCGCATGCCTATAGTCCCAGCTACTCGGGAGGTGGGAGGATCGCTTGAGCCCAGGAGCTCTGGGCTGTAGTGTGCTATGCTGATCAGGTGTCAGCACCAAGTTTGTCATCAATATGGTGACCTCCCAGGAGCGGGGGACCACCAGGTTGCCTAAGGAGGGATGAACCGGCCCAGGTCAGAAACGGAGCAGGTCAAAACTCCCATGCTGATCAGTAGTGGGATCGTGCCTGTGAACAGCCACTGCACTCCAGCCTGGGCAACATAGCGAGACCCCGTCTCTTCAAAAATAAATAAAATTTAAAAACAAAACAAAAAATACAGTCTGGGCACGGTGGCTCATGCCTGTAATCCCAGCATTTTGGGAGGCCGAGGTGGATGGATCATGATGTCAGGAGTTCGAGACCAGCCTGGTCAATATGGTGAAACCCCATCTCTGCTAAAAATACAAAAAAAATTAGCTGGGCATGGTGGCACGTGCTTGTAGTCTCAGCTGTTTGGGAGGCTGAGGCAGGAGAATCCCTTGAACCAGGGAGGTGGAGGTTGCAGTGAGCCAAGATTGTGCCACTGCACTCCAGCCTGGGTGACAAAGTGAGACTCCATCTCAAAAACAAAACACAGTACAACAACCATTTACATAGTATTAGGTATTATAAGTCATCTGGAGATGACTTAAAGTATACAGGAGGATGTGTGTAGGTTAAAGGAAAATACTATGTCATTTTATTTAATTATTTGAGACAGTCTCACTCTCCCGCCTAGACTGGAGCGCAGTGGCGTGATCTTGGCTCACGGCAACCTCTGCTGCTGGGTTCAAGTGATTCTCCTGTCTCAGCTTCCCAAGTAGCTGGAATTATAGGTGTGTGCCACCACGCCTGGCTAATTTTTGTATTTTTAGTAGAGACTGGGTTTCACCATGTTGGCCAGCCTGGTTTCAAACTCCTGAGCTCAGGTGATCCACCCACTTCAGCCTCCCAAAGTGCTGGGATTACAGGCGTGAGCCACCGTGCCCAGCCTACTATGTCATTTTATGTCAGGGACTTGAGCATCCTTGGATTTTGGTGCCCTCAGATCTCAGTGTGCTGGAGGCAGTCCCTGTGGATCTGAGGGTCAGCAGTATTTTCATTGCTTCTAGAAGAAACCCTGTGTCCTTTAGCTATCCTCCCATCTTCTCCCAAACTCCCAGTCCTAGACAACCATGAATCTGGTTTCTGTCTTGGCCTAAGGACAACAGCATGTTTCCCTGAGTGACATCCCAGCTTTAGGACTGAGTGCTTGGTGGCAAGGTTGCATGATAGCCTCTGGTCTCCCTGGCTTGCCTCTCCCAGCATGGAAACTCTGCCTCAGGAGCCGGGACAGGTGATCAGGGTGTCAGTATTCACATCCCAGGATGGGGCCAGCGTAGAGCCTCCATCCCACGAGGGGGCAGGAGAAGGAAGGGAGCCCCCAAATCCCACCTGTCCTTACCCGGAACTTAGCCTCAGCAACAGGAACTGGGGGCAGGAGAAATGCTGCCATGTTGCCTCTCTTGGGAGGATGGCCCTCCCACTGGGTGCTGGGGAAGACAGAGCCCTATGCTCTTGGCTGCACCGTTCTTGAGTGGAGTTTCTGTCTTGCTGCACTGGAGGTCAGAAGTTGAAAAATTAGTCTCACTGGTCAAAGTCAAGGTGTTAGCAGGGCTGGCTTCTCTTGGAAGGGCTTGGGGAGAATCCATTTCCTTGTCCTTTCCAACTTCCAGAGACCAGCTATGTCCTTAGGCTCAGAAACCCTTCCTGCACCCTCATAGCCAGCAGTGTGGCATCTCCTTTCCTCTCTGAGCTCCTGCTTCCCTCTTAGAAAGTCCGTTGTGATGACACTGGGCCCACCCAGATTACCCAGGGCCATCTCCCCATCTCCAGATCCTTACCTATTCCCATCTGCAAGGCTCCTTTCACCACTTTAGCTAACACAGCCACAGGTTCTGGGGATTAGGATGTGGCTGTCTTTGAGGGGGGCTGTTATTCTGTCTACTACAGGGTGGGAAGTAGGAGACAAAGGGGTGGTCTCCCGCTGAGAGGTGGGCATGTCTGCACTAATTCCCATCTTGGCTCATCTGTGGACCTGGCCAGGAGCAGCACAGGGTGTTCCCTGTCCTGGGGGCAGCCTCTCCCCACACCCCCTCACCACCCTGCTGGAGTCCATCTTCACCCAGGCTGTCAGCAGAGACTCCCCAGATG
Source organism: Callithrix jacchus (assembly GCF_049354715.1). Classification (NCBI taxonomy): domain Eukaryota; kingdom Metazoa; phylum Chordata; class Mammalia; order Primates; family Cebidae; genus Callithrix; species Callithrix jacchus. The sequence continues at coordinate 125,701,165 of NC_133509.1, forward strand.
AAGATGGACTCCAGCAGTGGGTGCTTTGGGTCTCCCCGAGTCTGGATAACAACAACTCCTATTTATGAACGCCTACTGTGTGCCAGATACTTAGATTCATTTACTCATTGGACCCTTACTGAACACCTGTGTGCCAGCCACTGGCCTGAGGTCCTGGACTGACGTCTAAGATGCACTCATAGCTCTTAGCAGACAAGGGCACGTGCTCAGGGCTGGGAGTGACCTCTGAGTGGGCATCTGCCGGAGACCTGGTCCGGGGCTAATGTTTTGGAGCCCTCCAATGATGGCGGCTTGATGAAGGGAGGCATGAACGGGTTGGTGGACACTAAACGGGTGAGTGGTTCCTTCTCCTTTCAAGGCATCCTTCAGGGCAATTCAGAAAATGCTGCATTCAATTGTCTACACAGTTTTCTTTCAAGCATAAGTGAAGGTGAGTCTTCTAAGATGTAAATTCACTGATATAGACTGTTGTGCTTCTTTAACACTCTTACTTAACTCCAAGAAGCAGCCCCAAAAAGGAAACACACACACCACAAGTCCAAGTCAGATATCAGGCATCTGTACATTGACAGGTTCATTCTTAAAGCTTGAACAAATACATCTGTACACACACTGAAGTTGGTAAAAGGTAAGCCCTTACTGCTCTGTAAGCTTTCCAGCCAAATTCCCAAATCATGAAAACATCACGTTTCTACAATACATCCGCTTTTTTGATTCATGTGTTTTCAACTCAACAGAACTCAACGACTCATCCCGATCTACCCGCACAAACTAACTTCAAGACCATGAAGGGAAAAAATGCATGCCTCTTATAACTGTTAAAGACAAGTAGCTATAAAATCTGAAAATTCTCAATTAATAGTTAATAGTATAAAAACTCTTACCTCCATATCGTTCGCCTTGAATCAAAGGCAGACCGGTTCCCAGTATCATAAAGCACTCAAAGAGCACGGAAATGACAATGCGTATCTACAGCGACGAAAAGAACGTAGAACACTGAGCCCTCCTAAACAATTCCAGAAGAGGGAAAGTTCATTATAAATTAATACTTGAAGATTCTAGCCCAGCTAGAATCGATTTTTTAAAATTACAACAAAGCATACAAATATGAAATTCAGAAAGGCAGATAAAGAAAAGCCATCCCTTACTAAACACAGGTGGTGGCAAGCAAACATAGTCATTCCCTCCGGGTGAAATTAATGCTAGATTGATACTAACCAAATAATCGAAAATGACATAAAGTGAAGATACAAAATAAAGTTGATCCTTGATGTGAGAATAACTGTAATCCTTGCATTTTCAGAATGTTCTTAGGTTCTTCTAGAGCGACTTAGAAAAAAAAAGCCATGCAAATAGAATTCTAAGGACATGCCAGTCGAGTGACTTGCAAAGGTTTGCCTCAGAAGGGCTTTTTAAAGAGGCTAAAGACATTCTAATTACATTCCAAATTGATGTTTACACCAAAAGAAGAAGAAAGCATCTATTCCCAAAGCTAACCCTATGGACTTCATAGAATTGCTTACACTTGGTGACATTCTCTGCTTCTTTCTTAAAAATGCAGGGGGAAGGTCAGCGTGTGGGAGATAATAATGAGGAAAAGAACCTCATTAAGCCAGGCAGAGGGTGGCAAAGATCAACAGAAGACAAGAGTCCACTGCACTCCAGCCCGGGCAGCAGAGCAAGGCACCGTCTCTAAAAGTAATAATAAATAAAAGGAAAAGATGCAAGCAAATTTCTGCAAAGAGAAGCGTTCACCCCACAGATGAGAAAAGAGGGCTCAGGAGAGCCCACACAGGCACCCTGGTGGTCTGAATCTAAAAGATGCCCCTCTCAAATTCTGAGGATGATCACTTAGCTACTGCTTATCAGGCAACTAACGGAGCCAGCAACAGAAAGGTTACAAAGCCACCTTTGGAACCAGCCCTTTGAAACTGGAAACGAAGTTTTGGCCAGAGATGAACACGCACCCATATGTCTGAAGACAAAAGTTTTTTTAAAAGGACACGGACTCCAGATCTTTGATTTTATGAAGAGATCCACTTTGGTTGGTAATTCTTCTGCCCGACAGGCTGCCTTGGGCTCCTGCACAGCTGATGTGTTTGGTCAGCAAATAGCTGTGTAAACCTGTCTGAACGAGTGAATCTGGTGGCTACGTACAGCTAATGGCTGCTTGAGAGTTTAGTCTACGGCTGACTGACCTCAGTACGGTAATCTGGCATGCAGCAAGACTGAGCACAGCTTCCTTTAGATGGGTGGAAGGAGTACCAGGGAAATGTGTGTGGATGTGTGCACATGGAGAGAGTGGGGGAGGGCTGGTGGGGAGGAAGGAGGAGAGAGAGAGAAAGGTAATAAAAGGCCAAAAGGAAAGTTAAAACTAAAGGGATTTACTTTTGTTGATGCCAATTTAGGGGTCAGCTAACAATAACAAGCTACTACTATCATTTCCCAAAGATGGAACAAAGGGTGATGTCACACATAGATGCTAGATGATGTCCCCAAACCTGAAGTATTAGAGGAATATCAACACATTGTCTCACAGCTTTCTTACCTGGCAGCTGGCACCACATTAGAATCTCCATGGCCATGCATGTGACTCATGCCTGTAATGCCAACACTTTGGGAGGCTGAGGCGGGAGGATCGCTTGAGTCCAGGAGTTCAAGACCAGCCTGGGCAACACAGTGAGGCCCCACCTATATTTAAAAAAAAGAATCCCCAATCTCTTTGAAGTATGTGCCTTGGAAGGAAACAGTTTCAGGACACTCTGGCACTTTTTTCTACTCTGGGAAGGGATCCGTGGGCTTTCTACAAGAGAGCAAACAACCTGAATTCTTTCCTCTGGGATCCTGTCGGCTTCCCCTTCCCCAGAGGTCCCGACATTACTTAGCAGGCATTGACCTGAAATGAACTGCTTCAACGAGTTCTGAAGGACCTTTAAATAAGAGATAGTAATAAATCCAGTTGCTACAGAAAGACAAGAACAGTTATGATTGCAGTCAGTTTTAAAAATAGATATATCTTCCCTTCTTGCTCTCTCCCATAAATACTAAATGGAAGAAGACACAAATAGAGATGAAAGTATCTTTAGACTATTAAGAAAATGAAGAAAACAACCTAATCAATGTGGGACAGCATGCAAAAATAAAAAATAAAAAAAACTGAGAAAATATTACCAACCAGGACTTTTAAATAAGGATGGAATTCAATAAAAAATTTAAAATGCTTACATCTTCTGAAAAAAAACATGATTAGCTCCAAGTTTTAGAAAGTTCTTGAACAAAAGGTGCACATCAAAGTAGTGAGGTATCAGCCCCACCTTTCCCAAAAAGCTTTCAGGAAAAGGCTGCACAAACAGCTGCTGGTGAGGTCACCAGGAAGAAATCTGCTTCCGGTAGGAAATTACACTGGCTGAGCTCTAAGGCTCCAAAATGCTAAGACTCTCGTATGTGCTAAAAACACTACTATGACAGTGTGATCTGATCATCTATGCATCTCTCTGAAATAAATGAAGCCAACTCAAGACATTCCACAAATTAGCCAAGTGCAATGATGTATTTTAACCCACACTCAGACCAACAGTGTACATCATAAATTTTGACTAGAACTATTTCATAACCATATATATTAAAAATTGGCTGGGCATGGTGGCTCACGCCTGTAATGTCCGCACTTCGAAAGGCTAAGGTGGGTGGATCACTAGGTCAGGAGTTCAAGACCAGCCTGGCCAACATGGTGAAACCCCATCTCTACTAAAAATACAAAAATTAGCCGGGCATGGTGGCTGGCACTTGTAATCCCAGCTACTCAGGAGGCTGAGGCAGAAAACTGCTTGAACTTGGGAGCTGGATGTTGTAGTGAGCCAAGATTGCGCCGCTGCACTCTAGTCTGGGCGACAGAGTGAGATTGCATCTCAAAAAAAAAAAAAAAAGAAAATCTACTTAATTTTATACTTTATTGTTAGTTCCTACTTCAAAATGCTAGTCAAAATCTTTACCTGCTACAGAGAAGTGGGTAAAGATATTTTTAAAATTAGATTGCTATATAACAGAAAGTCTTCATAAATATCAATTACATCTATATTCTAGCCATCTTTGGGGTCAATGCGCCTATGGATTCTTTTATCCTCTTTAATCGATTCCTCAGTATGCTGGTTATGCCCATTTTACAGATGAAGAAATGGAGGCAAGCGGAGGCTGAGTGATTTGCTCAGGGTCACCAAGTCTAGCCAAGCTGGAAATAAAGTACCAAACTGCCTTCCCACCTCTTTTTCACAAAATCTTCAGTAATACTCATGTAAAGTGTCGTATCTAATACATTTTCCTCTCCATTTAAAACCACGGGTTCAGGGAAAAAGGAATTAAGTGAGTTCTTTCAGTAACCTTGTTTTCTTTGAGAGGATGAATGTACTTCTCTTTAAATGCTAGTAGGTCTAGTTAGTAAAAACTGAATGGTGAGAAACAAAGCTGGGCACAGGCCAAGGCAGACATGAATGACAGGCTTTATCTTTCATGGTTTACACAGTTTTCCCAGAATTCAGTTCTCACAAGAGGCTCACTGTACAAGGTCCAACTTTGCATCTAACTTCAACACACAGCCTTCCCAATCATCTCACAGTGTTCGTTTGAACACAAAATAAAGAATATATTGGTTGATCTAAAGAAATAAACAGTATTATTCAGTAAGAGTCCTAGAATATAGAAACATGGCATTCATCTACAGCAAAGATAAATTATCAGTACCTTTTAAGAAATCACTTCTTTTTTTAAAAAATGGAAATTTCTTCTAAAATGGTTTTTCTTTTCTTTTTTTGAGACGGTGTTTTTGCTCGTTACCCAGGCTGGAGTGCAATGGCGCGATCTCGGCTCACCGCAACCTCCGCCTCCTGGGTTCAGGCAATTCTCCTGCCTCAGCCTCCCGAGTAGCTGGGATTACAGGCACGCGCCACCGTGCCCAGCTAATTTTTTGTATTTTTAGTAGAGACAGGGTTTCACCATGTTGACCAGGATGGTCTCGATCTCTTGTCCTCGTGATCCACCCACCTTGGCCTCCCAAAGTGCTGGGATTGCAGGCGTGAGCCACCGTGCCCGGCCTAAAATGGTTTTTCAAAGCAATGACTCATAAGGAAATAATTAATTTTTAATGTCTAAATACCTTCAAAAGAAGCAAATATGTAAGCATTAGTCCAATCACGTGAAACCCAATAAAACAAGATCTGATTTGAAAACACTGTCAATGAAAAGTGCAAAGTTTAAGGGAAAAACAGCATCTGATATGTGCATCCTATCGGGAATAGCTGGTGTCTAATGCTGCAGTGGAGTACTAACCCCCAGTTTAGAGTTTGCCACATGAAAGGCATACTTACAACTTTTATCCATATTAAAAATATTTGTCTTTAAACCAACTAAATTGCAGTTAGCCTTCGCTGGGAGAAACGTTATGAAGTGTGCAAAGCAGTCACAATGAAAAAAAAAGCCCTGGAAGTTAGCAAAATGAGGAGAATGTGTTTGCCGTTCTTTATGGAAAATGAGTTCACTATGAAAAAAAAAAAGAATTCATTATGATGCTTTACTTCATTTGCCCATCTTTCAACATAGGCTTTGAAAAATTCCTCTAAGTGAGACAATTTTATAAGGGATGAAGATGTCATCATGGTATTTTCCACTATAGAAACTTCTTAGGTTATCACTCAAAAAACAAAAGCCAAAACATAGCAGAAAGAATAATCAAACTAAAATTTCAAAGAGTAGATTAATCAAACTAAATCTAAAATGAAGTGGCTAATAGAAAAGTAAGCATCACATTTATGATGTCTACATAAAAGTCAACCAAATACACAAGATGGATCCTTACTTAAAAACAACAAGAAGGGCCGGGTGCGGTGGCTCACGCCTGTAATCCCAGCACTTTGGGAGGCCGAGGCAGGTGGATCACAAGGTCAAGACATCGAGACCATCCTGGTCAACATGGTGAAATCCCGTCTCTACTAAAAATACCAAAAAAAATTAGCTGGGCATGGTGGCGCGTGCCTGTAATCCCAGCTACTCAGGAGGCTGAGGCAGGAGAATTGCCTGAACCCAGGAGGCGGAGGTTGCGGTGAGCTGAGATGGCACCATTGCACTCCAGCCTGAGTAACAAGAGCGAAACTCCGTCTCAAAACAAAACAAAACAAAAACAACCAAAAAACCCCACAAAACCACAAACAAAACAAATCACCAATGGATGTGTTACATACTTAAAATACACTTAATACACTCTGAAGTTTCTATATTCAATCAAAATCACCACCATCTTGAAAGCTGTATTAAAATAATCCTGGAGCTCTGGAATGTTATTCCCTCTTACAGCTGTATTAGGTCTTTAGGAAATCAACGCAGTGTTACCAGTTTATGTGTAACCTGTTATTCTTTTAAAAAGAAACTAACACAAATATCTTACACCCTTTTGCTTGATCAATCATTTATACCAGAGAGAACTCTGTATATACCAGTACAGGCAGGGGATTACTGGCAGGGCAGATAGTCGATTTAAGGAGCGGGGGGTCTTATTAATTTGGTGTTGTAAGCCCCCAATACACGTGTCTATACACGCACATAAACACACACCTATGTAATTTCACAAGACAAAACTATTCAAGTACCTACAAAATAGAACTTTTTTCCTCCAAACCAAGATATCTGTTAATATAGACTACTGATGCAACCTAATTTTAAGTAATTATAGTGCAAGGAGCCTGAAGTATAAAGATTTGACATCATAATTCCTAAATAATTATTAAATGATTAATGTTACTCAGTAACCATTTAATAAGTGGCTACCAGATTTAGAACAACTTATTGGAGCCATTATAATCTGCAAATATTTGAAAAGCTTAACATGAAATCAGCACAGAAACTAATTTTTTAGAAATAGCCTACATAATGAAGATTATATATTATATATAGTCACAAATTTTTATCATTTTAGATTTCATAATGTACATTTGTCTCAAGTCCAAGACTTGAGTTTTTTGCTAAATGTATCATCACTAGAAAAAGTTTTCTGGATGTTTGTATGAGCAGCATTTGATTATTCTGACATCAGAAAGCCAACGCTAGACTCCACAGCAAGGATACTGAAATTTAAAAATCTGGAATAGTTTAACAGATTTTACTCAAGTATCTGAAAGATATATCAGACTCAGTAAAAACTATACTTACTACAAATAGATTATTTTCCAAACCCATTCTTATTTCTAAAAATATGTACAACTAGACTAGTGATGCAAAATACTTACACAAGTTTACACATTTCAGGTGTGCTCTACTAGAAATATATTATGAAAAAATGCCAATACCTAGTTACTTTAAAAAATTACCTTCAAAATGCATAACATTCAAAACGTATAAAAAGGACTGATTTTACTGTACTGCAATGTATATTATTCACATAGAGATTTTATGCAAAACAATCTGCAGATAGAAACAATTTTATTTACATTTGCCATAAAAGTATTTTGAAGTTTTAAAAATCTAATTAGGCCGGGCACGGTGGCTCATGCCTGTAATCCTACCACTTTGGGAGGCTGAGGTGGGTGGACCACCTGAAGTCAGGAGTTCAAGACTAGCCTGGCCATCATGGTGAAACCCCATCTTAAAAAAATAAATAAAAAAATAAAAATCTACTTAATTTTTTTCAATACATTTCATCTTTGCCTTTGCCAGGAGCAAAGTTTCAGGTGATATCTCCATCAGTTAATAAAAAGATGTATACGTTCACTCATATTGACAAAACTTTTGCATTCAAATAAGTACAGATTATCTAGAATAAAGACATTTCTAATGTATATGTTGGGATTAATGGAGATAATATAGCCTCTGACTACTTAGCAAAATAACAAAATCATGAGTAGCATTAATTTTCTGCTATTTTAAAGGTATTATGTTTGATGAAAAGACAACTGCTATGAATGGTTTCACGAATGAATACTTTAGCTAACTGTACAAATGAGCCTGCTTCTAAGACAAAGCTAACATAGGTAAGGTAAGAGAGATGTTAGAAAAACGTTCACCAAAGAAACATTGAACTAAAACAAAGGCCTGGTGCTCCCACTATTTTTTATTACTGTTTTTTTTTTTTGAGACGGAGACTTGCTCTGTCACTCAGCCTGGAGTGCAATAATGAGATTTTGGCTCACTGCAACCTCCACCTCCTGGGTTCAAGTGATTCTCCTGCCTCAGCCTCCCAAGTAGCTGGGACCACAGGTGCCTGCCACCACAGGTGCCTGCCCGGCTATTTTCTGTTATTTTTCTTAGTAGAGACGGGATTTTGCCATGTTGGCCAGGCTGGTTTTGAACTCCTGATCTCAGGTGATCTGCCTGCCTTGGCCTCCCACAGTGCGGGTGCTCCCATTATTACAACGAGTCCCAAAGTAAGAAATTAAACTTCAGAGCAAGATACAATAAATACTAAGCTGAATATGATCACCATGGAAACATAGCACTTTGATCTTTATCTTTCCAAGCACTACCCAACACTGGGAAAAGTAGGATCCCGAGGAGGTTCTCTCTGTTAAGCTGGAACTTTGGTGATACCTGTAAGACACAAGTTTACTTTGTCCCCAAGAGCTTAATCTCTGCTTAGAAAAGATTTTCCAACTATAAAATAACTATGCTTCAGAGTTGATGCCGAAGAAAGGAGGGCAGGAGGGCATTCTCTGAATAGCCAGGTGTTGGAACTGACTTCCTCAAACTAGCTGTAGCTTTTCTAGCTGTGTGTGTGTGGTTTTAAGTGTACCATTCATTGGTTTTTACTATATTTACAATGTTTTGCAACCATTACCACCACCTAACTGCAGAACATTGTCATCACCCCAAAACCCCATTGCCTGTATATATTGTCATACTCGATTTCCCCCTCTCACCAGCCCCTGGAAACCACTAATCTTTCTGTCTTTATGGATTTGCTTGTTCTGGACATTTCATGAAGTGGAATCGTATATTACATGGCCTTGTGTGTCTGGTTACTTTAACTGGTAGTTCTTAAGCCATTCCAAAGGGGCTATAATTTCGAGAATACCAAGTCACAGGTACTCAAGACTGAATCTGTCCTCCCCGAGCATCCTTATTTCTATGGAGTTACCATATGACAATGTCTTACTCTTTGCTGCCTTTTGATCACATGAACATGGATGTAATCAGAAGTACAAACTTATCTGTGGAATAAGTCTTTGTAATTTAAAAAATCCACTGGATAAAGTTTCACAAGTGGGAAAGAATTACAAAGAGAGGAATACAATTCTCGATCTGACCATATTTTAACAGTGACATGTGCCCAGATTAAATTTTTCTCTTGGTAGCACTGAAACTTAAGCTATTCTGGAAGACACAGACCATCAAGCCATTTTTGGTTTCATAAAGCATTTAATAAGTGCTTAGTTGAATGTGAAATGTTTTTCAAAAACAGAAGTTAAAATGGGAAACCACAGCAGGCTGATTCTTCATAAGACTTCATGTAGATATTCATAAAGAGACATGATTTCAGAGGTAAGTTTGTTCTCCATAAATCAGATCCTCCAGTTTCAACTCAATTTGTCAAATAATTGTGCTCCAAGTGAGATTTTTATGTAGAACAGAGAAACTCATAGTTAGGGAATTGGGCTTGCAAAAGGTAGGCCAAATATTGCTGTAGTGTGGGTGAACTGTGAACTGCGTTAAGCTCTGTAATTTTTTTAAAAAGGCTAAAAATGTTTATATAAAGATGCAATCATCTAAAAGATTCCAGTCTCTCTTTTTCTTACTCCCAACCCCCACACAAGAAACGTCTATTTCAATTACCGCAAGTCCGACTTAGCAACCCTTTAGTAGCCTGTCTATAAAAACAACCAGCTGTAAGTCCCAAAGTGACATGGATCTTATTGTAAATATTGTTATATTGCTTGTGTCTAGAACAATACCTGGCCTGAAGGCAGTGCTCAAAAACTATTTAATGGACAAAGAAACAAATGAATAAAGCTGGTGCCCTCACATAGGAACATGTGACAACCAAGTTATCAATGCCAGAAGCCACAGCAGAGAAATCAACAATGACATTAAACATAATCACCACCAGATTTGTGCTTTTGGCCACAACAGAGTAGCTTGTGATTGGACTAACCCTTCTACCGAAAACAACAGTGAAAGCTAAATTAACCCTTTTCCCATTTAGAAAAAAAAGTACAGCTTGATGCCAGCACTCATTTAATTTTATATGAACACATTCTTTGAGGCTAAAGCAAATCTGATTTTCAATGTGAAAATAAAATATAAAAACTGTCCTTGATGTTATTTCTAAACAGAACTAGTATCAGAATCATCGGAATCATCTATTTCAGAAAAATCAAATTCATTAAATGACTCTCTGGCCAACAACTGTTAAGAGAATGATGTTACTATCATGTGTAGGAATGCTACATTTTCTAGGATTTGACATTTCCAGGACTGAGAATTATTATACTTTGTAAATGAAAATAACCACTACTAAAAACAGAATGCTATAAATAGAATGATGTCCTTTTTTTCTAAAGCCAATATACTAGAGCTACCCAAAAGTAATAATAAAGGCGAGAGAGTTTGTGGCAAAGTTATCTCAGGGTCAATGCTGCAGCAGCAAGCGCTGCTGGGAAGTATTCTTGAGGCAAGCAGGAAAAGGGTTAAACGAAACATCTTTTACAGGCATCAGGGAGCAAACCAATGCAGGCAGAACTTGACGAGCTACAATAAAAGACCTGAAAGGGAAAGAAAGGAAGCACACTTTGGTGAGCTCTATGTTCATTCTGATTTCTTCTTTAAGGCACTGCAAATTCACAACACAGAAATAAATATCTAGCAGAAAGCAGTAATCCCACTTGGGTTGAAGAGACAAGAGTTGGAGCTTGGGAAAGTAGTTAGGATTTGGGGGGCAAAATCCCAGAGAGAAGAAACCTCAGGGAAGTCAGCCTGAAGTACTGGTATAGTATCTCCTTGATGCATCTGCTAATCCTAGACTCCTGAGCACAAGGTGAGACCTCAAGAAACACAGCAAAAAAGCAGCAGATGGAAGGCTAACAAGCTGAGCAGCTCTTGGCACTGAGGAGGTTGGAATTCAAGGTCGCTAAGGTGAAGTGGCCCTGATAAACACCGCAGATTTTCAGATGGGAGCCCAAAGAGGCCACATGCTAGGAGTAAGAGCAAAACTGAAATATACAAGCCTTAACAAAGTCTAAAACCAACCTTCAATAGGATGACAGTGATCCGCCTGTATTTTATGAGACTGCCGGAAGAAAACATAACCATCTTAGAGCAAGATGTATGTGTGTATGACATGTCACCAAACTGACAAGACATGCTAAAACAGGACCAAAGGACTGACAGCAGACAATGGAAACAAACAATTACAAGTGGTAAAACAGACACTGGATTTCTCAGACAGGAGTTTAAAACTACTTTGATTAATACGTTCAATATAGAGGAAAAGACTGAAGGTCTGATCAGAGATCTGGCATCTACGAAAAAGTGTCAATGGATATTTTAGAACTGAAAATATAAGATATCCAATTAAATTTAAAATCGATTAGACTCAGCAGAACAGCGGATAAGTTAACTAGGTCAGTAAAAACTATGCAGACTGAAGTGCATACAGGAATAAATTCAGATGGAAAACACAGGACTATAACAGACATATGCAACATAGTATAACACAGTTCCTAGAAAAAGAGAGAGAATGCATTGGAAAAAAATGACTTAAAGAATGACTGGTTAAGAATTCCAATAAGGAAGGACATCAACCGCCAGATTCAGGAAGTTTACCATCCTTAGGAAAGATATAATGGCACACAGAGGCATCATAGTCACACTTTTAAAAACAAAGATGAGGCTGGGCATGATGGCTTATGCCTGTAATCCCAGCACTTTGGGAGGCTGAGGCAGGTGGATCACGAAGTCAAGAGATCGAGATCATACTGGCCAACATGATGAAACCTTGTCTCTAATAAAAACATAAACATTAGCTGGGCATGGTGGCACACGCCTGTAGTCTCAGATACTTGGGAGGTTGAGGCAGGAGAATCACTTGAACCTGAGAGGTGGAGGTTGCAGTGAGCCAAGACTGCACCACTGCACTCCAGCCTAGCAACAGAGCGAGACTCCGTCTCAAAAAAAAAAAAAAAAAAAGAGAAAATCTTAAAAGTCACCAGAGGAAAAAGATGCATTACCTTCAAAGGAAAGAAAACTAACAGCTTTTCCCACAGAACTTAAGGATTGGAATAATATCTTGAAAATGGTGAACCTGGGCTAGGCACAGTAACTCACACCTGTAATCCCAGCACTTTGGGAGGCCGAGGTAGGCAGATCACTTGAGGACAGGAGTTTGAGACCAGCCTGGCCAATGTGGTGAAACCCCATCTCTACTAAAAATATAAAAATTAGCCACGTGTGGTGGTGCATGCCTGTAACCCCAACTAACAAGAATCACTTGAACCTAGGAGGTGGAGGTTGCAGTGAGCTGAGAGTGTGCCACTGCACTCCAGTCTGGGCAACAGAGTGAGACTTGGTCTCAAAAAATGAAAGAAAATAAAATGGTGAACTCAGTATTTCATACAAGGCAAAAACATACTTCAAAAACTAAAGGTAATGTTGAATTGTGCCTGAATGTAATGATTAGATGAGTATATTACATGATACATGAATTTTACCTTAATAAAATTGTTACTGAAAAATAAAGGCAAAAGAAAAAAGCTTTCAAAAAACAAAAGCTGAGAGAATTCATTGTCAGAAGACTGGCACTAAAATAAATATTAAAGGGAATTCTCTAGATGAAGGAAAATAATCCCAGAGGGAAGTAAAAAAGGCAGGATGGAAAGAAAAACACCAGAAAACATAACTATGTGGGAAAACAAAAACAGAGTCTTTAAAATATATAGTAGTAGTACTAATGATAATGTCTGTGAAGTCTAAAATACTTATAGAATACAGAGACAAGATATACATAGAATGCAGAAGTAAAATACATGACAACAATTAACACAAAAGGAAGAGGGGGGAAAGCAGATTTCAACAGTCATAAAATTCCTGCATTGTTGGGGAGTGGTAATGTACCAATTTAAGGCAGTAAGTCAAAGATGGACACTATAAACTTCAAGGTAATCACAAAATGAATTTCTAAAAATCTCTAACAAACTAACATAGGAGGAAAAAATGGACAAAAGAAAAGACTTGGTTTATCAGAGGAAGACACAAAATACTGGAATCAAGAGGGTATAGGACAAAAATGTAAAAGAAATTGTAAGATCGCAGACTTAAAACCAGTAATAAATAATTACATTAACTGTAAATGGACAAGATATATTTCCAATTAATGACAACTTTCCCACAAAGAAAACTGCTCATTCAAGTGGCTTCAATGGTGACTTATTTTAAACAGGAGGAATAATATCAGGTGCAAACCCTTCCAGAGTATAGAAAACAGGGAACATATTTCCAACTTTTTTTTAGTGAGGCCAGAATAATCTTAATACCACAACTTGACAAAAATATTAAAGAAAGAAAAATTACAGGTCTATCCTCCTTCTTTTTCGTCCTCTCTGTCTCCCCCCCTCCTTTTTTTTTTGAAGACAGGCTTCTCTGTTGCCCAGGTGGGAGTACAGTGGCACAATCTTGGTTCACTGCAACCCCTGCTTCCTAGACTCAAGCGATTCTCCTACCTTAGCCTCCTGAGTAGTTGGGACTACAGGTGTATTCCACCACACTTAGATAATTTTTTAATTTTTTGTAGAGATGAGGTCTCAGTATGTTGCCTAGGCTGGTCTCCAACACCTAGACTAAAGCAATCCTCCCTTCTTGGCCTCCCAAAGTGTTGAAATTATAGGTGTGAGATACCACATCCAGCTTAAGTCTATCCTTCTTATGACTCAAAAATCTTAGGCAAAATATTAGCAAACTGTATCCATTGATATATGAAAAGAGTAATACATCATGAAAATGGATTTACTCTATTTCCAGCATTTCAAAATTAGTGTAACTTATCACTATAGGGGAATAAAGAAAAAATACATGATTATCTCAATGGAGGCAGAAGAAACATTTAGTGAAAACTCTCTGAAAACTAGAAATAAAAAGAAACTTAATCTGGCATATGATATCTATAAAAATTATGTAACACATAATATTGAATAGTAAAATACTGAATTCTTATTTTGAGTTCAAGAAGTTAAAGAAGTTCATTGCCATTACTTCATTTAGCATTTTACTAGAGGTCCTGGTCAGCTCAATAAGGCAAGAAAAATAAAAATTCAAAAGGCAGAAATGAAACTATCATTATTTACAGAAGATATAACTGTAGACCTAAAGAAATCTAAAATAATATATAGAATTATTAGAATTAAAAAGTGAATTTAGCTAGGCTTCTAACTGCAAGGGCAATATACCAAAAAAATTCCTGTATTTCCATAAATGAAGTAAAAATAACTTGATAATAAAATAAAACTGTCAAAAACGTAGATATAAATCTAACCTCTACATGTAAATCTATAAAACTCTGGTGAGACAAATTAAATACCTAAGTAAATAGAGGGACATACCATGACCATGGATTGGAAAACTCAAAATTGTTAAGATATAATTTCTCCTGAAACTGATTTATACATTCAATGCAATACCAATTAAACCCTAACATCCCCTGCCACAAAAACCAACAAGGTGATTCTAAAATGTATATGGAAATGCAAAGGCAAAAGAAAGGTTTCAAAAAACAAAAGCTGAGAGAATTCATTGTCAGAAGACTGGCACTAAAGAGAATTATCTAGGTGAAGGAAAATAATCCAGGTGGAAGTAAAAAAGGCAGGATGGAAAAAAAACCCACCAGAAAACATAAATATGTGGGTAAACAAACAATACAGTCTTTAAAATATACAGTAGTAGTACTAACACCAAGTACTAACAGCCAAAACTATTAGAACTATTAGATCAAGGTGGAGGTCTTACACTACCAGATATAAAGACTTCATAAAAATTACAACTCAGCTTTTCAATACATTGTGGTGGGTCAAGTGAATACTGAAATGAAAAAACAAACTTTGGTTACTATTTCACATCATATACAAATAACAGCAGCAGACAGACTATAAGCCTATATGAATGGTAAAACAATAAAGCTTTTATTTTTATTTTTTTGAGGTGGAGTCTCACTCTGTTGCCCAGGCTGGAGTGTAGTGGTGTGATCTCGGCTCACTGCAACCTCTGCCTCCTGGGTTCAAGCAATTCTCAATTCTCCTGCCTCAGCCTCCCAAATAGCTGGAATTATAAGTGTGCACCATCATGCCTGACTAATTTTTGTATTTTTAGTAGAGTTGGAGTTTCACCACGTTGGCCAGGCTGGTCGAACTCCTGACCTTGTGATCCGTCTGGATCAGTCTCCCAAAGCACTGGGATTACAGGCGTGAGCCACCTCGCCCAGCCAATAAAGCTTTTAGAAGAATATAAGAATATCTTCATAAACTTGATGTGAACATTCATTAAATATGACACAACATTATTAGCAATTAAATAAAAGATTGGTATATCGGACTTCATATATTTTTTGGTCATCAAAGGAAAGCACTTAGGTAGTAGAAAAGCAAACTAAAGAGAAGACATTTATGGTAATATATCAGACAAAAAAACCTCATGTCCATAAAACGTAAAGGACTTTTGCAAGTCAATAAGAAAAAATAACAACCCAATAAATATGAACAAATGACTTGAAGAGGCACTTAACAATTAAGGATAGCCAAATGACTAATAAAAATATAAAAAGGTGTTCCACACATCATTACTCATCAGGAAAATGCACCTTAAAACCTTAATGAAATACACAATCACCAGAATGGCTAAAACCACAATCAAATACGCATTTGTCAGAATGGCTAAACTACTAGCACTTATGGTACCAAGCACTGATGAGGATGCGGAACAACTAGAACACTTATACCTTATCGGTGGGTATGTAAATTGATACAACCACTGTTGAAAACCATCTGGTAATATATTCCACAGCTAAATATATATTCATCTTTTGACTCAGTAGTTTCACTCCTTGTTTGCTTTTTGGACAGGGTCTCACTCTGTCGCCCGGGATGGAGTGCAGTGGTGCGATCATGGCTCACTGCAGCCAGTTGTTTCACTCTTAAGTGTACACACACGAGAAATGAGTGTACATGCCCACTAAAAGATATGTACAATTTGCTTATGGTTGCTTTAAACATAAAAGCTAAAAACTATAAACAACCAAAATGTCTACCACTGGCGGAATGGATAAATTGTAATGTATTTATCTGATGGAATACTACACAGCAATGAAAAAGAACAAACCATTGTTATTGCTACATGAAACAACATAGATGCATTTCACAGATATAATGCTGATCAAATTAAACCAGACACAAAAATCTGTAGACTGTAAAATTCCATGTAGAGGAATGTCAACAACAGTGACAGAGGTCAGAATGGTGGTTATGTCTGAGTATTGACTGGGAGCCTCGTCTTCATCTGAGTGATGGCTACATGGATGCATAAATATATAAACACTTTTTGAGCTGTATACTTAAAACCCGTGCACTTATGCCATGTTGCAATAACATTTTAAACAATATGATCACTATCTGTATGTAGTCTTAGTGCTTCATTTGGACTGGTCTCTTTGGCCACTGGATGTCGGTGTTTGGAGCAGTGGGCAGCAGGAAAAGCTGGGGAAGGAGTGGGAAAACAGAGGAGAGAGTTATCGCGTGGGCTTCCTAAAGAAAAATCATCACTTTATGAAGCTTATAAGTTCCTTTATCTACACAGTAGACAAAACTTTATATAGAGATTTGTCCAGGCCGGGCACGGTAGTTCATTCCTGTAATCCAAGCACTTTGGGAGGCTGAGGCAGGTGGATCATGAAGTCAGGAGATCAAGACAAGCCTGGCTAACGTGGTGAAACCCCATCTCTACTAAAAATACAAAAATTAGCTGGGCATGGTGACGTGTGCCTGTAGTCCTAGCTACTCAGGAGGCAAGAGAATTACTTGAACCCGGGAGATGGAGGTTGCAATGAGCTGAGATCGCGTCACTGCACTCCAGCCTGGGCAACAAGAGTGAGACTCTATCTCAAAAAAAAAAAAAAAAAGAAAGATATTTGTCCATATGCGTAATGAAATAACATTTTTGTAAAGTAGCCTTTTCTATGTTTATTGCAGATGCTTGTACCTCAGAACTGTGAATCTACTTGCTTTCTCATACGGCATCATTATTTCCTTATTCCTAATAATTTTCATCACAAACATTTCCCAGCTCTGTCCCAATCAAGTTCTTATTTCTCTGATCAGAATTACAATTTATAAATGTAGGTCCACATGTGGATATCTTAAGAAGTAGTGAGTGAAATACCAGTGTAGAAATACACAAATGAATGTGAACATATAATAGAAAAACAATGCAAGAAAATGTGCATGTACTGAGTATGGAATGAACTGATGCAGTTAAGAAAGAACTCAAAAGGCAACGCATGGTTGGGCACAGTGGCCAACACCGGGAGGCTGAGGCGGGAGGACTGCTTGAAACTAGGAGTCTGAGACTAGCCTGGGCACCATACTGAGAACCTGTAGCTATTAAAAAAAAAAAAGAAAAACAGCTGGGCATGATGGCGCATGCCTGTAGTCCCAGCTACTTAGGAGGCTGAGGTGTGAGGATTGCTCCACTGCACTCCAGCCTGGGTGACAGAGTGAGGCCCTGTCTCACACACGGACAACTCATTTGAGCCGAGGCTTGACTATACTTTTAATTGTTCACATAGAAAAGAGGAAAAACAATGCTTTTCATCTTTTAAAATTTTCCATTTACCTTTTAGTAAGACAAATTCTTATCTTTATGTAAAACTGTGAAAGAACAGTACAGAGATTATTGCAGCTTAGATTATCTTCAACAAGTTTAAATTCCACAAGTAAGGATACATACCATTTTTACCAGCTATACTTTAGAATGTCAGTCTTTAAAAACTCTTCTATGTGTATATGTGGTTTCTTCTTCTTTTCAAAAATTCATGCCTGTGAAGTTTTTAGGAATGTTTTTCAAAACTTCAGTACGGACGCATTAACTTTTTATGTGATAGAGCACCTTTAATTTTGTGTTTTATTTACACAATAGCATTATTGTACATTTGGTCATTCCTTTTGCTAGTATTAATAGTTTCAGCGAATAGGATGGCAGTATAGTATCCAAATTAAACTACTAGGAATACCTGAATGCCCACCACAGCAACAGAGCTTTAATGAGGTTAATTATCACGCACATATCCATTCCAACACAGCAGTGCAGATTTTACATGACCAGCCTCTTAAGTAGTTAAAAATAAAACTGCGGTTTTAAAATGTCAAGTTCCTCAACCTTACTGGATTTTAAAACAAAACAAACAAGAGAAACAAGGATTTTCTAATCTATCTACAAGCAGAAATGCCAGAAAATAAAGCTACAGTATTCCATACAGATCAAATTTCCTTTTCTAAGTCATGATGTTTCTCTTTCATTCTCTCTGTTTTCTTTTTCTTCTAAGATAAAAAAATGTAAAACATCAATGAAAAGATAAAAACTGCTTAATATGGCAAGAAACAGGAATGAAACTAGATTTTTTTTTTAGTAAAGAGGCAAATTTTATACAACTGTACAAATTAAAAGTTAGGCAATGAAAAATAATGGAAATAGCATAATGCTACATACTATCCCAGTTTCCTGTGCTCTGAAGAACAGCTGCTATACTAAATACTAACTTTACTTATCTGAAGTATTCAATACCTTCTGATAACCCAAGCAGCATTATATTGTTAGAAAAATACTACAAAATGTCCTTCTACCTCTCCCAGGAGAAATACACAAGAAACTGAAGCCTGATGAATAACTACCAAGAATCTTGTCTTTTAATACAAGTCTCCTTCTAAATACAAAATACTAGGTTTTCATACTGTGATTAAAAGGAATAATGGAAAGGAAATGACTGGCAAGAAACATTTCCTATTTTGCAAGACACAAATATTTGGAAGCCACTTTAGTTTCTTACTGCTTTTCAGCCTAATAGTAGGAAAATATTAGGCACCTACTTCATTCACAAATTCATGAAACAGGGTGAACAACAGCCTTGAGTAGGGGAAGCATTTGGAACAGTAATCAACTACTTAATTACATAATGGGGAGCTAGGCACACAAAGAAAAGGGCTCAGAAGAAATATCTTGAAAAGTAAGCAATGTAGAAGCTGAGGACAGAAGTGAGGCTAATCAAATGTTCTTAGGAAGATGTTTCCCCCTTGAAAATATGCCCCCCAAAAACACGTTAATTACTGCTCAAGGAAAATACTCTCTCTAAAGAATGTCACAATTTGAGTGAAGTTATTTAACAAAACAGGGAATAAAGCCTTTATGTTGGCTGTAGCAGTTATTCTTTTTGGGTAGATTATACTTAAAATATTTCCTTCATGGCCGGGCACGGTAGCTCAAGCCTGTAATCCCAGCACTTTGGGAGGCCGAGGCGGGTGGATCACGAGGTCAAGAGATCGAGACCATCCTGGTCAATATGGTGAAACCCCGTCTCTACTAAAAATACAAAAATTAGCTGGGCGTGGTGGCGCATGCCTGTAGTCCCAGCTACTCAGGAGGCTGAGGCAGGAGAATTGCTTGAACCCAGGAGGCGGAGGTTGCGGTGAGCCAAGATCGCGCCATGGCACTCCAGCCTGGGTAACAAGAGAGAAACTCCGTCTCAAAAAAAAAAAAAAAAAAAGTGACTGCTATCTTAGTAGACTTCTTTAAAATAACTTAGTCATTTACATACTTAAGAAGTCAGCAGTAATCTAAAAAAAAATCAGAAGGCAGTTTTCTTGGATAATGAACCTGTGACTCTAAGATAGACAACAATGTGGAAATTAACTCAGGAAACTTTCTATTGTAGTAACTCAGTGGTTTCTCACTTTATAAAGGTTTGGAAGAATTAATGAATTTCCTTTTTCTTTTTTTTTAAATATGGTCTCGCTCTGTTGCCCAGGCTGGAGCGCAGTGGTGTGATCACAGCTCACTGCAGCCTTGAACTCCTGGGCTCAAGTGATCCTCCACATGCTGCCCTCCTGAGTAGCTAGAGCTACATGCATGAGCCACCATGCTCAGTTAATTTTAACTTTAATTTTTGGAGAAACAGTGTCTCACTATGTTGACCAGGTTGGTCTCAACTCCTGGCTTCAAGTGATTCTCCTATTTTGTACTCCCAAAGCCCTAGGATTACAGGCTTGAGCCACCACACCCCACCAGTGAATTTCAAAATGCAAATTAACCTCTTTTAGACACAGGATCTGACAGAGTAATGAAACTGGTCTTTCTTAATTTCTTTCCTTTATTACCTCCCTTTTCTTATTCTTGCCTCTCAATTTGTTATATATAGTTACAAAATATATGAATCAGGATTTATGTTGGCATGAAAATTATATACAATATGAAATCAATTAGTGAAGAAGGGAAGGGGTGATTTGGCTCTAGTCCCAAAGTTAATGTCATAAAGAGAAATGATGTTAAATATTTGTATTTCTTAGATCTTCTATTTTACTCTTAATACCAAAAAAAGAGTCCTATCATTTAACATTTTTATATAAAGTATTCTGTATTGTTTATTTTTGATGTGACCAAATGAAAGCTTTCTGAACTTTAAAGTGCAATTCACTGTATATTAACAGACAGCCTGCAGACTACCTGACTGCTTCAAACTTGCCATCAAATGCTGTCTTTTTGGTACTTATAAAGTAGAATAAGGATGAAGATACTTGACAAGAGCACAATAGTACGTGTTTGTTAAGGTCTTTTCAAAAGCCCATTCTAGATTATTCAGGCAGGCTCATCAGCTGATGGCTAGCCTTACCTTTCCTTCTTCTGTTTGTCTCACTGCCTTTTTACCCATTTCATTTTCTGTCAAGTCCTCTTCCAGAAGAAGAGGCAAGGGAAACACATGAAAATGAAACCCATTCATTTCCAACATCCACAATGAAATGAATCACATCATCAGTCATGAGGGTATACTGTCTGACCATTTTTCTGGATCATTGTTTATTAGCAACATAGTCCCTTTAGTTTGTACTTTACAACTAGTATTTTCTACCAGGATGCACAGTTAAAAAAAAATGGCTTGAAGAGCCAAATATGCTCAAAATATATAAAATATAATTATAAATATGGTCATTCTCTTGAGATCTGTGCCTGATGGAATCACATTTTGTGAATTAGCAATAGTTTGGTAATAATGCATACAACATTTCCCATAATTACTAGGAATAACTGAAAGTTGGGTGTATGAAACTTTCACTAACTCAGAATCATGTAGCCATTTGGGCCAGATAAAAGTATAAAATATTATTCCCAATAAACACTGTGGACAACAATGTAAACAGGGTAATACAATATTTTGAAAATATTTTAATATTTGCCATTTTTTGCCTGTGCTATTAATATATATATTGATTTAGTAATAAATATACTACCATTACATAGAGTGCAATATTTTTAGTATTCATAACTGGTTGAAATTAATGCTGCTATTACCTCAAGAAAGGAATAAATAAATATCATGTCCAAATTCCAAACTAATGCTCAAAAGGTTATTATTAACAAACACTATGAAATAAACATGTTGGGCATTATCTTTTTAAGCATGATTCCTGTAAACATAGCAAAAATCACTTTTCTCAGTCCTGACATTTCACATGATGGCTTTAAAAGAAAATACAACATACAAATCCTATCACTTCTTTTTTTGCATAGGGAATGAATCAATTATATTTTTAAATGCAGCAACCTTTCAATGAAATGTTTTCATCACATAGTACTTGTTTTCTGTATGAATTCAGAACTTTTGAGCAATAAAAGTGCTCTGCATAAGTTTATAAAATATGCTTTCTAGATTTAAAATTTAACAGAAAAATTTCCAGCCAAGTTGTAGGTATGATTTTAAAATATTATGTACATAATATATGACTACAGGAGTAAACTTCTCACTGTAGTACAACACAGTGTACAAATATGAAGCACAGTGTTTAGTATAATTTCCCTTTAGGTTTTCCTCACATTGGTGCATAAGTGGCTGACTACAACATTACACAACATGCCCCATTCTACTTGATGCATACAAAGTAGAAGAGGGATGTGAGGATAAATTTAAAGTAGAAAATGAAAATAAATGGCAAAAATACAGTGCAAATGCTTTAAACAGTGCACTTTATAAAATAGTTTGCTTTATTCATACTTTTTTATAAAGTGCAATATTACTTAAAACAGAGAGACATGTACCTTAATATTCTGCAATAACCATTAAAACAAATTGCCAGGAAAGAGCAGTGCAAATTAAAAACATACACATAGCTTAGCATGCATCTCAGATGGATCCCACAGAGTATGGGACTTTGAGTTCTTATATCTTTTTTTTTTTTTTTTAGCTTTTTAGAAAAACATTAATAATAGCAGGTTATCATCATATGTAACCACAAAATAAAAACAATAAGTTAAAATCTTCTCTCAAGAAATAAGTATATGCCACACATAAAATTCACTACAGAATCTTTTTTTGAAAACAGACCCTTTCTCTGATAAATCACTGTTTGAAGGGTGCAAATTTCAAAAACCCACATTGTCCACAAGGCAAAGCAAAAGGCATCATCACAGTATGAATCATTTCTTGTTGGCAGACGTCTGGAAAACCTGTGACTTATTCTGCAAGCAGCTCAACTCTAACCCTAATTAAATTTACAGGAACCTTTGCTCTTTCAAGAATAGTCTTGTTGGCATCATGCTAGGTTGCTAAAAAGAGTAACATGTGCTCTATTCACAGTAGCATTCTCTGTCCAGTGCTTTTGGATGAGGATAACCAAACAGGTTTTTCTGAAAAAAAACCATTAGGAGGCAGATTCCAATGAGACCAACGGGAAACATTTTTAAAAGCATAAAACATCGCCTCAGGCATATCCTGAGGGAAACAAGGTGCAATGGATCACTGTCACACTCCTACCATGCCTAAGCTATTCAGTCCGAGAACTGGAAGAGGGTCTCTGGGTTATTGCTGTCGGCAGGATTGCTGGGCTGCAGTGTCTTGGTGGGTGTAGTTTTACCATGAGAATGAGAGGAAGAAGAATGGGAACTCTCACTGGAACTGCTGCGCGTCTCTGTACTGGTGCTAGTCTTTTTCATTTTTCTTCTCTTAGCCAAAGGGGCCTTATCGACATTCTGAAGGCAAAACCCCTCTCTCTTGTATTTGTTAAAGGCCTATGGGAGAAAAAAAGGGAAACCCTGTGAAGGCAAAAGCACTGACGACGTTTTCCTAGCAGTTATGACTTATAGCAGAAGACAACTTTCCATTGGTAAATGCAGCCCCAAGTTGTTTTAAGGGAACAAAGCTTGGAAAATCTTTGTATCTAAGTCTACTGGAAGGGTGAAGTTCACCAGAAAACATTTCTGAGGGCTCTGTTTAAATCGAACTAGCTAGGCTGTCTGAGAGTCACAATTCTAATAAATCTTTGGAAGAAGTTAGTACTACATTTTAAAACAAAACAATTGACTGGAAATTCATGAAGACCATCTGTAATCTAAACCACCCCCCATTGCTTTTACTGGTTCTGTGTCTAAGATTTAAAATTCTGAACACAAAGTTCCAATGCAAGCAGACTTGATGCCTTATAAGTCTTTGTTCTTCACTTCCCATTCAGTGACAGGGTATATCCTGAACACTTACACACACACAGAAGCACAGCTCTACAGCCTCGCCCTCCCCCTCCTCCTGCAGCCTGTCTTCATGCTGCTTAGCCTAGGCTTGGACAAGGCTGCAGTTACTCCTTGTAGTTGTCACTGTGCATCCTATGCCATGAGAAGATCTGGATCATCTGACACAGATTCTTGCAGTTAATCTCTTTACCATCTCAACATTTCCAGTTTATTACTTTTTAAATCCATTTCTGCTGCTGAAGAAGCGCTATCCCTATCCCTTCTCCTTTCTCAAAATAATCCCTTTGAAGGTGATTTTCTATCTCCATAACTCATACTATACATGAATTATCTTAATGTATTTGCATCTACTTGGCACAAATGTGCATAATCCACAGTTTCTGCCACACAGTCTCAGCCTTTCAAACATATACTCTATACTTAATACCAATTAGCTTACTTCATATCCCTCCCAGTTTTAAGAATGTGTAATGTACTAAATGGCTGTGGAATGAATAGACTTTCGCATATGCCTTAGTTCCTAATGTTTATCATGGTTTTTAATAACCATGATAAACATTAGGAACTAAGGCATATGCGAAAGTTAAAGAATATGCGAAATTAAACTAAGGCATATGCGAAATTAAAGAAAATGATTTAGTTTATTTGAGAGAAAAAGTTCTATTTATCTCATCTCATGAGGTCTTTCTACAAATCAAATACATATTTTGTGGGTTAGCAGTGACTTGTCCCCTGTGGACTTTCTGTTATAAAGTGTTTATAACCGGCCGAGCACGGTGGCTCAAGCCTGTAATCCCAGCATTTTGGGAGGCCGAGGCGGGTGGATCATGAGGTCAAGAGATCGAGACCATCCTGGTCAACATGGTGAAACCCCGTCTCTACTAAAAATACAAAAAATTAGCTGGGCATGGTGGCGTGTGCCTGTAATCCCAGCTACTCAGGAGGCTGAGGCAGGAGAACTGCCTGAACCCAGGAGGCAGAGGTTGCGGTGAGCCGAGATCACGTCATCGCACTTCAGCCTGGGTAACAAGAGCGAAACTCCGTCTCAAAAAAAAATAAATAAATAAATAAATAAAGTGTTTATAACCAAGAAGCAATTTATTAAAACATACTTAAAAGTAAAAGGACACATATTATTTTAAACATGAAGTGAAGAAAATGTATCTGAGGCTACAGAGTAAAAACATTTGATTATGATTACTGCTCAAACTGCTCAACATGTGCAGAGAACAGGGCCTTACGTGGAAGGTTGCTTTCACGCAGGTATGCACGGCAGCTCCTGAAGATCCCAGAATATCCGGAGTCATCAGAGGATTTGAGGACAGCTGACTGCCGTCTTGAAGCCATTCATTGTACCTCAAGCCAGACATTTTAAGCCTTTTGTTTGGATCAACTGTGAGAAGTCCTGTGGGAATAGATATTTTTATTCTATCATTTTAAAGATGGTTTAAAAAAAAACTCAGAAATAAATCTCAATTATGTTCACATGACATGATGGTTTCTATCTGGCTTTAACCTTCTATAAAGATAATTAGATTTTCCTGTTCATTTAAATTCTTTAGTGAATACTGGATTCTAATGATAAAGCATAGTAGCCTACTTCTAGAAAGCTGCAGGCTAACTAAGTGGCTTTTCAATCAGGGGAAAAGAACCAACCAAAACAAAGTCTCCCATTGGTGACTTGGTAAGCTCCAAATGAGCAAAGCACACATAATCTACTTCGTCCATGTACCAAACATTGACTGGCCATCTTCTACAGGTCAGGAAGGGCAGTAAGGCACTAGAGATATGGAGATGGAGACATAGGGAGGAGCTATTAATAGTAGAAGACACACAGACAAAACCCCAGCTATTATAATATCAGGGACAAGTGCAATGGCAAGACACACAGGCACAGTGTGTCAGCAGGCTGGGGGAGAGTGCAGCCTAGGGAGTGCGGGCCTCCCGGAAGGTTTCTAGGAGATGAATCCTGTAGGATAAGGAGAAGTGGCTTGGGGGAGAGGAGGGCTTCAGGGATTAAGAAGAGTGTGTAAAGACACGAGGGATCTGAAAGCTCGGCACATCTGAGAAATTCAAATATCCTACACTGGCATTGCTGGTGTGAGGAGGAAGCAGCGTACACAGTATCAGGTAATGAGGAGCTCTGAATGTTAAATGCTAGGCTAAGGAGTCTCACCTGAAGCTGAGAAGGGAGGGGCTGGGCGTGGTGGCTCACGCCTCTAATCCAAGCACTTTGGAGGCCAAGGCGGGTGGATCACCTGAGGTTGGGAGTTCAAGAGAAGGGAAACCCCCTACCCAACTCCCTCCTCGCAGACCTCCACCTCCTCCCTCTGGATGAGAAGGAGGGTAAAGAGAGATAAAATACCAAAGAACTAGAATCCGTGGTCAAACGACTTGCTGTGAAGTGACTTGCTGACACCACTGACCAGGCCGTAATGAGCCCAAGGACTGGAAAGATAACTCCCTTTTCAGTTCCCAGCATCTATGCCAACTATAAACCTTGAAGTGTAGCAAAGAATGCTTTCCCTACTGGCCAGAGCCTGGCTCTGGGTCATGTCCTCCACGTTTACATGACCCAGATCCTCTCCTGGAAATACCTCTGCCAACTAATGATTTACTGCTTTTGTCTTGTGTCTGTAAGCCCCTTCCCCTGCCTATTCCCGCATGCTCTGCATATGAATTAGCAAATCAATGAAAGCCAAAGACTGTGAGGTCAGCTGCCCAGCCAATGGGCAATAACACAGTTTCACCTCTGCTTCCACTTCAGAGTTGTAAGTCCTTAAAAAGGGAAAGCTGCTGCTCCTAGGGGAGCTCAGTGGTCAAGGCATTAGCCTCCTGAGCCTCACTTCCTTTCTCAGTTCAGTGTTTGAGAGATTTGTTCCCCACAGATCCTGCTACGAAGCGAACAGAGAGTCTCCAAAGGATTTTCAGCAGAAAAGAGGCATAATCACTTTTGGATTATAGAAAAGTCCCTCTATCAATAGATGATGAAATAGATAATAGTTTAAGCTGGAGGAAGTGAGGCAAGGTGAAAGGATGCTGGAAGATCTGGGGAGAGAAATTGTGATGAGAACAAAGGCAATGGCAGGTGAATAGAAAGGAAGGGACGGCCAGGAACACTGCTGAAACTGTACGACTCTGTGACTGGCTGTGGAAGGCAAGGCAGGTGCAGGTATCCAAGAGGACACCAATGTTTCTGTTCTGGCGATGTGGCTTCTTAGCAGTGCCACTATTGACAGGAGGAAAGACGAGGAGAAGCGTGTTTTGGGGAAAGAACAGTCAAAAAGTACTGGTTTGTTTTAGATGTGTTTGACTGAGATGCTAGTGGGAGCCAAGTGCTAGTTCTTGCTAGAAATGTAGATATCATTGCTAAGGAGAATGTTCTGATAAGAAGACAATGCTGAAGAGAGTAGCCTTTTTATATTCTAAAAAACCTTTTAGAATATACATGGATTCCTTGAGTAATTAACATACATGTATGTGTAATGGGCATGATTCCACTTCAATCACTATACATCATATAAAAAATGTAAAATTTCAGCTGGGTGTGGTGGCTCATGCCACCCAGTAATCCCAGCACTTTGGGAGGCCAAGGTGGGTGGATCACAAGGTCAGAAGTTCGAGACCAGCATGGCCAATATGGTGAAACCCTGTCTCTACTAAAAATACAAAAATTAGCCAGGTATGGTGGTGGGCACCTGTAGTCCCAGCTACTCTGGAGGCTGAGGCAGGAGAATCACTTGAACCTGGAAGGCGGAGGTTGCAGTGAGCCAAAATCGCACCACTGCACTCCAGCCCGGGCAACAAGAGTGAAACTCCATCTCAAAAAAAAAAGAAAAAAAGAGAGTAACATTTCATTAGATTCTTACCTTGGATCAAATCTTTAGCTTCTTGGGATACATTCTTCCAGGCTTCTCCTTCAAAGGAGAAGTCTCCCTTTTTAATTTTCTTCATGATTTCCACTGCGCTGGTACATGTCAAACTTCGGTCATGAGATTGGAAGGGAACCTGTCCTGACAACATTGTGTACTATCAGGGAAAAAGTAACAAAACAGAATGACTAAAGATATGTTAAAGCCACTCTCTAATAATCCTAATAGTAACATCATTGGTGTAATTTACGAACTACTATGACTGGCATAATTGAGTTTAAAAGATTACATGACTTCTATCACTGAGGCAGCAAATACATCTCAAAGAGTTGTAAACCAGTGGCATGGCTTATTCTGATGTAAAGATTTAAAATCACATTTATAACTATTCAGGGCAATAAGAACAAAAATGGGTAACCCAACTGCTGCAGAAAAGATGGTATTGATGTTAACAGAAAATAGAGAGACAGCAGAATCCCTTAATAACTATGCTTTTCTATACATTTCCACCATTCTTTCCCCAGGACACGGAACCATGGTTAAGGACTTGAAAAACTTTATATAAGCATTCCCATTTGATCTGTAATTACCCGTTTTTATTTTATTTTTCTCACTGTTGTCTTAAATACAGTGAATTATCTACAGCCACCTGTTTTCATTGTAGCCATATGTTTGAAATCTATGTTTAAGATTTTTCCCCTTTAAAAAGTTAACACAATAACAAGCCAAGGTTTGTCTTTGTAGCAGAGATTGGATTTTAGAAAAGCACTCCTTTAAAATTCTTGAGGGGGGGGCAGTTTCTCTCTGCTCACTGATTTTTGGTCTTGCAGAGATGGGGGGCTGGTCATCAGTGGTGGTGGGCTGCCTGGTGTTAAGTAGCTGGTGTCCGCATATGGACCAGAGTGGACCAAAAGACGGCACCGCCAAACAGTATGAAAAGGGACCGGTGGTGTCAGCAGGAGCCTGGGCTGAGAGAAGCATGTTCATCATGGCGCTTAGGAAGGGACACAGAGGGGAGGCTCAGTGTCAACCCCAACCCTTATTAGGAAGCATGGAAGCCACTTCTAGGACACTCCAGTGATCTAGAAACAATATGCCATCTTTGTTTTCTGGTCATGTGTCTGAAAAGTAGGCTCACCTCACAACGGCAAGACAGTGAAGCAGCTCTTACACACTTGCTCTCAGAAAAGATGGAAACTCCTAGACAGGCTAATACAAATAACATAAAAAGGACAAGGAGATCCAATAGGTATGTGACAAAGAAACTATGAGTAAGAAGGATGGAGAAGCAGGAATAAGACCCAGATGCAGAGGTGGAGAAACTTGACAACTCCGAGGTTACAAGAGGCTAGAAGGTTTAGGCAAATTTGGATTTTCTGAAATAGAAAATTGTGCCTGAGAAGAATAAAAACTATATGCATGAGAATGTGCAGAGTTTGAAAACAGAAGACATGGAGAAAGAACCTTGGTTCCTAATCTGGAGCAACCTAACAAGAAAGACTAATTGCTCTAAGAAGGGCAATGTCAGAACATCTGTAGAATACAGACAAAATACCCTAAAACCTTGATATAGCTTCAAGGCAGGCTTCGACTAGGTCTGAGTGAGCCAGTCCACAGGCTGGCAGTAACTGTCCAAGATTAGGCTGGAGTCTCATAACTGATGCTGTGCCTCCACCTGCCCCTCACCTGACTTCTTGCCTCCTGAATCCTTCATGCAGACACCAGAGTAAGTCATGTAACTTAAATCTTACATCTCCCTGTTCAAATCCCTTCACTGGCTTCTTTCAGTCTCTGACTCTTGCCTCTCTTGTTCCGCCTCAGTTTCTGCAGTTCCCCATATTCCAATCCTGTGTTCCCCACAAACAGTTCTTGGGCCTCTGGGACTTTCCACATGCTGATGGTCTCCTTAGAATGCCATTTTATTTGTCCAGCTGGCAAAGTACCAAGCATCCTTGGATGCCTAGGGTGTAACCTTTCAGTCTGGGTAACTGGGAACTCTGCAGTCCTCTACTCCAGAGAGAAGACATGTGGCACAGAAGCAGGGGAAATGAGCATTAGGGTCACACCTGGCTGGAAACAACTGCTTTTTCAATTACTAGCTTTGAGACAGGCAAATTCATTAACTTCTCTTAGACCATTTCTTCATGGGCAAAAGTATCAAGTCATATATAAGGCTATATGAAATCACATACCTAGTATTGTATCTGACATACAGTAGGTGCTCAGCAAATGGTTAATCAGTTTGTCTCTTAAGGCTTCCCCTCTATGGAAAGAACCCTTTCCTTATCCTCCACTCCTGTATCCACAGAACTGGGGGCCAATATCTACACAGCCACTGAATTGGTATGCACACCTGTAGATGCCTTATCACTTTGTGGGGTAACTCAATACAACTGCTCATCTTGCTAAACCATGAGCTCTCTAGAAGCAGAACTAGGTCTTATGTATCACTCTATCCCCTGAACCTCGCATAGTCCCAGAGTTTGCTATCCCAATATCATTATTTTCTGAATAAGAACTCTTTAAGAATACTTAAGACAGGGATATGACAGACTGTACTGTGGTCTTGATTAAACAGAGGAATGCCACCAAATGACAGCTCTAATGAGTCTGTGGAACTTGTGTCACATGTATTCCAGACCCCCTCCTCTTCCTCAGATGCCAGGAATTCAGCTCCATTCCCCCTTCTTTCTACAATCCTATTTCCCTGACACTTGCTACTGAACAGAATGTAGTTTCCCCAGGTCTTGCCTTTCTAGCTGCAAGTTTACCCCCCGAAACATGGCACAAAAGTTCTCCTAACATCTATGAGGAAGCAAGGAAAGGAAAGGAGAGCAAAATTAGTCCTGTTAATGTGATAAGCATCATTATAGGGTATTTTCCTGATCCCCCAGAAGTGGAATGATATAATTCTCATTCTGCAGAGCAGAAAACTGGGCATGGAAGTCAGGTTAGTAGCCTGCCCAAGATCCAGCCTGAAAGAGGAACTTAGCAGTGGTGGTGGAGACAGTGCTAACGGTAGTAACAGAGGGAGCTAATGTTTACGGACTGCTTTCTTTGTGCCATGCTCTGTTCTAAGTACTCTATTTGTATTAGTTGGTTTAATCCTCACAACAATCCCATGAAGTAGGTACTATTATCATCCCTATTTTCCCAAAAAGGAAAGTCTTAATAACGTGCCTAAGCTACATTACTAGTAGGTGGCAGTGGCAGGATGTGAATCCTAACAGTTCGTCCCCAGAGTCCAAATTCAGTGTTTGACAGTAAATCCTACATTTGTTTTACTAATCCTTATTCAGAAGTCATGAAGTTCCAGAACTTTAACATCATCATCTTGATATTCATTTCCTGGTAAACATGTCTACAAGCCATTCTAATTTTATTTTGGGCACCTTTCTTAGAGGGTGATACACCCTAAGCCCTATTGCCATAACCCTGTACTACACAGTTCTTTTGTTTTCTTCCTGCTCTTTTCTCAGACTGATTTTTTTAAAAAACAAATGTTTATTTAGACATAACATGCATAGAGTTAAGTGCCAAATACTAGGTGTACAGCTTACTGACATCCCAAAATAATACCTGTAACCCAGCACCCATATCCAGAAACAACATTCCCAGCATTCTAGAAGCTCCTCTCTTAGGGAGCACAAAACCTGATGGAGGCCAGGAGTGGTGGCACACGCCTGTAATCCCAGCACCTTGGGAGGCTGAGGCAGGAGGCTCAGTGGTAACAGTAATACAAGGCAGGAGGCTAGGGGGTTCAAGATAAGCCTGGGCAGTGTAGCAAGATCCCCATCTCTACAAAAAATAAAAGTAGCCAGGGGCAGTGGCACACACCTGTAGTCCTAGCTACTTAAGAGGCTGAGCCAGAAGAATTACTTGGGCCAGGAGTTCGAGGCTGCAGTGAGCAATGGAGTGAGACCCTCCTGTGGTCTACTAAAAAAAAATCCCCAAACCAAAAAACTTGGAGAAGAAATTACTGCCATGGGAATACTCATCTGAGACTCAGAATTCAACTTTCTGGCAGATACCTGGAGTCGGTGCTGGCAGCTGAAATGGCTCCTTGAGGCTTGGACACATAGTATGGGGTAAATTAGATGAGATGCTGAACTTCCTTGGCACAGTACTAAGGAAGCAGCTCAACAGCTAAGGAAAGTGAATGACTGCTGGAAGAGATGGAACAGCTAAGGAAAGTGAATGACTGCTGGAAGAGATGAACAGCTAAGGAAAGTGAATGACTGCTGGAAGAGATGAACAGCTAAGGAAAGTGAATGACTGCTGGAAGAGATGAACAGCTAAGGAAAGTGAATGACTGCTGGAAGAGATGGAACAGCTAAGGAAAGTGAATGACTGCTGGAAGAGATGAACAGCTAAGGAAAGTGAATGACTGCTGGAAGAGATGAACAGCTAAGGAAAGTGAATGACTGCTGGAAGAGATGAACAGCTAAGGAAAGTGAATGACTGCTGGAAGAGATGAACAGCTAAGGAAAGTGAATGACTGCTGGAAGAGACCATATAAGGCTTGAGAACCTACTATCTGCCAATGCTCCCAGGGAGGGCTTAGACACAGTCCTGTCACTGAGGCAGTAAGGAACATACTGGCGAGAGGAGGACTGTGAAGAGAAGTTTGGTGATGGCTGTTCACAGTAGGCCAGGATTGACAGTGGAAGCAGTTGCCATAGAACTGAGCTATCTAGCATCAATGGGATGGTGGGGTTTCGGCACAGCAGAGACCAGGTGGCCTCACTTAACCATCAGTGGCAATAAAGCAAGGCTGGGCAGACAATCACGATGCCTTAACTTGGAGGGATTTGCAGCTCTGGCTGACAGTGAGGGCAAGGCAGATGGAAAGATGACTAATGTTGCTTGACTTGTTGAATGTTTCTTTCACTGATAAATAGAAAGGCTGGTGTCAGCCACTAAATGGAAGAAGTCAGTGTCCCTCACCCTCACCCAGTTTCTCAATCTACACCAGTTCACAGGCCCACAATTCTTGATTAATGGGGAAAACAGATTCCTTTGAAGAAGGGACTTAAAATGCCACAGCAATTATAGGTAGTAGAGTTCCCCAATTTTTCCACAGAGGGACCTGTGGCCACTTGCCAAGGTATACTAAAAAAGGGAAAAACCCAGGCTTTTATGGGACCTACTTGGGGTCTAAGCACTGACATCAGGGGACCCCAAAACATTCTAATGATCCTCTGGTGGGAATAGGACTTGTTTACACAGATTACAGATGAAGTTTTGGCCGAAGTTCATTTTGCAGTGCTTAGTACTGTCATGGTGCTCACATTGGTTCCCCGGCTTGTGGAGCAAGAGCCATGATGGGAAGAAGTACCAAGTGGAAGCCCCTGAGGCTGTCTCCGGCCAAGATCTTAAGTCACAAGCAAAACCTCTCATCTGAGAGATTAATATCACAATTAACTGATGAATACAAGGGTGGTAGGCCCCATCACATTCTCATTCAATTTGGCCCCTGCCAAAACCAGAGGGATTGTGGTGAATGATGGAGGACGACCAAAACCAAGTCAGCTGGGACCCCAAATTGCAGCTGCCATGCTGAATGTGGTACAAATTGATATGGCTTCTGGTATGGATAAGCACTATTAATCTGGTCAATGGATTCTTCTTGATTCCCATCAACAGGAAAGACTGAAGCAGGAGTTTTTACACAGCAAAGACTGCATTCAACTGCCTTGTCAACTGCCTTTACAAGGCTGTATTAACTTTCCTGCTCTGTGTTATAACATAGTCTGTTAGGACCCAGATCATCTTGACATTCTGAAGAACCCCATGCTGGTTCTCTACATTGATTTCTTCATTAAATGAGACATAATAAGCAGGAACTAGTAAGTATCCTAAATGCCCTATGAGCCATTTGCATGCCAGAGGATGAGACAATAACAGCACTAAGATTCAGGGGACTGCCACATTAGTAAAGATCTGAGGGCTTCAGTGGTCAAGGGCATAATGAAACATTCTCTTCTAAAAGACAACCTACTGTACCTTGTACCACTAAGAAAGAGGAATAGAACTTAGCGGGCTTCTTTGCATTTTGGAGGTGGCATATGTTGGATTTGAGAATACTGCTCCAAGAAATTTATCAAGTGACTTGAAAGGCTACCCGTTTCAAGTGGGGCCTACCATAGGCTTTGCTATAGGTCCAATCCTGCCAATTAGCAGGACGTTACTTGGGCCATAGGATTCAGTTGCTCTGATTGTAGTAGAGGTATCTGTGAAAGATGAAGCTCTCTCACAGCCATAATAGCAGAACCTCAGAGCAGATCTGAAGTATTCTGGTTCGAGGTGAGGCCTTTGTGGCAGGTAACTATTCTCCAAATAACAGCTCCTGAGATGTTACCAGACCCTGGCAGGCTCTGAGTGCCTGAACGAGCGATACCAAGAGCAGTGTATCACATGCTAAGATTAGCATAAGCCTTGATTCACAAATGCAGGGAGGTACAGCACCAAACCAATGCACTATGGAAATGGTACACTTGGAGTCTGTCCTAGGCAGTTCAGAAGGCATGAGTAAATGACACGCTTACATGCATGTGACCTGTCTTGGTTGCACTAACATTTCTTCCTTAACTCACACTATAGCCTCATTGAAGGAGGTTCCCTATGATCAGCTGATAAGCCTGGTTGACAGATGGTTCACTTAAGTACAGCTGGCCTGTAGAACATGACAGGCTCAGCAAAGATACCAGCTGGCTCAGGATAATACCTTGTGGGGTTAGGGTGCTGTCTCTGAGAGCTGTGCTGAACCAATGGCTGATGGGTCCAGGTCCTCCATATCTAGATTCTATGGGTACATGACCCACTTACAGAACTCATGCTTCCTGGCTCTGCTCAGAAGTCTGCTACATGAGTTCAAGTGATCAACTGCACTGGGTAACAACATACGGCCAGCCCAGTAGTACATGCTCTGCTCTTTTCCTCACTCCTGCACCCTTGGGATTACGCTCCTTAATAACATAATATGACATAAGTATTAGCTTCAGGTTTCACTTTCTGGGGAACACAGAATAGAATATCTTTCTCTCTGCTCCTAATTTTTTATTGACTTAAAATACGTTTAACAAAATGTACCATGTTAACCATTTTTAAGTGTATAGTTCAATGGATTAAATATTTTCATGGTATGCAACCATCATCACCATCCATCTCCAGAACTCTTTTCACCTTGTAAAACTAAAACTTTCATTAAATAATAACTCCCCATTCTCCCTTCCCCCACAACCCCTGGCAACCACCATTTTACTTTCTGTGCCTATGATTTTGAATACTCCTAAGTAACTTTTGAACATACAGTATCTTTTTGTAACTGGCTTCTTTCATTCAGCATAATATCTCTAATAATCATCTATGTTGTAGTATATGTAAGAATTTCCTCCCTTTTCAAGGCTGAATAATATTCCAGTGTACGTATATAGCACATTTTGCTTGTCTCTCATCTATTCATGGAAACTTGGATTGCTTCCACATTTTAATTCTGTATGTGTCCATTAGATCTAGTTGGTTAAGTCTTCTATTTCTTTACTTATCTTCTGTCCGGCTGTTTTAGCCATTATTGAGAGTGGGGTACTGAAGTCTCCAATAATTATTACAGGATTGTCTACTTCTCACTTCGGTTGTCAGTTTTTGCTTCATATACTTTACTGGTCTGTCATTAGGCATACAAGTGTTTGTTATGTCTTCTTGTTGAATTTGATCTTTTATTAACATGAGGACCCTCTGACCCTTTGTCTTTTGTAAAGCTTTTTTTTTTTTTCAACAAGAGCTTGCTTTGTTGCCAAGGTTGGAGTATAGTGACATAATCATGACTCAGTGCAGTCTTGACCTCCCAGGCTCAAGAGATCCTCCCATCCCAGCCTTCTGAGTATCTGGGACTCCAGGCACATGCTACTACATCTGGCTAATTTTTAAATTTTTTGTAGAAATGAGGTCTCACTATGTTCTCCAGGCTCATCTCAAACTCCTGGACTTAAGTGATCCTCCTGCCTCCAAAGTGCTAGGATTACAGATGTGAGTTACTATGCCCAGCCTCTTATAAACTTTTTTGATTTAAAGTCTATTTAGTGGCTGAGAGTGGTGGCTCATGCTTGTAATCCCAGCACTTTGGGAGGCTGAGGTGAGCAGATTGCTTGAGGCCAGAAGTTTGAGACTAGTGTGGCCAATATTATGAAACACCATCTCTACTAAAAATACAAAAATTAGCTAGGTGTCATGTATGCACCTGTAATCTCAGAGACTTGGGAGGCTGAGGCATGAGAATCGCCTGAACCCAGGAGGTAGAGGTTGGAGTGAGCTGAGATTGTACCACTGCACTCCAGCTTGGGCCACAGAGCAAGACTCTGTCTCAAAAAAAAAAAAAAAAAAAAAAAGTCTATTTTAGTGTAGTTACTCCCAATCTCTTTTTGGTTTGTTTGCTTGTTTGTTTTTGAGACAGAGTTTCACTCGTTACCCAGGCTGGAATACAATGGCACAATCTTGGCTCACTGCAACCTCTGCCTCCTGGGTTCAAGTGATTCTCCTGCCTTAGTCTCCCAAGTAGCTGGGATTACAGGTATGCGCCACCATGCCTGGCTAATTTTTGTATTTTTTTGAGACAGAGTTTCGCTCTTGTTACCCAGGCTGGAGTGCAATGGCGCGATCTCGGCTCACTGCAACCTCTGCCTCCTGGGTTCAGGCAATTCTCCTGCCTCAGCCTCCTGAGTAGCTGGGATTACAGGCATGCGCCACTGTGCCCAGCTAATTTTTTGTATTTTTAGTAGAGACAGGGTTTCACCATGTTGACCAGGATGGTCTTGATCTCTTGACCTTGTGATCCACCCGCCTTGGCCTCCCAAAGTGCTGGGATTACAGGCGTGAGCCACCGCGCCCGGCCCTAATTTTTGTATTTTTAATAGAGACGGGGTTTCGCCATGTTGGCCAGGCTGGTCTTGAACTTCTGACCTCAAGTGACCCACCTGCCTAGGCTTCCCAAAGTGTTGGGATTATTGGTGGGGGAGTTACTGCACCCAACCCTGATCTCTTTTGGTTACTATTTGCAAGGAGTATCTTTTCCGATAGTTTTACTTTCAACTATTTGTGTCTTTGGATCTAAAGTGATTCTTTTGCAGACAGTATATAATTAATCATGTTTTTAAATCCATTATGCCAATCTTTGTCTTTTGATTAGAGAGTTTAATCCATTTGCATTTAAAGTAATTATTGGTAAAAAGGAAATAACTTCTGTCATTTTGCTATCTGTTTTCTATATGCATGATAGCTTTTTTTTGTCCTTCAGATTCTGCATTACTGCCTTCTTTTGTGTTCAGTTTATATTTTGTAATAAGACATTTAAATTCCTTTCTCCATTCTTTTTGTATATATACATTTTTTCCTTTTTTTTTAAATTATACTTTAAGTTCGGGGGTACGTATGCAGAACGTGCAAGTTTGTCACATAGGTATACACGTGCCATGGTGGTTTGCTGCATCTATCACCCCGTCATCTACATTAGGTATTTCTCCTAATGCTATCCCTCCCCTAGTCCCCACCCCGACAGGCCCTGGTATATGATGTTCCCCTCCCTCTGTCCATGTGTTCTCACAGTTCAACACCCACTTATGAGTGAGAACATGCAATGTTTGGTTTTCTGTTCTTGTGTCAGTTTGCTGAGAATGATGGTTTCTAGCTTCATCCATGTCCCTGCAAAGGACATGAACTCATCCTTTTAATGGCTGTATAGTATTCCATTGTGTAGATGTGCCACATTTTCTTTATCCAGTCTATCACTGATGGACATCTGGGCTGGTTCCAAGTCTTTGCTATTGTGAACAGTGCAGCAATAAACATACGTGTGCATCTGTCTTTATAACAGAATGGTTTATAATCCTTTGGGTATATACCCAGCAACGGGATTGCTGGGTCAAATGGTATTTCTAGTTCTAGATCCTTGAGAAATCACCAGTCTTCCACAATGGTTGAACTAATTTACACTCTCATCAACAGTGTAAAAGTGTTCCAATTTCTCCACATCCTCTCCTCCAGCATTTATTGTCTCTTGATTTTTTAATGATCTCCATTCTAACTGGTGTGAGATGGTATATCAGTGTGGTTTTGACGTGCATTTCTCTAACGACCAGTGATGATGAGCTTTTTTTCATGTTTGTTGACTACATAAATATCTTATTTTGAGAAGTCTCTGTACATATCCTTTGCCCACTTTTTGATGGGGTTGTTTTTTTCCTGTAAATCTGTTCAAGGTCTTTGTTGATTCTGGATATTACACTTTGTCAGATGGGTAAATTGCAAAAATTTTTTCCCATTCTGTTGGCTGCCAGTTCACTCTAATGATAGTTTCTTTTGCTGTGCATAAGTTCTTTAGTTTAATTAGATCCCATTTGTCTATTTTGGCTTTTGTTGCCATTGCTTTTGGTGTTTTAGTCATGAAGTCCTTGCCCATGCATATGTCCTGAATGGTTCTGCCTAGGTTTTCTTCTAGGGTTTTTATGCTGTCAGGTCTTATGTTTAAGTCTTTAATCCAGAGTTAATTTTTTTAATAAGGTGTACAGAAGGGATCCAGTTTCAGCTTTCTGCATATGAGTAGCCAGTTTTCCCAACACCATTTATTAAATAGGGAATCCTTTCCCCATTGCTTGTTTTTGTCAGGTTTGTTAAAGATTAGATGATTGTAGATGTGTGGCATTACTTCTAAGGCCTCTGTTCTGTTCCATGGGTCTATATCTCTGTTTTGGTACTTGTATATATTCTATAGCTATTTTCTTTGTGGTTCCCAAGAGATCACATTTAATATCCTAAAGTTATAACACTCTAACTTGAATTTATACCAGTTTAACTTTAATAATGTATAAAAACCTCTTCTCTTCTAACAGTTCTACCCAACCTCTTCTGGTTGTTTACAGTACAAAATTACCTCTTTATACACTGTGTGCCCCCAAACAAACTGATAATTCTTTTAAATGCATTCCTCTTATGTCACATAGAAAACAAACAGTGAAGTTGTAAACTGTTGTTACAGTAATGATAGCTTTTTACAACTGGCATGTATTTACCTTTATTGACATCTTTATTTCTTCATAGAGCTTTGAGTTAACTATCTAGTGTCCTTTCTTCTCACCCTGCAGGACTCCCTTGAGCATTTCTTATAGGGCAGCATTAGTGGTAATGAAGTAATGAACTCCCTCAGCTTTTTATGGATCTAGCAATGTATCTGAACTTCTCCCTCACCTTTGAAGAACAGTTTTGCCAGAGATAGGATTCTTGGTGGTTTTTTTTTCCTTCTTTCCTTTTAGTGCTGTGAATGTATCAGTCCACTGCCTTCTGGTCTCCAAACTTTCTAATGAGAAATCTGCTGATGATCTAACTGAAGACCATTTGAATGTGTGGAATCACTTTTCTCTTGTTGCTTTCAAGCTTCTATCTATCTATCTATTTTTATTTTATTTTATTTTATTTTAGAGATGGAGTCTCATTCTGTCACCCAGGCTGGAATGCAGTGGTGTGATCTCAGCTCACTGCGACCTCTGCCTCTCAGGTTCAAGCAATTCTCATGCTTCAGCCTCCTGAGTAGTGGAGATTACAGGTGCATGCCACAACACCCTGCTAATTTGTGTAGTTTTAGTAGAGACAGGGTTTCACTATGTTGGTCAGGCTGGTCTTAAACTCCTGACCTCAAGTGATCCACTTGCTTCAGCCTCCCAAAGTGCTGGGATTACAGGTGTTTCATTATAATGTGTTTCAGCATGGGTCTCTTTCAGTTAGTCTTACTTGAAGTTTGTTGAGTTTCTTAAATGTTTATATTGTCTTTCATCAAAACTGGAATATTCTCTGCCAAAACTAATTTCCAATAGACTATTTCTTTCAATATTTTCTCTGTCCCTTTCTATCTCTGCTTCTTCCAAAACTCCCACAATGCATATGTTGGTCCTCTTGATGGCATCCTACAGTTCCCTTAGGCTCTGTTCACTTCTTTTTTCCATTTTCCTTTCTGTTCCGCACATGCAATAATTTTAGTTGTCCTAACTTCACTGATTCCTTCTTCCACCTACCAAATCTGCCTTTGAAACCCTCTACTGAATTTTTCATTTCAGTTATTGTGCTTTTCAGCTCCAGAATTCCTTTTCATTTTCTTTTCAGATTTTCTGTCTCTTTACTGTTATTTCCATTTTGTTCATACATCTTGTCTTGATACTCCTTTAGGTCTTTTGATGTCTTTAACACAGTTGTTTTAAGTTTTTTCTAGTCAAATTTACCACGAGGCCTTTTTTCATGGACAGTTTCTATTTATTTATTTATTTATTTTTCTTTGAGTGGGCCATACATCCCTGTTTCTTTGTATACCTTATGATTTTTGTTGAAAATGGGACCTTGAACTTAATGATGTGGTATTTCTGGGAATCAAAATTCTCCTTCCCTAGGGTTTGCTTTTTTTTTAAACTTGTTATTGTTTATTGCTTTTTGTTTTTTGATTGTTATAGGTTGTCTCTGAGCCAAGGAGCAGCATGAAGTACAAACTGAAGGTCTTCTCAGGTCTTTGATGAGCCTGTGGCTTTGCCTGGGCATGCTTGGTAACTTTCTAATTTTCCCTATATAAGTAGTTGCTTTTGAATGTCTGGCTCCCAAAGGGAAAAAGGAGAAAAATGAAGAGGGGGAAAAAGGAGGACTGGTCCTTTAAGTACCCCTGAAAATCACTTCATCCAGAGGAGGAGTGGCTTGCAGTAATGGTGGCAGGCACAACAATGACCACTGCTTCTTTGTACCTCTATAATGAGAAACAGCAATTACAGCAATTCAGATCACAGATCCTTTGTATTTAGAGGACAAAGTCCTTCTTGCCCATCCTGGCTCCTAAAAGCTGTGTGTCAGTTGTTTTAGGAATATGTGCATAGCTGTCTGCTACAGGGTTGAGGGTGGGGAATGGGTAGCTCCTATAAGTTGAGCATCCCTAACTCATAAATTTGAAATCCAAAATACTCCAAAAACAAACTTTTTGAGCACCAACATACTCAATGGAAATGCTCACTGGAGCACTTTGCATTTTGGATTTTCAGATTAGGGACGCTCAACCAGTAAGTATTCTGCAAATATTCCAAATCCAAAATACTTCTGGTCCCAAGCATTTCAAATAAGGGATATTCAACCAATACTCTGCTAAGGGCTAAAACTGACCAAAATTAACTGCACTTTATGTCCAAGCCTTCCTCTGGAAGTTGAAAACCTTCAATTAACTTCAGAGTTCCAAAACAGTTACGTCAGAGAGATTGTGCCACTGCAACTGATGGTGAGACAGATTCCTGGTGCTTCCTACTGCACTTGTCTTTCCAGCATCCTCTCTTTAAAATATCCTTCTATTGTTGATGAATATTGGGCTGTTTCCAGTGTGGGGAATTTAGAATCATGCTGTTATACATCTTCTTATACATATCTTTGTTACAGAAATATACATATTTCTGTTGGATATATTCCTGAATTGGAATTGCTAGGTTATTTGGTCTGCATATGTTCAGTAGATACTGCCAAATAGTTTTCCAAAGTCTGCTGTACTTCTCTGTCCTGCCCTACTTCCTAGCAGGTATATTTGTGGCTAAATATAGGAGAGCAGGGCAAGGAGCGGTGGTTCACACTTGCAATCCCAGAACTTTGGGAGGCTAAGGTGGCGGATTGCTTGAGTCCAGGAGTTTGAGACCAGCCTGGGCAACATGGCAAATCCCTACTTCTACAAAAAATACAAAAATTAGCTGGGCATGGTGGTGTGTGCCTGTAATATCTACTGAGGATACTGAGGCAAGAGGATCATCTGAGCCTGGGAGGTTGAGGCTGCAGTGGGCCACAAACGTGCAATGGCACTTCAGCCTGGGCAACAAACAAAGCAGGAGAAAGAAGAAAGAAAGAAAAGAGAGAGAGAGAGAGAGAGAGAGAGAGAGAGAGAGAGAGAGAGAGAGAGAAAGGAGGGAGGGAGGGAGGGAGGAAAGAAAGAAAGAAAAGAGCGAGAGCGAGAGAAAGAAGGAAAGAAGGAAAGAAAAAGAAAAAGAAAGAAAGGAAAGAAAGAAAGAAAAGAAAGAAGGGAGGGAGGGAGGGAGGGAAAGAAGGAAGGAAGGAAGGAAGGAAGGAAGGAAGGAAGGAAGGAAGGAGGGAAGGAGAGCGAGAGTGAGAGAGAGAGAGAAAGAAGGAAAGAAAGAAGGAAAGCAAGCAAGCAAGCAATCTCTATAACTAAAGGTTTTCTGCTTTCTGACATATTAATAATGCAACAGATTATTGGGTGAAAAACCTGACTTTCCAACTTTGGAAGTATTGAAGAGGAAATTGGTGATGATAGAGAAGATCTCTTTTCTGGAAGAGGTAGAATTAAACAAACTTTAGGATCCTCTCAGTTCCAAGCTCTTAAAATTTTAGTTGATTATCTAGCAATCAATTTATGTTAAGGATAATTTTGTATCTGTAAATTGTTTGCAAACAGTGTAGCAAGGTATAGGGATATATCCACATAAAGATATGTATCATATATGTGTGTCTGTATATATGTATTGTACATGTTCACATTACATACATACACACAGAGAGGATGCACACTAGAGATAATTAGAGAGAAAGAAAAAGCAAATGCAGCAAAATGTCAGATGTTCACA
This sequence comes from Callithrix jacchus, assembly GCF_049354715.1. NCBI lineage: Eukaryota > Metazoa > Chordata > Mammalia > Primates > Cebidae > Callithrix > Callithrix jacchus. The sequence continues at coordinate 125,743,409 of NC_133509.1, forward strand.
GTATTATTCTCTTTTATTTTCTCTAGCTTTAAAATTTTCAAAATAATATTTTGAGAAAAAAATTTTAAAATAAGGTCCCAAGAATAAAACACTTAGAGAAAATATTTTAAACAAAATTTTATGACACCTCACAGGAATGTTATATCTTATCCTGCTTTCTCTAAACACTGGGGCTGTGGACTGAACGTCTGTGTCCTCCCCCCACCCACTGGGGATTCATATGTGAAGCCCCAGCTCTCCATGTGACTGTATTTGGAGACAGGGCCTTTAGGGAGGTAATTAAGGTTAAATGATGTTATAGGGGTAGGCCTCTGATCCAAGAGAATTAGTGTCCTTAAAGGGACAGACACTTTCTCTTTGTGAGGGTACAGACCAAGGAAAGGCTATATGTACACACAGCAAGCAGGTGGCCATCTGTAACCCAAGGAGAGGGCCCTCACCAGACACCAATCCTGCTGGCACCTAGATCTTAGACTACGCAGCATCAAGAACTGTGAGAAAATAAATTTCTGTTGTTCGAGCTGCCTAATTTGTGGTATTCTGTTACAGCAGCCTAAGCAGATTAATATACCATGTAAGCTCTATTTTTATTAAAGTCCTATACATTTCAGGCAGGGATTGTATATCCATAGGGTATAATGGGTTATAATCAAAACCTCATAATACTACATGATGTATCTTCCTGGAGTATTTATTTTATTCAGTGGGGACAATATAATTTGTTTTCATATTAAAATTTCTACACGCATGTTTATTAGATGTAAAATACAAAACTTCTATTTATTTTGAAAACAAATCAGGAGACTTGAAATAAATTTTGTGCTTGTCATGGGATAATTCAGCCTTTGTATCTAGATATGCATTCATTTATATGGAAAAGTTAGCAGAGCACTCCTTCTTTCTGATAGTTTAATGAAAATATTAATTTCGTTCATTTTAATCTGTATTTTATCATGTACCTCTAAAAAAGCAAGGACTTTTGTTTTTTGGAGACAGGGTCTTGCTCTGTCACACAGTCTGAAGAGCAGTGGCGTGATCACAGCTCACTGCAGTCTTAACCTCTGGACTCAAGTGATCCTCTCACCTCAGCCTTCCAAGTAGCTGGGACTACAGGCATGAGCCATCATGCCCAGCTAATTAAAAAAAAACTGGGGGACTAGGGCGGTGGCTCATGCCTGTAATCCCAACACTTTGGGAGGCTGAGGTAGGCAGATCACCTAAGGTCAGGAATTTGACCAGCCTGGCCAACATGGTGAAACACTGTCTCTACTAAAAATATAAAAAATTTAGCCAGGCATGGTGGTGGGCACCTGTAATACCAGCTACTTGGGAAGCTGAGGCAGAAGAACTGCTTGAACCCAGGAGATAGAAGTTGCAATGAGCCGACATGGTGCCACTGCACTCCAGCCTGGGCAACAGAGTGAGACTGACTAAAAAAAGAAAAATTTAATTTTTTTTTCTTCTAGAGATCGGATACCACTCTGTTGCCCTGGCTGGTCTTGAGCTCCTGGGATTAAGCAATCTTCCTGCCTTGGCCTCCCAAAGTGCTGGGATTACAGATGTGAGCCACTGTGGCTGGCCATAAAAGGCAAGCACTTTCAAAACCACAACTTCAACACCAGTATCACATCTAAAAAAACTTAGTGGTAATTTCTTTGTATCATTCAATTTTATTCAAATTTCTAATCAATGTTCAAATTTCCCTGGCTGTAGTATATAAATTAGATCGACATGAATTACATTTAATTTGAATTTAATAAATAGAACTTAAATTAAGCTAGGCACTGTGGTTCATGTCTGTAATCCAAGCATTTTGAGAGGCCAAGGCGGGAGGATCACTTGAAGCTAGAAATTTGAGACCAGCCTGTGCAACAAAGCAAGACTTCATTTCTATTAAAAAAAAAAAAAAATTAGGTGGGGTATGGTGGCACGTGCCTGTGATCCCAGCTACTCAGAAGGTTGAGGTAGGAGGATCGCTTGAGCCTCCAGTGAGCTATGATGGAGCCACTGCACTCCAGCCTGGGTGATAGAGGGAGAGACTCTGCCACAAAAAAAAAAAAAAAAAAAAAATCTAAATTAGAAAGTGCTTCAATCAGGATTTCAGTAAGATGCAAACATTGTTTCTTATATGTCTTTTCATCTATAAGTTCTCAGGTACCTTTTCTTACCATTTATCTGTTGAAGAAACCGGGTTGTTTGTTCAGTAGAACTTCCCACAGACTGGATATTGTGATTATACTCTGTTATATCATTTAGCCTGATTTTCTGTCCTATTTTTCTTAAAAATTGACAATTAGATCTAGAGAGAAGCACAGCTTCCATCCACGTCATTTCACAAAGTTATTTCTATAGTTAAGGAATTCAGAGGCTCCAAAATACCTTGCTGCATGTTTAAGACTGCCTTTTAGAACCTTCAAGAGCTTGATGGACATAACTGGCCTTGTACAAGAGAAAAGAGATTCCTAAAAATGAAAGTCTCTTTTTTATTTAGATTAATTTTTAAGACATGCTACCAATAAAAATGTCATCAATTTAAGTCCTTCAACAAAACTCAGACCTACAAGTCAGTTTATTTTTGTTTAAAATGTTATTCAGAAATATGTAAGTTTAGTTTGAAAATTATAAATGATGACTGAAAACTGATGAGATAAAAACTACATAAAACTTAAAAATAAAAGAACCACCATCCTGCAGGGACAAGTGACTAGTCATCGGGGAGAAACAACTGGCATCAAAATAAATCCCAAATTGAAGCATAAAAGTAAAATATAATAATTGTAGAGAAAAATTTAGGAGAGTATTTTTATAATCTTGGGCGGAGTGACAATCTGACATCAAAGACAAGTATCATAAAGAAAAAGACTGACATATCTTAGTACATAGACATTTAAGAATCTTCTCTGTCTAAACTTCTCTAAAAACAAAATCAAAAATCCCATATTACCATATACAGTTTTTTGGGTTTTTTTTTGAGACGGAGTCTTGTTCTGTCACCAGGCTGGAGTGCAGTGGCGCAATCTTGGCTGACTGCAACCTCCGCCTCTTGGGTTCAAGTGATTCTTCTGCCTCTGCCTCCCGAGTAGCTGGGATCACAGGCATGTGCCACCATGCCCGGCTATTTTTTGTATTTTTAGTAGAGATGGGGTTTCACCATGTTGGCCAGGATGGTCTCGATCTCTTGACCTCATGATCCGCCTGCCTTGGCCTCCCAAAGTGCTGGGATTACAGGTGGGAGCCACCGCCATATACAGTTTTAAAACAAGTGACACACCAGAAAAAACATTTGCAGTATTAATGTCAAAGAATGAAAGTCTTTAATCGAGCTATAAAATGCAGTAAGAAAAATCTCCCCATAGGAAAATGGATAAAGCTCATAAAGATCAATTCATAAAAGAGGTTGGGCACGGTGACTCACATCAGTAATCCCAGTACTTTGAGAGGCTGAGGCAGGTGGGTCACCTGAGGTCAGGAGTTCGAGACCAGCCCAACCAACATGGTGAAACCCCAACTCTACTAAAAATACAAATATTCTAGGCATGGTAGTGCGCACCTGTAATCCTACCTACTTGGGAGGCTGAGGGAAGAGAATTGCTTGAACCCAGGAGGTGGAGGTTGCAGCGAGCCAAGATCATGTCACTGCACTCCAGCCTGGGCAACATGGCAAGACTCCATCTCAAAAAAAAAAAAATAATAATAATTAAAATAAAAGAGAAAATATAAATGTTCAAATGCATGAAGAGATGATCAACCTAAATATTCATCAAAGAAATGCATGCAAATTATCACAATGGGATAGCATTTCAGATGAAAACTAACAGCCAATGTACTCCCATACAGTTGATGAGAACATAATCTGGTAAATCTTTTAGAAGGAAATCTAGGCACACATGTTAAAAGAAACTTGTGTATACCCTTCTCCTGGGAATCTATCCTCAGGAAACAGTGAGACAAACACAAAAACATATATAAAAAATATTCATTTGTGTAGTTTATTATTAGTGAAAAAAATGCTAACTTATTAGTCAATAAATGGTTAAATAAGTTTTAGAGATTCAAAATACAGGTATAATATATTCTTATTTGTTTAAAAATTCAAATATGTACACGAGTATAGAAAACACGGAAAGATGCAAAGCCTACATACCTACAGGGGAGGAGGGGCTGGAGGGAGAGGGAAAACTTGAGCTATACATCTCTCTAGAAGATTATGAGTAATTTTCACCTTGTTCCTTCTTTCTGCACTGTCTGATATCTTCCCAAGATTATGCATTACACATTATATATGGAAAAAGTAATGATATTTGGAGGAAAAAATGCAAGATTTTACCAGCTTAGTGTTCTGTTTCTAATCACAGCAGCCAAGGACATTTTGTGAAAAGCATGCTCACAATTACTTTAAATCACGTAGTAGAAATACATCTAATTTAATCTATTTATGTGTTAATTTAGCCTAAATGGTATTCTTTAATTACATTTTAGTCTGAAACTTAACAGAATAGTTTTTTAAAAAATTTTTTTCTATTGATGAATCACCTTGCTCTTTTCACATTATGTCCAATATAATATGTCTTTAAAAATATATACTATAGTTCCTTTAACTCTCATTCATATAAAACACAGCTAACTTAAATATCTCAAAATGATCCAAAATAAAAATTCCTAACTTTTCTCTAATATAAGTTTTAAGAAAGGGAAATACTCTTCAGTCAGGCCTCTAACTGGTTGTATAGACAAGAAACCAATTCACCAATTTTTTCATGAATGTAAGGAAACAGTGAGGAGCGAGATAAGGAGAGAGGACACCAAAGAAATGAGCAGGTTAAATGGCTCTATTGAAACGAACTCACCAAAATGACGCCCAAGCTCCACAGGTCACAGGACTCATCGTAGCCATTCTGATTCAAGAGCTCTGGGGCCGCATAATGAAGGGTGAAGCATGGAGTTTTCAGGGGCTGATTATCTGGCGGCTTTAGCCGTGCAAACCCAAAGTCAATTACCTTAATTTCCAAATTGTCATTTTCATCAGTGAATAATAAATTCTGCAAGATATCAATGTTACATTAGTTTCTCACTAGACATGTCTTGGGATTTGCTGGTTCTATTTATGTAACACTGTATATTGATAGTTGATTCATGTACAGAGAGGTCTCATGGGAAGGCAGGAAGGAAGGGCATCAATGTACTCTGCATGATGCTTTTGGTATTATTTCAATTTTACCACGTCACATGAAACATTTTTCAACTGCACTATGTCTCTTCTGATGTCAGACCCTTTGTCAAGCTTTTCCCTCTGCTTGTCTTTGTCATCTGCTTCCTCCACCAACCTACCTTCCCCCACATCTACTCCTCATTTAGAGTTACCATCCTACCAAACTGAAGTTAGAATTTTTAATATTTTTTCCTAACACTACTTACTTTTCCTATTTGGCATTGATCAACTCTGTATTGCTAGTTTAATGTCTTCATCCCCATTATACCATAATTCCATAAGGACAGGGACTGTGTGTCTACCTTATTTTTTTACACTACCCCAGGGCCTGGCAAAGACATAGAGTAGTAGGTGCTTTGGTAAATATGTGTTCATTGAATAAAGTCACAAATAAAATTGCCTATTGAAGAAGACATGGTGGAGATATCATTACATTTCAGAAATATCTTCTCCAACAGCTAATACTTAAACATATTTTGATACTTAAGAGATATTATCCCTTAAATATTCAGAAAACATTATTATTTTGAATCATTCATCTACCAAGGCTTCGCGATCCCTAAGGCTTTGTAGTATTACTTTTTGTATTTATCACATGCTTAATAAATACTAACTGTACTGATGCACAAATTATTTTAATAAGTACATTAAACTAGTACTGAAATTAAGTGAAATCTGATTATATCATTCTTAGGCATCCTAACAAAATCTGTTATGCCTTTATAGTCATTAAATTGTTCCCAGCTCTGGAACATCATTTGCTTTGTTAATGCTATGCTAGCTGAAATAAAACACATTATAGAAAGTATCACTGATGCAAAGAAGAAAAATCTCCTAAGCCTTCCATATGCAAGTGAATAAAGTGGGTGGGAAAAAAATTAGCTTAAAAATTGTCTTAAATTTTCTAGCATACAATGTTGAATCATGAATTTGTGACAATGAAGTCACAGCTGGGGTTGATGGACATGTGCTTGGGAAGAAGTCTTTCAGCAAATAACACCTGAGCTCCTCTGCAGTACAAGGCACTATACCACACAGAGCAGCTGAATGAACCACAGCTGGCCTTGTCTTCATTGAGCCTGCTAAGTCTTTGGAAACGACTACGTTTATTCTATATTAAGACTGGCAAAGGGCTTCCTTGATTTTAGTTCTTTTTTTTTTTTGAGACAGTCTCGCTCTGTTGCCCAGGATGGAGTGCAGTGGTGTGATCTCGGCTCACTGCAACCTCCACCTCCTGGATTGAAGTGATTCTGGTGCCTCAGCCTCCCAAGTAGCTGGGATTACAGGTGCCTGCCATCACGCCTGGCTAATTTATTTTTTATTTTTAATAGAGATAGGGTTCTGTCATGTCGGCCAGACTGGTCTCAAACTCCTGTCCTCAAGTCATCCACCCACCTTGGCCTCCCAAAGTGCTGGGATTACAGTTGTGAGCCACTGCACCTGGCCAAATTCAGTTCTTAAAGGGGAAGAAGTGAGGGGATGTGGCAATCACTTCAATTTGGTGACTTTAATCCATTCCTCCTATTACTGAGCATGTAAAATTGAGAAACACTGCTCATTTGCCTACCTCTTCTCAAGCTCAAAGTCAGTGACAGTTCTACATGGAGAATGGTATGCCTAGTCAGGAATGGTGAGAAGTCACCATTCAAACCCCTTTTATCCTCGAGTTCTGCCTGAAACAAATTTGATGTAAGCAATTTTTCTTAATCTCAGAAGAGTACAAGTTTGAAAAATACAAAGCAGCATACTAAGAATGTCAGCCAGCTTCTAAATTTATCTGACTCTTACCTAGACTTAGGATTCTGCCTATACAGAAAATGAATCCACACAGCTACCTACCAAAAGAGAGCTAATCAGACCTTAAAGTGCCTCATGGGAAAATATTAAACTTTTAGTTTGGAAATGACATATACTGCCATTTAAAAGCCAAAGTGAAAGATATTTTAGTATGAAAATATTAGTTCAAAGGTACATTTTCATTTCTCCAAAATCTAGTTTGATTTGGGATTATAATTGTAGTTGAATGTCCTAAATAATCTGACAGTTCTGCCTAATTTCAAGTGTGTATTTGAAAGAAAAACCGTATAACAAATGAGAAGAATTAAGCTACATAAGTATCTTTTTATCAGGAAAGGAGGAATGCAAATGTAAATTCTGCAAGAGAGGACAGTTGCCTCATTTGAGACTCATGAGGTGACAGATGGCCAGTTTTCAAAGAATAAAACGTGAAAATGAATTCTATACAGTCATGGAACAGATCTTTTCAATTAAAAAAAACTACATGCTTGTTCCTTGTCTATCAAGAAAACATTTAAGTGGTGTGCTTTCACATTTAAAAATAGACAGCTAATCTCCAATGTACAGAGCACCATATTTTCAGTGGGTGTTATGTAGGAGAGTGAGAACTATGATGAAGGAAGCAGGGGGAGCTATCATAGTTGCAAGTTAATAAAACACAATTCACTTTTGATTAATTACTAGTAATGTGAATAATAGTAATAGAAAATACATAGACAGAAGTTTAAATACATGAAAGGAATAAACCAAATATGTTTTAAGGCACAGAATTCCATTACAAAATTTTCTTCTGCATGTGAAGTTGAGAAGAGAATTCCATTTTTAAAACATCCCCCTCTTCTAATAATTCAAGATACTTAAGTAAAAGGCAAAGATAGTACTTTTAGAGAAATATTCTTTTGTGGCTTAATCATAAAAGGAACATCAAATAAGTTAATATTTTAAATATACTTGATAATGCATTATAATCACACAATAATTAAAGTTCTATTTTGGAGAGATGTACAATTTTGTATGCGGTAAAGGATGAATCATCGTTATCTTTTTATACATATTGGTTTTTGTTTTTCAATTTTCATTATTTTGTTGATTTTCTAAAAGGAAGGAATTTTCATCTTTTTGATACTAAAAAGGGATCATGCTAAGAGTCAGAACGTTTTCTATTAGCCTTTCCTAAGAGGAGATCTATAAAAAGCTGTTACTTCTGCATAGTTCTATAAATATGATAGCACAATCACAGAAAGCACATAGAAAGATGGCATAACTAATTAAACCAAGACAATTCTTTATGTTTAAGTATTTAGAATAGCATTATATACATTTTTATTCATGAGCTAACCAATTTGATTACAAATGTAAAAAATAAGTTTTCAAAATACATCATTTAGAAAAAAACCCTCTAAAATTATATGTATGAGATATTATTTTCTGCTATAAAAATTCCCATTGCTATTTTTAGTCCACAACTGTTGCATAAAGTATTTTTTTCCATAAAAGGCTCTCACACTTACAAATATAACCTCAAGATGATCAGCTGGCAAAAAACAAACAAAGACAAATTTATTTTAACCTGAAATATAAAAGAAAAAAAAATCCAAGAAACATATTTTTAATTATCTATTTAACAGCCCTGAAAAGCAAAAAAAATAAGGAATCCTCCCCAGAAACCTCCCACACATTTGGGAGATCTTTAACAATGATGCTAGATTGGATTACATAAGAGATCAAGTTATTTTATACCTCAGGTTTCAAATCTCTGTGCACCACTCCAACGTCATGCATGTGGCTTACAGCGGAAACAAGCTTCCTCATGATGTAGCTAGCTTCCGTCTCACTGAAGTGCTTCTTTTTCTTAATGCGTTCAAACAATTCTCCCCCATTCAGAAGTTCCATCACTAGAAATGTGTGAAGCTAGAAAAAAAAAAAGAATAATGTGGTGGGCCTTCCTGAAGCACAGAAGTTTATTAACATATACAACATTTATTTACTAGCACCAATAAGTTTAAATAATCTCTTGTTAAAATAATCAATAGCAATCCTTGTATCTTAGGGGAAAGAGCTGAAAGATACTGTAGCTATTTTAGAATTCTATTTTAGTAATGGAAAATTTCAAGTACTGCAGTGAAATCTTTATACTGTATATCCTTTATCTCTTCCGTGATGAATTCTTTCATTTGTAGTGTTTTGTTTTAAGAATGAGGTCTCTAAAAAGAAATCTGGCCTTAAATTCCTGGCCTAAGGGATTCTCTCATCTCAGGCCTCCCAATGAGCTAGGACCACAGATGTGCAGCACTGTACCCAGCTAATTATTTCATTTGAATTCCACTCCAACCCTCTCTATTAAGTTTACACGTTTCTTTTTAAACTGCTGACAATAATGTGAAATCATTTGCTTTAAATAATATAGACTCTGAACACCGACCGAGTAGAATGGGCAACTGCCCAAATGAGGCCTGGCACACCCATCTAATGGCAAATTAATCTTTTAAAAAAGATATCGAGGCTGGGCTCAGTGGCTCACACCTGTAATCTCAATACTTTGGGAGGCTGAGGTGGGAATTGCTGGAGGTCAGGCGTTCAAGACCAGCTTGGTCAATAGAGTGAGACTCCATCTCTACAAAAAAAAATTTTTTAATTTAAATTTAAAAAGTTATTGTTTGATACTGTCATTTTGTACCTCTTGTTAGGACTCAACAGACTAGTTTCAGGGTTCCTATTAATATTCGTTACAAATACCCATAAATTCACTACAGGTTTTTGCTTTAACCCCAACAGCATTATCTTCATAGCTACTTTGTAAGTTACATGTTTACCATGCTTTCTCTTCTTTCCCACCCCTGGCCATTTTCTGTCAGAATGCATAATTTTCATGAAGAAAATAATATAGGAACTATAAAAAAGCAAAGGACTATAATCCCAGCACTTTGAGAAGCCAGGGTAAGAGGATTGCTTGAGCCTAGGAGCTCAAGACCAGCTTACACAACCTAAAAAGACCTCATCTCTACAAAAAATAGTAACAAAAATTAGCCAGACATGGTGAAGCACACCTATAATCCCAGCTACTCAGGAGGCTGAGGTGGGAGAATCACTTGAGCTCAGGAGGTCAAGGCTGCAGTGAGCCATAACTGTGCCACTGCACTCCAAACTGGGTGATGGAGTGAGACCCTATCTCAAAAAAGAAAAAAACAAAGGACTTAATCAGCTCTCAAATGAACACAAGGTTTAGAAAAAGATATTATATCAATATACTGAATTCAGGTGCTAAGCATTATAGGGCCAAAATCACTTCGTAAACAAAATGTTTCCTTCTGTATTAGCAAAACTCAGAATAAACTGCTTATAAAAAGATAATTATCAGTACATTATTCTGAACATATTAGACAAACTGTAGAGTGAACACCCTTCTAACAAGAAAATTGCTCCCAGCCTGCTATCCATCAAGCTAACTTGAGTTTCTACATCAGACAAATAAAGTCGAGGCTGCAGGTCTACTCTAACTGTAGGCTGGTGAGCTTTAAAAAGATGTAAGGCAATACCTGTAGTGGTGTAAGAAGAGATTTAGAGTTCAACCTGGATTTGAACGTGAATTCTGTTATTTACTCATGATCTTGGGGATGCTACTTTATCTTATTAATTTTAGGATCCCTATCAATAAAATGCAGATAACAATGAGAAAACATATGTGTGGTAGAACTTGAATGATGGGCCTCCAAAGATGTTCACATTCTAATGCCCAGAAACTGTGGTGGTTACCTTAGAAGGATGGCAAAAGGGCCTTCACAGATATGACTAGCAAATTAAGGATCTTGAGATGGGAGATTATCCTGAATTATTCATCAGAGTTAGCAGTATGATATGTGACCCTGGAGGCAAGATCTTAAGAGTGATGCATGGAAGGTTCATAGTCGAAATGTTGGGGTTTGTCTAGAAGCTACAAAAGGCAAGTAAATGGACTGTCCCTTAGAGCCTCCAGAGCAGTGGTCCTCAACTTTTTTTTTTTTTTTTTTTGAGACAGGGTCTCACACTATCATCCAGGCTGGAGTGCAGTAGTGCAGTCTTGGCTCACTGCAACCTCCCCTCCCTGCCCCATCTCAGGTTCAACCGATTCTCCCACCTCAGCCTCCTCGGCTTTTGGAGCAGCCTGGACTACAGGCGTGTGACACCACACCTAGTTAATTTTTTGTATTTTCTGGTAAAGATAGGGTCTCACCATGTTGGCCAGACTGGTCTCAAACTCCTGTAACCTCAAGTGATTCAGCTGCCTCAGCCTCCCAAAGTGCTGGAATTTCAGGCATGAGCCAGGTCCCCAACTTTTTTGGCACCAGGAAATGGTTTCACGGAAGGCAATTTTTCCATGGAAGAGGGGAGGCGGTAGTGGGGCAGAACAGGCATTAGATTATCGTAAGGAGTGATGTGACTTAGATCCCTCACATGCACATTCACAAAAGGGTTTGTGCTCCAGTGAGAATCTAACGCTGTGGCTGAACTGCTAGGCAGTGGAGCTCAGGCAGGAGTGCTGGCTCATCTGCCGCTCATCTCCGGCTGTGCGCCTCGTTCTGCTCTAGAGAGAACCAGCCCTCCTGACAGCTTGACTTTAAGCCAATGAGCCTGATTCTGGACTACTGACCTCCAGACTGAAAGACAATAAATTTGTATTGTTTTAAGTTTGTGGTGATTTGTTGCAGCAGCAATAGCAAACTCATGGAGTATGTGAAATGCATATCATGGCACACAAAATGAACTACGCTATTGCACAAAGGCTGAAGACCCATCATAACCAATTTTACCCATTAGTTGAAGAAAAGATTGGATACAGGGATGATCTAGACAACTGTGTCACCATCATGGGAAAAACCCAAGATACATTACAACTGCATATTAGATTGATAACATAATTTATACTAGCTTGTTTAGGATCGTATCATGTGACAATTTATATTTTACTAACTCCTGAATATATAAATAGCAAAACATCTGCTGAATTTGTGACATAAATAAAAATTAGGAATGTAGTTCCTGGAACCTCACATTAGTCTAAAGGTCACAGATCAAATATCTTGTCTGGGATATAGGTACGGGTACAGCTGCAACCCAGACGGGAATATCTAAGATCAACCATTGATTCCTTGAATGATGTGAATTTCCTCTACGTCATCTTCAACAGGAGACTGTCCAGTGAGCCTCTTAAGTACCTTGATGGCCAAGGGACTCCCTACCTCCTCTGGTGTTGAGTGGCTTGATGAGGCAGAGGAGGTGGAGGATCAGGGACAGCGGTTCCCTGAGTCCTTGCCTCGGGGAAGTGGTATTTCTTTTCTGACTACAAGAACCAAAGAGTGAGTAGAGGATGACACCATTTTCGGATGCTTACTGCCAGATGTGATTCTGCCCTCCCTAAGGCAGTACTGCAAAGTAAATAAAAGCAGGTTGGGCTCTGAAATTGGACTGTGTGATTCAGATCCTGGCCTTACCAGACTTACCAACTGTAAAACCTGTTATTTAACTTCTGTGAGTGTCCATTTTCTCACCTCATGGGTCTGTGGTAAGGACTGAATAAGATGATACATGCAGAGTGCCTGGTACAGGACCTAGACCACACAAGATATATGATAATAAATGGCAGCAGATATTATGGTTGTGGTGCTACTGCTGCTGTTGCCTGGTCTCACCATGATGTATCATTCCTGGCAACAGCACTTGAAGACATTTCAGTGGGGTAGAGAACTGGGCCCCATTGATCCTTGGTCACAGATATCACAACAGCACAACAAAGAGCGCCCAAAGCTGGAGTCCAGGTTCTTATTAGATTCGCACTGACTCTCTATATGACCTTGGACAAAGTTTCTTCACTGGTAAAACTGGAGCAAAGCACATTCAGAACTGGCTTGCACTCTTGTGCCTCCAAGTTGTCTTGAGTAGGACTGCATCACCTCCCAGCCACCGCTGGTCTCAGGGCACAGAATAGTGTAATGGAGCAATTTCTGACATGGGTGAGGTGAACAGACATGAACTGAACACATGGGGCTCCTCCCCACCTGCTGCAAAGCCAGACTGAGAGTAGAAGAGGGGGCAGCTTGACCTGGCCAGGTGTCTGAGCAGAATTTACCACCTGTAGCTAGAAGATAAAAGGAGTATCTTTGCTTTCTACTTCCTATTTGTCCTTTAGCTTGCATCAATTAGGCTCCAGACTTTCTCAGTTCTACTCTAGAAGTGAAAGGGAATTTGGAGGCTCAAAATTCCTGAGTCCTGAGAGGTATTTCAGGATTAAGTGATGGTGGGTAGCAGCTGCACTGGCAACAAGGACATTGTGGCTAATGACTGCACCACTGAGCTCCTGCCCACCCCCCTTCTTCCTGTCATAGGTTCATAGGTGGCAACTACTGAGTGAGAAAAGCATGAGAAGCGAAGGGATAACCTGATTTGGGGTTGGGGAACAGTGTGTGGCTGGGGAGGGGTTTGGGAGGGTGGTTTCTCTGCCCTTTCTGGTGGCTGGGTGATGTCCCATATCCCTGACTCTGACCCAGAAGCACCAACGAAACTGGTGAAAAGTACAACCTTGTATGTAAATTAGTACACAGAGAAAAAAAAAGCAGGATACCTGATCATGAAAAACTTCATGCAACTTCACAATATTGGGGTGTCCTTCACAGAGTTTCAGAGCTGTTATTTCTTTCTGAGTATTGGCTTCCATCCTGTAAGATGAAACACTTAGCACCCACATGTTTCTTCAGGCAAGTTTTTATATCAGTACTGCCCCAAGACTAATTTTGTTTTTATTTACAGTGCATTCAGAATATACATGTTATAGTATATCATAATGAGGGTTCCATGAAAGTAATGAATTATACCACATACTAGGAAAAGTAATATTCTGGAGAAGATTACTATTTCTGAGTCAGAAAAGTACAAATCATATAAAGAAAGAAATGCTCTACTTGTCTGTCAATTTGGTAATAAGAATATGCAATCTTAACAATAATCGTAAGTTACCAAAACAACTAGATGGTTCTCAAAGCTATCAGTAGCTTGCTAAATAATTTTAGAGAAAAGAGTTTCAAATATTCAACTAGTAGAAATAGCAACGGCTGCTAAAATCACTGAGACTGATTAAATATGTCACTGTCACAAAAGTTTTCTCTAAACTCGAAAGCAGATAAAACTATGATTTATGCCTAAAATGGATTACTTTATCAGAAAAGGTCAATCAGAGCTAGAAGTATAATGGACCAACTCATAAGCCAAGTGGTTAAACCTACGGGTAAAAAAGTCTTACAAAGTAATACTGGTTTCATTTTGGTTTTTTTTTTGAGATGGAGTCTCGCTCTATTGTCAGGCTGGAGTGCAGTGGCTCGATCTCGGCTCACTGCAACCTCTGCCTCCCAGGTTCAAGTGATTCTCCTGAATATTCATTTTAAATAAATACTCTTAATTTACAGAATTCATGAATACATAAGAAAGAATATTGTATTATAAACGGTCATACCTTTTGCTGATTATTTTGACTGCAAAAGCTTGGTTACTTTTCTTATGCACGCACTTTCGACAAATTGAAAAACTACCTTCTCCCAGTGGTTTGTCCTTCAAATCTAGGTCATAGTGTTGATAGAATGGAGAGTCCTGTTTAGAAACCAACATCATTTAACTTGAGAAAATGTCAGTAATACACAAGGGATCAAATAAATTATAGAGTAATATAAAATTATTAATATTAAATAGGAATAGGAGACATTTATAATCTAAAATTCATCTTACGTTATAGGTAATTTCTATTTTCATCTACGTAATTATTTAAGATACATAATATTCTATCATTGTGAAAAGAAGCTCATTCAACTTGACATTAATTCTTTAGGGAAAATAACTGCTATTTCCATTTTTTTAATTCCACTTTAGTTGAATGGCAAATCTATGAAAATTACTAGACTTATGAGGATTAATTACAGTTGGTATTTAAACACTCACAAAATCTAAAAACATGTCATATAAGTTACCAAATCTATACCTTCATCATTGCACTCCTGGCGACATTTGTCACTCCAGGACGTTCGACTCCCACGTGAAACTGAAGAGGGTCTACGACAGCTGCATTACGCTTGAACAGGATGGAAGGCGCAACGAAGGAATAGCCCTAAAAACAAGACAAAGAAATACAAAGAAAAACGAATTGCAGTTTTCCAGTTTAGCACAGATTAGACTGTAATGACATTTTTTCTTAGAAAAACACTTAAATATTTGTTGAGATTGAGTCTAATTTTATTTTATTTGCAATCTAAAATGATAGATTGTTTCAAATCATTTGAACAATGCTGTTTAGAAGGATATAATGCCATCTTCTGGTAGAACTAAACCAATTCAAAAATAAAGGTAGAACAAGACTTCTTCCCTATTTCACCCCTAAAATCAGACTCATGGATGAAATTTTCCTGGTTTGCTGATAAAAATTTGTTTATAAACATAACTGACTTCTCAAAAAAGTTCAGTCAATGTATTAAAGTGGTCTTTATTTTTTTATTAATATTATTTTTTTTGAGGCTGAGTCTGGCTCTGTTGTCCAGGCTGGAGCAGTGGTGCAATCCTGGCTCACTGAAACTTCTGCCTCCTGTGCCCAAGCCATTCTCCTGCCTCAGTCTCCAAATAGCTAGGATTACAGGCACACGCCACCATGCCTGATGGGGTTTAGCCATGTCTTGAACTGGTCTCGAACTCCTTCTTGGCCTCCAAAGTGCTAGGATTAAAGGCATGAGCTACCAGTCCCAGCCACAAAGTGGTCTTTAAATGCTATTGTTTTTCAAACTGGAAAAATGGCAAGTCTCATTAAAGTTAGTTTCTAGTTTAGCAATTATTTGATTCTCATTTATATCTTCAGAATCATTATAATTTAAAATTGTGTTTTGGAAAGGAACAAAGTCTAATGGCAGAATAATGCTCTGAGCCAAGTGGTATAAAGATGGATGATTAATCTGTTCAAGCTAGAAACCCTTCACTTATCAACAAACATTCAAAAAATGTCCAGTAAGTTCCCAGTCACATACTAGACACTGATAAGCAAAGAAGAAGACACAGTCTGGATGGCCAGATTAAGCATA
Source organism: Callithrix jacchus (assembly GCF_049354715.1). Classification (NCBI taxonomy): domain Eukaryota; kingdom Metazoa; phylum Chordata; class Mammalia; order Primates; family Cebidae; genus Callithrix; species Callithrix jacchus. Next base: position 125,759,498 of record NC_133509.1, read on the forward strand.
CTAAAGCTACACTGGTCAAAGCAAAGCTCTGAGGCCATTTAATAGTTAGAATATTTTATTTTGTGCAACAAATACCCTTTTCTAAATATAAAATTAAATCTTTTTTAAGAGTTAGCAGTTAAGATTAGTCATTGACAGTAAAGAATAAGACAGCATTGTGAACTAACGAATGTTTTTATACAGGGGCTGGGCACAGTGCCTCATGCCTACAATCCTAGCACTTTGTGAGGCCGTGGCGGGAAGATGGCTTGAGGCCAGAGTTCAAGATCGGCCTAGGCAACTAAGTAAGGCCCTGTTTCTACAATTTTTTAAAAATTAGCTGGGTGTGGTAGCACACATCTTGGTTCCAACTATTTAGGAGGCTGAGGCAGGAGGATCCCTTGAGCCCAGAAGTTCAGGGCTGCAATGAGCTACGATTGTGCCACTGCACTCCAGCCTGGGTGACAGAGTGAGACCTGGTCTGTTAAAACAATTGGTTTTTTTTTTGGCTGAACATGGTGGCTCACACCTGTAATTCAAGCACTTTGGGAAGCCAAGACAGGAGGATTACTTGAGGCCAGAAGTTCAAGACCAGCTTAGGCAACATAGAAAGACCTTATCTCTAAAAAAAAAAAACCACAAAAATTTGCTGGGTATGCTGGTTTGCACCTATGGTCTCAGGTATCCCAGAGACTGATGTGAGAGCATCACTTAAGCCCAGGAGTCTGAGGCTGCAGTGAGTTAGGATAGCACTGCTGCACTCCAGTCTGGACAACAGAGTGAGACCTTGTCTATATAAAAAAAACTTTTTAAAATATGAATAGAGGTAAAATAAAATATCAGGTATAAAATTAAAACTTCCCTTATATAAAAAAATAAACACATAAACAATATCTGCTACTGAGCAAACTACAAGCTTCGGTTAACAATCTGCAATATTTCTTCACTTAATAATTTTGAAGATATTAGAGAATCCCATTTTTATGATGCCAACAAAACTATTTCAATATGGGAAAATTAATCTTTTCTTTCAAAGGACATATGGCCAGTGTACATGTGCACAGAATGGGAAATTACCTGAAACAGCTTCTCGGAGCTCTGGGGCAGGGCTGCAGGAGAATAAGTGGGATCCATTTCTGTGAACTCTTCTGCAAAGTTACTCACATCTAATTCATCTCGAATGACTGGCTTAAATGGTGCAGGCACTTTTTTGGCAGCTAAATCATCCCAATTTATTTTCTAAAACAAAGCAAGTTGGTACAAAGTAGAAATCAATAGCCAAAATGTATTTCCTAAGAATAATAAAGACAGATTAGAATTTTGGCTGGTAGGGAGAGAGGATAAAAATAAGGGAACATATTTCAAATCAATAATAAAAAATATATCTTTTTCCAAGCAAGACCACAGCAGTTTATAGCTCGAGCCAATGCTGTGCCTCAAAGATGAGACTATCACTGTTGAATCTCAGAGTGTCCTCTGGGGGGCACTAAGACACCCTAGTTTACTCTTAAAGATAACAAAAATACTTTTGTCCTGAGCCTCTTCAGAAAGGTGTTAAGCCAAAAAGAAAACAACAAAAACATCCAAAGCAAAACAAAAACTGAAATCAAGGGTTTCCAAATGCTCTATGGATGCAGATATTAGCTCTAGAAGAATATTCCTATTTTCTAGGCAGTGCTACTTAGCTGTCCACCTGCACTTGCTTTTCCTCCTGGTCATCCGGACAGACTGGAAAATAAATTCACCATAAATCATGCATGTGCTCATGTCTAGAAGTTCAATGATACTATCATACTGATGTGATCACTCTTTTCTTATTCAACTGTGTTCAAGCATTTTAAAGACTGCTTCTTATGTCCCTCACAGAATGCAAGCCCCTCTTCTAACTAGGTCACTTCACTTACTGAGTTACAATACTGAAATCCAACCCTTTGCTCTGTTTCTTTGTGCTCCTATCATTTAAAATAACCTCAGATAACACTTACTGAATTAAATACTACAGATCTTCTATTACCATATTTCTTCAAATCTAAGATGCCATCACTGTTAGTAAGATACATAATTATTTTACCTATCATTAAGCAAAACATATTAATCACAAGAATATAAGATGATGGCCACTGTAATATGCATACTGATTTCAGTGATGATAAAATATGAAAATGTACACTTCTTGGTTGATAAAATTCAGTAAGTTTAATCAATTACCATACAATGTTTTTATTATGCTGTCTTGTAGATGCAATAGAAACAAAATAATCAAATTACAGATCTTCAAAATTCTCAGCTAAAATGCGATTGAGGTCATTTAGTTCATCTTTATTTGATCCAGTGAAACTGAAGCCCAGAAATAAGAAAGACTTGCATTCAAACACCAGTTGGCGGAAGAGTCAGGATTTGAACACAGTCTCTTGACTTTCTAATTAGTGTTTTTTTCTCTCTGCAGCTGTAATGTTTTCCATTATAGGCACATAACTTGTGCTTGGCTACTGTACATATATTAAGAGAAACTTCTATAGGAAAGGGGTAATTTAAAGAAACATGTTGTTAGCAGGAGAATATTTAATATGTAGAAAATGGAATGCTGTTACGATCCTTTCCACTACTGCTCCATTTACAGAGAAAAAGGCCATTTAGGCCTTTACAAGTAGAATTCTGATCTTTCCAAAAGTGTCCTGATCATTTAAAAATTCAAGGCAATTAAGTAATCTAAAATTACTATTCCAAGCTACTGAAAAGAGAAATTTTTCTAATATGAAAGATACACTGCAATATTCTCAAATACAGGGAGCAATGGAGAAAACGATCTTAGGAAAATATGATTGGGGGTACTTTGCTCAAATCATTTCTTATATTTTACCTGTTAATTTTTGAGATAAACTTCAGAACAAGTCAATTGAAAGTCTGTTCAAAGACTAATCTTTCCAGGCCATGTGAATCTATGAAATACATATAATAAAGTTTATTTGATTCTAAATGTATTTCTCATTATGTTACTGAACTTCTGTAAGATGCGCAGTAGTATTTTTAAAAATAATTATATTGACAGACTAAAAGAAATATGCCTTTTTTGAGCACAGAAGTGCAGAGATAATTCTGATTTCCAATATTTAAAAAGCAATAAATAACACAAGCTTACTTGATGAAAGAGTTTTTTTTTCATTATGATATGTTTTTTTCATTTGTTTTGGTGATAATAATGCAAAAGCTTAATTTATAGAATTTAAAAAAAACTAGATGGTCCCTTTAGACCATAACATTCGGGTCAGGCTTACTGATATGACGAAATGTCAGTGGAAAATTATCCCAATAGGGATTGTGCTCATTAATTTCACCAAGAATGCCAAGGACCCTGAAAACAGCAAGGAGTAGAAAACCATTTATCGATTCAATAATTTCACCTGAAAGAAGAGATGTTCTTTGATTTCATCTGCATCACGTGGACCACATCCCAGTCTCTTCTTGGGATCTTTCATCAAAAGACGCTGAATTAGGTCTTTAGCTAAAGCACTCATTTCTTGGGGATATGGAGGCTCACTTTTTAATATTCTCCTGTAGGCAGACAAAACTTGCTGTTAAAATAACCAGAACATGACAAAAAAAAAAAAAAAGCATGGTGAAATACAGTTTGAAACTGAACCACATATAAATACTTAACATGTGTTAATAACATCTCAATACTATTGAAGAAATATGAAGTCAAATTTCTGAAACTCAAGTGAGTAGGAACAAAAAATGCTGGCTCATTTTTCAGTATAAGTCAATCCTGGTGAGAGGCTACCATCCCAAATATTTTACTAGGGGGAAAAAAGAAAAAGCTTGGGACTAGATTAGACCTCCCATATACAGACTAGACTCTATGATTAAAGACTTCACAACATATAACACTCTTAACAAATTCAGGTAAGTGAATTGAGCACTCGGATTTAAAAGTACAAAAGAGAACAAGCATCTCCACCTCACTTCTCTTCCCGAGTGTCAGCAAACCTAAGGGGCCCATGGGAATGCAAAGGGAAGTCCACTGAGACAAGACGGGGTCAGACCCACTTGGAGATAGTTCAACTCTTGATATCGGGAAATGGGCACTAGAGCTGGAGCTTTTCATGGGGTAAAAGTATCTGCTTCACTGTTTGCTGCTATAAAATGGCCAGAAAACCCCTATCAGACAAGTCAAGCTCAGAGATGGAGTAAAGTCCACAATTACAGAAAATAAAAACATAAGGTGGTAATCAAATTTCTTGATGAGAAATTTATTCTAAGGTCACAGAAGAAATCAATTCAATCCAAGTGTACCTTTCTCCTTCTTAAGATCCAGATCAATAATTTAATAAGAAATATTGAAAGGATTGACTGAAATGAAGAACCTTAATACAATATATATGAAGACAAAGTTACTACATTAATTGGGTATGCTAAAAGATTACCTATTGTGCATTCAAATATTAATAACCATTATGAAACAAAAACAGATAACCAATGTATAAGAGACAGTATAGTGTGGTGGGTTAGAACATAGACTTTGGACCCAGACTGAGTCCAATGATGGCTTGGCTTGACCTCATGTGACCTTGAGATAATTAACCTCTGTACCTCAGTTTTCTCATCTGTAAAATGGGCATAACATCAGTACCTACCTAAAATGGGTATTACGATGTTTAAATGAGTTAAGACCTGTAGAGTGCTTAGCATAGCACCTAGTGCACAGCAAATGCTCAATAAATGTGGGCCACTGTTATACTCCCTCATTCTAAAGCAACCATATAAAAAATAGGCCTAGATGCTCTATCAAGTAGCCACTGAGAATGAGTGAAATGATAATGAAACTGTAATTTTTTACAAAATATTCCAGCAGTGTTGTTAATCTCAAAAGTTAATTCTACCTCTAGCACTTAATTCTTGGAACCCCAAAAAAGGAAAGAAAAGTAATAAGCAGCAGCCTGTCTTCTTTTTGATTCTGTAATACTTTCCCATTGCTCACTGCTTGTCTGAATTTTCAGCATTAGTAGACAATCCTCTTCTCAGATCAGACACAGGCATATTTGAGAAAGAAACGGGGAATCTTCTTTATTGGGAAAAAATACACATAGCCTTTCCCATTTTCTCTACCTCTACTGTACTTTTTGCAGGAAAAAAATTTTGGGTAAAAAAGAATCAGGGTCGAGATAAGCAAATTGTGACATTTACTTTTGTTGAATCATGTAGAAATATATGCACTTTGGCTGACAACATCTTAGCATACTGACCCTGCACCATCTATTACTTCTTAAACCTTAAGAATACTGCAATGTGTCTTGGAAATCTACTTGATACCAGGCGCTGGGGAAAGAACAGTCAGTCCTGTGAAGACAGAAAGCAGAAATGTCCAGTATGATAGGTCCATCCTCAAAAGGAGTATCCAAAAACAGAAATGGCTCTGCTAAGATGCCAAGTCTGGAGAAATGAGCACAAGGAGACCACATGCAAGGAGGTAGAATTTTAAATTCAGATGAGGCAGGGACCACACAGCAGGAGAAATTGAGTAGAATCTGAAAGAATGTCTGCAGAAAATAGTGCTGATGAGGGAGCTTGAAGAACCACCAGTGATGGCCTGAACCCCTCCCTTTCCTGAGTGAAAATCTTAAGGCCAGAAGCAGCAGCAGGAGACACTAGCAAATGTGGACGAGTATTTTGCCCCACCCTATGAAAACAGAAGGTATGTGGAAGAAACACCACTTAGGCTCCCTGTTGTCTTGGTAAACAGAATACCACAGGGTTTCCTCAGTGAGGTGTGGTGGTTCTGAAGCCTATTCCTGTTAGAAAACTGCAGTGCCAGAAAGAGAACCAGACACTGGGAGTGGTGTGATGAGGAAAAAGGACCTAGAGCAGGCTACATCTTTTTTCCATGAGAAGGTAGTCCCAGAACTTTTTCTTACATTATTTCCTGAGTTAGGATAACTGTGGTGTGGCAGCTGGGTCAGGTGCTGTGAAAGATACTCCTGGAAGTGAAGTGGGCTGCATCTGGACTGAGAGGTGTGAGCAGGCATGCAGACCCCTGGAAGCCATGCATGCTCAAGAGCTATTATAAGGCACAGTTGCTGTGCTGAGCTTTTCATGCTGGGGTGGTCCACACATTCCTACTTATTCTCATCACCAGTGGTTGAGTGTGTCTTCTGTGGGCTGGGAAACCACACATAGGTGGTGGGAAGGTCCTTGATGAAGATGTGTTTGATGCTGTAATGTTTCCTGTCCTGCATCCTTATATAAAGCTAACTAAAACTAGTGCCCGATTCCAGTCTATTGTGACATATGAGTATGGACATCAACAGAACCCCAGACCACTGCTGGCTATGCAGAGTGGGCACTGCAGAAGTGGAGCTAAGGGTAGAGAATTCTGTGAGACATTTAGTCATAACAATACTAGAGCATCCTGCAACAAGGGCAGGGAGACATTTCTTGGGTATTTCTGTCACTTCTCCAATGTGCTTGATTTCTGAATTGGTAATATCCCAAAGTTATCTTTTTCTTGCTTAAACAGGGATCTGGAAAACTCCAGAAATGAATTACAATTAGGCAGAGCCCAAATAAATCTTAGAGCCTTCTGAAAAGTCAGAAAAACCTCTGAGTTGATAAGCCATATTAAACACTTCATGTGTTATTTAATAATATAATAATCCTATCAAAAGACTGCTATTTTTATCCTTTTACAGATGAGGAAAGACTCCTTCAAAAAAATAAGAAATATGAATATTGATTAAACTTGCAACAAGGATTTAGAAAATGGGTAACTTTAATATTCATTTGCAAAATATGTAACACAAATAAGAAAAACTCTGAAAAAGAAAATTGGGGTGATTTGCCTAGCCACATATTACAATGTATCATGAAATGAAATTGTTAAAATGAAGTACTAGCAAAATAAATGAACAACCAAATCAAATGAACACAGATGACACATTTGAAAAATTACCAAGCTTTTATAAAAACTTGTATTATTATTATTTAATTTATTTTGAGATGGATTCTCACTCTGTCTCTAGGATGGAGTGCAATAGTGCGATTCTCCTGCCGCAGGTTCAAGTGACTCTCCTGCCTCTGCCTCCTGATAGCTGGGATTACAGGCACCCACCACCATGCCTGGCTAATTTTCGTATTTTCAGTAGAGATGAGGTTTCACCATGTTGGCCAGGCTGGCCTTGAAATCCTGACCTCAGGTGATATGTCTGCCTCAGCCTTCCAAAGTGTTGGAATTACAGGCTTAAGCCACCATGCCGAGCCAAAAACATGTATCATTTTTTTAAAAATTACCAGATCATGTACAAAAGACCACAAACGTTGGGGAAACCAACTGTACAGGAAATAAACAACACAGAAAGCAAGATCCTTGCCTTATACTACAACCCAAATGAATTCCAAATGGATTGAGGAACCGCATGTAAAAAAAACAAACGAAATAAAATTAAAATCCACACCAATAATATAAAAATGAATATAAAATTTCTTCCTACTCATGAATTAAGTTTCTGGAAACCTCTGTGGCAAAAAGAATTCACAAGTGATTAGCTTCAGAATGTACAGAATAAAGGGTAAAGACACCAACATTAAAATTAAACCTATGATGGGAGAGATAAAGATACACAGGCAGACAGGTAACAAGCAAGGATGATAAAATATTCATGGTAGAATCTAGGTAGTGAGTGTGTGGGTGTCCACTGTAACAAATGTTTGAAAACTTTTATAATAAAATGTTTTATAAAAAGTAAACCTATGAAACTTTGTACATGTGTTTTTGTATGTTCACTGAAATATAACAAAGACCTGTCTCAGAAAAAAAAATCACTGACATTTAAGCACAACAGTCTTAGTAACAATGGGCGATGCTCACTTCTTAAACACACTAGGTTCTTTGTTCAAGTGTCAACTTTTCAGAGAAGCCTGCTCTAACCATCCTGTCAAGAACAGCCATTAACTCCGTACTCCTTATCCCTTGGCTCTATTTTATTTTTCTTCATGCATGCCATATGTTTATTTGTTTATTATTTCTCTCTCCCAACTAAAACATAAGCTCTAATGGAGTAAGAATTCTCTTTGTTTTGGTCACTGCTTTATTCCCAGGGCCTAGAACATTGCTTAGCATATAGCAACTCCTCAACAAATATTTAGTGAATAAATAAATGGTCAAATCATTTTCCACTTACTGTATCTTGCCCACTCGGGTTCTCTCTTCCTCACAGTTTCAGTGAGATGCCTGCAAATAACTCTTTTGCTTTTCTGCAAATGGCATGCATTCTCATGGGTTGTTTATTTCTATTTGTCCTCCATTTAAAAGTTCACAATCTTTTCCATTTCATGACTTAATGTTCTTGACTTTTACTTCCTGGTTCCCATGTGGTCCCAGAATTATAAAATTATTGATATGCCTGCCTGAGTTACAAACAGCTTTCAGTAAACTTTACTTACTCTAAATTTTTGTTCAACACTAGGGGAAAAGTTTAGCATATTATGGTGCATCCACTCAATAGTACATTATTCAGCCATTACAAAAAACATGTTTGCACAGAGTGTGTAATTAGAACAGAATGTTTATAAATTTCACCAAACTGAAAAATCTAAAATATTTCTAGTATGAGTACAATATTATACAAGTAAAAAAGAATAAAACAAAACGTATCAAAACATTAATAGTGTATGTCTCCAGGTATTATTATTGACTCTTACCCTATATCCATAAACTAAAATAAACATGACATTTAGAGTAGGAACAATAAAGTGAATTTCACTTACAAGATCATGAACCCACTGACAGGAGGACACAGAGTGGCAAGGAGGCAATGGAGCACGGAACCTCCCGTGTGCCACCGTGGGTACTTCCCCACCATCTTTTCTCTTTTACTCTTGGCCGAAGCCTATTCCACATCTCCATCATGAATGCCTCCCTGACAGCCCAGCCCCAGGGAACCAAACCTCCTTTGTTCTCCCCCAGCATTCTTCTTACCTAAAAGCACTGAGTCATTTGTCAAAACTCCCTGATATTATGAATTTTCATGTATTTATTCCATATCCTCCCAAATGCTATATAAGAGTCTTAGGACAAGGACTTTGCTTTATATTTGTCTTTCTCCTTAGGAGTAAAAAATTATTCAACAAATACTAATGAAATCAATTCCCTGGTGTCTGTGGGCCAGTACTTCCCAGTCTTTTACCTGAAACAAGCATCTGCCGGACTTGGAAAGAAAACAGCAGTATGCAAACAAGTGTTACTGGAGAAGACAGCATGGATTAACTTTCCAGTAACTGTATTTGATCCCAGTCCAACCTCACCGTAGCTCTGAGTCCCAGGCAAGTGACACCCTAGTTTCTTCATCTGTAAAACTGCATATGCTACCACTTATTTTTCAGGGTTCTGCGGATTCCAGAATATAATGTGGGTGACTTCTCAGCATAGAGGCTGGCACACAGTGGTCCCCAGGTGAATGGTGCCTCTGGTGTCACTCTACAGGAGTCTGTCTTCTTTTAGCGATGAGATAGGCTGTTACTTCCCTTTTGGTGTTACTGGGTTCTTCTTTGATCTGATTAACCTGTGTTTTCTTAGGCCCCACCAGCCAGATCATTAATAATAATAAAATGAGAATATTTGGCTGGTACCTTTATCTGCTTCTGTGGAATCTGAATCAAAAGTCTCACCCACCCAGTAACTCCTGGAGTCCCCAGGGCATGTCTTATATGAGCTATAAATAGTCTTCTTTACTGTCACATAAAGCATCTTTTTTTTTTTTTTAAAGGAGGGAGTCTCCCTCTGTTGCCCAGGCTGGAGTACAGTGGGTGCAATCTTGGCTCACTGCAACCTCTACCTCCTGTGTTCAAGCAATTCTCCTGCCTTAGCCTCCCAAGTAACTGGGATTACAGGCACCCACCACCATGCCCAGCTAATTTTTCTATTTTTAGTAGAGATGGGTTTCACCATACTGGCCAGGCTGGTCTTGAACTCCTGACCTCAAGTGATCCACCATCCTCAGCCTCCTAAAATGTTGGGATTACAGGCATGAGCCACCGCGTCTGGAAAAAAAAAAAATAAAGCATCTTGTTTCCCTCTTCTGCCCAGTACACTAACCAGGTCTCCCACCACACTGCCTGGGAAGCCATCTGAGTTGCACAATCCTGCCATTGCTTCTGGGACTGGAAAACTTGTTTCTTACAAAGTTATGGGAACCAAAGATGAATGCATGACACTGCAAAGATTTTGCTGAAAAGAGCTTTGTTTTCTTTTTAATTTATAGCATCTTCTTCCTAAAAGTGATAGACATTACCAAAAATTGCCCTTCTTCTCTCAATGGCTAAGGCTTCCTTAGTGAACCAAGCTGATCTGCCAAGGGTCTTGCACAGTTAAGACTGCTCGTGGGGCTATTAGACTGGCTTTCAGACATGCCTGGGTGTGTTGTAAGTAAGATATAAAAGTTTAGTATGACTTTTATTGCTAGACCTCTTCCTGTCTCTCTTTCTTGGTATACTTTTTTACTGTGGCACAGATAATGCTGTTGAAACCTTTACTTCTCTACTCACTCCATTATGGCCCTTAGACTACCTTTCCCTAAAAGGGACAGGATGATACTAATGGAAGAAAGTGGTGAACCCAGACCTTGGGGGTTCCTTGGGGCCAAGTGGCTGCATGCGACAATAAAACTAAGACACTGTTTGGAGCTCAGAATCAGAAGTCAACGCAAGGAATTCCAAAGAGAAAGGGACAGCAGGGGGTGGGGAGTTGGGGAGAGATAGCATGGGGAGAAATGCCAGATACAGCTGAAGGGGAGGAAGGCAGCAAATCATACTGCCACGTGTGTACCTATGCAACTATCTTGCATGCTCTTCACATGTACCCCAAAACCTAAAATGCAATTAAAAAAAAAAAGACTCCAAACACTTCTAATATTAAAAAAAGAAAGAAAGAGAAAGAAAGAAAGAAAGAAAGAAAGAAAGAAAGAAAGAAAGAAAGAGAGAAAGAGAGAAAGAAGGAAAGAAAAGAGCTAGAGGCAGAGAGCAACAGACAGAGTATACAGCCAAGATTATCACCCAAAATGATGAGACCTTCTTTGGGAGGCCATGGAGAACCATGAGCAATAAGAAACAGCAGGTCATCCAGAGACCAGAATGTGTGACAGAGCTGTGAACACAGAAGGCTACCTTCTTCCTTTCACAGACTTTTCCAGTATGTATGAGGTTGACCTTTTAGACTTTGGGTTGACTGGAGTAGTGGAGAACTGGCTGGGGTGGTACATAGAGGTGGTGGCAAAGAATCTACACTGCAGCATCATCTGGGAAACAACAGAGGGCTGGGTCTCTAGTGAGAGACTAGGAAGGAGGGCTGGGAAATGACAAGCAGACTGATGATGTTTCTGATGGACCTTTCCCATAATTGGAAGAATTATCCCTAGGTCTTTTTTTTTTTGAGACGGAGTTTCACTCTTTCACCCAGTTCAGAGTGAAGTGGAGCAATCTTGGCTCACTGCAACCTCCTCTGTGCCCCAGGTTCAAGCGATTCTCCTGCCTCAGCTTCCCAAGTAGCTGGGATTACAGGTGCCTACCACCACGCCCAGCTAATTTTTATATTTTTAGTAGAGATGGAGTTTCTCCATATTGGCCAGGATGGTCTGAAAGTCTTGGCCTCAGGTGATCCACCCACCTCGACCTCCCAAAGTGCTAGGATTACAGGTGTGAGCCACCATGTCCAGCCTATCCCTAGGTCTTATTCAACACTCCAAGTGCTCCATCCCGTTAGGGAGTGTCTCAGAGCAATTAATAACAAAGTATGACTCACCCCTATAGGTCGTAAAGTGAAACAATGCAAAAATGACGAAAGGAAAGAAGACGTAAAGCTGAAGAGTATGGGTGCCAAGGGAAGGGCCATTTCACCCTGTCCTCCTCCTGTCATCCCCTCCTGCTGCTGGACTCTAAAGCTGCTGCAATTGTTCCGTATAGAAGAATGTGTGGATGAGTAGCTACTGTGACAAACTTTAAAAAGTTTTTGGTTAACTAGTCAAAAAACCCTAGGAAACACAGATGCTCACATTGGGTACAGAAATACCTAAAACGAGGAAAAAAATTTTTAAAAACCCAGCAAGTTGAGAATCAAGGAGGCTTTATAAAATATGCCAACAAAGGTTTTTATCATAAAGAGCTAAGAATAAAGCCAAGAAAAATAATAAATTTGATTTCTTCTTAAAACAGGGTTAAAAAAATGATACTTGTAGTTATTCTATACATGACTCCAAAAGCAACATATCTCTAAACAGAAAATTCTTAAAAACACAAAAGGGTTAATTCAAGGTATTAACTAACTAATCAATACGGATAAAATACAAAATACAACAGAATTACTGCCTTGATTTTGTATTCAAAAGAATGTAAAAAGCCACACAAAATCAATGAATTAAAATAATTACCTAAAGAGAAAAAACTCTTTGAGAGAAAAAATAGTAATTTAATTACCTAGACCAGGGATTGGCAATCTTTTTTGTAAAGGGCTTATGGTAGGCAGACTTTGAAGATGCCCCTGTGATCAATGTGTATTTGCATTTACAGCTTCTTACCTGTGGGTTGGTCCTGGTGCCTTCCTTATAACCAATATTGGGTACAGAAAGATGACAAGATATCAACTGCATGATTAGGTTACAAAGCATCCCATCTTCCTGGCAGACTCTATTGCCTTTCCAGCTCACACACTCTGATAAAGCGAGTTGTCAGGTTAGAGAGGCCCACGTGGCAAGGAACCGACAGTGGCCACTGGCCTAAAAGATGTTCTGTACAGAAATGCAATAAAAGCTAATGGAAGGTGGGTGCAGTGGCTCACGTCTGTAAACTCAGCACTTTGGGAGGCTGAGGTGGGTGAATCACTTGAGGTCAGGAGTTTGAGACCAGTCTGGCCAACATGGTGAAACCCCATCTCTACTAAAAATAGAAAAATTAGCTAGGCATGGTGGCATTTGCCTGTAATTCCAGCTACTGGGGAGAATGAGGCAGGAAAATTAATTTAACGTGGGAGGCAAAAGATCGCATCACTACATCTAGGCTTGGTGACAGAGAGAGACTCCATCTCAAAATTAAAAAAAAATTTTAAAAATAGGCTGGGCACAGTGACTCATGCCTGTAATCCTAGCACTTTGGGAGGCCAAGGTGTGTGGACCACAAGGTCAGGAGTTAGAAACTAGCCTGACCAACATGGTGAAACCCTGTCTCTATTAAAAATTCAGAAAAAAAAAATTAGCTGGGTGTGGTGGCGCTTGCCTGTAGTCCCAGCTACTTGGGAGGCTGAGGCAGCAAAATCACTTGAACCTGGGAAGCGGAGGTTGCAGTGAGCAGAGATCATGCCACTGCATTCCAGCTTAGTGACAGAGCAAGACTCTGTCTCAAAAAACAATTTTTTTAAAAAATAAAATAAAAGCTAGTATAAGACACATAAGAAAGAAAAGCACATGCATATATATTTTAAAAATAGGAAACAGACTCACAGAAAAGCTAAAAAGCAATCATTCCAATCTATAATATTGATAATTTAATATTTTTCCAAAATAGAATCAGTATATGAGAAATCTGGAAATGATTTCTAATGAATAAAACAACTAGAAAGATTTATTCTAGATAAAACTATCTTTAATGTCTGGAAAGAAATAATAGAATTATTCCATGTTCTTGAGCGGACAGGACCAAAATGAACCTTCAGAAATGAGAGAAAAATAATTTCAGTTTATTTTAAGGGGAAGGAAAAACTGTATACAACTAAAGCTGTCCAATAATGAATGTGGCTTCCTTGAAAATACCTTATATAAGTTCCATCCTTTCCTTGAAAATACCTTATATAAGTTCCATCCTTTCCACGATGGCACAACTATCAGGGATTCTTATGTCCAGGGAAAAGGTGGACTCTAAGTTTCTTCTCATTCTGAGTTTTTAGCATATTTTGAAATTTGATATACTAGAAAAACATTTTTATTCTAGGCTACCTGTAGACAAAAATGGCAAACAGATAACTTAGATAATACATTACTTTGAATTATTTCAAACAAAAAATACAGAAAGTATGCAGAATTCAGGAAAGATCATAATAATAAATGGAAAAATTCAATGATGATAAAAACCCTGAGCTAATTAAGATACTGGAGACAGATAATGGCACATTTATCTAAATAATACATATAAGATTTATCCCAGGAAAGATAATCAGAATGATTATATGGAAAGAAAAATGTAGTGTAGAATAATTTAGTTATCACATTGTTTGTAAATTTCTGTCACACAAACAAAAGCCATGAAATTACAGGTTGACACCACAACAAAGTGGATAATTAATTGATTAAAGGGAAGGAATCCTATTTAAATTATTGAGAAGTCCATTTGCTTTAGTTTTAAGGTTTTAGACAATCTGAATCAGGCTTTTTTTCTCTTTCTAAAACCAGAATGCCAATGGATTGATAGAAAGGGAATAAAAGCAATATAAATGTGAACATTACTTTGTTCAGAATATTCTTGCCATCATAAGCAATGTATTTCTCACTACACTCAGACCTAGAGTGGAAATGAAGATTATTTTTAAAAGACTGCTTGTATATGTGGAATCAGAAAGAGGAGAATTAGTCAGAGAAGCCACCACTTAATGTTGTTAGGCTAAGGCCATCCCTTAGCACCCGTCACCATGACAGGTATAATCTTGCAACTGGACCCAAATTCTCAGGACCATGACCAAGGTTTCCTATATTCTGAGGCATTTTCGAACTGTCAAAAAATCAATTTAAAATAAACAAATTCATATTTATTATTTTTCATAAGAGTTGTGATTTTCAACTCACCTTGATTTTAAAAAGAAGTACTGCTCACATAGCTTTGATATTAAATGAACTGAAACAGTGAGAAATCATTTACTTCCTAGCCTGTCCTGGAAAAGGTACACTTTAAATTTTTAACAGTTTTACTGAAGCACAATTGATGTACAATAAAATTCCCACAGAGTATATAATTTTATGTTTTTTTAATTCCATGGAAGAAAATGTTCGAACCTTGGTAAGTTTTGACATATGTATACACCTGTCAAACCACTGCCACAATCAAGATAATGAACATACTCATCACCTTCCAAAGTTTCCTATGTTCCTCCGTAACCTCTCCTGCCTCCCCCAATCCCAGTCCCCAGGCAATTGACATTCTGTTTTTTGTCACGTAGATTAGTTGGCATTTTCCGGAATTGGAATCATACAGAATATATTCTATATTTTCTCGCTTCTTTCACTCAGTGTAATTATTTTGAGATTCATCCATTTGCAAGTGTATAAACAAACCATTCCTTTTATTAAAGAGATGAGGTCTTGCTACATTGCCCAGGCTGACCTCAAACTCCTGGGCTCAAGTAATCACCCAACCCCACACCCTCCTCAGCAACTGTGACTACTGGTGCACTATTGCACCTGTCTTACATAAATTCCTTTTCATTGCTAAGGAGTATTCCATTTGTATGAATAAACCATAATTTGTTTAACCACTTACTTACTGACAGATATTTGGGTTATTTCCAGTTTTCAGTTACTACAAATGAAGTTGTCATGAACATTCCTGTACACGTTTTTGTATGGATGTATGTTTTCATTTCCCTTGGTAATTACCCAGGAGTGG
Source organism: Callithrix jacchus (assembly GCF_049354715.1). Lineage (NCBI taxonomy): Eukaryota > Metazoa > Chordata > Mammalia > Primates > Cebidae > Callithrix > Callithrix jacchus. Next base: position 125,775,107 of record NC_133509.1, read on the forward strand.
AATGCACAGATCAGACAGTGGTTAATGTTTAACTTTTTAAGAAATTACCCATTTTCCAAAGTTTTTGTACCATTTTACATTTCCCCTTGCAGCATATGAAAGCTCCAGTTCCTCTAAGTCTTTATCAGCACTTGGTGTTATCAGTCTCTTTATTTTTAGCTGTTCTTGGGGAGTATATAGTGGTATTTCATTGATGTTTTAATTTGCATTTCCCTAAAGACTAAAGATGCTGGTAGTCTTTTCATGTGCTAATTTGCCACCTACACATCTTCTCTGGTGAACTGTCTGTTCAAATTTTTTGCCCATTTTTAATGAGGTTGTTTGTTTTCTTGAGTTTGAAGAATTCTTAATGTATTCTGGATACCGGTCCTTTAGCAGACATATGATTTAAAATTTATCCCAGCCTGTGACTTGTCTTTTCATTCTCTTAGCAGTTTTAAAGAGCAGAAATATTTAACTTGGATGAAGTCAAATTTATTAATGTTTCCTTTTATGGATTGCACTTTTTATGTCATATCTAAGAAGTCTCTACCTAAACCAAGCTCACAACAGTTTTCCTTTATGTTTCCTTCCAGAAGTTTTAAAGTTTTAAGTATTACATTTAGGCCTATAATCAATTTTCAATGAATTTTTCTATATGGTATAAAGTATTTCTTGAAGTTCATTTTTTTTCCATTTGGATAGCCAATGGTTCCAGCACCATTTGTTCAAAACTATCTTTACAAAAGATACTTTTTATGTTTGTCAAAAATCATTTGCATTGATTATTTGTCTATATTGACACCGACATCAAACTGCTTAATTACTGTAACTTAGAACGAAGTATTTTTCAAGACTTGTATTTCTTCAAATGTGATTTGGCTATACTAGGTCCTCTGCATTTCCATAATGAATTTTAGACCCAGGTTGTCAATTTCTAAAGAAAAAAAAATGCCTGCTAGAAATGTGATTGTGTCGAATCTACTGTTCAATTTCACAAGAAATCACAGCTTAACTATATAGCACAGTTTCCTCACTCTGGGCTTACCAATACTCAACTGAATACCTCTGCACATCTCTGGACTTCGCTCTGTGTGCCACTCTCCTCACCGACACTCTGGCCTGCAAACTCCAGCTGTCTTGGTCTTGTTAGACTCTCATTTCCACCTCCTCAACTGCATCTGGGTTTTGCAGCCTGGAAACGCTCTCAAGGCAGTAAGCCTTGGCAATCATAGGGATCACCTCATTTATTTTTCTGCCTCTCAAAGATCATTGTCCTTCACTTCCAGATATCCAATGTCTTCACATCTGTTCTTTCATATATTTTGCCCATTGTTAAAATTGTTTCAGGCAGGAAAGTAGATCTGGTCCCTCTTATTCCATCTTCTTTGGAAGTGGAATCTTTATTTTTAATTTTTAATGTCAAATCTCTTCTCAAAGTTATATAATTCAAGTAAAAACAGGACAAAAACCTAACTAGTAACTAGTATAATGTGGACCACTGTTCACTTATTTGCTCTTTAACCCATTTTATCCCTCAAATATTTGCGGAGTTCTAATAGCAAGTACTGAGAATCAAAGCCAGCATGTCCCTTACTCTCAGAGCTTATAATCTAGTGTGACAGATAGACATTAATCAAATAATTATAAACAAAAATGTAATACTGCAACTGTAATATCTGCTATGAAGGAAAAGCAGAGAATAATGCTCTGAGACCTATGAGAGGATAATTTTATGGTATTTGTTTCTATTGAGCCTACATTCATGAGTTCAAAAATATCATTACTGTTTCTTCATGTTAAAGTCACAAAGAAATAAATTACATATACAGTGGAGAAAAAAGTATCCATTCAATAAACTTCTCAATATATGATGTACCTACTAAGTGTAAGATAATATGCTTAGTGCATGATACTATAGATCCTACGTTAAACTTCAGTTTTAATTGGGCACATAAAATCAATATAAAGAAATATAAAGGTAACATATCTACATGCTATAAATAGAAAAGAAAATTTACCACATAAACATCATTTTGTCTATCCTCATTTTAAAAAATTATTTTTTTTACATCAGCCTAACTGCAGAAATGTGATCAGTTCCTTTGAGAAAACAATGCATTTATTTTATTTTGTTAAATCTTACCTAGATATCTCAGCTTGGGAATTTTTTTCTCCATCAACAGTGAAAGGAGATGCTCCAGTTAGTAATTCATACATCAGAACACCTAAACTCCACCAATCAACTGCCTAGAAAACAACAATTTAATTTTATAGAATTATCAACTAAAATATTTTATAAGAAAGAAAAAAATGAACAAAAGAAAGCTATCTATTAGAAAAATGTTTTAACATACCTCCTTCTATGTAAGTATTAACACATGCAAGAAAGACATTTAGAGACCAAATACCCAAGTATCCTCCACACAGAAAGCATGTTATTTCTTTTTTTATCTTGTTCTTTTTTTAATTAAAACTTTTTTAAATTTTGTTAATTATTTCTTAGACTAGTAACTGTTTCACCTTAACTTTAAAAAAATCTAAACTTGAATTTCAAAAATTTTACGTAGGTAACATCTTTGGGTTTATGATAGGAAACTAAGTATTCAGCTCCAGTGAGCCTTATGAAATGTCTAAAATTCAAAGAACAACAAAAAAGAAAAAAAATACCACATCCAAGTGTATGTTATTTTTTCCTAACTGCCTAAATCAATTTTTCTTATGGAACCTATCACACATAAACCTTAGGATCTTCACTGATGAAAAGATCTAAAATAATATAAAATAAAATGTGTTCTAATCTGGAAACCAATTTACAAATGCATTTACCTGAACTAAGAACATAGCAAATATATATAATTTTAAAAATCTTTTATTTGTTTTCTTTGAGATGGGGGTCTAACTATGTTGCCCAGGCTGGTCTCAAGCTCTTGGCTCAAGCAATCTACCCACCTCACCCTCCCAAAGTGCTGTGATTACAGGCGTGAGCTGCCATGCCCAGCTTAAAGAATCTTAATGTATTGAAAATTACTTCTTTTTTAATTAGGCAAATGAAAATTTTAATAATTTGAACACATGAGTGTACACCAATGAGAAATATTAACTAGATGTTAAAATTTCAAACTATCTGCTTCCAATTACCAGGGCCTAAGTTTAAGAGAGGTGACAAAATTTATGAGCCTAGAACTATTAAGAAAATACAGAGTGCTGACATATAAAACATATCAGACAGACTACAATCGGGAAAGAATTTACTGAACTCTGTCCCCATGCCAGGCATCTTGATGAGCACTTTGCATATGCTATCTCATTTAATAACTGTCACGTTTTTCCAGGTGTGGGAAGAAATATTTATTAATTAGCTATTTTCTGCACCTTAGGTATACAGAAATTCTAGGCATAATACAGGATTTTCTTATGTAAAACTGGTTCCATTAGGTCTCTGAAGATAATTTTCAAATTAACAGGTATAAATTCCTATCAAACTCCCCAAAAGCTTCATTGAATACCAAGAAGCTCAAAGAATACCAAGAAGCAAACTAAACCAGCAATTAAACTCTTCTATTATTTATATAAGCAGTTTCACTGCCATTTGAGTCAGAACCCTCAGCATGTTTTGCTGTTGGAGTCAAAACCACATTCTTCAGCTGACAAAGATCAATAATCAGACTGCCCTGGGTCCCAAAACCAACACCATACAAACTTGAAGAACATGCTTTTAAATATATGATTAGTCACCAGGAAGGAGACCAAAGATTCTCCACAGTCAGATATCTGAACTGTATATGTGGGACTCTGAAAGGGAATGAAGGAGAAGGAAAGATGGGGAACAGAAAATAGAATACCTTATTTGGATAAAGCTATTAATAAAACCGAAGTGTCAAAAAAAAAAAAACGGAACAAATTTTGTACCCTTTAATACAGAAAAAAAACCATGACCTAGACTTTATAACATAATTACTTAGAAAGCTTCTTCTAGAATTCTTCATTTTGCACATACAAAGGGAAGAGAGGAGGCCAAAATAAATTGAGCTTAGGAAAAGAAACTTAAACTATCTAGAACTCAGGATTTTTTCTTTTTCCAAGCATTGTTAAAATGTTGTATCTGTTGGAAAGATAATCTGTTGGAAAAATTATTTTTAAATGATCAATTATGTAGCTCATTTCTCCAGTGTCTCTGGAAAGTTAGAGACAAAAACTGGGAATAAGAAAATATGAGTGATTCCCTTTTCATTGACCTCTCAGTGACCTCTTAAAAAGCAAATAATTAATCAAAGGTGATACACACGACTATGTTTCTGAATGTTTTTCTAGCAGAAATTAAAAATGCCAATAAGTGCTGATCCAAACCATTCATCATTACTCAAACAGGAACAATGTGCAGTTTTACATTGAGAGACACTTTCGTATTGCATTGTGGTTCAGCTGTATGCTGAAAGATCAGGGTCTCATGCAAAAATAAATAAATAATTTTTAAAAAGAATGGAGTCATAGTTTGTACTCTGTTTAAGAAACAGGCTCTCTCAACAGAAATAAAATAAAAATTACTTAAATAATTAGTTTTGAGTTCTCAACTTTAACAACAGTATTACTTTATAAAACACAATTCTCAGCAATAAAACCTTTACACAGGGAAATCTAGAATGTCCCAACTTTTGTATTATCATTTTCTTCCAAAATACTAGATATCATAATGTGTTTAGAAATACAAAGCAAGGGCCGGGCACGGTTGCTCACACCTGTAATCCCAGCACTTTGGGAGGCCGAGGCGGGTGGATCACGAGGTCAAGAGATCGAGACCATCCTGGTCAATATGGTGAAACCCCGTCTCTACTAAAAATACAAAAAATTAGCTGGGCATGGTGGTGCGTGCCTGTAGTCCCAGCTACTCAGGAGGCTGAGGGAGGAGAATTGCCTGAACCCAGGAGGCGGAGGTTGCGGTGACCCAAGATCACGCCATTGCACTCCAGCCTGGGTAACAAGAGTGAAACTGTCTCAAAAAAAAAAAAAAAAAAAAAAAAAGAAAGAAAGAAATACAAAGCAAAAGAGTAAAAAAAGGAAGGTAAGATAATCAACACCAGAAAGATGGCTCTGTTGAAGAGACAACCTAAGTTGTTAACTAGGATTCTTATAGTAAATTTTATAGGAATATATAAAGAAGCATCAAAAATAGAACATACCTTGTCATGTCCTGAATCTCCCCCTCTGACAATATCTGGTGCCATGTATTCAATAGTTCCACAAAAGGAATATGCTCTTTCAGTCTTGAACAAACAAACAAAAAAGGGATTTGATTTCAAGCTAGTACGACAAGTGACAAAAGAAGAAAGTTGATAATACACGTTAGTGGTTGAGATACACTATAGCAGCAAAGTAGTGGTAGAATCTACCTGACAGACCTTCTCTTCATCAGAACAGACCACCACCTATATAATATGAGTCCTGGGTATATCAGAAAGACTTCCATGCATGAAATCCATCCACCATCCATCCATCCATCCATCCATCCTTTCCATGAATCCCTTCATTTATTCTTGTTCACTTATTGTATGCATGTATATTTCAGTTGTTGATTTATTTAGCCATTTTTTTTAAAGAATGCAAATAATCCTAGTAAGGCAACATGAACTGTCAGACACATTGGTGTAAATGACTTTATCAGTCAAGATTGAGAAAACACTGGGAAACATCAAGGGGGAGGAAAGACCAAACTCTAAGAAGGGGAAATAAACCCAAAGATTAAAAAAAGAATAATTTTTTTTTTCTACCTTACCATATTGTGTAGGTTTGACAATGCTAATGATATGTTTAATGATGGTGAACAAAATTGTCTTTAAAAAAAAGATTATTTCTTAAAGGTAGATGTTTCTTTTTTATAGAATTTCAAAAATTCAAAAGGGCTACTATATCATGCCTGAAAGTTAACCTAAAAAATTATTTTTAAATGACCAATTATGCAATTACGTAGCTCATTTCTTCATTGTCTCAACTTAGAGGAAGCTCACAACCACCCCAAGTTAAGTGCTTAAAAGATATTTCTTCTACCTTTTCCATGTAATTTTTGGCCTCTCTTATAATTCATTTTAGCTTATCTGGTGCTTTGGGGAAGAAGCTGATAGGGTATACATTAATATTTATTTTATAGAAATTCCAGAAGATAGAAAAATTAAAGCTTAAGTGTTGAGAAGTTTCAATCACTGAGAATAGTAGTAAACAAAGACAAACATTGCTTAATTCTCTCAATTATTTTAAAACCTTGTCATCTTATCCAGTTCCAAATCTATATTTGCTTCCTCCTGTGTTATGCCCTCTGGGTTCTAACTTTTAGGTCTCTGCCTAAACTTCCTGAGAGTTTATCTTCTATTTGTAAAAATATCACCAATTGTAACTTTTGAATTTGTAATTATCTGCTGTAAAGATGCATCTTATCTAGAGTGTATACCAAACGCCTTAAAATAATTCTACCAAGAAGACAAACTGATGAGATTTGACAGGGGAAAGATGCACCCTAAAACATATTCCAGGCCAGGCATGGTGGCTCACGCCTATAATCCCAGCACTTTCGGAGGCTGAGGTGGGCAAATCATGAAGTCAGGAGTTCAAAACCAGCCTGACCAACACAGTGAAACCCTGTCTCTACTAAAAATACAAAAATTAGCCAGGCGTGGTGGTGCAAGCCTGTAATCCCATCTACTCAGGAGGCTGAGGCAGGAGAATCACTTGAACCTGGGAGTTGGAGTTTACAGTGAGCAGAGATCATGCCACTGCCCTCCAGCCTGGGTGACAGAGCAAGACTCCATCACAAAAACAAACAAACAAACAACAAAAAAACATATTCCAGAGTCTCTGATAGGGGCAGGAAAGACTTCAAGGTAATAATTCTACTATAATTATGGTTTATTATTTGTTCAAAGTACAGTAATTTTCTCAAGGAGACAACCTATGTGACTTTTATGACCATACTATTTTATAAGCAACATTAGTTGTCACAGAGTTTAAAAATTGTAAATGAAAATTTACTTGATTATGAACAAAAACAGCAGGAGTGGGATGTGTGCAACATACTAGCAGATAATATGAAATATTCATGTGTCTTAAGTGATTAGCCAATCAAGGAGGCTTCGTTGCTCTTTAGAGAAAAGGATCAGATAATACTGGATAAAAAACTGGTTTCCTTCTAAGGAAGAATCCCAACAGCAACTCAAATGCCGAACTGAAGTATTTCTCAATAAAGACAGATGAAATCATTTCTAGCTTTCATTTGCCAGTGTTTTATCCTAATCATATCTGCTTGTGACAGATAAATTCCAGTGCAAAATTACCAACGAAAACAGTTTTTTTTTTCCCATCCCATATTTGGAAAGACTGTTAATTTTGGCAAATCTCCACACAAAAATCTAGAAACGTTTGTTTTTTTAAAAAAAAAATTACATATTCCATAGGTAAACACCAAAGACCATGCTCACAAGAAAGAAAGGGGAACTCCTGAGTTCCAGCCAGGAAGTAGGTACAGAAAACCAGAGAGGTAGGCATATGACCTAATGCTGTGGCTACACAAAGGGAGGAAATGTGAGTTGTTACAGGTCTCAGCAATGCAGAAACTTGAGTTTTCATACCCTGTGAAGATAAAAGATGAGGCTCTCAGCTCAAATGAGATGAGCTAGAATTACCACTCCCGTATAACCCTGAAACCAAAGAAAGCTAAATCTCAGTGAAGGCAAACTATAGAAAAATAAATTTACCTGCTAGCACTCATCTGTTTCCATCTAGGCCCTAGCTTAACAAAGTTCTTCCTGTGATCTCAAATGCCCAGGCTTATACTTCCTAGATTTGAGATCTGAATTAACTCTTCTGAATCATATGGAGAAGTAGGGAAATCTGGAAATCTGGCAAAACATGATGACACCCTGGGACAAATAATAGAACCAGAGACGTTCTCACAACTTAGACTGCCCAGAATTCCTGCGAAGCCCTGATGTCTTGATATTACCAAGTGAGTGAACTAGATTCCACGGACACAACAAACAGAAGGATTACTTGGAACAATAGAAAAACAATCTGTAAATTGCCAGTATGCTGTTTGTAAAAAATAAAAGACATAAAAGAAGACAGCCTGGGCAAGATGGAAAAATCCTATCTCTAAAAAAATTAAAAAAAAAAATTAGGGCATGGTGGCTCATGCCTCTAGTCCCAGCTACTTGGGAAACTGAGGCAAGAGGATTATCTGAGCACAGGAGGTCGAAGGTGCAGTGAGCCATGATCACCACTGCACTCCAGCCTGGGCAACAGAATGAGATCCTCTCTCAAAAAAAAGGGGAGGGGGAGAGGAAGAGCAGGAGGAGGAGGAAGAAGAGGAAGAAGGAAGAAGGAAGAAGAAGAAGAAATAATCTGTTTAAAAAAAGCAGTATAGAAGAGATTAGAAAGATATGAAAAAGACTCAAATAGAGCTGTGCAAATACAGAAATGAGGCAATAAAAAAGGCAAACTAAACATATTAGACACAGCTAAAGAAAGAAAGTAAATTAGAGGATACTTCTGTAATATCCGGGATAATTTTCTCAAGATTTAGTAAAATTGCTGGGCATGGTGGCTCAAATCTGTAATCCCAGCATTCTGGGAGGCCAAGGTGGGCAGATCACTTGAGATCAGGAGTTGGAGAACAGCCTGGCCAACATCATTCAAACCCTGCCTCTACCAAAAATGCATGGTGGTGCATGCCTGCAGTCCTAGCTACTTGGGAGGCTGAGACAGGAGGACTGCTTAAACCTGGGAGGTGGAGGTTGCAGTGAGCAGAGATAGCACCACTGCACTCCAGCCTGGGCCACAGAGTGAGACTCTGTCTCAAAAAAAAAAAAAGACTTAGCAAATTTGAGAAAATTATCCAGAATGTTCCAAAAGTCCTAAGCAGATTAAATAAAAATATATTCACGAGTGGCCACATCTGTGTGTGTGTGTGTGTGTGTGTGTGCGCGCGCTCACAGGTCCATTCCTAAATCTACTCATATGCAGCAGGTAAATTATCAGTTAATATGCAGGGCAAAATAAAGCATTTTAAGACAAAGACAGAATTTATTAATCATTGATCCTTGCTAAAAAGAAATCTAAAGTATGTATTTCAGAAAGAAATAAACTGAAGTTGGAAGGAAAAATTCAGATGCAAGAAGCAAGAATAAGCAGAGAAAATATATGTGTAAGAAAATGTAAACCAGCATTGAATTTATAAAACTGCACAGTAATGATTAATATGTGGAAATTTAACAGGTAGGACTAAAATACTAAATAATATGAAAATTAGAATGAATAACTGAAGTTGAAGCATTCTAATGTTCTCGTAGTGGTCATGATCACCTTAGAGAGCACGAATAATTTTGGACTATTCACAAGTTTAAAATCAGGGTAATATTACAGAAATGCCTTATGTATAAAAATAAATAAAATCAGGGTAATAACCACTAAAAGAATAGAAATAGAATATACATGACTTCTAGACCATTAGGTGGACATGAAATAAAAAGATCTTAATCATTTATATAGAAGACAGAAAAAAAGGAAAAAAGAAGCAAAGAGGAACACAAAGCAAGATAAAAGAAATAAATAGAAATATATCAGTAAGCATAATATACAGGTATCGTAACTCACCAGTTAAAAGAAACTCCTGATCAAAAAATAAAATCCAGCTATAGGTTATTTACAAAAGCCACACCTAAAACATAATGACAAAGAAAGATTGAAAGTAAAGAGATGAAAAAAGTTGTATCGGACAGCACTAACCAACAGAAAGCTGAAGTATCTTTATTAATAGGAGGAGAAATGAACTTTAAGGCCAAATAATTATTAAAACTACCTACATTACAAAATAATAAAAGGAACATTTATTTCACTAGGCAATAACTCTATTCCAAGTTTGAATATCCTTAACATTTTTTGAAAAGCCTTAAAATATGTAAAATAAAAATGGAGAGATCTTCAAGGAGAAATGAACAAAGCCACAATCATCACAGGTATTTCAAAATATGGTTCTTACAACTCACAGATCAAGAAGGAAAAACATTAGTAAAGATATTCAAGATATGAATGATATTCATGAAAATATACAAAACCCTATATCCATCATCAATTAGAGAATACCCACACAGGCTTCCAGACATAAAATTCTAAATAAAATATTAGCAAATAAAATCTGGCAATGTTTAAAAATATATATATATATATTATATATATATATCATGGAAGGTAATGTTTGTTCCAGGAATTGAAAAATTGTCTAATACTGAAAAAGAAAAAAAAAATCTATTCATATAATTCACACCATTATGTGGTTAAAGAGAAAAACTATAAGAATTTCCTTATAACAATAAACTCTTAGATACTAAAAATATAATTTATCTACCAAAATCCTAGAGTAAATACCATACTAAATGGCTAAAACACATGTTCTTTACTGTAAAAAAAAAAAATACATACATATACATATAAAACTTGGTAGACAAAGCAATAAAACCAAGCCAAACTTAAACAAAATAACCATGCCCAAACACACAGAAACTAAAAGGTATCAGAAATGAAAAGAAACAAAGACATTATTACTTACAAATAGTGGTTCTGATTTTTTTTTTTTTAATGTAGTCATCTACACAAAAATCCAAGTCAATCCATAAATTTGTACACCTAACAAGAATTCAATGTTTTATGTATAAGGTCAACAACACTCCTATGCTCTGACAAGAAAAACATAAATACTCCAGTTTTTAAAGATAATTCTTACAATTGAAACAAAAAGCATAAATAGAAATAAGTCTAATAATATACGTATAAAATATTATAGATAATAGTACAAAATATTTTTGAAGGACATAGAAAACAACTAAATATATGGGAAGATATGAACATTCACTGAGGCAAATTCACTGATTGGAAGGGTCAATATCCAAAAATTGCAGTTCTCTCCGAATTAATTCATATATTCAATTCTACAATTAATGTGGAGGAGCAAAAAATGCCAGGAACAGAGAAGACAGTGAAGAGGGAGGAGGAAGGTCAGGAGAAAGGAGAGGGAGGTAGGGGGAGGGTGAAGAGGAAAAAGACCTCACCTTTCCCGAATCAAGACTTACTATAAAGTGATAGGCTTTCTTTTCTTTTTTGAGATAAAGTCTCGCTCTGTTGTCCAGGCTGGAGTGCAGTGGCGTGATCGCAGCTCACTGCAACCTTGAATTCCTGGGTTCAAGTGAACCTTCTGCCTCATCCTCCTGAGTAGCTGGAACTAAAGGCATATGCCAACACACTTGGCTAATTTTTTAATGTTTTGTAGAGATGAAGTCTTCCTATATTGCCCAGGCTGGTCTCAAACTCCTGGCCTCAAGCGATCTTCCCACCTCAGCCTCCTGAAGTGCTGAGATTACAGGTGTAAGCCACCATGCCCGGCCAGTCAGATGCTTTAAGATATTTTGGTTCTGATGCAGGGTGAGGCAAACAGACAAATGGAATTCAATGAAGAGCCTAAAAACAGACTCATAAACATGCATGGGAACATAGTTATATGACAGAAGTTGCATTTCAGTTAAAGAAAAGACTGACTAGTTGACACATACTTTAACGGTAATTGGGTTATCTGCATTAAAAATATAAAATATTTCCACTTGGTTTTATACCCTAAATGTAAGACCTAAAATTGTAAAACTCCTAGAAGAAAACATATGGGAAAAGCTTCAGGACATTAAATTTGCCAATGATTGCTTAGATATGACACCAAAAGCACAGGCAATAAAAGCAAAAATAGACAAATGGGACTATATCCAACTTAAAAACTTCTGCAAATCAAAAGAAACAAACAGAATGAAAAGGCAGCCTGCAAAATGGGAGAAAATATTTGCAAATCATGTATCTGATAAGGAGCTAATATATAGAATATATAAACAACTCCTAAAAACAACAACAAAACCCACAACTAACCTGATTTTAAAATGAGCGAAGGACTTTAATAGTCATTTCTCCAAAGATAAATACAAATGGTTAACAGCATATGAAAAGATGCTCAACATCACTGATGATTAAAGAAATGCAAATCAAAATTACAGCAAGATTTCACCTTACACTCATTAGGATGGCCACTATAAAAACAAGAACACAGCCAGGTGAGGTGGCTCGCACCTGTGATCCCAACATTGGGAGGCAGAGGAAGGTGGATCATAAGGTCAGGAGATCAAGACCATCCCGGTTAACACAGTGAAACCCGGTCTCTGCTAAAAATACAAAAAATTAGCTGAATGTGGTGGCACGTGCCTGTAGTCCCAGCTACTCGGGAGGCTGAGGCAGGAGAATCGCTTGAACCTGGGAGGTGGAGGTTGCGGTGAGTCAACATCATGCCACTGCAGTCCAGCCTAGATGCCAGAGCAAGCCTCCATCTCAAAACAAACAAACAAACAAAAAACAAAAAAACCATACCAGGCTGCGAGTGGTGACTCATGCCTGTAATCCCAGCACTTTGGGAGGCCAAGGTGGGTGAATCACGAGGTCAGGAGTTTGAGACCAGTCTGACCAACATGGTGAAACTCTGTCTCTACTAAAAATATAAAAATTAGCCAGGTGTGATGGTGCACGCCTGTAATCCTGGCTACTCAGGATGCTGAGGCAGGAGAATCTCTTGAATCTGGGAGGCGGAGGTTGCAGTGAGCCAAGATGGTGCCACTGCACGTCAGCCTGGGCGATGGAGTGAGACACTGTTGCAAAAACAAGAAAATAAAACAAAACAGAAAAAAATTTAAAAACCCAAAAACCACCAAAATAACAAGTGTTGGCAAAGATATGGAGAATCTGGAACACTTTAGCACTGCTGGTGAGAATGTAAAATTATACAGCTGCTATGGAAAATAGTATGACTATTCACCTAAAAATTTTGAAAATTAAAAGTAGAATTGATATATGATCTAGCAATTTCCCTTGTGGTTATATATCTCAAAGAATTGAAGGTATACTCTTGAAGAAACATTTGCACAACCACATTCACTGCATTATTCACAAGCCAAGAAGTGGGAACAACCCAAATGCCCATCAACAGATGAATGAATAAACAAAATGTGCCATATAAATACCATGGAATATTATTCACCCTTAATAAAGAAGGAAATCCTATCCCATGCTACAGCATGGATGAACCTTGAGAACACTATGCTAAGTTAAATAGTCACAAAAATAAAATACTGTATAACCCTACTGACATGGAAAAGGAAAAGTTGTGTTCAGTGGGTATAGAGCTTTAATTCTGCAAGATGAAAAAAGGCTAGAGATCTGTTACACAACAAAATGAATATTATTAAAGCTACTGAGTCACATATTTACAAACAGTTAAGACGGTAATTTTTGTTTTGTGGGTTTTTTTTTAACTAAAATTAAAAAACTTTTATTCAAAAAACATAAGCCTTAAAAGAAAAGATTAGTGCATTGGATCTTATTAAAATGTCAAATGGCAAAAAATACCATGAAACAAAATTAAAAACAAGTAAAAATTTTAGAAAAGAAATTAACAAAACATATAGTTATAGAGGGTAGGTATCTATAATACTTAAATAACTGTAACAAATCAATAACATCAGGGGGAAAAATGCAACACTGTGATAGAAAACATAGAAACAACCTAGATGTACTTCAGTAGGATAAAGGATAAATAAACTAGATGCTAATATAAAGGATTATTATACAATAGTTAAATGAAACATCCCATTTATCAACTTGGATAAATCTCAAGAATAGGTCAAATAAAAAATAATTTGCACTAGAATATGTCATACTTGTACACTCAAAAAACAAGATAATAGTATACACTGTTTATGGATATACACACACAAAGTAAGAGTACTAAAACACAATTAAATTCAATCCACCACATACTCTTTACCTGCACAAGTGCAGTTACATGTTGTTGGAGAAAATCATACAGTCAGGTTGACCAATTTCTTTCATTCATTCATTTTCAGACATTCTGTTCATCCAGGCTGGAGTGCAGTGGCATGATCTTGGCTCACTGTATCCTCTGCCTCCCGGATTCAAGTGATCCTCCCAGCTCAGCCTCCCCAGGTAGGAATATAGGCAGGTGCCACCACGCTCGGCTAATTTTTTATTTTTATTTTTTATAGGAACAAGGTCTCACTGTCTTGCCCAGACTGGTCTCAAACTCCTGGGCTCAAGCAATTACAGGCATGAGCCACCGTGCCCAGCCAATTTCACTTTAAATTCATGATCAGGAATCTCATGTGGATCTTTAATGGCACCAAGCAAACACATTTATTTTTCTTATCCACTCACTCTCCCACATTGTTGGCTGGTTATTTTAAATCATCCCTTCTCTCCTAAAACTTCTATGTGTCCATTCTCTTCCTCACACTCAGTGAGAAAACAGATCTTCTATAAGCTGCCAGTACATGACATTTAAGCTCCACTCACATGTGTGCCTATTAACTCAACTTTCTTCCCTGTTTCTAAGCATGAACTCGTTAAGCACTAGTAGCATGATCATGCACAAACTCATTTGAGCATTTCATGTTATCCTTCTCAAGGGCAGTGTCCCAGCAATCTCCCATTTTATCTGCTGGATTATTACAGGAGGTAGATATCAGGGTTTGAGTGGCAGATACCAGTGTGTCTACCCTATTTCCTTTACAGAACTATTCTAACAACAACAACAAAAAACCCCTCTTTTGACCCCATTTCATCCTCTGCTATGATCTTCACAGAACTCCACTATTCCTTTTAACAGAAAACCCCAAGTTGTCTATATGTTTGGATGAGCCAATCGATGCTCAATCTTCAGTCCCCACCTTATTTAACATAACGATAGCATCTGACACAGTTAATCATTTTCATCCTTGAAACATTTTTTCACTTGACTTCTGAGACAACCTACCTTGTTTTCTAAATTCCAAATTCATAGATCCAGACCAGACTTCTCTCCCAAATAGACTCATATAGCCCACTGCCTACTTAGCATCTCTATAGTGTGTCTAATAAACATCTCAAATGTAACTTGTCCAACTGAACTTCTCCTCTCCCAACCCCAGATATCTCCCCATCAGCACCCCACCCCATATTAGCTGATGGAAATTTCATCCTGCCAGCTGTTCTAGCCAAAAATTTTGGGACAACACTAGATTTCTTCCGAATTCTCATACCCCACATCCAACTCATCAAAAAATTCCATTAGATCTAATGTCAAAATATTCCTAAAATCTTCTACTCCATAGTCTAGGCCAGTTCCATCTCTTGCTGGGAGTACTGCAACAGTTTTCTACTTGGACCTCATGTTTCCACACATGTCCCACTACAGGATTATCACAGTTAGTAACCAGAATTATTCTTCCAAAATAGGAAATCGTTACTCTGCTACTCAAAACTCCTCAATGGCTCGCCACTTTGTGCAGAGAAGAAGCCTTAGTCCTTACAATGATCTGTGTGATCTGCACAATTCTTCTTCCATCTGATCACCTCCATACCCTTCTTGCCTATTATTCTAACTCTCACTCATTCTGTATGCCCACAATGGCCTCTAACCCTCACTTATTTCATAACCCCACTTTAAAGGGCCTTAACACTGGCTGATCCCTCTACCTAGAAATCTCCTTCCTATTTACATGGCTCACCCTCTCACTTCCTTCATATCTCTACTGCACTATCACCTTGGTGAAGCCTTTCCTGACTGCCTGATTTCGGAGCTATCATCACTTTACCCACACTTTTTAAAAATTGTCTTTAATCTTCAATGTTAAAATTAAATATACAATAACTACCAGATTCTCTGACTGGAAGTAAGAACTCAACAAATGTTTGTAAAACTATACTACTAAAAAATTCTATGGAAGATAATTATTAGCCTGCAAATTAGAAATGTTTTATTATTTTCAGAGTCTCAAGAGATTGACTGAATTTTGTGGTTGAGAACAGAACAGTAAAAGTAGCAAATCTTCATTATCATAAAATATTTTGAAAGTCTCTAAAAGAAATTTACTTTAACCTGTATGTAGGGGCTGCAAACCATTATCTAGAAACAATTATATGGTCTGGGCATGGTAGCTGATGCCTATAATCCCAGCACTTTGGGAGAGTAAGGCAGGCGGATTATTTGAGCTCAGTTCAAGACCAAACTGGGCAACATGCTGAAACCCCCTTCTCTACAAAAAGTACAAAAATTAGCTAGGCATAATGGCCATGTGCCCAGAGTCCCAGCTACTTGGGAGTCTGAGGTGGGAGGAGGGCTTGAGCCCAGGAGGCAGAGGTTACAGTGAGCCAAGATCTTGTCACCCTGGGCAACAGACCAAGACCCTGTCTTAAAAATAAAATAATAATAGTATGAATATTTTTATATGAATATTTGACAAATATCTCTAGAATACAGGCTCAGGAGGATAAGGAATGTGTTATGTTCACCATTATATTTCTAGGGTCTAGTGCAATACCTGGCAATGGTAAATACACCAAGATTTTTGAATTACTAAATTAATATATAGAGAGAGTATCATGAGCAGAAACATCAAACATACATAAAAAGTAAATTTCTGAAGACTAAAAATATTTCCCAGACCAAATGAGGCCAGAATTTATAATATAAAATTGTGATATACTGACAGAGAAGCAGATTTGGGTGAGAGATTACTTCCGTTTTGAAAATGTTTATTTTGAGGAGCTTGTGAGAGAGTCAAGTGGAAACACAACATTCACATATTTGGGTCTTGAGCCCAGAAGAGAAGGTTGGGAAATGAAAAGCATAAAAAGAGAAGAGTACCTAGGATTGAGCTGAGGGGAACCCAAGGGTCAAAGAGGAAGAACCTACAAAAGGCAGTAAGAGAGAGAAGGAAAGTCAGGAGGGTGTTGTGTCACAGACCAAGGTAAGAGGTGATTCCCAGTTCAACACTACCAGGCAGTCAAGCAAGGTGACTAAAAAGAATTAATATGCAGGTCACTGGCAAGAACAGCCTCAGTCGATGGAGGGGGGAGGGTATAAGCAGAATTGGAATTGATAAGGGAATAAGTGATATATGAGTAAGAAGAGACAAATATTGACAAAGGAGAATAATGAGACAATAGCTAGGCAGGAATATGGTATTCTGAGTTTTTTTTCTTTTTATTTATCAGTCCATTCATCTCCCTATTTTTAAAACTGTAAGAAGGAAAGACTATGTATGCTTAAACAGTGACAGAAATAGTCAAAGAGGAAGAGATTAAAGAGAAGAGAAGGCAGGTAGAATATATCAGTCCATTCTCATGCTGCTGATAAAGACATACCCAAGATTGGGCAATTTACAGAAGAAAGAGGTTTAATGGACTCAACAGTTCCATGTGGCTGGGGGAGGTCTCACAATCATGGCAGAAGGCAAGGAGGAGCAAGTCACATCTTACATGGATGGCAGAAGGTAAAGTGAGACAGAAATTGTGCAGGAAAACTCCTGTTTTTAAAACCATCAGATCTCGTGAGAGTTATTCACTATCATGAGAATAGCAGAGGAAAAACCTGCCCCCATGATTCAATTACCTCCCACCAGGTCCCTTTCACAAGATGTGGGAATTCAAGATGAGATGTGAATGAGGACACAGCCAAATCATATCATTCCGCCCCTTGCCCCTCCCAAATCTCATGTCCTCACATTTCAAAACCAATCATACCTTCCCATCAGTCCCCCAAGGGTCAAAGAGGAAAGTCTTTCAGCTCCTTTAATTCATTCATATTCCTCTCTAAGTAATCCATTCTTGTTATCATTTCCTCAAATCTTTTTTCATATCTTTTTTCAAGTTCCTTAGTTTCTTTGCATTGATTTAATACATGTTCTTTTAGCTCACAAAAGTTTCTCATTATTCACCTTCTGAAGTCTAATTCCGTCATTTCGTCACAGTCATTCTCCGTCCAGCTTTGTTCCCTTGCTGGTGAGGAGTTTTGGTCCTTTCTAGGAGGCGAGGTGTTCTGGTTTCGGGTGTTTTCCTCCTTTTTGTGCTGGTTTCTTCCCATCTTTGTGGATTTATCCACTTGTCATCTGCATAGTTGCTGACTTTTCGATTGGGTCTCTGAGTGGACACCCAGATTGTTGATGATGAAGTATTTCTGTTACTTGGTTTTCCTTCTACCAGTCTAGCCCCTTCGCTGTACGACTGCTGAGGTCCACTCCAGGCCCTGCTTGTCTGGGGTGCACCTATAGCAGCTGTGGCACAGTGAGGGATGCTACCAGTTTCTTTTTCTGCTATCTTTGTCCCAGGATGATGCCTGCCAAATGTCAGTCTTTTGGATATAGAGGGGTCAGGGAGCTGCTTGAGGAGACAGTCTGTACTTTATAGGAGCTCAACTGCTGAGCTGTGAGCTCTGTTGTTCATTCAGGGCTGTTAGGCTGCTATGCTTGATTCTGCTGCAACAGAGCTCATTAAAAAAACCCTTTTCTCCTCAAATGCTCTGTGTTGGGGGGTTCAGGCTTTATTTTTGGATTTCCGTTGAGGTGTCCTGCCCAGCTAGGAGGCAAACTAGTCACTGTTTGCCTGCAGAGGCTCCGCTTTGCTGTTGTGTGGTTCGCCCTGTTGCTGCAGGCTCTGCTGTTCTGCTGTGGTCTCCGCCACACCCTGCAGCGGAGTCTCTCTGTTGTAGCGGGTTGCCTCGGCAACGGCAGGCTGCGTCAGCAGTGGGCGTGTATCTCAGTAGGGACGGGTTGCCTCAGCAACGGCAGGCTGCGTCAGCAGTGGGCGTGTATCTCAGTTGGGGCGGGTTGCCTCGGTAATGGTGGACGCCCCTCCCCCACAGAGCGTCTCGGACCGTCTGAATGGGGAGCGTTTGAAATCGCAGTTTTGTTCGTCCCACTGGGCTACCCCAAATGCTCTGTCCCTGCAATCCCCTGGGCTGGCCCACTGTCCAAGTCTTGTTCAGTCTCAAGTCCAGCCCCCTCAAGTCTAAGGTTGCCGGTTCAACTGGGCACCCGGACAAGCGCGCCCTGTGGGGAGCGCTGGGTAGGGCCGGCCGCCGCCACCCCGGCTGCCAGCTTCGCCAGGCAGAGGTACTACCTGGCGTCCCATGACTCCTTTATACTTGGGAATTTCCCCGTTCTGTGGGCAACAAAGATCAGTCTGGAAATGCAGCTCCGACTCACCTCTCCGCGGATTCAATGAGAGCTACAATCCTGGGTTGTTCTCACAGCGCCATCTTGAGTCCTCCCCCAAAGAGGAAAGTCTTAACTCACTTCAGTATTAACTCAAAAGTCCATAGTCCAAAGACTCAACTGAGACAAAGCAAGTCCCTTCCAGCTACGAGCCTCTAAAAGCAAGTTAGCTGCTTCCTAGATACAATGCGGGTACAGTCACTGGTTAAATATATCACTCCAAATGGGAGAAACTGGCCAAAACAAAGGGATACAAGCTCCATGCAAGTCCAAAATCCAGTGGGGCAGTCAAATCTTAAAGCTCCAAAATGATCTACTTTGACACCATGTCTCACATCCAGGTCACGCTGATGAAAAAGGTAGGTTCCCACGGCCTTGGGCAGCTCTGCCTCTGTGGTTTTGCAGGGCATAGAGCCCCCTCTCTTGGCTGCTTTCACAGGATGGTATTGAGTGTCTGTGGCTTTTCCAGGTGCATGCTGCAAGCTGTTGGTGGATCTACCATTCTGAGGTTTAAAGAACAGTGGCCTTCTTCTCACAGTTCCACTAGTTGGTTCCCCAATAGGAACTCTGTGTGGGGGCTCCGATTCCACATTTCCTTTCCACATTGCCCTAGCAGAGGATTTCCATGAGGGCTCCATCCTTGCAGCAAACTTCTGCCTGGGCATCCAGGTGTTTCCACACATCCTTTGAAATCTAGGCGGAGGTTCCCAAACCTCAATTATTGACTTTTCTGTGCACCCACAGGCTCAATTACACATGGAAGCTACCAAGGCTTCCATCCTCTGAAGCAACAGCCTGAGCTGTACCTTGGTCCCCTTTAGTCATGCCTGGAGCAACTGGGACATAGGGCACCAAGTCCCTAAACTGCACATAGCAGAGGGACCTTGTGACTGGCCCAGGAAATCATTATTTCTTCCTAAACCTCCAGGCCTGTGAGGGGAGGGGCTGCCACAAAGGCCTCTGACATGGCCTGGAGCCATTTTCCCCATTGTCATGATGATTAACATTCAGCTCCTCATTACTTATGCAAATTTCTTCAGCTGGCTTGAATCTGTCCTCAGAAAACAAGATTTTCTTTTCTACTAAATTGTCAGGCTGCACATTTTCCAAAATTTTATGCTCTGTTTCTCTTTTAAAACTGAATGACTTTAATAGGACCCAAGTCACCTCTTGAATGCTTTGCTGCTTAGAAATTTCTTCTGCCAGAGACACTAAATAATCTCTCTCAATTTCAAAATTCCACAAATCTCTAGGGTAGGGGCAAAATGCCACCAGTCCCTTTGCTAAAACATAACAACAGTCACTTTTGTTCCAGTCCCCAACAAGTTCCTCATTCCATCTGAGACTACCTCAGGCTGGATTCATTGTCCAAATCATTATCAGCATTTTGGTCAAAGCTATTCAACACATCTCTAGGAAGTTCCAAACTTTCCCACATGTTCCTGTCTTCTTCTGAGCCCTCCAAACTGTTCCAATCTCTGCCTGTTACCCAGTTCCAAACTGGCTTCCACATTTTCAGATATCTTTTCAGCAGCATCCCATTTGTGGTACTAATTTGCTGTATTATTCTGTTCTCATACTGCTCATAAAGACATATCTGAGACTAGGCAATTTACAAAAGAAAGAGGTTTAATAGACTTACAGTTCCATGTGGCTGGGGAGGTCTCACAATCATGGTGGAAGGCAAGGAGAAGCAAGTCATGTCTTACATGGATGGCAGCAGGCAAAGAGAGAGAGAGAACTTGCGCAGGAAACTCCCATTTTTAAAACCATCAGATCTCGTAAAACTTATTCACTATCACAAGAAGAGCATGGGAAAAATCTGCCTCCAAGATTCAATTACCTCCCACCAGGTCCCTCCCATAACATGTGGGAATTCAAGAGGAGATTTGGGTGGAGACACAGTAAAACCATATCATAAAGATACATATTTTGCCTGGAAACCAAGAAGGCAGCGTAGGGATAGAGCAGGAAGAATCTTGTTCCAAAAACATATATTTTGCTGAGTTGTAGCTGACATATGAAACCAAAAAGGAATGCTATCTAACCAAAACAAATGGTTTCATGAGAATATTTTTAAGGTAGAAAGGGTCTAGGTAGAGAAAGTTCCTAAACAGGTGCTGGGTGGAATCAGAAAAGCAAAGAACCATTAGATCAAGTTTTAGGGGACTCAGCAAAGGAAAATTCCCACCTGAGCCCTGAGAATTAAACCTGAAGCCTAGCATGACAATATGTCCTCTAGGGCTAAGAGGAAGAATGGGCAGGCAGTCTAAGGATCAAAAAGACATGCAACCCCTTAAGCTTAATAGTAATGTAAACTATTAACATAACCTAGAGCAAGGCTGTATTCAGTAAATAAGGGTGCCTCTATCAATTACTCCTCTACTTCAGCTTGAACTCTATTTCATTTTTGTACCCAAACCACTAAGTGCTCAAAGATGATGGTATCTTACTGGATCCCCATCATCCCCTTGAGGGGAGGCTGTTGACATAAGAAACAGAAAACTCTCCTCTTGTCACACAGCATTTCTGACTAATGTTTATTACTGTATTAAGACCTAACAACTCTGGTCAACTTTGATTTTTATTTGTTTGTTTAGTTTTGGGTCCTAACATTTGCTGTTCCCCAGAGCCAAAGTCTATTTCTATCTATTGCCAAGTGATCAGCCACGCCAAATGATCAGCCACACATACCTACCAACAGAGGATTCATTAAGTGATTATTTTCATTAGTATACTACCAGAACCTAGCCTACCATCTAGCACAGAGGCCCCTAACCCCTGTCAGGAACCAGGGCGCACAGCAGGAGGTGAGCAGCAGACAAGTATTGCCACCTGAGCTCTGTCTCCTGTCAGATAGCAGTGGCATTAGATTATCCTAGGAGTGCCAACTCTATTGTGAAGAGTACATGCAAGGAGTCTAGGTTGCACGTTTCTTATGAGAATCTAATGATAAATGTAATGCATTTGAATAATCTTGAAACCATATCCCCACCTCAGTCTGTGGTAAAATTGTCTCCTAGGAAACCAGTCCCTGGTTCCAAAAAAGTTGGGGACCGCTGATCTGGCAAATAGAAGGCCCTCAACAAATATCAATGGAGTGAATGAGCAAATGAAAGTAATCATCGAATCTCTCTATGCAGGGAGAATTTTACACATTTACAGACTAAGGACCCCTTTGGAACTCTGTTGAAGCCTGTGGACCCCTTCTCAAATAGTATTTTAAAACAGATAGTATTATGGAGAAAACTAATGACACTGCAATACAGTTACAAAATTATTTTTTTTAATTGTGAGATCATCACAAACACACTTCTATGGTACAGGCTGGGCTTGCCAAGTCCCAGGCTGTTCTATAGAGTGATCTGGCTGGGCCAGTTCAGAGGCAAAATTACTGACATCATCTGTAGGTTTTTTGTTCTTGGTTTCTCAGAGAAAAATCCTCCAAACTCCTGCCTGGGAAGCCATTGTGCGCAGAGTGAAGTAGTAGAAAGCGACTGAGGGAGTTTTCACAGTTCTGTGTCCATTTTCACCGTACCCGTCATTTTCTGTATGGTATCCTCATCCTTAGCTGTGCCCATTGTCCCTGAATGCACAGGCCTTTATAGTCTTCCCTTAAGATGAGGAAGGCACAGCTGCATATATGAACAGGGGCAGAGATAGAATCTGGGGGTTACCTGTTTCTTACACAGACTTTCAATCAATCCTCCTGGGTCCTGCATCACCTGCATTCCTACTTTGAGAGATACCTCTTGACTCCAACTCTTGAACCTTTCGAGGGGGTCAGAAGTACACAGAGCCTGCTTTCAGGCTTCACGTGCATGTTACTGTTGTCCATCTTCTAAAATGTGGTTGCTATTTTCTCTTTTCCCTTTTGAGTTCATGTTTATTTTATCCCTTTCCTTTTATTCTTGTGGGATTTATTAAGAAGGCAACAGTAAACAGATTTAATCTGCTACAATTTATTGAAGTTGCCACTAAAAGTTTACAAAGGCACAAAAAGTTTTAAGAATCAAATTTAGAAGTAAACTCCTCAAAATTCTTCTAATCTATTTTATAACTATGATATTTGTATCAAAGATAATCAATTTACTGCAATAACTACAGCTTCATGAAGGCAGAGATCATTTCCGTTTCATTTATTATTGCATTGCCCAGTACCCAGCATAGTAGAGGTGATCAATAAATATTTATTGTATAAGTAAAATAAATGAATATATGTGTGATTAAAAAATTAAGACCTTTAATTTTTATAATTTCAGTGCTTATCTCACTCACCTAGGACTGTTTTAGCAATACTCCAAAAACCAATCAGAAATAGATATACCTAACTTGGGATCCAAGAATGATGTATTTTATAACAACAAAGTCCTTCACTACAAAAATATTACTACAATTCCATATTCTATAACAACAATTTCCTGGATAGAAATGAAACTGATATTCAAATTTACTTAGTTATCTTGAGTAGCTAGTAGTGTAGAAATAAATGTAACTTCTATTACAACCACTAACAGTATTTAATTACAACTTATAGATGTACAATTTTAAGTGTCATTAAATGCTTTTGTAATATTAAATTCTAATTAATACTGAAAATTAAAGTCCTCCATATATAAATCTGCATATTAGCCATGACATTTTAATTCATATTGAGTAAACCCCAGCAATATTATTTAAAAATTGGGTCTGGTAGATCTCTGTCTTGTCAAGAGAATTCAAAGGGTCTTCATAACATGTCTTACTTTGCTATCGTAATGTAAACTGTATGTACTTTGCTTTGTGAATCGTTTTGTTTTTTTTTTTGGAGATGGAGTTTCACTCTTGTTGCCCAGACTAGAGTGCAATGGCACGATCTTGGCTCACCGCAACCTCCATTTCCTGGGTTCAAGCGATTCTCCTGCCTCAGCCTCCCAAGTAGCTGGGATTACAGGCATGCACCACCATGCCTGGCTAATTTTGTATTTTTAGTAGAGATGGGGTTTCTCCATGTTGGTCAGGCTGGTTTTGAACTCCCGGCCTCAGGTGATCTACCCACCTTGGCCTCCCAAAGTGCTGGGATTACAGGCGTGAGCCATCATGTCTGGCTAATTTTGTATTTTTAATAGAGAAGGGGTTTCTCCAGGTTGGTAAGGCTGGTCTTGAACTCCCGGCCTCAGGTGATCTATGCACCTTGGCCTCCCAAGTGCTGGGATTACAGGCGTGAGCCACCGTGCCTGGCCAGCTTTGTGATTCTTTATTGGCCACCATCAAAGCCATACTTCTCCTCAAGGGCCAAAAGAGTTATTTAATTTTTCAGTTACATTTTATATATTTCATGGGGAAAGTTAAATGCATAGTGTCTTTTTTTTTTTTTTTTCAATAAATAGGAATTGTGATATATCCATCAAGGTTTACAGCAATTTTAACAGGATGGTCCCCTATTAATTCTAAACTAAAAATCTCTACATTTTCATGTCAAAATGTTCCCATGGGCAAACCCTGCACAAAAGTTCAAATTCATATGGCAGTTTTCTGCTAAATGCTTATTCTGCAGCTAAGTTGTCATCCTTGTTTACACTGTGTTATTATTAACTTCAAATTAAAATATCATACTCACTTCATCAGCCACAAACTCCTTACTCAGACCAAAATCTGTCAGCACCACATGGCCATTAGAATCAAGTAGAATATTCTCAAGCTTAATGTCACGATATATAATCCCCAACTGCAAAAACAAACAAGTATGAATTTTAAAATAATTTACAAAAAAAAATGAATTAGGACAGTCTTTCTTATCTACCTTTTTTTTTTTTTTAAAGGCATTTCCCTCCTCAGGATCCTGTGATGGCCCTTGGTGACTGGTCAGGGCAAATGTAAATTCTTTTATCTGCTGCGTACCCTGAACCTCTCTAACCACGTCTTTGTTCTCCTCGTGCTCAGGGTCTACCTCGTTGGGTCAGCTTCTTTAGGGCCTCCCTCTTAACTAGTGCTTCTTTATGTCTCTACTCTTCCTATTTCACCCTCACTCTAGATGACCTTCAGATGCTTTCGTAGCCAATTCTTGTCCATCACTTCCTAATGTTTTCAGAAGGCTTTTCTGACTAACCAGATCCCACCCTGTTCATTTCTTTGTTTTTCACCCTACATCTATGTTTATATTATACTTACTATATATGACTGATATTTTCTAGGTGTTTCCTATTTGTCTTTATATACCTATACTAACTCTGTTTTTCACTTTTTATGTATACATCCAGTATTTGTGCAGCACACCATGCATAAAATAGGTAATTGATAAAGAATTGTTGATTAACAGGCTCTTAAACATAAAGGTTGAAGATCAGAGGTTAACTTTAGTCTAGTTTTTTTTTTTTTTTTTTCTTTTCCTTTTCTGTTTTGAGATAGTGTCTCAGTTGGTCACTCAGGCGGGCATGCAGTGGCATGATCCTAGCTCACGGCAGCCTCAAACTTCTGGGCTAAAGCTATCCTCCTGCCTCGGCCTCCAGAGTAGCTGGGATTACAGGTGTGAGCCACTGTACTAGG
The DNA here is from genome assembly GCF_049354715.1 of Callithrix jacchus. NCBI lineage: Eukaryota > Metazoa > Chordata > Mammalia > Primates > Cebidae > Callithrix > Callithrix jacchus. The sequence goes on from NC_133509.1 coordinate 125,800,726, forward strand.
CTCAAACTTTAGTTCTAAATAAGCAAAGTCAATCAGTTAAGTAACATTTACTCTATTTTACTTTGCATTTATAAAACTTACTTTTTTGTAAGTTCTATAGCAAAACACTTCAGCTATATAACAAATAAATCTATCCAACTCATACCAGAGGTGCTTGATCTGTATGAATTCTATTTTTCATGTTTTTAGTTATATTGGCCTGAATTAAATGTTTCTAAACTTAGAAATATTGTTTTCCTCAACACTAAGAATATGAGAAAGTTCTTAATAATCTCTTAAAATGAAAAACAAAATTATACATACAGAAAAACACTAGGGGCCAGGCACAGTGTCTCACGCCTGTAATCTGAGTACTCTGGAAGGCTGAGGCAGGAGGGTCACTTGAATCCAGGAGCTCAAGACCAGCCTGGGCAACACAATGAGACCCATCTCTACAAAAAATTGTAAAAACTTAGCTCGGTGTGGTGGCACACATGTAGTCCTAGAGCTACTTGGGAAGCTGAGGCAGGAGGATCACTTGAGCCCACGGTGTTCAAAGCCACAGTGACCTATGATAGCATTCCAGCCTGGGCAACAGAGCTAGACCCTGTCTCTATTTTTTTAAAAACAGAATTTAAAAAAGGGGTACAGGCACGGGTGGTCCACACCTGTAATTCCAGCATTTTGGGAAGCCAAGGTGGGAAGATCATTTGAGCTCAGGAGTTCGAAACTAGCCTGGGCAACATGGCAAAACTCCGTCTCTACAAAAAATACAAAAATTAGCCAGGCATGGTGGCGCATGCCTGTTGTCCCAGCTACTTGGGAGGCTGAAGTAGGAGGATCACCTCAGCCCAGTAGGTTTGGAGTTGTGATCATGCCCCTGCACTCCAGCCTAGGCAATGGACTGAGACCCGGTATCAACAAAACAAAACATAACACAAAAGCACTAAGCAATTTTCCTCTAAGAGCCTCAGTGTTCTACAAGACATAGAGGAAGGAAAATATCTAGAGCTTATATTGAAGGGACATTGACTTTAAGCATTACATGCATCTAACAACCAGGAGATGCTTTTTCCTTAAAAAAACAAAACAAAAAAACTTTTTTGGAAAACATTTTAGGAACAAGTGATTTGCTATCTGTGTCACCTCATTACTTGCAAGTAAACATCCATTTTTGCCTCTTCCTGTGAAACCCAATGTTAGTAGCTTTTCAAGATTAACATTACTGGCTTTGCATTATAATTATCTGTATCTTTTTAGTAAGGTTAAGAGAAGGTTATCTGAGACCTCATTTGCTATATTACTCCCAATCCGTATCAGTTACAATTATATCCAATATTCGTTGTTTTCTTTACTTCTGTGTTTGACTATGGGCAAGTTTCACATAAATTAAAAACTGGATTTTTGGACAAGCACAGTGGCTCACGCCTGTAATCCCAACAATCTGGGAGCCTGAGATGGGCAGATTGCTTGAGTCTAGGAGTTCAACACCAACCTGGGCAACATGGCAAAACCTTCCATCTCTATAAAAACTACAAAACATGGCAAGCTGTGGTGGCATGTGCCTGGGTCCCAGCTACTCGGGAGGTTGACATGAAAGGATCACCTGAGCCTGGGAAGATGGAGGCTGCAGTGAGCCGAGATCGCACCACTACACTGGACTTTCTAGCTTACCCACTGGAGCTATTAATTTTGTTTACTCGTGTTTATAATGATTTCTATCATCATTTTTATATCATAAGCTGATTCCCCTAAATCATAAATTCCAAAGATCCTTCTTTGTAGTGTATTCCTGGGTCCAATTGTTTCTCATATGAAAATGTCTTAACTATCTTATATCCTACAAAAATCATCTTAAAGCTTCTTACTGTATCAAGACTTCTATCAAAGGAAGTCCAAGTGTCTGTTTTCACTACCTCAGTTTGAGTGCCTACTTCACTGCACCTCCTTCCCCCTCCTCTCCATTACACTGCAGCCCTGTCCTCCACCCACTATTGCCAAAGGTTTCTTTCTCTCCTTGTTCTCATACATTTTTCGTTCAGTCTCCTTAAGATTCCTACTCTGAACAATCTCCCTTCATCTGGTAGGTTTTGCTTCTGCTCTGGGCTGGATCTCCCCTTTTCTTGATCTCTTTTTTTTCTTACATTTTATCATTTATTCTCACAGCCTCACCCATCTGTTACCTCCACCTTGCTGCCTGCCCCTTTAGAAATTTCATCCTTCATCCTTCCTTTTCCCTCCAATTCTCTCCTTTCTTTTCTATGCTCCATAATCAGCACTTGAATCTCTATTTTAAATTAGTGTAGGACCTGAATACAACATGACAAGGAAGGGTGGCTTCATGATGTACCTGAATTGTCCTAATTTAAAAATTACTTGAGTACTTTCTGTCTCTGAGGAAAAACACGAGCCCAGCCTACAGAAAGACTGCATCTACAGTATTTCCTCATTAAGTAAAACAAACAAAAAATGGAGTCAAAATTTCTTGGCTCAAGATTAATGGTATCTGCAATAACTTTATTTCTTTTTTTTTTTAGATGGAGTTTCACTCTTATTGCCCAGGCTGGAATGCAATGGCACAATCTTGGCTCACTGCGACCTCTACCTCCCAGGTTCAAGCGATTCTCCTGCCTTAGCCTCCCAAGTAGCTGCAATTACAGGCGTGCACTACCACGCCCAGATAATTTTTTGTATTTTTAGTTGAGACAGGGTTTCTCCATGTTGGCCAAGTGGATCTTCAACTCCTGACCTCAGGTGATCCGCCTGCCTTGGCAAGTGCTGGGATTACAGGTATAAGCCACCACATCCAGCCTGCAATAACATTTCTTAAAGTTTAAACTGATTGTTACAGTTTAAACAGGGTCACAGACATGAATTTTATGTAAAGTTTTTTAGTAAGAGTTCATCCTACCTGGGGACAATGGAGTAGACAGCGGGTGGGAGCAAGAGATGGTGTCAGGGACAAAACAAATGGAAAGAAAGCCAGAGTGGGAGAGTGGAAAATAACTCTTACACTCCAACCTCATCAGGACACACCCTGAAGATGTACAGGCAGAGTTTGCAATGCAGTAAATTACAATGAAGGAAATATGTATTAAGACTGATGGTTTCATTTTACTGGCTATTTTAATAATTAAAAGGCTTTATTTTAATGATACTTTGTAACAAATAAGCATTAGGATTTTTCCTGAAAAGAAGTCAAAAATTGCTTAGATTCTCTCTTTTTAATCTGCATCACAGCAAGCACAACTGAAGAGTAGACTTTTTTTCAAACAGAATTATGAAACTGAGAAAACTGGTAATGTTCTTCTCTAAGTGTGCTTTCATAATTTCCACTAAGACAATAACATGTAAAAACATTAGCTCTTCTAGCTCCATTATTACCTTAGTTAACAGATTTCAAAAAAGAAACTTGAAAAATGAAGTGTCTTACCTTGTGGAGATGTTCGAGGGCAAGCACAATCTCTCCAACATAAATCTGCACCTCATGCTCTGTGAAACGTTCTCTTTGAGAAAGATGAGTAAAAAGTTCTCCACCATTTATATAATCTAAAAATGAAATATATTTATTTAATTTACTTATATTTAACTTGTATTCGTAAATGAAAAGCAGTGTTTCCTTTTAATCACTTTGGATTCACCATAAGGCACTGATTTAATATATTGCGATTTACACAGTTTAGCATATAGTTTCATGTAGATAGACTTTTAGATTCAGATAGCAATACAGTTTCACAAAGAATGTTTACCTTAAATATAATCAAATGAGTTTGCAAAGAGTATTGCCATTAAAACCATAGCTAAAATCTGTATAAATTTGAATACATTTTCTCAAATACAGCATATCAGAAACCTCTGCCATCACCATATAATGCATACTTAACCTATTCTGGAGTACCGAAACAGCAGCCACTGCAATAACCAAAACCAAAACAAAACACAAAGTCCCATCCTTTCATTTGTAATAATTGCCAGTCACCTGTAAACAGATTCCCTATTTTCCAGAATTGTCTACACGCACTTCCAAAAATTTATATTAGGTAGTAGACAGTCTTTTATTTAGCCCAAAAATGTATTACAACTTGGTCAAATCAAAGATTCTAAAAGTAGAAGATTCCCATTTCCCTTTCATTTTTCCCTATTTATCCCAAGGGCGATCATGAAATAGGTGACCAAAAGGCTACATTAAGAAATAAATAAGAGAGTGGTTAATTTAAAAAAAAACACAAAAATAGTTATGTTGATATATGGCTCTAATTAGACATGTTTTCCAAAACTCAGAAACTCAGAACTTATTTATCATTCATTATTTTAGGTAACAACTATACAAATTAGAAAGTGCTCAAAATCCTATAGGATAAAAAACTTTTTGCCAAATAAATGTTGCTAAAAAGCTTTATAGTTTCATCAGAAACCACTGACACATTAACACAATATTTGTGTGTAAAAAAACCATTAACAACTAGAAAAGTCACAAATGCAATTTAAAGTGTTTCTCCTGAAAACCTTGAAAAGCATATTTCCCAAGTATATTGTTGAGTTTACCACAATTTGATTAAAAAATGAAATTCTTCATAAACTCACAAATTTTTCTTTTACTTTGTCCATTTAACTTTAAACTCCAAAAAGCAGATACAACAGAATTAAGTAACTCTAATAGGTAGTTGTTTTGCAATGCAGTTTACAAATCACATGTCAGCAAAAAGCATTTCCCTTCTCAGACTTCTGTATTTTGCCAAGAAGTTTTAATTATATCTGAACGTAAATCTAATTATTAAAGAGGTGTAAAGGAACACAGCATTCCTGCAAACTAATAATGAACTTTTTTTCCTACCTTAAGGTAATTATTTATTTAAAAACCCAGTACTCATGTTTATGCATGAATGGTTTCCAGTCAGTCATGACACAGAAAGAGGCACAGGTATACCAACTGCCAAACTCCTACATAGCCTTGAATGTCCAATTCAATCATCTCATCTTCTATGGCCACTCCAGCAGAGATGATCACTTTCTTCTGTTACCATTGTACTTATTTAAGACTTTAAGCACTGCAGGTATCCTGCTATACTGCAATTGTTTATTTGCATACTTACTTTCTCTGCTAAAGTAAGGATTAATATATTCATCACTATTTACTCATCATAGTGCCTGTATGCAGTAAGCACAAAATAAATGCTTATGGCATTAACAATTGAACACAAATTCTTAACACTGGAATATATGATAAACAGGGTCTCTGAACAAAACCACTCTGAAACCTAAGAGGCCAGTCTATTATTTAAAAAATCTAATGTACTACTGTTTCAAATGCAACACGGCATAGTCAAAAGAAACAGGGCTTTGTAATTGATGATCTGAACTAGACAATGGCTCCACAGCTGTCCTTCCTTAAGCAAATTAAGTCTCAGGGCTTCAGTTCTTTATCTACGAAACAGGAATAATAACTACTTAAAAATTATTGTTACTTGGGACAATATTGTTGATCCTAAATGGTTTTAACTTCATTTTCAGATTGTTTATTCCAAATGTATAGAAATACAATTGATTTTTGTATGTTAATCTTAACTGCAATTTTACTGAACTTACGTATTAGTTCTAGCAGTTTCTGAGTAGATTTCTTAGGACTTTCTATTTATAAGGTCGTGTCATCTTTAGAGAGAATTCTTCTTCCTTTTCAATTTGAGGCATTTTGTGTCCTTTTCTTGCCTACAATGTTGAATAAAGTGGGAAAGTGGATATTTTGTCCATGTTCCTGATTTTAGGGGGAAAGCATTCCATCTTTAACCATTAAGCATTATGTTAGCTCTTGTTTTTTCCATAGATGCCTTTATCAGGTTAAGAAGTTCACATCCATTCCTACTTTGTTGAGTATTATGATGAAGAAGTTGGATTTTGGAAAATGCTGTTTTTTTACATCTATTGGGAGGATCATATGCTTTGTGTTATTTATTCTGCTGATATGGTACATTAAATTGATTGACTTTTGGTTGGTAAACCAATCTTGCACTACTGGGATAGATTCCATTTGGCCATGGCATATAATTATTTTTATTTGTTGCGGGATTTGGTTTGATAGAATGTTGTTGAGAATTTTGCATTTATATTCATAAGAGATAATGATCTGGACCGGCCTCGGTGGCTCATACCTGTAATCCCAGCACCTTGGGAGGCCAAGGCAGGTGGATCATGAGATGTAGAGATCGAGACCACCCTGGCCAACATGGTCAAATATTGTCTCTATTAAAAATACAAAAATTAGCTGGGCACGGTGGCATATGTCTGTAGTCCCAGCTACTTAGAAGGCTGAGGCAGGAGAATCACTTGAACCTGGGAGGCACAGGTTCAAGTCTCAAAAAACTTAAAAAAATAGTAGCAATAGTGGTGGTGGTCATGGTGGTAACAGTAGTAGCTCAATTTCTTGTCTATTCAGAAGTTGTATTTCTTGAGTAAGTTCTAGTAGTTTGTGTCTTTCTTGGAATGTCTTTATTTCATATGTTATCTAACATAAACTAACATAAATAACAACAAAACTGTATGTTGGTATACAGTTGTTCATGGTATTCCCTAAAGATCCTTTCTAATTCTGTAAGGTCAGTAGTAAGGTCCTTTCTTTCATTCTTGATTTTATCAATTTGAGTCTTCTTTTTTCCTGGTCAGTCTATCCAAGGTTTATCAATCTGTTTATCTTCTCAAAAGAATAATCTTTTGGGTTCATTGATTTTCTCTTGCTTTCATATTCCATACTTGATTAATTTCTAATCTTTGTTATTTCCCTCCTTTCTGCTTGCTTTGGGTTTAGTTTGCTCTTCTTTTAACGTGTCTTGAGACGAAGTTTCGCTCTTGTTACCCAGGCTGGAGTACAATGGTGCGATCTCGGCTCACTGCAACCTCCACCTCCTGGGTTCAGCCAGTTCTTCTGCTTCAGCCTCCTGAGTAGCTGGGATTACAGGCACGCGCCACCATGCCCAGCTAATTTTTTGTATTTTTAGTAGAGACGGGGTTTCACCATGACGACCAGGATGGTCTCGATCTCTGGACCTCGTGATCCACCCGCCTCAGCCTCCCAAAGCGCTGGGATTACAGGCTTGAGCCACCGCGCCCGGCTTAACGTGTCTTAAGGTGGAAGATTGGGCTACTGATTTCAGATGTTTCTTGCTTTTTTAATTTCAGCACCTATAGCTATAAACTTCCCACCAAGCACTGCTTTAGCTTCATTCTGTAAGTTTTAGCATGTAGTACTTCATTTTCTCTTATCAAAAAAAATTTTTTTTTTAAACCTCGAGACCACGTCTCACTTGGGAGACACCCAGGCTGCACACAGTGCAGTGGTATGATCACAGCTCACTGAAGCTTCTAACTTCTGAGTTCAGAGATTTTCCTGAATTGTTAGGATTACAGGTGTGTGCCACCATGCCTGGCTACAATTATTTTTTTGTGGAGATGGGGTCTCACTTTGTTGCCCAGACTGTCAAAGTATGTTTTGATGCTTTTATTTTGTCTTTAACACATTGAATACTTAGGAGTATGTTGTTCCATATGGTTGTGAATATCCCAAATTTCTTTTTGTTATTGATTTCTCTTCTCATTCCATTGTGAAGAGAAAACATAATTTTTATTATTTTAATTTTTAAACATTTATTAAGTTTTTTAAAAAATGGGCTGCCATATGATCTACCCTAGAGAACGTTCCATCTGCATATGTACCCTGCTATTGCTATTTAGAGTTCTATACATGTCTATATGTCTAGGTGTTGTTTAGGTCTTCTATTTCTTTGCTGAAACTTTTTGCATTATTGCTGAATTGTCTATCTCTTCCTCCATTTCTTTCAGTGTTTGCTTTATATATTTTGGATCTGTGTTGCTAGGTACATCCATGTTAGCCTCTATGTTGTTAGGACTTCTGTCTCTGTGGTTTCTGGATCCACAGATTCAACCAACCATGAGTCAAAAATATTCAGAAAAATAACAATACAACAAATGAAAATAATGCAAAGAAAAAAGTTTAACAACTATTTATATAGCATTTATATTGTATTAAGTATTAGAAGTAATTTAGAGATGACAAAGTACACAGGTGGATGTATATGTTATATGCAAATATTATTCCATTTAATATAACAAACTTGAACATCTGAAGTTTTTTTTTTAATCCGTGAGGTATCCTGAATAACCAATTCCCTGAATATAATGAAGGATGATGGTATATATTTATAATTGTTATATCTTCATGATGGATTGGCCTTCTTTTTTTTTTATCATTATGAAGTGTTCTTTTAAATCTCTATCAGCATTTAAAAATATCCATTTGTCTGATATTAGCATAAACACTTCAGCTTTCCTGTGGGTGATGTTTCCATAGTTTATCTTTTTAATCCTTTTTCCCTTTAATCTATTTGAATCTTTGACTCTATAGTGTATCTTTTGTAAACGGCATTATAGTTAGATCTCCCCCAGTCTGACAATCTCTGCATTTTGATTAAAATGTTTAATCCATTTACATTTATTATTAACATAATACTGCAATTTTCCTTTTTTGTTTTCTATTATTCCTCTAATCTAGTCTTCCTTTACTTCTTTCTTGTTAACTATTTTCTATTGTAACATTTTAATTCCTTTAATACAGTCTCACTTTTGAAAAAAATTTTTAGTTATTTTCTTAGTGGTTGTTCTGCAACTTGCCATACAATATTACCTTATCAAAACAACTTTGGATTTATACTAACTTAATTCTGATTATATATAGAAACATTAATTCCATATAGCTCTATTCTCTTTCCCTTTTGTGCTATTGTATTACACAATACAACTACATATGTTTAAAACCCAACAATATATTACTACAACTTTACATAATGTTGTCTTTCAGAGAAGCTGAAAGAAGACAGAAGGGCAAATATATACTTTAGTTTGTTATATTAGCCTTCCTACTTAACGTTTTTCTGTTTTCTTCCTTTTTTCCTAGTGGATTCAAGTTATAATCTGATTCTAACCCCCCCACTTCCATCCCCACCCCTCCTGGTTTTGTTGTTGTTGAGACATAGTCTCACTCTGTCACCCAGACTGGAGTACAGTGGCACAAACTCAGCTCACTGCAACCTCCACCTCCTGGGTTCAAGTGATTCTTGTGCCTCAGCCTACTGAGTAGCTGGAACTAAGGTGAGCACCTCCACACCTGGCTAATTTTTGTATTTTTAGTAGAGACAGGGTTTTGCCATGTTGGCCAGGCTGCTCTCAAACTGCTGGCCTCACATGATCAGCCTGTTCTTATAGTTATTTTTCTTTTAATAACTTGGTGTGACTACTTTAGTAAAGTATTTTATCTGCAGTGTGAAGCCTCCAATGTTGTTCCTCAGAGAGCAAAGTCTTGGGCATTTGAACAATGGTTCTGGCAGGGCTCTCTTTGTACTTTCTTTTTCTGATCTGCTAGGCTGTCTGACTCTTGCTGGTATTACACCCAGGTGTTAGGACCCACTAATTGCTGGCTGGTCACTCTATTGCTTTCGATAATGCTCTGGAGCATAAATTACTCCATGGTCTAGTCCAATAAATTCAGGCCCATTTGTAGAAGCAGCTTTTGAGGACAGTGTTTAAAGTTTGTTCTGACCCTGGAGGTGCCTTCTTAGTTGTCCACAGCGAACAGTTAAACTTGTTGCTCTAATAGAGGTATGGGCCTCCTTTTAATTGCTTACCACCAAAATTTCCTTTTTTTTTTTTTTTTTTCTTTTTCCAAAAGCACCCTTAGTCTTAGGCCAGGTGTAGTAGTTCATGCACAAAATCTTAGCACTTGGAAAGGCCAAGGTAGGAGAATAGTTTAGGCCAGGAGTTTGAAACAAGTTCAGGCAACATAGTCAGACCTCATCTTTAAAAAATAAAAATAAAAATAGCCAGGCATGTAGTCCTAGTTACTCAGGAGGCTGAGACAGGAGGCTCGCTTGAGCCCCGGAGGTCAAGGTTGTAGTGAACCATGATTGTGCTGCTGCACTCCAGCCTGGGCAACAGAGCGAACCCTGTCTCAAGATAATAATAATAAAATAAAGAAAGAACTAGATGAGGCTATTTGAGTGTCTTTATATTTGCAAAGGAATTTTACAGTCAGCTTGCCAATCTCTACAAAAAAGTCTGCTTGGATTTTTATTTGGACAATTTTGCATCCATAGCTCAACTTGGGAGAAGTGACATTTTTAAAATAATTGCATTTTCCAACCCAGAAATATGGTGTATCTCCAATAATCAGGTTTTCTTTCATTTCTCTTAGCAACGCATTATAATCTACAGAATAAGACTCCTACTTCTGGACTACATTTTGATCTCTGATTTTGCATATCCTTAGAAAGGAATATTTTTATCTTTAGAAAGGAAGACCAATGCAGTAGTTAAGCATGTCTTCGGTGTCAGAAAGTCCAAAAATATTAGCTATACCTTTTAGCAATTGTGTGACTTTGAGCAAGATGTTTAATCTCTCTGAATCTAAATCTATACTTTAAAAGAACAATATATCTTTCTAAGGTTTGTTCATTTTATTCAACAGATATCTAAGCTCTTATTATGTGTCAGCCACTTTCCCAGGCACCGCACATAGAGCATTGAACAAAACAGACAAAAATCTCCAACCTAGTGAAGATTGCATTCCACTCAGGAAAATAAGTAAATTAGATATTACTAATAAGTTGGAAAGTCATGATTACTATGGAAAAAGCAGCACAGATACAAAAGTCTAGGGAGTGCCAGGGTAGAGATAAAGATTACATTTAAATAAGGATGGTTAATATAGGCCTCAGCGAGGTGACTTTTGAGCAATTACTTTAAAGGGGCAAGAACACAAGCTGAGTACATATTTGAGGAAAGACTGTTCCAAGCAGATGTAACACCTAGTCCAAAGATCCTGAGGCAGAGCAGACCAGGTGTGTTTGAAGGTCAGAAAGGAGATCAAGTGGCTAGAACAGAGTAAGTGAGGGAAAAGCAATAGGAGAGTCAAGGTCACAGAAGTAACTGAATTAGGGGAGTGAGGCAGATTGTATAAGGCTTATGGACCTTTACTGGAGCTGTTGTGTACATCGTCTACTGCACAACATATTGTGATCTATGTGAACAGCTGCCCTTGTGGCTGTGTGGCACAGAGGCCCTAGCTATCATCTTTTACTGTGAATGAAATGGAAGACTGGAGAGTTCTTAGTAGGGTAGTAGTATGATATGATTTTCGTTTTAATAGGAGCAATGACTCTGGCTACTGTATTGAGAATAGAAAGGGCAGAAGTAGAGAGATCACTTGCAATAATAAATAAGGTAAGAGATGGCTTGCTAGGAGAAGGTGGCAATGGCAGTAGTGATAAGGACCAAGCATAACTGAGCAACTGGAGAGATGGAGTGGGTGTTACTTGAGATGACTAAGGATGGGTGAAGAACAGGTTTGGAAGAGGCTATCCATTCACTGTTGGATAGGAAGAATGAACAATGCCTGACTAATAGTACAAGCTAAATAAATGGTAGTCACCACCATCGTCATCGCCATCATCATCATCATCTTGAATTATATATTCTAAGACTGGTAACAGGCTCAAGGGAGCACCACTGGAATCCTTTCAGAAGGAGAAGATCAATTTCTTGTGGCCAGTTGTAGAGCATGTAGCTTCCATGAACCATCATGAAAGTGCTTCATGCTAATTCCTTGAAATTATCAAAACTGTTTGGGTATATGTAGGCCTACATGCATTATTCTGAGGAGAAAGAATCCACAGCTTTTATGAGATTTGCCAAAGAGTTATCAGCCAAAAATTTAAGGAACATCACCTTAAAGACAGCATAAATTTGAATGGAAAAGTTTCTATCAAGTTTATTTACAAACAAACCAGCAAGTACTGACAGCACATGGGAAACCTCTGAAAACAGGTGCCATAACTCTGCCCTGAGAGCCCACATCACCCACTTGATCTTGCCCAGCATGCCCACCAGTGCCACACTCCCCCTGAGTGTTTGGATTAGTTCTCCCTGAATTTTACCCTTGCTTGGCATAACTATCCTAGAGATTATTTGTATTCACATTTGGACCAGTGGGGTTCAAAGCTTAAGAAAAGTGAGATGGAGCAAGGGATTTTCATTTCCAACGACAGCTCTGACTATCGAGAATGTACTAAAACTGCCTCTCTGATGTCTTTACGCCTCTTTTTTTTTTTTAAAGAGATCTACCAACTCTGTTAGGGTAGGGTTTGGGCTTGCCCTTGAAAGTAAAAACAACTTAGTCAGGCAGCGAAACAACAAATAAGACAAAATATGTAAAAGACTATCAAGGATATCATTAAATTTGAGTTGAATTTTAAAATTATTATTCTCCCCAAAGGAATGCAGTGGATTCTGGGCTAGAGTTAGCAGGGGGATCAAAGTGGTCAATGATATTGTGACCACCCAGATCCTCACTGACATCTGAAAGAAAGAGTCTTCTCAGCCTTATACCCTAAGGAAAACCCCCAGATCTTTTAGACCCCCAGACCCTTTTCAACTGGCCATAAATTATATTTCCTCATATAAAAGACATATCAAATAACTTAGGTTGAATAAAGCACTTGAAAAATGTCTACTGCTAAAATTTATGGTCCAATCTACCTGGTGGGCTCTTGATCCATGCCAGCTTATCTACCCTGAATAACTTTTCTACCAAAATTGTGATCCGTTAGATTTTTGAAAATTCCTTCCGAAGCCTCTGCCATTCCAACAAATTAATTGCAAACTTCAGCATTCTTGTAATTTTTAAAGCCAGTGCTGTTTGTCTTCTCTTTATTTTTTTGAGATGGAGTTTCGCTCTTGTTACCTGGGCTGGAATGCAATGCCGCAATCTCGGCTTACCGCAACCTCCACCTCCTGGGTTCAGGCAATTCTCCTGTCTCAGCCTCCTGAGTAGCTAGGATTACAGGCACACGCCACCATGCCCAGCTAATTTTTTGTATTTTTAGTAGAGACGGGGTTTCACCATGTTGACCAGGATGGTCTCGATCTCTTGACCTTGTGATCCACCCGCCTCGGCCTCCCAAAGTGCGGGGATTACAGGCTTCAGCCACTGCGCCTGGCCTGTCTTCTCTTTATTATAGGAAAACTATCAGAAAATAGCACAAGATTGCTCTGTTTTTACTGATACTCCAGTTTTTTGCCTCTGCAGACATACAATGAAAATGGGCTAAGTAGTATTGTTCACCTACACTCCTGGCTACTGATATGTGTACAGAAGTGGCATCTTCATAACCCCAGATAGTCAGGGGAAGTGGGAAAGGACTCCCGACAGACAAGAATCCAGATGTAAAATAAGGACTTGGGTGGCCCTCCTTAACAATTTGTATGTGAACACAACCCACTGCTTATGAACCTTTACTGGAGCTGTTGTGCACATTGTCTACTGCAAAACAAAGAATAATAGCAACTAGAGATAGTGGGCACTGACTTCATGCCTGTTCTAGTTAGATGTGATGAATCTGATCCCCATAAATAATGCTATGAAGTAGGTACTATCAAAATAATCATATAATCTCCAGAGAAAATAGGAATCTCCAGAGAAGAGTTAAACTGAGAGTGGTTAAGTAAAATTTCCAGAGTTACACATCTTATGAAGGGGAGAGAAAGATTATGTCCGTGTCTGACTCTGAAGACAGTGGGTTTAGTCATCGTCTTAGAGCTGCTCCTTTCCCTTCTCCAGCCTGGCTTTCCTGCTGCTTATGAGGAGCAGCCTCATCAGGCAGTTGGACTTGCTAATTTTTGTCAGAAAAACTGCCTTAAGATCACCTATTCTGTCTTCCAAATACTTAAATAGCTTAGAACCAATAATTCTATATATCTTATGTAATTATGCTATCTTACATGCTTTTTCCAGTTAAATTATGGAGGGCTCATCTGAATGTTATAGTAATCTAAAGTAGACATTCTATGTCTACTGAGGGGTTTTTTTATGGCTAAAGTAAACAATGAATTTAAATCCTTTTTTAGACTGCCAAGCTAAAATTATTGATAGTAGATTTTAAGGCACCGAACTTAGGGGCAGCAATGTAAATCTTGTAGTATAAAACCTTGAGCCATTTTCTCAAAAAAATTACTGCACCTTGAATGTAGAGTATCTACAACCTTGCAAAAAAGCTCCTTCATTTTTCCTAAGAGGTTAGCATTTTAACCCACCTGCTTGTTAAGGCAGAGGATCTGAATTTGGCAACATAGAAGAGTTACATTCATAGCTCTCACCAGAGATTAGAACCTTGCAGTATCTGCAGACCAAATATCATTAAACAATACATATAAAGGACAACGCATATGATCAATACATCTCTCTTGATATGCTATATTTTGGCTCTGGACAAACAGCAGCAGAAAGTTATAAACACTTTTGGAAAGATTATATTCTCCCCTTGTGTTCCACAGGCTTACATTATGAAGCTTGAAGAGTGGTATGAAACTTTTGATTATCTTTAGTCTAGCAAGTACATAGTGGCTTCTAAAGGAAGCCCTTTTAAAGAATTTTTTTCCTCAGGGCCTTTTTTTTTTAAACTGACCTTGGCACAGTTTCAAACTTTAAAAGTAAACTTCAAGAACAGTACAAAGAATCCCTATATGCTCACTATGAAAATTCACTAATGGCTTACATTTTGTTTCATTTGCTTTAGCATTCCTTGTTTTCATGTATGGGCATATTTTTCCCGAACCAGTTGAGAATATGTCGGAGATACTGTGCTTCTCTACTCCTAAACATTTCCACGTACATTTCCTAAGAACAAGGACATTCTTGCATATAACCACAGTATAATTGTAAATATCAGAACCACTAACCATGATAAAAATACCATTTCCTAATCTACACTCCCTATTCAAATTTTGTCCTTTACCCCAAATAATGCTCTTTGTGGCTATTTTTTTCCAGTCTAGTTTCTAGTTCAAGTTTGTACAATGCATTAGAAATCATATCTCTTTAGTCTGGAATTCTCAGTCTTTCTTTCTTGGTATCTTTCAAGAGGATAAACCTGATATTTTGTGGACTAACTCTGACTCTGGGTTTTATCTTATGCTTTCTTATGATGCAGGTTATGCATTCTTGGAGGGCATAGCCATAAAATAATGTTGCCCCCACTATAACAACTCAGGAAGCATAGATGTCAGTTTTCCCAACATTGGTGTTAACTTTGATCACATCACTGTGGAGTTTGCCACATTTCCCCACTATAAAGTTACTATGTTTCCCTTTGTAATTAACTGGTAAATTGTAGGGAGAGGAATTGAGACTATGCAAAAATCTCCTCCTCCTCATATCACCCACTCATTTTAGCATCAAGTGATGATTTTCCAACTCCATCATTCCTCTTCTATGTTAGTTGGCATTCTCCCATAAGGAAGAGCTTTCCCTTCGCCCCCATTTGTTGCACTTTCTTACTTTCTAGCATAACAAGATGTTCCAGTTCCATCTTGTACTTTTTGAGGCTTTATTTTAATATCACCACCACTCATGGATCACTATCTGCCAGGGGTGATACGATGCACTTTACATACAGCACTCCATTTAAGCCAATCAACTCCAGGTAAATAGGACAGCAGACTATCAGAGAGATTAGGCAACTTGCCTAGGATCCTGCAGCCAGGATATATTGAAACCCAGAAACCCAGAGCTAAACCAAGTTAGTACTTGGTAAAACAGAGAAAGAAAAATGCATGTCCAGAGAAGAGTAGATTATTTGCCTTTGCTGGTGCACAGCTATCAGAGCACAGTAGTGGGAGAGTGGGAGGGAAAGACAAGCTGAGGCTGGGGTCAGATTGTTTTGAGAGCCTTCCTATGGACTTTAGAATACATTCTCTTCAAGTAAACAGAAGTCACTGAGAGATTTCAAGCAGTGGAGTGACCCAATTGTGGCTATGTCATAACATATGTACTATATTACATAATATTAACATAAAAAACGGACTGGAAAGGATCGAAAGGGGTCAAAAAATAGACATTAGCACTATTTCTAACTTTCTGAAATTAAAAATAATGCTGCTTCTCCTGATAAAACAAAGAAGGCAACACATGTGGCTAAGCTGTATATAGCAATGAAGTTGCATGGCTCCTACACATACCAGCTATGTAGCCTTGGGTACCTTTTTTCATTCCCTGAGCCTCAGACCCCAGATCTATAAAACAAAGATGATAATCTATTTCTTCAAGGGTTGCTTTCAAAGACTGAATAAGATAATATGTTAAAAATGCCAACAGTAGTGTCTGATACCAAATAAGTATTACAAAATCTAAATATAACAATAAAAATATTTGCTACCTTCATCTAAAACACATTTGTGATTGTGAGCACAAAAGTGTAGAATTTTCTGACCTACAGACAACCTTAGTTTGTACTGACATTGTCATTCTAATAACAATGAGAACAATAAAAACAACAAGAAAATAATGTCACAAGAAACATTCTTGTACATTTTTTATCTACTTGGGCAGGGATAAACTGGTAGGATGGATTCTTAAAATTGGATTGCCAAGGCTGCATGTGGTGGCTCACACCTGTAGTCACAGCACTTTAGGAGACAGATGGGAGGATCACTTGAGCCCATGAGTTCGAGATCAGCCTGGGCAATATAGTGAGACTCCGACTTCTGCAAAAAACAGAAAAAAACTAGCCAGGTATGGTGGCATGTGCCTATAGTCCCAGCTACTTGGAAGACTGAGGCAGGAGGATGCTTTGAGCCCAGGAAGTCAACGCTGCAGTGAGCTGTGATGCTGTCACTGCACTCCAGCCTGGGCAAGAGAGTGAGATCCTCTCTCAAAAACAAAACAAACAAACAAAAAAATGGATTGGCAAGTCACAACAAACATACATATTAAATTTTTATAACTGCTGACAATTTTTGGTAAGTACCTCCTCAAAAAGGCTGAAGCCATTTATATCATCCACCAACAGTGAATAAGTACATCTTAAAAAGTTCTCATATCAACTATCTTTAATTTTTGCCAATCTGATATGCATTTCCAAGATATAGAGAATTTTAAGGTGCAGAAGAAAAGAGAAAGGAAGAAAACTTGAGAGCTTGCAGCAACTGGACCTAATCATCAGGGACAGAGAGGAAGATATAATGGGGTTGTGGGTTTGAGAATTAATAAGAGGCTGGGAAAGTTCATACGCAGTTCATGAGAGGGGGTAAAATACTTGCTAACCTCTGTGAAGCTCTGCTGACACTGACAGCATGAGTTTCAAGCCAGACCCAGGTGACGAATTCTGTTGACACATGAGGAAAGCTTAGCAATATAATATTGGGAAGACAAGTTCAGAGAGTAATCCAAGTGACTGCAATGTCAGGTGAGGAGGAAGGTGAAGAGAGCAAGCGATGCCAGTGTGCCAGCCAAGGCAGATTCCAGGTTAGTAAGGGTACAGATGGAACCCAAAGGAAGTAGGAGAATAAGAAAGGCTCAAAAGAAGGTAGAGCTCAGAGGGGATTTTAAAAAAGACTTGGTGAGTATAAGAAAGGAGAACAATGGAAGATTAAGGCTAAAGACTTTGAGGTCTTAAAGGTGGCAACTGGTTTGACTGATAAGGCCTAATGTGCAGCAATACTTGTAAATGCAGCAATAGACGTGAAAGAGGTTTGTCATGGTATTGAACTTCTTATCAATACTGATACTAAAATTGTGGAAAGTGACGGGAGGAAACTGGAGGAAAGGGAAACCAAGTCTGATGAATGCCACTGGAAACACAGGCATGAATCCTGGGAGTCAGTCAGCTACAGAATTGAGGGAAGTGGCTTAGAAAAGCTCTTTCAAAAACAAGATGCTGTTGAGAAATGATTTTTTAAAATGATGTTTAACTATCATCATATTGTTGGGGACAGGAAAATGGCCATCTATGACAGGGGCTGCTAGAGAAGCAACATCCTCCAAAAACCAAAGGTTTTACTTTAGAGGAAAGAATAAATAAAGCATTTCAAGAGTTTGTGCACACAAAGTTACTCATAGAATACTAATCCTTTCTGTTAGTAGAGGAAGATGAAGAGGAGATGTTTGAGTAGGGGGAAGAACACAAAATTCCTAAAGACATAAAAAATATCTCCAAAGCTTCTAAAATAGTAGGCACATACAAAATTAAGCTTTAGAGAGTACAGTGTACCAACAGTCATTTATTTACATATTGTACATTTTATTCTAAAAGCTAATTTACATGTATTCTGCCAGAAAGTCAAGTTGGGATCTGGCACTAAAGAGGCATACTAAAGTCCAAGGGCAATTTTCTCTCTGCCAGGCACAGGGTCCAGCACTATCAAATACAAGGTGCTAATACTAGTTGCAACGAATGAATAAACATGTAATATTGCAGTGACTAACTGTAGCCAGATGAGTATTAGGGTCGATTCTTTATCTCAAGTTTCAGCACTGATATGGAAATAGAAAAGAAGGGGGAAAGGAAAGGGGAACTGGTAATAACAGTAAGAACATCTTTCCTGTTGGGTATGTCTCAAGTTTGGATCTCTTCCAAGAGAAAAATTCAGAATAAGTCTTCACACTTACACTGTTTACAAATGAAGAACAAAAGAAGACTATCAACAGTCCATCTTTATGACAATAATTAAAAACAAATAGGTAGGGCATAACTCTAATACATGTTCTCAGAAGCTGTCAGGCCAAATTCGTTAATGTGACTCTTCAAAAAAACATTTATCATCCCACTGAGATTGATTTACAGTCCCTACAATGGAATATCTTATATGATCTATATGCCAATGACTTGTTTCTTCATTAAAAGACACTTCTTTGCCATGTATATGATTATATTTTAATTCTTTTGTATTTGTTAAATGATCTTCTTTATATGTAGGATGATGAATATTCTATAACTGCAAAAAATTAATATAATTATAACTCCCACATAAGATTGTCATGAGGATTAAATGAGCTGCTGAGGATTATGGGCCAAGTATACAGTAGGCATTTATTAAATAACTAATAGCTCCTAATATTATTTATGGTATCAATTCCAGTTTATAGATGAAAAATACTGTCAAGCTTAATTATAATGACTTAAATATAAAAATAAAATTTATTGTACCCTGACTTACATACTCAATGTGGTTATAATTTTAAGACTTCTGAATGCTTAACATATATTTCCATAAAGTACTACCAGGATCTAATTACTTGTCAGTATTAAGCCTAAGAGAGACTTTCTTATATAATTGATATTTCAGTGCAATCCGAAGTTTTAAAGTTGCAGAGATATCTGGTTTTTATTCGAGTGCAATTAACTTGCTTTTAAAGATTTTTATGTTCTGGTATTTGGAATGCCAGATGAAGCACTCTGATACTGTGTCTCTAAGAAGCATAAAAATAACACAGAAATCACACAAATAATGTGAAAATTCAAAAACATAAAATTTCTCCCATTTTAAAACACACTACCATCCTCCCTAAATCCCACGTGTCCCATCTTGTCTTTCTTCTTTCTTTTACTGCCAAACTTCTTTAAAGCATGGTCTACATGGCTGATGCTCCTTACCCACTGTTTCCTTCATATTGCTGCTATAACAAGTTACCACAGACTTGGTGGCATAAACAATATGTATTTATTATTTTATAATTTTGTACATTACAAGTCTGACATGGACATCACTGGGCTAAAATCAAGGTGTCAGCAGGACTGCAGTTCTTCTGGGGCTCCAGGGAAAAATCTGTTTCCTGACCTTTTCTAGCTTCTAGATAGAGGCCACCCAAATTCCTTGGCTTCTGGCCCCTTCCCTCATCCTAAAAGCCAGCTATGGCAGCTGAGTCACTTCTCACATCGCATCACCTGATTTTCTCTGTAGTCACATCTCCCTCTCAACCTCCTCTTTCCTCCCTCCTTCCCTCTTCCTATTGTATAAGGACCCTTGTGGTTACACTGGCCCCACCTAGATAATTCAGCATAATCTCCCAATTTTAAAGTCAGCTGATTAGTGATCTTAATTTCATCTGTAATCTTAATTCGTTTTTACCATGTAGCTCAACATATTGACAGGTCCTGGGGGATTATAATATGGGCATCCCTGGGAGGCCATTATTCTGTCTACCACAGCCTCTATTCATTCCTTAACATACTACAGTACAACTTCCACCTCCGTAATAACACCATAACCTAAAAAATCTCTTGTAACTAGAGTCAATGAATACTTTTCAGTACTCATATTACTTAACTTTTTGTCCTTTGCAAACCAAGGAAAAGAATATTTCAAGGTCAGCAGAGTGGCACAAGAACTGCCTCTATGGATCAGCCCAAATTGAGCTCCTCAAAAATGTCTGTGTTAATTTCACTGAATTTTGGGGTAGTTATGTAGAAAAAGAAACTGATATATTAGTAACTTGTAGGTCATGCTTTTAACTGAGTGATTTGTTCAGATCACAGTTAATAATCAAAACAATCTTTTTATTTTTCCAGAATGATAGCCCTTTACACATCTGTCATGATATTAGGGAAACAATTTATATTTCATTTCAATGACATATAATTTATGCAGATATTTAACAGAAGCAAGTAGATTTCACTTTGTTATTAGGAAATAATAACACTCCCTTCTTGGATTCAGAACAGCAAGCCATATATGTGTATGAGCATTTGTATGTATATGGAAAGGTAGGTAGAGAATGGAGGAGAGAAAATAGCCTTTAAACTAGTAAATATGTTTCTTAAAACAGTAAATTAATCCTGAGAATTGAACTGAAGATCTCTACAAAATTTCCAAGATTCTTAAGCAATGCATATCATTCTGACAATTAATATCTTATGGTTAATGTTAGGGTAAAACAGCACCTGCTTTCAATCAAAATTCTAACTTTCTAAGCACATAACTGTTGCAGTTTCAAGCTGCTCATCTTTGCATATCTGATTTGACTTAATGTTGAACCCAGAAATCTCTCCATTGTTCCACAGTTCATAAACTTTTATTAACAGATGGAGAAAGTGAAATTCACAGAGACACTGGGTTATATAAGCTTTAAAGTATTACTAAAAACTAGAGCCTAAATAGCCCATTTTCCATTGAAGATGCAAAAAGATAACCACAGAAAGGGCTAGCAAGCTTATTTTAAGGCTATGTCTTGTTCGTGCAATTGCATGGAAGTCAGCCTGTAGGAGGGGAAGTCGCAGAGTTAACAGAAATCCCACATCTCCTGCTTTCAAGGAAAGATTCTGTTCTTTCACTCTCCAAACACCCAAACACCTACTTATTTCCAGTAATACTCCAGCTGACCTCTAGATATCTAGGTTTTCTATTTCAAATTCTCCTTGTTAGAACTGAATTTCTCTCCCTCATATTTCTTCTTATGGTGGCACCTTCCAAAGACCTGTTATTAATTTCCACAAGCCCCCTATGATTCAGAGCAGTTCTCTTTCTCTCTCTCTTTCTGCACTGTTACTTGGTCTTCTTTTTTTTTCTTCCTACAAATTTTCCTCTTCCTTCAGATATGCTTCACTTCCATGAACTCCCATACCTCCTATTCTCATTTCTACCTACTTTTTCCTCCTCTGAACCACCTAAATCTCTCTTGATAGCTCCCTTTTCCTATCTTCTATCTAAAACATGTCTTAACGTGACATGCCACACAAACCTGAAAGTCATTTCTTTTTAATGTCATGCCAAAGCCATGTCAGTTTATTTTTCATTTGGTTTTAGCTCAACATTCTAATAGTATACCCTATAAATGAGTCCCAGCTTATCAAAATCATTACAAAGTTCTGACTATTTATCAATCTTGTGAATTAGTCATATTTACTTCAAAGCAAGGAAGTGCTTTCAGTTACTGTCTGTTTTGTCATACTAGTGACTGCAATATATCATGAACCATTCTGCTACAATCTCAGCAAGCATCCTCACCGTTGCAATTATTGAGACGAAACCAATACTCAAAAGTGAAACTTTAATTTTTAAGTACCTTTTAACTCCACTGAAAGGATGACTCATGATCAAATAACTGTCTACAAGGCTGGGATGGCATTCATTATTGGAAATGATCCTTGGCATCACCTTTACAAATACTTTTGTTATTTGCTTCTTTAATGTCTTGTGAATTCTACTGATTAATGTGACAGTTTATTACAGTCATAGATCAGCTGGTGTTTTAACAAAATCACCACTAACAGAAACCAGAGAATATCAAAAGAAAAATTCTTTTTTACAGATTATTTTCCACACAGAATTCCCTACCAGTGTTATTTGAAATAAATAAAAGTTTTAAGAGAGAGAGAGACAGAGAGAGAGAGAGAGAGAGAGAAATATTTTTATATCTCTTATAACCATGCATAAGTACAGAAAAAGTTATGAAAAGAGATACATGGTCTCCGCGTTACAAGATTTAGGAAAAGTAAAAGAAATATAAAGGGAAAACCCCATCAAATCCAATGATGTCATTAGATATAAATAAGAGCCTAAAAAGTTATTAATGCTGTAGATTTTTTTAAAAAATCAAGAAATGTGACTTACAATAGATGAGTTTAAAGCAGGGGTCAACAAATTATAGCCCAGAGGCCAAATCTCGTCCACCACTATTTTTGTAAATGAAATTTTATTGGAACTTGGTCAGGTGCAGTGGCTCACGCCTGTAATCCCAGCACTTTGGGAGGCTGAGGCAAGCAGATCACTGATGTCAGGAGTTCAAGACCAGCCTGGCCAACACAGTGAAACCTTGTCTCTACCAAAAATACAAAAATTAGCCAGGTGTGGTGGCACAGGCCTATAATCCCAGCTGCCTGGGAGAACTGCTTGAACCAGAAGACAGAGGTTGCTATGAGCAGAGATCACACTACTGTCCTCCAACCTGGGTGACAGCAAACTCTGTCTCCAAAAAAAATTTATTGGAACCCTGCCATGCCTACTTGTTTACTACTGTCTATGGTCAAAAAGACCTTAAGGTTTACAAAGCCTAAAATATTTACCATCTAGCCCTTTACTGGTCAAACTGCTTGTGCCTGATTTAGAGGATGGCAGATACAATATAAATGAATAGAAGGCAATTACAAAAAAAATACAGCGAATTGTAGGAAACAATCACACATACTCAGTTAAAGTAGAAATGCTAGTCTATTCCATATCTGGCAACTAAAAGCAAAATGTCACAGGTAAGCAACTGGCAAGATAATACTAACATTGTAATATCTTATCATTTGGAGAAGTCTGTGCAAACAAGGTATTTTATCCCAATGGAACAAGCCCCATCAAGAAGTCTACAGTGAGCCATGAGTAGTAGGAGAATGATAGAAGCCTTGACGTGAATCTCCACATCTGCTCCTAAAACATCTTCACAAGCAGCCGGAAGAGCTGTAAACCTCCATTACCTATTCCTTCAACAAAACTGAGAGAAAGAAAACCCACATACAACAAACAACATGCTGCACGGCAGGCTAAGAAGGAACAGGGCAATACATGAGCAATGTGGGAAGGTAGGAAAATACAGCAAGGTACCAGGATATAAAACTAATATATAAAATAGCTTTCAGCTAGACAGTATGGTGGAAGAGAAGACCTCATTTACAAAAGCAACAGATGACAGAATATCTAAAATGAAAAATGTGGCTAGGAAGTAAATGCTAAAACACACCTGAGGGTCTTAGAAGGATTCCAACATGAGAAGACATACCATGTTCTTGAATAGGAATAACCAATATCATAAAAATGTCAAGTATCCCTAAATTAATTTTTTAACTTTACAGCAGTGCCAATGAAAATATCTTAAGTTTTTTTCCCCCAAAACCAGACAATGTGATTCCAAACTTTTTGCTGAAAAATAAATAGAAAGAGCCCTCCAATAAGCTCTAAAAAATAAAGACAATGAAAGATCGGGGCAGAGGGCAACTAATCTTACCAAGAATTAAAATACATTGCAGCTGGGCACGGTGGCTCACGCCTGTAATCCCAGCACTTTGGGAGGCCGAGGTGGGTGGATCATGAGGTCAAGAGATCGAGACCATCCTGGTCAAAATGGTGAACCCTGTCTCTACTAAAAACACAAAAATTAGCTGGGCATAGTGGTGCGTGCCTGTAATCCCAGCTACTCAGGAGGCTGAGGCAGGAGAATTGCCTGAACCCAGGAGGCAGAGGTTGCAGTGAGCCGAGATCGCGCCATTGCACTCCAGCCTGGGTAACAAGAGTGAAACTCCATCTCAAAAAACAAAACAAAACATTGCAAAACCTTAATGAATTAAAACAGTATTGAACTGGCACATGACTTAACAAACCAAACAGAAAAAAATCAAATAATCCCAAATATATAAAAATTTCATAGAGGAAAAAGGAAGCACCTCCAGTCTATGTAAATGTGGACTTCTTACTAAACAGTGTTGGTAAAGTTAGCTATTTGAAAAATATTAAGTTGGATCCTTATTTCATGTCATACTCCACATGTATCAAAGCTCTCTATGCAAAAAACAAATCATGCAAGTACTAGAAGAAGACATCAGAGAATTCCTTTACAAACTCAGTAGAGGAGTAGAGGAGGTCTTTTGGCTATGACTCAAAATCACAAGCCATAAAAATATTTTTTAAAATAAATTCTACTATACATAAATTTTTGCATGGTAAAAGCATCATAACCAAACTCCAAAAAAAAAAAAAAAATCTGTGGGAAACAGGGGAAAGTATTTACAATGCATACCAGAAATGATTAATTACTTTATGAGCTCCTAGAAATTGACGGAAAAAAGGAGGCAAAGGGTACAAATAGATAATTCTCAGAAAAAATACATATGGCTTTTTAAGCATGTGAAAAGATGTTTGACCTCACTCAGAAAAGAAAAAAAGAAAATTAACTCTGGAGAAGAGAAGATGGCGCTGTAGGAGCAACTCAGGATTGCAGCTCCCAGTGAAAGCGCAGAGGGTGAGTGGAAGCCGCATTTCCAGATGGATCTTTATTGCACACAGACCAGGAGATTCCCAGGTGTAGGACCCATGGGTCGCCAGCGCGGCTGCTTCGGCCGGCACGGCTGTTTCAGCCGGTGCCGCTGTCTTGGCTGGCGCCGCAGCGCAACAGCACTCCATACAAAATACACTGGTCTGGCTGCCCTGTTAAATCGGCAATTGAAGAACTGGGAAGGCAGATTAACACATTCATCTGATTAAACGGGACTTAAACATAAAGCCAGGCCAGAAGATTCCCGGGCAGCGACGTTGTTTCAGCCAGCACAGTGGGTCGCCACACAGGACATCACACAGTTCCCGGTGCCCTTTCAGCAGGCAACTGAAACACCTGGGAGAGAGTCAACCATTCAACTTAAAAAAAAAAAGGACTCTGAGGCAGGGAGCCAGATGATCAGGCTCAGGGGGTCCCACCCCCATAAAAACAAACAAAAAAAACTGCAATTGGAAACGCTTGGGGTTGAGAGTTTCACAGCAAGCACAGCTGAACCCAGACAGTGCAGCTCGGTAGGGAAGGGGCGTCTGCCATTACCAAGGCACTCCATGCCTATGGAGGTACTCTGCCATTGCTGACGCAGCCTGCCATTGCCAAGGCAACCTGCCATAACAGAGAGAGTCCGCCATTACAGAGGCAGGCCACCATGGCCATGGCAGTTCTAACCACACCCATATAAACAGGACTGCAGGGAATTATACATGGCAGCAGGGCGGAGACCATGGCATCAGGGCGGACCCCAGAGCAGCTCAGTATAGCCTCTGCAGGCAGGCGGTGACTAGACTGCCTCCTTACTGGGCAGGACAGTGCAACAGATACTCATAAATGAAGCCCTAACTCCCCGGGACAGAGCACCTGAGGAAAAAAAAGGGGTTTTATGAGTTCTGCTGCAGCAGACTTAAACATACCTGCCTAGCAGCTCTGAATGAACAACAAAGCTCACCGCTCAGCACTTGAGCTCCTATAAAGTACAGACTGTCTCCTCAAGCAGCTCCCTGACCCCCATATATCCAATGAGTCACCTCACAAAGGACTGATCAGACTGACATTTGGCAGGCATCATTCTGGGACAAAGATAGCAGAAGAAGAAACTGGTAGCAACCCTTACTGTTCCGCAGCTGCTACAGGTGTTCCCCAGGCAAGCAGGGCCTGGAGTGGACCTCAGCAATCCTACGGAAGAGTGGCCAGACTGTTAGAAGGAAAACTAAGAAACAGAAATACTTCATCATCAACAATCCGACATCCACTCAGAGACCCAATCGGAAAATCAGCAACTACTCAGATGACAGGTGGATAAATCCACAAAGATGGGAAGAAACCAGTGCAAAAAGGAGGAAAACACCCAAAACCAGAACACCTCACCTCCTACAAGGGATCACAACTCCTCACCAGCAAGGGAACAAAGCTGGACAGAGAATGAGTGTGATGAAATGACAGAATCAGACTTCAGAAGGTGAGTAATGAGAAACTTCCGTGAGCTAAAAGAACATGTTCTGACTGAATACAAAGAAACTAAGAACCTTGAAAAAAGATTTGAAGAAATGATAACAAGAATGGACAACTTAGAGAGGAATATGAGTGAACTGATGGAGCTGAAAAACATAAAACGAGAACTTCATGAAGCATGCACAAGTTTCAACAGCCAAATTGACCAAGCAAAAGAAAGGATATCAGAGGTCAAAGATCAACTCAATGAAATAAAACGACAAGGCAACATAAGAGAAAAAAGTGCAAAAAGGAATGAACAAAGTCTCCAAGAAATGTGGGACTATGTGAAGAGACCTAATCTATGTTTGACAGGTGTACCTGAATGTGACGAAGAGAATGAATCCAAGCTGGAAAATACTCTTCAGGATATTATCCAGAAAAATTTCCCCAACCCAGCAGGGCAGGCCAATATTCAAGTCCAGGAAATACAGAGAACACCACAAAGATATTCCGCAAGAAGAGCAACCCCAAGGCACATAATCGTCAGATTCACCAGGGTTGAAATGAAGGAGAAAATGCTAAGGGCAGCCAGAGAGAAAGGTCGGGTCACCCACAAAGGGAAGCCCATCAGACTCACAGCAGATCTCTCGGCAGAAACCCTACAAGACAGAAGAGAGTGGGGGCCAATATTCAACATCCTTAAAGAAAAGAACTTTCAACCCAGAATTTCATATCCAGCCAAACTGAGCTTCATAAATGAAGGAAAAATAAAATCCTTTGCGAACAAGCAAGTACTCAGAGATTTTTGTCACCACCAGGCCTGCGTTACAAGAGCTCCTGAAAGAGGCACTACACATAGAAAGGAACAACCAGTACCAGCCACTCCAAAAACATACCAAATGCTAAAGAGCATCAACAAAATGAAGAATCTGCATCAACTAACGGGCAAAACAGCCAGCTAGCATCAAAATGGCAGCATCAAATTCACACATAACAATATTAACCCTAATGTAATAATGTAAATGGGCTAAATGCACTAATCAAAAGACACAGACTGACAAACTGGATAAAAAAACAAAACCCACTGTTGTGCTGTATCCAGGAAAACCATCTCACAAGCAAGGATACACAAAGGCTCAAAATAAAGGGATGGAGGAATATTTACCAAGCAAATGGCCAGCAAAAAAAAGCAGGAGTTGCAATTCTCATCTCTGATAAAATAGACTTTAAAACAACAAAGATCAAAAGAGACAAAGAAAGAAAGTACATAATGGTAAAAGGATCGATACAACAAGAAGAGCTAACGATCCTAAAGATATATGGACCCAATGCAGGAGCACCCAGATATATAAGGCAAGTTCTTAATGACTTACAAAGAGACTTAGAATCCCACACAATAATAGTGGGAGACTTTAACACTCCACTGTCAATATCAGACAGATCAACCAGACAGAAAATTAACAAGGATATCCAGGACTTGAACTCAGACCTGGAACAAGCAAATCTGATAGACACTTACAGAACTCCCCACCCCAAATCCACAGCATATACATTCTTCTCAGCACCACATCACACCTACTCTAAAACTGACCACATAATTGGAAGTAAAGCACTCCTCAGCAAATGCAAAACAACTGAAATCATAACAAACAGTCTCTCAGACCATAGTGCAATCAAGTTAGAACTCAGAATTCAGAAACTAACTCAGAACCACAGAGCCTCATGGAAACTGAACAACTGGCTCTTGAATGTTGACTGAATAAACAATGAAATGAAGGCAGAAATAAAGAAGTTCTTTGAAACCCACAAGAATGAAGACACAACATACCAGAATCTCTGGGACATATTTAAAGCAGTCTCTAGAGGAAAATATATAGCAATAAGTGCCCAGATGAGAAGAGTGGAGAGATCCAAAATTGACACCCTATCGTCAAAATTGAAAGAGCTACAGTAGCAAGATCAAAAAAAATTCAAAACCTAGCAGAAGACAACAAATAACTAAAATCAGAGCAGAACTGAAGGAGATAGAGACACAAAAAAAAACCCTTCAAAAAATCAATAAATCCAAGAGCTGCTTTTTGAAAAGATCAACAAAATAGACAGACCACTAGCCAGATTGATAAAAAAGAAAAGAGAGAATAACCAAATAGATGCAATAAAAAATGATAAAGGGGAAATCACCACAGATTCCACAGAAATTCAAACCATCATCAGAGAATATTACAAACAACTCTATGCACATAAACGAGTAAACCTGGAAGAAATGGATAAATTCCTGGACACTTGTGTCCTCCCAAGCCTAAACCAGGAGGAAGTCGAAACTATGAATAGACCAATAACAAGGTCTAAAGCTGAGGCAGCAATTAAGAGCCTACCTCACAAAAAAAGCCCAGGTCCAGATGGTTTCACAGCCGAATTCTACCAGACACACAAAGAGGAACTGGTACCATTCCTTCTGAAACTATTCCAAATAATTCAAAAAGAGGGAATCCTTCCCAAATCATTTTCTGAGACCAACATCATCCTGATACCAAAACCCGGCAGAGACTCAACAAAGAAAAGAAAACTTCAGGCCAATATCCATGATGAACATAGATGCAAAAATCTTCAATAAAATACTGGCAAGCTGATTGCAATAGTACATCAAAAAGCTTATCCACCATGATCAAGTGGGATTCATCCTGGGGGTGCAAGGCTGGTTCATCATACGCAAGTCTATAAACATAATTCATTACATAAACAGAACCAAAACCAAAAACCACATGATTATCTCAATTGACGCAGAAAAGGCCTTTGACAAAATTCAACAGCCCTTTATGCTAAAAACCCTCAATAAACTTGGTATTAATGGAACGTATCTCAAAATAATAAAAGCTATTTACGACAAACCAATAGCCAATATCATACTGAATGGGCAAAAACTGGAAGCATTCCCTTTGAAATCTGGCACTAGACAAGGATGCCCTCTCTCACCAATCCTATTCAATATAGTACTGGCAGTTCTAGCCAGAGCAATCAGGCAAGAAAAAGAAATAAAGGGTATTCAAATAGGAAAGGAGGAAGCCAAATTGTCTCTATTTGCAGACAACATGATAGTACATCTAGAAAACCGCATCGTCTCAGCCTAAAAACTCCTGAAACTGATAAGCAACTTCGGCAAAGTCTCAGGATACAAAATCAATGGGCAAAAATCACAAGCATTCCTATACACCAATAACAGACTGAAAGAAAGCCAAATCAAGAACAAACTGCCATTCACAATTGTTACAAAGAGAATAAAATACCTAGGAATACAACTAACAAGGAACCTAAAGGACCTCTTCAAGGAGAACTACAAACCACTGCTCAACGAAATCAGAGAGGACACAAACAGATGGAGAAACATTCCATGTTCATGGTTAGGAAGAATCAATATCGTGAAAATGGCCATACTGCCCAAAGTAATTTACAGAATCAATGCTATCCCCATCAAGCTACCAATGACCTTCTTCACAGAACTGGAAAAAACCACCTTAAACTTCATATGGAACCAAAAGAGAGCCTGCATAGCCAAGTCAATTCTAAGCAAAAAGAACACAGCGGGGGGCATCACACTATCGGACTTCAAACTATACTACAAGGCTACAGTAATCAAAACAGCATGGTACTGGTACCAAATCAGAGATATACACCAATGGAACAGAACAGAGGCATCGGAGGCAACACAACATATCTACAACCATACAATCTTTGATAAACCTGACAAAAACAAGCAACGGGGAAAGGATTCCCTGTTTAATAAATGGTGTTGGGAAAACTGGCTAGCCATGTGCAGAAAGCAGAAACTGGACCCCTTCCTGACGCCTTACGCTAAAATTAACTTCAGATGGATTAAAGACTTAAACATAAGACCTGGCACCATAAAAACCCTAGAAGAAAATCTAGGCAAAACCATTCAGGACATTGGAGTAGGCAAGGACTTCATGACCAAAACACCAAAAGCATTGGCAACAAAAGCCAAAATAGACAAATGGGACCTAATCAAATTCCACAGCTTCTGCACAGCAAAAGAAACAGTCATCAGAGTGAATCAGCAACCAACAGAATGGGGAAAAAATTTTTGCAGTTTACCCATCTGACAAAGGGCTGATATCCAGAATCTACAAAGAACTAAAACAGATTTACAAGAAAAAAACAAGCCCATTCAAATATGGACAAAGGATATGAACACACACTTTACAAAACAAGACATACATGAGGCCAAGAAACATATGAAAAAATGCTCATCATCACTGGTCATCAGAGAAATGCAAATCAAAACTACACTGAGATACCATCTCACGCCAGTTAGAATGGCGATCATTAAAAAGTCTGGAGACAGCAGATGCTGGAGAGGATGTGGAGAAATAGGAACACTTTTTACACTGCTCGTGGGAGTGTAAATTAGTTCAACCATTGTGGAAGACAGTGTGGCGATTCCTCAAGGACCTAGAAACAGAAATTCCATTTGACCCAGCAATCCCATTACTGGGTATATATCCAAAGGACTATGAATCGTTCTACCATAAGGACACATGCACACGAATGTTCACTGCAGCACTGTTTACAATAGCAAAGACCTGGAACCAACCCAAATGCCCACTGATGATAGACTAGACTGGGAAAATGTGGCACATATACACC
The DNA here is from genome assembly GCF_049354715.1 of Callithrix jacchus. NCBI lineage: Eukaryota > Metazoa > Chordata > Mammalia > Primates > Cebidae > Callithrix > Callithrix jacchus. The sequence continues at coordinate 125,831,660 of NC_133509.1, forward strand.
ATGGAATATTATGCAGCAATCAAAAACGATGAGTTCGTGTCCTTTGTGGGGACATAGATGAATCTGGAGAACGTCATTCTCAGCAAACTGACACTAGAACACAAAATGAAATACCACATGTTCTCACTTATAGGCGGGTGATGAACAATGAGAACACATGGACACAGGGAGGTGAGCACTACACACTGGGGTATATTGGGGGGAATAGGAGAGGGACAGTGGCGGGGGGAGTTGGGGAGGAATAGCATGGGGAGAAAGGCCAGATGTGGGTGAAGGGGAGGAAGGCAGCAAATCACACTGCCACGTGTGTACCTATGCAACTATCTTGCATGTTCTGCATATGTACCCCAAAACCTAACATGCAATAAAAATAAAAAGAAAAGAAAATTAACTCTATAATGAAACACTCACCTATGAGACAAGCAAACACTCAGAAGTTTGAAAATACATTCTGTGGAGAAACAGACACTCTCATACAATGCTGATGGGAATGTAAAATAGTAAACTTCTATGGAAGCATATCTGGCAAAATCAGAGATGGCAAAAATTTGGGGTTGGGTGTGGTGGCTCATGCCTGTCATCCCAACACTTTTGGAGGCCGAGGAGGATGTATCACTTGAGGTCAGGAGTGAGCTTCCTGTTGGAGACCATCCTAGCCAACATGGTGAAACTCCCTCTCTACTAAAAAAATACAAAAATTAGCCGGGTGTGGTGGTGTGTACCTGTAGTCCCAGCTACTTGGGAGGCTGAGGCAGGACAATCACTTGAACTCAGGAAGCAGAGGTTACAGTGAGCCGAGATCATGCCACTGCACTCCAGCCTGGGCGACAGAGCAAGACTTCATCTCCCCGCTCCCTGCCCCCTATCCCCCAAAAAAAGGAGATGGCAAAAACATAGACCCAGCATCTTCCTTCATCACACCTACAGGTTTTTTTTTTTCCCACACAAGTAGAAAATGACATATGTGCAAGTTATACCCTGAAGCATCCTCCTAAGAAAAGATTAGAAACGATAACCCAAAGATCCCTTCACAGGGAACCAATTAAGTACACAATGGAATGGAATGAAGGACTACACAGGAATAAAATAAGGAATATCTTTATGAATTATATGGTGTAAATATGTAATGTTACATTACAACCACATGTTATACTATGTTAAAACTACAGTGTTAGACCAAGGCAGTGGCTCATGCCTGTAATCCCAGCACTCTGGGAGGCCAAGGCCGGTGGATCACTTGAGGTCAGAAGGCCAGCCTGGCCAACATGGTATGACCCCCGTCTCTATTAAAAATACAAAAATTAGCCAGGTATGGTGATGGGCACCTGTAATCCCAGCTACTTGGGAGGCTGAGGCATGAGAATCACTTGAACCTGGGAGGTGGAGGTTATAGTAAGCCAAGATTGCACGACTGCATTCCAGCAAGGGTGACAGAGCGAGACTCCGTCTCAAAAAAAAAAAAAAAGAAACCATACTGTCCAAATGCCACAGAGAATATTTTCACTTCCAGGAGATAAAATAAAATCTTATGATAAGGAATCAGGCTGTCACTATGTAATCTAATCTTAGAATCACTAATTGGGAACAACTGGATAATAGGTTTCTCCTAATGTGATATAACATGAAATATACAACATCATTTATGGTGCATTCCAGCTCAAAAATGTTTAAGTTCAGTCTACTGAGCCTTTAGATCTTGTTTCCCAGTTACTACTAAAATTCAGCAGAGGCAAAAATAAATTAAATATACTGCAAAGACACAACCAAGTAAGTGTTCTTGGATTGGACAAACAGCTATAAAGCATAATTATGTTACAATCAGTGAAAATAAATATGGACATGTGTGACAGATGGCCATGAATTCTTTCTAGTTCCCTTCTTCAAGATGTGAAGTCTATTTCCCCATCACTTGAATCCAGGCTGGTGTAGTGTTGAGAGTGAGGCTAAGTGAGTTCTAGCGTCTAGCCTCAGGAGGCCCAGCAGCCTCCCCTTTTGCTCTCTTGGCAGTAGTTGCTAGCTGCCCTGATACGAACCATGCTATGAAAAAGCTGATCTACTGTACTGGAGGATGAGAGGACATATGGAGGAGAAAAGAGGTGGCCCGGCCAACAGCTAGCACCAATTACCAGACATGAGAATGAAACCATCTTAGACCTTACAGCCCAGCCAACTTTCCATCTGAACACCAGGTGAGTGAGCCCAGGCTAACCCACCAGAGAACTCTGATCAGCCAACTCACAGGATCATGAGAAAATAAACCAGTATTTAAGTTATGAAATTTTAGGTGGTTTGTTATATAGCAATAAATAACTTGTAAAAATGGGTTTTAAATAAAAATTTATTACCTGGGAAAAGTATGCATCATTAACTGAAAGATCTGTTTACAAATCATATGCAGGACAAACTCATTTTGATAAAACACAACACAGACATACAGACAAAAAGACCTGAAAGAATATATACTGATAAACAGAGGGGTTTATAATAAGGGACACTCTGGGTAGTAAAAATATGTTTTTATTTTCTTATTTTTGTTGTCCTGTATCTTCTGTATGCATATATAATGCTTTTGCAGTAATAAAACTTTAAAAATACATATATTTTTTTAAAGGTTTATAGTATTTACTTAGTCATCAGACAAATTGTCAGCAAGGTCCCTGAAGAGCTAGACATGTAAGTTCCTACTAATATCTCACAAAAAGTTGGATAAAGTCAGTCAATCAATAAACCTTTTGGGACTGTTATAGGCTGAAACTGTATCTTCCCAAAACTCATTATGTTGAAGTCCTAGCTTCTAGTACCTCAGAATGTCACTGTAAATGGGAGTTAAAATGAGACCCCTAGGGTGGACCCCAAAGCAATCTGACTGGTATCCTTATTGGAAGAAGAAATTTGGGCACAAAAAGAGATAGCAGGGGCACACATGCATAGGGGACAACATGTGAAGAGGCAATAAAAGGGTGACCATCTGCAAGCCAAGGAGAGAGGCCACAGAAGAAACCAACCCTAGCATCACACTGACCTTGGACTTCCAGCCTCCAGTACTGTGAAAAAATAAATTTCTGTAGTTTAGGCCACCCAGTCCTAGCAAACTAATACAGGGACCAAGTGTATAGCATGACATTTGGGAAACTGGCCTCGTATGCATTATAGCACTGCAAACAAATAATTGAACCATAAAAATAGTTTATATTTATCTTCTAAATTCCTGGAAAGTTTTCATCTTTAAAAGTCAAATAACTGCTGTAAACAGGCACAAAGAATAAATAAATAAATGTGACCAGAAGATAAAAGAGCATGCTTTCTAAATGCAACGCCTCTCTCATTGTGGAATGAATATGTTGTCTAGTTCACATTCCACGTTAGCATAAGAAATGTGTTTTCTTGTTTTGTTTTGGATTTGTTTATTTAGGGTCAATGACAAAGAGCAAAAGTAATGGAGGGCCAACAATGAAAGAACAACATGATTAAGGACTATTGTTTTCTAGCCAAATACAAAACATTTCACTCATATCTACTCCTAAATTTAAAATGTTTTATAAAAATTACAATATTTAAATAATTTTTTAAAACATATTGAGGATAGTTAAGAGAACAGAAAAAAAAGAAGAGAGGAGGGGCGGGGGGCAGGCTAGAACACTATAATGCAGAATCCAGGAACCTGTTTTCTTAAAGCATCTGACTCAGACAACCTTAGACACATGATGTAACTTTTATGAGTTTATTGTCAAGGAAGAAACTTGAACAAGATAATCATTTCTCAAACAGTCCTCATGGACTTCCTAAGGCTTTCCTGTAAATGATTCTAGGGTAAAGAACAGAAATAAACTGGTAGGCCTTGGTACCCTTAGGCCAGATACAAGCAGAGCTACTCCTTTCCATTTGTTTTCCATTTGAATTTGTGTATGTTCATCCAAGGGAAGGGTACTGCAAGTAAAAATACTTGAAACTATTGTATCAGAATGCTCTGTCACCTCTGAATGAACAGTCTTATCGTTCATGCGGGTAGATACTAAAGACACACATATGAAAAAATCAACAACACAGCAGATACACACAGGAGGCAGAATGAAGGGCCAAATGATATTGACTCACTGGAACAACAGGCAAATGATAACGTTAATGGGGACTCTAAGAGGACAGAAAAGAGTGTGCTCTACATGAATAAAGATTTAGAATTGTTAACTGACGGTAAGCATTGCAAAATGAGCATGAAGTAAAACATCATGGCTCAAAAGGTGAATTCAATCTTAGGTATCATTAATAAAAATATAGTTTCTAAAATAAAAGCATTCAACAAAATGGCCAAATATATATTAAAAACTGGTTTATATTACCAATAATCAAAGAATACAGGCAGCAACTTAGGGAAACAGAAGACAGACATTGGAATGAGTCAGACTTGAGCCCCAATCTTCAAGCATACTTCAATCCTATGTAACTTCAGGACTGCAGCTTCCAGAATGCTGACATCATTAATGAGGGGATCCTACAGTGTCTGAGGGTCAGTGACATTATGGAATACACCTAGTGTAACAGCTAGCATATTGTAGGTACTCAAGAAATAGCTAATGCTTGCAGGGCACTATGTGAAATTCTAGCTCATCTAATCCTTACCATAATGCTAGGAGAGAATTATAACACATATATGCAAATTAACACAAGCATGGAACCAAAATGGTAACAGACCAAATCTTCAATGATGGTAGAATACTAGAAGCACTGCCATTTCTCTAGTGGGAACAGAAAGTGGTGCAACTTTTCTGCAAAGCAATCTGACAATGTGTTACTGAGGACTTTTCCAAAGATCATATATCAGGTCCAGCTCTATTAGAGAAAGGAAAGGATTCAGAAAGTACCTAGGGTGGAAATGGGAGTGTAAATGGCTGACTGATTAGTGGCTAACCATGTTTTTCACCAGGAATGCAAAGCATCTCTAGGAACAGAAATATTTTCTTTCTTTTTTATTTTTCCCCATTACTGGTTTCCATGGATGTCCCATTATCAGCCTAAACCTGTTCATTCTGAGAACTCCTAAAGCAGAAATTGGCCCACTTCACCAATCAGTTCCTCACATTTGAATGGAAGCATACTGCCCAGAGAGGTAGATACCTCTAACAATTCAACTGTTTCTTAAGATTAATAAAAGAAGGGCTGAGAGTGGCAGGTCACACCTGTAATCCCAGCACTTTGGGAAGCCAAAGCGGGCAGATCACTTGGGGCCAGGAGTTCGAGACCAGCCTGGCCAACATGATGAAACTCCATCTCTACTTAAAATGCAAAAATTAGCCGGACATGGTGGTGCATGACTATAGTCCCAGCTACTTGGGAGGCTGAGGCAGGAGAATCACTTGAAGCTGGGAGGCAGAGGTTGCAGTGAGCTGAGACTGAGCCATTGCATTCCAGTCTGGGTGACAGAGCTAGACTCTGTCTCAAAAAAAAAGAGGGGGGTGCGGTTAATAAAAATGTGTGGAATAGAAGCATGTAAATTCTTTCATAATGGGAGGCCTCAAATCCAGAACAATGCATGATATTCTAGGAGATGCCGCCACAAAGAATAAGAAGTAAAATAGTTCACTTCTAAATCCAAAGTATCTTGCCTTTTGAGTACATTATAACTTAAGACCCAAGGAGAAAGGTTTTCATAAAAAGTCTGGTAACAACTGGCACTTACCTAAAATGAGATGAAGTTTGGTTTCTGTTTGGAAAGCATAATGTAATGTCACCAAAAACGGCGACTGCCTGATGTGCTCCAGGACTTGCCGTTCTGTCCTTGTATGCTCTGTGGTTTTGGCCTTTTGAACTATTGTTGCCTTTTTCAAAACTTTCATGGCATACAGCTTTCCAGTATCATGTCCACTTATTTTACGAACTAGAAATACTTTTCCATAAGCTGAAAATGAAAAGAAAAAATAAGAATTAAAATGCTACACAAAAAAAATGATAATTTAGTGGAAATAAATTTCTTTAATGCACAGAAAATACATTCTTTATAGAAAAAGTATCTTTGGTACCAGTTTAAATAGTTCTTTAATAGATTTCTTCAATTTTATACCAAATATATTTCTAGGTCTAACCCTCAATGTTTACATATCTAGCCACTGCTGACAAAATTATGCTTTTACTCTTTTACTGTTATTCTCTCCTCAATATTTTTAGCTGTAGGAAACTAGCTGTTATTATGGTCAACTAACCACAATCCAATTCTGGAACAACCAGGACATTTTAGACATCAGATCAAACTTCTAGGTATATATACATATATTAGTAACTGATGTAGACAAATGAAAGCAGTTCTCAATACGAATTTCATATATATATAAATCAAATGCCTCAATTATTCCTCTGTAGTTATAAAAAAAAGCCTAAAGTAACATAAGCTGACACTATATGAACAAAAGAGATCTTGAGACTTAAAATATAAAAAGATCCTAAATTGCATGCAATACAGACAGAAGCCCTTTTGTATCTCTGGACAGTAATTTACAGCTTACTGGGTCAACCTCGCCACACTTTTCATAAGGAGAACTCTGTTGGGCATGATCCTATGTGTGGTACCCCTCCTCCAGGTAGAGGAATTGTGGCCATGTGGGCACTGTGCCTCGTGGACAGAGTAGGTTCTCTGCATTTATTTTCTTAGAAAAGTGGGCCAGGGCAGGAAGAAGTGGAAGGAAAAGGAAGGAAGAAGAAAAGGCAAAAAAAATCCAAAAACATTTTGGGAATGAAAAGGTGAGTCCCTCACTTCATTCCTACAAGGTATCAAATCTCTATAGCTAATCTCTTTAAAAAGACAAATGTTTTCTGGAATGTTTAAGTCCAGTCTGCCTGTTAAATGTCTTAATCAGACCATTATTGGGTCAATTGGGTTTTGGCCCAGATCAATGTTCACACTCTGTGGTATTTACCACCTAATTCTATTGTAATCCACCCACTAGAAGGGCTCTTGTACTCTGTATGTTATTTAGTTCAGTACTTCGACTGGATTAGTACCAACACATGATGTACAAGGGATCAGTGAAAGACTAATAATCCTTAGAAGGAGTGCCAACACTTATTAAGGACTTGTCTATGCCAGGCTCTGCACTAAACACATTGATTCACTTAATCCTCACAACAGCCACTTTACCCATGAGGAAATGTGTTCACAATAGTTACAGAACTGGCCCTAAGACTGGGACAAGAAGCAGCAGAACTGATTCAAATGCAAGGAGTGTGACTCCAGGGACCACACTCTGAACCTTAATGAACAAAAAAGTGATATCTCACAAGTGCTAGTAATCAGACATTCTGGATCTTAATACGACCAATACTGACTGTAAACATACTGAACACATTCCAGGGCACAGAAAAAGTTCACAAAGGTTTGTGTATTATCTCACAGTAAATACAATAATTATAGGTTAAGACCTTAATAAGGCAGAAGTGAACCAAAAGGATGAAATGACAACTTTCGGAACCTAACAAATTAGAATATAAAAATGAAAAAGTATTTATCTGTTCAGAAGCAACAAAATGAAGCTAGAAAACACTATGCACTAAGCCTTCCAACAAGGTAAGCCACTATATAAACTCAGGAGAAAGTAAAGTCTACAAGCAGTCCTGAAACTTCTGTGTTCCTTACATACACATGGCACCTGCTCTAAATTCTTGTTCTCCCAGATGCCTATCTCCAGAGCACTCTCATGTTTAAAAATTAGGGAATCCACCTCTGCTTTGAAAACAGGAATTTTTTCCACAACATCACCGAAACATGGCTGTTCAGCTTCTTCCTAGTACACCTGCCTTCAACATAGGTGTTGACCACGTATACGACAGACAGACTGCTGGGTGTTCATACCTAACATCTGAGTACTCAGCATTTATGATATGTAACAACTCATTCAATTATTATAACATTCCTATAATGAAGTGAGAACTATTATCTCCATTTTATGGATGAAGAAATTGAAGTATAGAAGAGTTGGGTCACCTGCCTAAGATCACACTTGCCATTTAGTCTAACTCCTGGGCCCACAGTCTTATCTGTGGTCCAGCTGCTTCACTTAAGTGAATGACTTCATAGGCAAATAAATAGGGAACCAGACATTAAACAGAAGTCACCATACAGGTTAGGTGGAAAGGACCCAGTGCTCCCTCCTACTTCCAAGAGGAGGAAGTTTTGCAAAGCAGCCCATTTTACTGATGGGAGGCTCTAACTGTTAGAAAATCTTCCTTCTATTGACTGGAAGCAGGTCTTTTTATAATTTTCACCTGTCCTTCTATACCCTCTGGACTTAAAAAAGAGTATCACTCTTCTATAAGATAATCTTTTAAATATTTAAAAACACTATCATGCCATCTCCTTACTCTTACTTCCTTAAACCAACCTCAAAGTAAGATGACTCTGAGACCTCTCACCACCAGGAGGTTCCCTTGATATGTTCTGTGGGGTTTAAATATTTATTTGATTTCTTTCTGTTATTTTTTAAAATATTGTATTTCACTCCAAATATGCATGAGGTAGTGCATAGGATGTTAATATACACCATCAAATAATGTAAAATTATCCTGATTGCCATGTTACGCTCTATTGTAACCAAATAAATATTGGTTTAAATATTTATTTGATTTCTTTCTGTTATTTTAAAAAATATTGTATTTCACTCCAAATATGCATGAGGTAGTGCATAGGATGTTAATATACACCATCAAATAATGTAAAATTATCCTGATTGTCATGTTACAAAATCACCCTCCTTGCCATGTGATAACATCCAGAAGTTTCCCAATAATATTAATTAAAGACCACATACTCTGCCAATGCAATTGTGTTCAACTATCAGTCAATGCCAGAGAAAAACTGTAACAAAGCTCACAAATCTTTTGTTTTTACTTTTATAGTTTGCCATGATTAACATTTAAGCTACATCACATGGTAAGTGCCAGTGGATGTTTATTATCAAAAACATTCAAGGAATGCCTTCCAACATTCCAAACAATAAGTATTTCAGACAACAATCTTACTTCTAAGAAGGCTGTATAACTAAAACACAGTTGCTTCCAAACAGTTTCTGAAGCACCCATAAGGCTGTTTATCACATTGCCAAAGGGGAATAAAACACATTCCCTACTAGAGAGATCTTGAAGAAGCCACCTTACCTGGTTAAGCTGGGTTATGGCTCGGAGCAGAGAAAGAAAGTGAAGTAGTCCTTCTGCTGAAAATGCTACCTATTCCAGAACCACCTTTATGTTCTCCAACATTTCAAGAGTAGCCATTGAAGCTGGAATTGATGGCAATATTCTTTTCTTTTAGTTTGCAACTAGATGAATGACTGCCTGCAAGTACAGCCTCCTTTCATTCATTATGTGTGCCCTGACATTATTAGAGTAATCCTATTTTTAAAGTATCTTTAAGAAACTGCAAAGACTACCAATAGTGAAAATACCTTTGGTCAAAAAAAGATAAACAAAACAGACGGTGAGTTCAATAGCTCATGCCTAATGTCAATACTTTAGGGGGCTAAGTAGAAGGATCACTTCAGGCTAGAAGTTCAAGACAGCAGTAAGCCGTGATTGCACCACTGCACTACAGCCTGTGTGACAGAACACGATCCTGTCTCCAAAGGAAAAAAAAAGAAAGATAAACAGTACTTCCTACTTGGATGGAGCTAAAACCACCTTCATGCCTTAGTAGGTATGACTAATTTCTACATCAACATGCAATGGCACCAAATGCTCAACCAGCGATCCTCATGTTTCTACCACTGTTACTCCAATCAACTACATCAGAGCCAAAGTCTTTTCAAGATACTCTGCTGAGAAATATGAGCAAGGTATGGGCACAGTGGCTCATGTCGATAATGCCAGAACTTTGAGAAGCAGAGGCAGGGAAATTGCTTGAGCTCAGGAGTTGAGATGAACCTGGATTACAAAGGAAGACCCTGTCTCTACAAAGAATACAAAAATTATGTGGGTGTGGTGGTGTGTGCCTGCGGTCCCAGCTACTTGGGAGGCTGAAGTGGGAGAATCACTTGGACCCAGAGGTAGAAGTTGGAGAGAGCCAAGATCATGTCACTGCACTCCAGCCTGGCCAACGGAACAAGACTCTGTCTCAGAAAAAAGGGAAGGGAAAGGGAAAGGGGGGTGGGAGAGGGGAGTGGGGGAGAAAGAAGGGGAGGGAGAGGGGCGGGGAAGGGGGGAGAGGGAGGGAAGACGGGAGAAAGGAAGAAAGAAACCAAGCCAGACGTGGTGGCTCACGCCTGTAATCCCAGCACTTTGGGAGGCCGAGGTGGGTGGATCACAAGGTCTGGAGATACAGACCATCTTGGCTAACAGCCTGGTTTGCCAGGCTGGTCTCAAACTTCTGACCTCAGATGATCCACCCACCTCGGCTTCCCAAAGTGCTGGGATTACAGGTGTAAGCCACCACAGTCAGTCTGAGATCACGAAGTTCACTGGTTTTCCAGAGCACTAGGCCTGCAGCATTTGACTGAACTCAAGGTAGAGGTTCTACTTATTTTGAGACTGAGGGAAAGTATGTCATAAGTACAAATGAAGGAAGGATTATTTACTGATTTAGCTTGGCTGATATTTGAGACCACATGAATAAGGTAAATCTTTCAATTCATGGCCCTACAGGCACCATTTTGAATGCTGCTGAAAACCTTTGTGCTCTTTTAGCTAAGCACCCATTTCAGAAGAGAAAACTGGATCAACTATGCAAATTTTTCCAAAGCTGGAGATAGATTTCTATAGATTGGAGGAACATTGAAGATATCCTATGAAGGTTACTTCTGTTTAAACTGAAATGTAGATTTTTAATTCTATTCTAACTGATGCAGACAATGAAACATTGACCATCTTTGTTAATAATGATTTCAATGGTTTGATGACAAAAGAAATCATGTAAACTGAACCAAAGGAAGTATCAGAAAAATTTCTAGCTCCTTGGAGTAGGTTTCTTTCCAGCTTGCTTTTCCAAATGTGAGGCTCTTATTCCATTAGCCACAATTAACACTGTGAACCAGGTTTTAAGCACTTGCTGCTATAATAAAGAAAAGTTAAAAATGACTGACAGTTTGTTTTTGTTTTTGAGACAGAGTCTTGCTCTGTCGCCCAGGCTGGAGTGCAGTGGTGTAATCTCAGCTTACTGCAACCTTCAACTCCTGGGTTCAGGAGATTCTTCTGCCTCAGCCTCCCAAGTAGCTGGGACTACAGGCGCATACCACCATGCCCGGCTAATTTTTGTATTTTTAGTAGAGACAGGTTTTCACTATATTGGCCAGGATGATCTCGAACTCCTGACTTCATGATCCACCTGCCTTGGCTTCCCAAAGTGGTGGGATTATAGGCATGAGCCACTGTGCCTGGTCCAAAAATGACTGACAGTTTTAAAACAAGAAGACATTCATCCTGCCATGTTAGAAACCACTGCACAATTCCAACTTATCTTTTAAGCCAAGCAAAAGCAATCTTCTTGCTGAAATTTACTTTGAACATAATTAAACTTATCTTTTCACTGTGTAAAATCTGAATTTATTAAAAATATTCTTAAGTAGCCTTTAATCTTTACATTAAGATAGTATGAGGTTAATTTGTTAAAAATATTTTTAATTTGTAAAAACGATCAATTTAAAATATAACATAATTAAATGCATGCAAAATTTTGTGCGTGTACACATTTACATGTATTATTCTGGAAGAAGCAACCACGAGCCATGAACCGTTAAGGGCCATTGTTCAGAGGCCTCTGGTTTATGTCCTTCCTTACAGTTCTCAACTTGGACATGCTATTCTCACTAGCACCTGAATGGCTCGACTAAGGTGAGACCAAGGTTTTGTTTCACTCAAACTTTTGTTAATGCAGATGAAAATCATATACCTTGAATAGACTGTTCACTAGCCATGCTGCATTTTGGGTTCATATCTTATTAACTATTGAACTTGAACTACCACTTAAAAAAATACAGCAGAAACAGTCTTAAGTGGCTTCTACTTAGCCAGCTCCTACGACTAACTTAGTCTTATACTCCCCTTTCCCTCTGAAGACACCTACTGCACACTGACAATCTATGACTAGTTCCATGCCAGTGACAGTTCCATGAAGTTCCATGCCAGTGACACTTGTTGCTTTGTCTGCTTCTACTTGTTGTATCTGTTATTCTTATTATGTAATTTCATTAAATATTACATAAACCACTGAAATGTGTATGCAAAAGAGAAAAATGAGGATGAATGCTTTGAAAGGACTAGATAAAAGCAGAACACTTTAAAAAAAGGAACTGCTGAAAAATTAGGTGTGAGTGAAACTACTCTAAAAGGGTGGGGGAAACTGTGAAAATCTAAAAGGATTTTGTACTCAGACTACTTCAAATGTGTCTAGTTCTCACTCTAAAGAATCTGAAAGTTATTTTTAGATGATGCATTGAACTGCGGTTTATGCAAAATAAATCGCTGTTTATGAACCTATACTCACAGTCCTATGCTTGCATCCAAAGATTCACAAGTGAAGTATACTTACACATTTTAAGTAAAAAATGTTCAAAAAATATATAATGATTTTTAAATGATTCCCACTTGAACCAACTTTTCAAAATTACCTACACATACCAACTGTATCATAGGAGAGTTTCTACTAACTGAAGAATCATATTAATCACTGGTAAAATTCATCTTTCTAGTTATTGGATTCTTATGAAATGGTGACTTGGTCATCAACCACACTAGCTAGGCCTCAGGTGTGCTTATTTCAATCTGATAAACGTGATTACCAGAGCATCTTACTAAAAAAGAAATGTAGTAAAATAAGAATCAAAGAAGACTAATGGACATATTCATAAATAATTCTCTATTTATACCTCAAAAGCAAGCTGTTTGCCTAACTAAATAGTGATGTCTTAACTGCTGGAGTGAATGACCACCTGTAGTGGGCGCTGATGGTGTTCTGCCAGATCCCCTTTACAGGCTGGTGCACCTATATTCTCCAGCTGCTGTGAGTGTCGGCTGCTGGAGAAAGGCTGTCACATCTGGAAGGTTACATGCCATCATTCTCTACTCCACCCTCACTCAAACAGCCAGCAGCCAATGGCTAACAGAGGTAAAAAAGGCCTGCCTCTTCGCTCTTGCTCCAAAACTTCCCATGAGTTCAGGCTGAATCCAGACCATTGCTTAGACCACACGCTTGTTTAGGCTCCTCCCTGACCACCCTCCTTCCCCTCACTCTTGTTCCCCTGAGAGCACTCTCGCAATAAATCACATACACCCAAATCCATGTCCTGGGCTCTGCTTCTAGTGAACATGACCTAACATAGCATCAATAATAAATAAAATTAGGCCGGGCATGGTGGCTCACGCCTGTAATCCCAGCACTTTGGGAGGCCAAGGCGAGCGGATCACAAGGTCAGGAGTTTGAGACCAGCCTGGGCAACATAGTGACCGCATCTCTACTAAAGATACAAAAAAAAAATTTTTAAATTAGCCAGGAGTGGTGGCACTTGCCTGTAATCCCACCTACTCAGGAGGATGAGGCAGGAGAATTGCTTGAACCTGGGAGGCAGAGGTTGCAGTGAGTCGGGATGGCACCATTGCACTCCCACCTGGGCGACAAGGCGAGACTCTGTCTCCAAAAAAAAAAAATTAAATAAATAAAATTGTATCTACACTACAGAGACAATGTCAACTGACACCTTCATATGAAATCATCTTTTGATTATGGCATAAAACATCACAAACATTTAACCTCTAAGATTTACACAAACATTGTAGCCTTATACTGAAGTATAAGGTATAGTGGGCATACACATATACAAATGCAAAATTATACATTTTTTGAATGACAATTTTGACACCTTAATGAATACATGCTTTTAAAGGTACTATTTTAATATGGATACTTTCCAAACACTTAAAAGAATAAAATGGCAAATGATGACTAAATCATCATACTTCTTCAAAGTCTTTTATATGACTCAACCAAAGTATTTTTCCCTCTCTCATGTCATCAAAAAGTAGCAATGTCTTTAAGTTGCCTAGTGCAGTTTACAGCATCCTCTAGTATCAAATTACCCGTGAGAAACAAGTATGTCTCATTTAATACATAAAATATGTTACTATAAATCTGCAGTAAAAAAAGATTGGAGGAAAAAAGTTATCTTATCAGGAATATTCATAGAGTCTGGGATCTGTGAGTAAACAAATATCTCAAATTATATTTCAAGATGGCACCTAAGACTGGGGTAAGCAGCCCAAAGACAGTCTCAACTGGAAAACCAGTAGTTCCACAGAGCAAACTTACAAGTTTGATTGCTGTCATCTAATCTACTGTTGATTAGATGACAGCAACAACAACAATAAAGGAAATCCACATAAGGAAAAAGCAAATTTCTTAAGAGGACACCAGGGACCAAGGTAGGCACAAATGGTTATTGCTCATTAGACACTATCACAAGCAAGGCCCTCTGAATTTCTGTACTTTGCCAGCACTCATTCCAAGGTTTCATAAACTCAGAAATAACTCTGCATTACATGAAGACCAGTTCCACACTATTTCCTTTGCAAGGTTATATGTTGTATGGTGTGTGTGTGTGTGTGTGTACATACACAAACATATACATATTTAATACTCACTACTCTTATCTCCAACACCCAGAACAGTGTCTGGTCTTGGAAAATACTAATGAATGAATGAATGAATGAATGAATGAATGAATCCCAAGACCAATAGGAATGAACTAAAAGGTTTTAAATTGAAAAGTGACATAATCAAATTTGCCCATCAGAAAAATAACTCTGGCTGTAGAATGGAAATAAATGCTCAGCAAGGCCTGAAACCAGGAAGACTTTTGGTGGTTATTTCTCTATTTACTGCCGGACACATTTTAGGCTCTATAAAAAATATTCATTAAGAAATTACATTCACTCATGTATAAAGCTAATCTGAAAGCCTGGTAATGTATTACACCAGCTCTTTTAGAAGCTGAGCTACATTCCCTTTCAGTTTCCCCAATAATAGCTAAAATTAAAAAAAAAAAAAAAAAAAAAGCTAAAACTTATATAGCATTTATTGCGTCAGGCAATCAAAACATTTTATTACTCACATTATGTGTATCTTAGCAGAAGACTGTTAACAATACATTAAGATGGTTCAGAATCTACAATGTTTGAATAGTTAAAACAAACAAGAGGCTGGGTGTGGTGGCTCACACCTGTAATCCCAGCACTTTGGGAGGCCGAGGCGGGAGGATCACCTGAGGTCAGGTGTTTGAGACCAGCCTGGCCAACATAGTAAAACCCCACCTCTACTAAAAATATGAAAATTAACTGGAGTGGTGGCAGGCACCTGTAATTCCAGCTACTCAGAAGGCTGAGGCAGGAGAATTGCTTGAACACAGGAGGCAGAGTCACAGTGAGCTGAGATCACACCACCGCACTCCAGCCTGGGCGACAGAGAAAGACTCTGTCTCCAAAAACAAAAAAATAAGAAAAAAATAGTCTTTCCATTTGACATGTTATGCTTAAGGTAACATACAAATCAAGTTCTTATAAATGCTAACAAAATCACAATTAGCAACATTTCATTTATGAGGTATTTTCTCACTAATTTTTATTATTAGAAATAACACTTTAGTTGAAATTACTCCCAGAGATGCTAATAAAGTGACTATATAAAATAATAAATAATCTCTTCTTATGAGTAAGTCCTAAACAGTTTCGTTTTTCTCAATTTAGGTGACAGCTTTACAATGGAGTTCCCTGTTGAATACATAACCACAACCCATGGTTATCTAGTAATTGGCAATTCATATCCATTATCTCATTAATCTTATAACAACAATGTGAGACAGGTATTATTATAATAACTTATGCCAAAAGGGACTTGGGCATATAGTGTTCATATGATTAACTCAAGAAACTCAAGTAAGAAATGACAGTGTCAAGATTCAAACTTGAGTCTTCTACGTCATACTCGATACTCAAGACCACAAGAGTGAATCAACTCAGCTGTACCCTTTACTCTTACATGGCAAAATTTTTCTTTTTTCTTTCTGTCATGGTAAAACAAGCCCACATCAGCTCCTCAAAGTACCTGACAAAGTATATGACCACATACAATAAAAAAAGAAAATTCATAGAGTACTAAAGTCTCTAGCTGAGACCTTCATGCTGCACGTCATTATCAGAATTACTGATAATGCACACCACAGGTGCATTTAAATACTTTCTTCTCCCATACTTGGACAGATATCTCCAAGAAGGCAAAATGGTCAAAAGGAAGGTGGCAAAAAAGATTTAAAAAGAAATAAAAATAAGCACACTGCCATGTGTGTACCTACACAACTGTCTTGCATGCTCTGCTCATGTACCCCAAAACCTATAATCCAATAAAAAATTTAAAAAAAAAATTAAATTAATAAAAAATGCTAATCCAAAAAAAAAAAAAAAAGAAATAAAAATAAAGTTGTTATTCCCCAAAATTTCATCATCAAACAAAAAAATTCTAAAAGATGAGCCAAAGATATTTCCCGGACTTCTGAGTATCAATCTGAAGAATAATGCTAGAGACAACAGCATAAATGACCTACTTGTTAAATTATTATACTTCATACTATGCTGGATTGTGGGCCGGTAGCAGGACAGGGCAACGGGGTTGGATGATCTTAAGAGCTTACAATCTAAAGATTGCAGATGTGAAGGAAAATTCAGAGAACAAGTCAGTGCTACGGTCTCTACCGAGGGCTCTCAGTACAATTCAGAGAATAAAGCCATCTGGGCAGTAGGAAAAAGAAAATGAGTGCTACCAATGGGGGAACAAGATAAAGCAGGGTATCAGAGGGTGGAAAAGTATACATAATTGTAGGCAAGGGAAGGAAAATAAACCAGACTAGGAAGTAGGCCATAAATCAACAAGCAAAAAACAAACCACCCCATTAAAAATGGGCAAAGGAAATGAACAGATACTTCTCAAAAGAAGATATACACACAGCCAACAAGCATATGAAAAAAGGTTAAACATCTCTAATCATCAGAGAAATGCAAATAAAAACTACAATGAGACACCATCTCACACCAGTCAGAAGGGCTATTATTAAAAAGTTAAAAAATAACAGTTACTGGCAAGGTTGTGAAGAAAAGGGAACGTTTATACACTGCTAGTGGGAATGTAAATTACATAAGCCACTGTGGAAAGCCGTTGAGATTTCTCAAAGAACTTAAAAGAGAACTACCATTCAACCCAGAAATCCCATTACTGGGTATATATACAAAGGAATATAAATCATTCTGCCAAAAAGACACATGTACTCATATGTTCATTGCAGCACTATTCACAGTAGCAAATACATGGAATCAATCTAGATGCCCATCAATGGTGGACTGGATAAAGAAAAAATGCTAAGTATATACCACAGAATACTATGCAGACTTTTAAAAAAATTAAATCAGCTGGGTGCGGTGGCTCATACCTGTAATCCCAGCACTTTGGGAGGCCGAGATGGGTGGATCACCTGAGGTCAGGAGTTCAAGACCAGCGTGGCCAACATGGTGACACCCCATCTCTATGTAAATAAATAAATAAAAATAAAATCACGTCCTTTGCAGCAACATGGATACAGCTGGAGGCCATTTTCCTAAACAACTAATGGAGGAACAGAAAATGATTTCATTTATAAGTGGGAGCTAAATATTGAGTACACTTGGAAATAAAAATGAAAACAACAGACTCTAGGGCCTACTTGAGGAGGGAAGGTAGAATGGTTGAAAAACTGCATATAGGAGAGTATGCTCACTAGCTAGGTGACAAAATCATTAGTATATCAAACACCAGTTACAGGCAATTTGCCCATGTAACAAACATGAACATGTACCCTCAAAGTTGGGGGGAAAAAAAACAAACAGAAAGTAGGCAGGATATCAGGGTAAGGTGGGCCAAAAAAGACATGGGAAACTGAAAGCAAGGCAAGAATTTGGGCTTGGCTTGGACAGTTAACCAGGAATAATGTGGTATATGTTATTAAATAGGAGGACTGCACAATAATGTTGTATTTTAACAAGGCTGCATATTATTTATAACAGAAGATGATATTACAATGCATAAATGGAAGAGAGAGTCTGCAGAAAGGCAGACAGGTCAAGACACTTCTTGGATGGTACTTTCTGTACTTAGGACCAGAAAAGGTAAATCCAAGGATCATGTTGAAGGGAAAAGTGTAGGACTTTATGAGAAAACAGAAATAAAGAGGCAGGCCAAGCGCAGTGGCTCACACCTGTAATCCCAGCAATTTGGAAGGCTGAGGCAGGTGAATCACTTGAGGCCAAGAGTTTGAGACCTGCCTGGTCAACATGGTGAAACCCCATCTCTATTAAAAATACAAAAATTAGTCAGGCGTAGTGGCACACATTTGTAATTCCAGCTACTTGGGAGGCTGAGGCAGGAGAATAGCTTGAACTTGGGCCGAGGTTGAAGTCAGCCAAGATCATGCCACAGCACTCCAGTCTGGGTGACAGAGCGAGACTCCATCTCAAAAAAAAACAAAAAAGTAGAGACAGAGAGAGAGGGGCCAAAACAGAGAAGAATCCAAAATTATGTCAAAGTTTCTAGCTCAGAAAACTGATCAAGAAGATTAGTGATAGGCCAAAGGAAACAAGACAGTTCAAAAGAAGCAAGTCAGGCCGGGCGCGGTGGCTCAAGCCTGTAATCCCAGCACTTTGGGAGGCCAAGACGGGTGGATCACGAGGTCGAGAGATTGAGACCATCCTGGTCAACATGGTGAAACCCCGTCTCTACTAAAAATACAAAAAATTAGCTGGGCACGGTGGTGCGTGCCTGTAATCCCAGCTACTCGGGAGGCTGACGCAGGAGAATTGCCTGAACCCAGGAGGCGGAGGTTGCAGTGAGCCGAGATCGCGCCATTGCACTCCAGCCTGGGTAACAAGAGCGAAACTCCGTCTCAAAAAAAAAGAAGCAAGTCAATCTGAGTAAAAAAAATTTCATGCATATTATACGTATTTAAGTATCAAAAAGTAAATACTTCATATCCAAATATTCCACAAAGTCTTCAAGATATTTGATGAATAGCATTTTTTCTAGTTTAAATATATAGAAATTAATTCATCAGAAGAGTTTTCAGTTTCATTTCCAAAGAAAACCTTACATGACACATGAAGACATCTGATGAGGCTTTTCTATTATTCTAAGTAGTGCTGAAAAAAAATTATCTAAAAAAGGTAATAAAACTGAAAGATTAGTGGCAAAATTTTTGAATAAAAATTGGGATTTTATTATATTCATAATAAAAGTTTCCACCTACTCCATTTAGTCATCAAAACTGTGATTTTTAAATGCAGAAATACCTACAATGGCATTTCTTAGTTATCCCATCTTCTTATAAGAGACTGTACTGTCAGCTGGCAAAAAGGAAAAGCAGTCTCCATTGCCAATAAGTGATCCATTATAAAACAGTGCACAAGCACAAAATGGAAATGCAAAGGTAATACATTACTGGTATACTATTTCCTAACCTTTGCAGAATTGTCTTAAAGACCTGTGATTAAACTACTCAACGCTGAGGTATAATAGATAATAAGTCAAAGTACTCAGTGTGTTGAAAGAAAATACACACAAGGTTTGATTACACAAATTTTATATTAAAAATTTCACATGTACAAAATGGACTAATGATTTGCCTTCTTTATACTGTCCTAGTGTGTTTTTTGGAAACAAAGTCATACTGGACTCCTGCAATGAGTTGGAGGAAATAATCTCCCTTTTTCTGTTCTCTCAAAGAGTTTGTGGAAGATTACAATTATCTGTGCTTGAATTGTGGCAGAACTCATTCTTAAAACTGAACTGTGTGTCCTCCCAGTGGGAGGATTCTTACTTATTGACCAATCTCTTTAATCTAGTTATAGGATTATCCAGGTTTCTCACACCTTTTTCAATCAGTTTGGTAATTTATACATTTCAAGATTCCTGTGTATATTAAACTTTGAGGAATATTACCTCAGAAAATAACTCCTGTCACCTCCCAAATTATATGCTATTTTATCCAATTTTTCAGTTTTCTTTTTTCAACTCCATAAATGAGACATCATCACCCTAGCTTAACACTGTAAGTATGTTATAGATTGTTTGTTCAGTGATCCTTTTTGCATCTCAGAAAATTCTCCAGGGATTATTTTCCTTCCTCCTAAAACTACTTCTTTTAGACAGTCCCATAGTGAGGACCTACTGGTAGAAAACACACTCAACTTTTTTATGTTTGAAAATGTTGGTGGCTCATGCCTGTAATCGCAGCACTTTGGGAGGTTGAGTGGGACGGATCACAAGTTCGGAAGTTCGAGACCATCCTGGCTAATATGGTGAAACCCCATCTGTACTAAAAATACAAAAATCAGCCAGGTGTGGTGGCGCATGCCTATAATCCCAGCTACCCAGGAGGCTGAGGCAGGTGAATCACTTGAACCTGGGGGGGCGGTTACAGTGAGCAGAGACCATGCCACTGCCCTCCAGCCTGGGCGACAGAGCAAGACTCCATCTTAAAAAAAAAAAAAAAAAATGTATTTTTGCCCACACTTAGGGAAAACGGTTTTGCTAGATATGCAATTGTAGATTACCAGTTATTTTTTCTGCACATTTTGAAGATATCATTTCACTTTACTATGGTTTCCAGGGTTGCCATTATAGAGTCCACTGAAACTAATTGTTGTTCCTTTATAAATAAGTATTGTCTCTTTGACTGCTTTTCAGGTATTTCTCTGTCTCTTGTGTTCATCAGTTTCTCCCTGATGCATCTACATAAGAATTTCTTTATATTTGTATGCACAGATTTGCTCTCTGGAAATTCACGTTTAATTAATCCTGTAAACTCTCAGCTATTATTTCTTTGAATCGTGCCTCTGGCTCATTCTATTAGCTCCTTCTAAAAGTCTGATTAGAAAAATGTTAGAACTTCTGTCTATTCTCTGTAACTTTTTTTTTTTTTTTTGAGATAGGGTCTTCCTGTCAACCCAGGCTGGAGTGTAGTGATGCGATCATAGCTCAGTGGCCTTGACCTCCCAGGCTCAAACAACTCTCTCACCTCAGTCTCCTGAGGGACTACAGGACTCTCCAGGACTACAGTCATGCATGGACCACCATGCCCAGCTAAGTCAGTTTGTTTTTCTAGAGACAGGGTCTCACTATGTTGCCCAGACAGACGGGGATCCTCCCACCTCAGCCTCCCAAAGTCCTGGGATTACAGCTGTGAACTACCATACCCAGCCTATCCTCTATGCCTTAGTAGTTCTATCATGTGCTATCTCTTTTTTCTCCATTCTATATTCTGCATATTTTCCTCAAATCTATCTTCCAATCCACGAATTTTCTCTTTAGCTGTATCTCATCTGTTAGTGAACCATCCATTGAGTTTATACTTTGAATTGTTCTTTTCACTCCTAGAAGGGGTACTGGTTCTCTTTCCGATCTGTCTGGTCCTTTTTTAGCATGTATTATTCCGTAACATTACTACCAAATCTCTTTTTAACTAAAAACACATATATACATTTATATATTTCATATATAATAATTCCAACAGTCTCTTAAGGTAATAATTCTACTATTTGTTGTTTCCGCTTCTTGGATGTCTGTGAGTTTTGACAGTAAAATCATGCCTATAAAACTTTGATACTTCCTCAAGATCTAGGTAAGTGTTTATTGCTCTAGAGAAGATTTACACTTGCTTTGCTAGTGCTGCTAGGAATACTACCAACTCATAAGTAGAATAAACTAAATTCATACCTGTTTTGGGGGATGGATGGATGTGTGTGTGTGTGTGCACATGTGTGGTGGAGTCTCACTCTGTGCAATGGCATGATCTTGGCTCAATGCAACCTCTGTCTCCCAGATTCAAGCAATTCACCCTGCCTCAGCCTCCAGAGTAGCTGGAATGATAGATATCCACCACCACGTCCAGTTAATTTTTTTATTTTTAGTAGAGATGGGGTTTTCCTATGTTGGCCAGTCTGGTCTTGAACTCCTGATGTCAGGTGATCCACCTGCCTCAGCCTCCCAAAGTGCTGAGATTACAGGTATGAACAACTGTGCCTGGGCAAGATTTTTTTTTTTAATCATATAAGTGGATAACAAACTCAAGCTGCAAACCTGTATGATGCTTGGTTTAAGGCTGTGACTGCTCAGGGAAGGCTTTTACTACTTATCTTTTTCCCTCACCCAAAGCCAATGCTGAGTTGGAAAAGTTTCCCCTCCATCTCCCTTTGCAGGCTAGATTTTTATTTTCCCATTTAATCTTTTTTTTTTTTTTAGAAAGAGAAAAAAGAAAGAAAAGAAAAAAGGAGAGAAAGAAAGAATGAAATAAAGAGGGAGAGAGAACGGGAATCTTGCTCTATTGCCTAGGATAGAATGCAGTCTAAAAATGGGTATTAAAAACCTCTTTTATGCCAATATATGTGTTTAACAATAGAGACAGGAAGGAATAAGGGAGGAAAATAACAAACAAGCAGCCAACCAATACTTCATTTAAACCTGTGAAATGCTATGCAATTGCTGAGGAGTGATTTACTTCCAATTATGTGGTCAATTTTAGAGTAGGTGTGATGTGGTGCTGAGAAGAATGTATATTCTGTGGATTTGAGGTGGAGAGTTCTGTAAATGTCTATCAGGTTTGCTTGCTCCAGGTCTGAGTTCAAGCCCTGGATATCCTTGTTGATTTTCTGTCTGGTTGATCTGTCTAATATTGACAGTGGAGTGTTAAAGTCTCCCACTATTATTTATGTGGGAGTCTAAGTCTCTTTGTAAGTCATTAAGAACTTGCCTTATGTATCTTGGTGCTCCTGTATTGGGAACGTATATATTTAGGATCATTAGCTCTTCTTGTTGTATTGATCCTTTTACCATTATGTAATGTCCTTCTTTGTCTCTTTTGGTCTTTGTTGCTTTAAAGACTATTTTATCAGAAACAAGATTTGTAACTCCTGCTTTTTTTTTTTTTTCTCTCCATTTGGTTGGTAAATCTTCCTCCATCCCTTTGTTTTGAGTCTTTGTGCATCCTTGCATGTGAGATGGGTCTGGATGCAGCATACCGATGGGTTTTGGCTTTTTACCCAATTTACCTGTCAATGTCTTTTGATTGGGGCATTTAGTCCATTTAAATTTGGGATTGATATTAATATATATGAGTTTAATACTGCTATTTAATGCTAGCTGGCTGTTTTGCCCATTAGTTGATGTAAATTCTTCATTATGGTGATGATCTTTACCTTTTGGTATGTTTTTGAAATGGCTGATACTAGTTGTTCCTTTCTATGTGTAATGCTTTTTTCAGAAGCTCTTGTAAAACAGGCCTGGTGGTCATGAAATCTCTGAGTACTCGCTTGTTCACAAAAAATTTTACTTTTTCTTCACTTATGAAGCTTAGTTTGGCTGGATATGAAATTCTGGGTAGAAAGTTCTTTTCTTTAAGGATGTTGAATATTGGCCCCCACTCTCTTCTGGCTTGTAGGGTTTCTGCTGAGAGATCTGCTGAGTCTGACAGGCTTCCCTTTGTGGGTAACCTGACCTTTTTCTCTGGCTGCCCTTAGCATTTTCTCCTTCATTTCAATGCTGGTGAATCTAACAATTATGTGTCTTGGGGCTGCCCTTCTTGAGGAATATCTTTGTGGTGTTCTCTGTATTACATGGAGTTGAGTATTGTCCTGCCTTGCTAGGTTGGGAAAGTTTTCCTGGATAATATCCTGAAGAATATTTTCCAGCTTGGATTCATTCTCTTCATCACATTCAGGTACACCTATCAAACATAGATTAGGTCTTTTCACATAGTCCCATACTTCTTGGAGACTTTGTCATTCCTTTTTAGCCTTCTTTCTCTAACCTTGTTTTCTCATTTTATTTCATTAAGTTGGTCTTCAACCTCTGATATCCTTTCTTCTGCTTGATCAATTTGTTAAAACTTGTGCATACTTTGCAAAGTTCTTGTATTGTGTTTTTCAACTCTATTAATTCACTTATATTCCTCTCTAAATTGTCTATTCTCATTAGCATTTCCTCAAACCTTTCTTCAAGGTTCTTAGTTTCTTTGCATTGGGTTAGAACATGTTCTTTTAACTCACAGAAGTTTCTTATTATCCACCTTCTGAAGTCTGATTCTGTCAATTCATCACACTCATTCTCCATCAGGCCTTGTTCCGTTGCTGATGAGGAGCTGGATCCCCTGTAGGAGGAGAGACATTCTGATTTCGGGTGTTTTCAGCCTTTTTGCGGTGGTTTCTTCCCATCTTTGTGGATTTACCCACCTGTTGTCTTTGTAATTGCTGACTTTCAGACTGGGTCTCTGAGTGGACGTCCAGCTTGTTGGTGATGAAGTTTTTTTCTGTTTCTTAGTTTTCCTTCGGCAGGCACCCCTCCCCCACAGAGCTGGACCTTCCCAGGTTCAGCTGTGCTTGCTTGAAATTCTCAGTCTTCAGTGCTTCCAATTGTTTTTTTTGTGGGGGTGGGACCAGCCAAGCCCAATCACCTGGCTCCCTGTCTCAGAGCCTCTTCTTTTTTTTTTTTTTTAGTTGAACAATCTATTCTCTCCCAGGTGTTCCAGTAGCTTGTGGGGATCCTGCGAAGGACCCTTGACAGGACCCTCGCCATCTCGAGCTTGAGCCCATACATGTTTCTCCTCTCCTGGAGGCTGTTGAGCTAAGGGAAAGGAGGAAGTCTGGTTGCACTGATTTTATAAACATCAATCTTTGCCTCTGACATTTGCAACAGAATGGCTGAGCTCAGGCCTTGTGGTCTAACGAGACATTGTATGGTTAGACATTGTGTGCCTCCTAGTTCCTTCTCTGCACAATAACTGTATGACTTTGTTTACCTCTGCTAACTCAATCATATTGTTTGCATATGATCCTATATGAATAGGCAAGGTTAGAATGATATTTGGAAAGGTCCAGCTATACCTTGTTAACAATCTTGCTTGCTTAACTGATTTTAGAAAAACACATGTTTAGATTTATGACCCCCTTTTTGCAAACCTTCTTGTCCCTTTGCTGTACACCCTTTGATTAAGAGTCATACTTTTTGTACTTTTGTAACCCTTTTCTTGTGATTTTTTGTTCTTGATTTTATTTCAAGATACAATGGAATGTATGTCACTCCTCAAACACTGAAAGGTATATAACCTGTAATTTGCACAAATAAACTTGCTGTCTTGGCACTTCTTGCTCCGGCATTGCCTGGCAGTCCTCCAGACCCCGCTCTCTATCTATCTTTTCTTCCGTGCACTCCCTCTTCCAGGTTAAGAACACTTGAGTGGGGCCGAGGCTCTCCGCTGGACTGAAGCCCCCCAGCAGAAGTGCCAGACCCCCACAGTAGCCCACTGAAAAGGTGCCTGAATCTGCGTAATTTCCCCTGTGGCAACCCACTGCGCCAGCTGAAACAGCAGCGTTGAGATTTGTGGCGCTTTTCTGCCCAGGAATCTCCTGGTCTGGCTCTTCACTTCAGTCCCCTTTTCAGTCAGCTGAATGGGTGCCCCCAGAGCTCCAAATGCCAACTAAAAGGGCACCCAGTCCTGTATACTCTGTACTGAGAACCGCCATGCCGGCCAACAGAGTCATGCTGGCGACCCATAGGGCTCCTCCGCTGGGAATCTCCTGGTCCGTGGGCAACAAAAATTCATCTGGAAGTGTGGCGTCCACTCACTCTTTGTGCTTTCACTGGGAGCTACAATCCTGAGCTGCTGCCAATTGGCCATCTTGGATCTCTCTCCCCCATTTAATCTTTTACTGAGCAGTAGCCTTTGCTACCTCTTGAGTGCCTTAGAGGCACTCTTCTATATGAAGTATGAAAATGGCAAACCCAGAGAACTAGCTCACAATTCACTGGTAGATTTCTCCAGTGTAACTTCTGCCCTCAGGCAGCTTGTTTATTTCTCTAAATTCCTACTCCCATTTAATTTTTTTCAAACTTAAGAATTTTCCTTACTCTTGCCAGGTAATCTATGCAGTTGAATAGTCTCTATCAATCTATAAGATTACCTGGCAAGAGTAAGGAAAATTCTTTATCTAGCACTTAGGGGTTTAATAATGACTGTGGCCACATGCAGTGGCTCTTCCCTGTATTCCCAGTACTTTGGGAAGCCAAGTCAGGAGGATTACTTGGGCCCAGGAGTTTGAAGCCAGCATGGGCAACATAACAAGACCCTGTCTCTACTAAATAAACAAATAAGCAAGCAAAACAGCCAGCCAGGTATGGTGGCACATGCTTGCAGTCCCAGCTACTCAGGAGGCTTAGGTGAAAGGATTGCTTCAGCCCAGGAGTTCAAGGCTACAGTGAGACAGGGTCTTGCATTATCATCCAGGCTGCAGAGCAATGGCACAATCATGGCTTGCTGTAGCCTCAACCTTTCAGACTCAAGAGATCCTCCTACCTCAGCATCCCTAGTAGCTGGGACTATAAGTGTTACAACACCCCAGGCTAATTTTTTTTTTTTTTTTAATTTTTCAGTAGAGATGAAGTCTCACTATGTTGCTTAGACTGGTCTTGAACTCCTGGGCTCAAATGATCCTCCCACCTCAACCTCTCAAAGTGCTGAGATTACAGGAATAAGCCATTGCACCTAAAACTGCCTTTTTCTTTCTGCTTCTGTATTTGGAGTATACTGCCATATATTAAATTAACAGCTCAAGGAACAGGATTAGTCTCAGGGCTCTTGTTACATACTACAAAATTTAATGATGAAAACTGATAATATTACATTTTAATAGTGTCCTTGAGAAGGTTCTATAAATGCTATGTCTATTTTGCTATAGAGAAGTTATCTGTTATGGCAGATTAAAGCTGTTTACCTGTAACCATATCTGGAATAAAACATGATCTCCAGTCTAAGATAATATTTTCTTTAAAAACTGCTACAAATCTATTTTTAAAATAAAATAAATAACTGGGTTAATTAAAAGTATTAAACAGTAGTTTCATTTGATCAATTATACTAATATTTTTACTAAGTTTTGCTTTCGATAAAAACCAGAAACCAACATTTCTAAAACTTTAATATGAAAAAGAACATAAGTTCTAATCTCTAAAACGTGGAAAGTCATGTAAACATTGCAAATAAAAATAGCAATTTGTTTTCAAATTTTCAAGGATCTTTATAGAAATCCCTTATTATATGGAATAAGTATACTCAACCATTTGTTCAAAAACATTTGAGAAACTGCTATGCATAAGTCACCCACTAAGAAAATTTCTGTTTACCCAAATGCTATTTTCCTGGCAATTTTATATTACAGAATTATAATTAACTTAGATGGAATTCTGCCATCTACATGGCAGATGGCAGAAAATATGCCACAATACTATGAACTCTTCAGGCAATATAGATTATGATACAAGTTTAAGCATATAATATTTTTCTGTCACAGACTTCTTCCTATGACAGAAAACCTAACCTGTAGTAAAAAGGGAAAAAGACCATTCACAGATTTCTTCCTGTTTTAAAATTGTTTAACCTAACCTGTAGTGAAACAGGAATAAGACTATTTTCACATTAAGGATTACTGTAAACTGAACTTGAGAGAATTTACAGAGCCTCTATTCAAAATATTTAAAAGTATGCATGACTTTTTATAAAACACTTAAAAATGAAAAAGAAAAACATACGTTCATATAAAAACTTGTACATGAATGTTCATAACAGCATTATTTTTATGTATTTGTTTATATTTTAGAGAGAGGGTCTTGCTCTGTTGCCTAGGCTGGATTACAGTGACACAATCATGGCTCACTGCAGCCTCAAACTCCTGCTCAAGCAATCTTCCCACCTCAGCCTTCCAAGTGTCTGGGATTACAGGCACATACTACCATGCCCAGCCAATTTTCGTTGAGATGAAAATCTCACTATTTTGCCAGGCTATTCTCCAAAGCAGTATTATATTTATAACAGCCAAAAGAAGGAAACAACCCAAATGTCCATCTCCTGATGAATAGAGAAACAAAATGTGGTATATACCTGTACAATGAAATCATAAGTCACAAAAAGTATGAAGTTCTGATGTGTGCTACAACATGAATGAATCTAGAAAACGTTATGCTAAGTGAAAGAAGCTGGTCACCAAGTACTACATATTTGTGTTTCCCTTTATATGAAATGCCCACAAGAGGCAAATATATAGATACAAAAAGTCAGTTAGTGGTTGTTTAGGACTGGGGAAGATGGTGAGCTTGTTTGGGCATTAATAGCTAAAGGGGTCAGGATTTCTTTCTGAGGTAAGAACATGTTATAAAACTGACTGTGATGATAGCTGCACAACTTGTGAATATACTGAAACCCTGAATTGCACACATTAAGTAGTGGAACAATATGGAACATGAGTTATAGCTCAATAAAACTGTTACTAAAATAAAATAAAATAAAGCTGTTACCAAAAAAAATAAAATAAAAGCCACACACAGATAAAAACATGCAGATAAAACAGATATTATAAAGAAAATTTATAATATATATCAACCTTAAGAACTTTGACCAGATATACAAACACTATTTTTAAGGGAACTGAGTCACCACAGAACAGTGACTCTCTTTCTCCTTTGAGTAGACATTGCCTTTGAAACCGGAAACAAAGGTAGGAATAGAGGATATTATTTTGATATTTCGAAAGCATGATTTCCTAGGAATAGGGTGAGGTAGAGCTTAGATGTTTAAAAAATCTCCAGGTTGACAATTATACTGAATTTCCGACAATAAAATGCTTAGTTGATGGGAATAAACTATTCATTGGGCTTATTCACTGGTAACTGTAAAGATTGGGCTATATGGCATGCTAAACTACTCAGGGAGGTTATAAAGAACTTGTAATGGCAGAGCAGTAGGCATAAAGGCTCATTACTAAATGACCTAAAATAGCTTACATAAGTGAACTTAAACATAGGCATGAGGCTAGAGAAGTGACTGGTATTGATTACAGAAACCCAAAAGAAAGGCTTTTTCTCTTGTTATAATGTTTGGCATTTTGGAAGGGATGGGCAGACACTCTTATATGGACAGGTGTAATCCATCCAGTCAGGGGCTAGAACTCTGAGGTCCCTGACAGTGAGAAGCTAAACTGTAGTAGAAAAGAAAAATGGTCTGTCCTCTGAGGCTCTCCCTGGTCTTCCAGCAAAAGAGGTTCTAGGCCTGTTGAGAATGGAAACAAAAAAGACTTAAAGGCCTCCTTTGCACCTTCTCCTGATGGAAGAAAAATGACAGAAGCGAGTTCTCACAGCAGCGGTGGCTGCAGAACAACATACTCCAGAGGGAAAGTTGAATAGGAAACATACACATGATAAGAAGCTGCGTAACTGGCAAGGCCTAGCACAAAATGGAAATGCAGGTGCCTTGTTCATGAATGACTCATAATTTCAGAACAGTGACAGCAGAGCATTACACCAAACATGGGGCTTTTCTAAATGTGGGGATCTCTACAACTACACAGATCATATCCCCCTTAAGTCAGCCCTGATTCTTGAGCAGCAAGAGCGGTGGTAGCAAAAATTCAGAAGGCAAAGGAAAGTACAAAGCAGAAAACCAAGATCATGTGAAATCCCACTACTACTAAAATTTTAGTGTATACAAACATGTACATCCCAGAGATTTTTCTTTTCTTTATTTTTTGTAGAGATGAGATCTCAGTATGTTTCCCAGGCTGGTCTTGAACTCCTGGCCTCAAAGGGTCCTCTTGGCCTCCCAAAGTGCTGGGATTACAGGCATAAGCTACCACACCCACACAGCTAGAGATTTCTCTGCATATATTTATACATGTAGATATTTTCCACATCCTTATATACATGTAGATATTTATATTTATTCATATGTTTTGTATATTGTACATTCTCTTCTGCAGCTTTTCTAAAACTTATTTTGGAGAGCTTTCCAAAATATTAATAAAAGTAGATCATTTAAATCCATTTTCTATATTATACAACATATAGATCCATGTTCCATTTAACCAAAGCCCTACTGTTGGGTTTCTAAACAGTCTTAGGTTTTTCATTATTACAAATTATGTGCATTGAATATCAATAGAGTTGAATGAAAATTGAATAAGACAATCAATATAAAGTCCTCCACAGAGTACTTGGCATGTAACAAGCACTCTTTTAATGTTAGTAGTGATTTTTAAAAAATATTTTGTCCTGGCTGAGCACAGTGGCCCACACCTGTAATCCCAGCACTTTGGGAGGTCAAGGAGGATGGATTACTTGAGGTCAGGAGTTGGAGACCAGCCTGGCCTACATGGTGAAACCCCATCTCTACTAAAAATACAAAATTAGCGGGACATGGTGGCAGGTGCCTTAAATCCCAGCTACTCAGGAGGCTGAGGCAGGAGAATCACTTGAACTTAGAAAGCGGAGGTTGCAGTGAGCCCAGATCATGGCACCACATTCCAGCCTGGGCAACAGAGCTAGACTCCATCTCATAAAATATAAAATAAAATAAAAATAAATAAATAATAAAATAAAATATAGTGTCCTGTGTAAAGGTTGAATTTACATTCCCAACAGCAGGGTAAAAGGGACTGGTTTCCCTAAATCATTGCCAATTTTTTAAATTTTTGCCTTTTGTGCTTCTTCTATGAATGGTCTGTTCATGTTCTTTGACAGTTCTCCTAATGGATTCCTCATGCTTTTTAAATTTTAATTTCCGTACTAGGGATATCAATCCTTCATCACAGGAATAACAAGTACTTTTTCTTTTCCTTGAAAACAATTAACTTAAGACTTACCTCCAGTTCCAAGGACCTTCAGAAGTTCAAAATTTTCTATCCCCACCTTCTCTGCATGTCCTGTCAAATTAGCTAAAAGAAAAAGAGAGAGAGAGAAAAAAGAAACAATTAGGGTCAGCAAGTGAAGAAGGTTCCTGGGGGCTTCTCAGGTACCTTCGATGCTCCATTTCCTGACTTGAATCATTAACCAGGGTTTGCTTCATAATTATTTGTTAAACGGTACAGCATATTTTGCATAAATTTCTGTATGTTATACATTACAATAAAACTTTTTTTTGGAATTTAGGAACTATATATATCATTTGTACCACAGATTATTCTCTACTGACCAATATACTCCAAAAATAAATAAAAATTCTAACATATAGATAGATACATAGCGGGAAAAAAACTGGATGGATTGAGAAGATATATTAATTTATTCAACAAACATTTACTGAGTATCTATTAATGCCATCCCCAGGTTCTAGACTGGGCGGTAGTTCCACTTCTGCCACTAAATACTCGGACACAATTTAGTATGCATTCGTCACTTGAATACTCTATGTCTCCATTACTACATCTCTGAAATGAAAGTGTTGGTCTCAATGAACTCTAGGATCCCCGTCAGCTCTAAAATTCTAGGACTATGTTTAAAAATATAAACTCTTCAAAAATGTATTCTGTCTTGAATAAATAAAATTAGGATATCTTATAAATAACCATTTTCCATAACATATTCCACTGAATTCTAGCCCTATCCTATGAAGTGTTAATAGGTGTTATGTTTGGGGGAGACGTGGGGAGCAGAGTGCTTTGGTGGAACAAATGTGGAAATGCCTGGCTTAAAGGTAAATGATTTCTTTACTGCTGGACGTTACAGATCCTGTATTATGAAATACGTGCATAGATAAGAAGACTAAGATACTACATTTGTCGATGTATTTAACCACAAAATTATGTGAACTAGTACTCTGTAGAAGTGGTTAAGAAAGGCTTGATCCAAATCCTAGTTATGCCACTTAAAAGCCCTTGACAGGTCGTATGACTCTGTCAGGCTGGAACCATGGCAGTGACCAAGAAGCTCTTACAGATGGACCTGTAAGGGCTGCTAGGAATTGAGGAGAAGGTGGCGGACAAAGAGGTGAAGAAGGCATATAGACAGTAGGCCCTCCCCTGCCACACAGACAAAAATCCAGATAATCCCAGAGCAGCTGAACTCCTCCACCTGCTTTCTCAGGCCTTGGAGGCACTGACTGATGCTGCAGCCAGAGCTGTGTATGACAAGATCAGGAAAGCCAAGAAGCAGGCAGCAGAGACGACCCAGAAACCTGATGAGGAAAGAAGTAAGGTGAAGCTTGATCTGGAGGCCCAGGAACGGCAGGCCCAGGCCCAGGAAAGAGAGGAGGAGGAAAGTCGGGGCACCAGGACACTAGAGCAAGAGAACGAACCCCTGAGAAAAGAGGGTTCCCGGCAGCTGGAGGAACAGCAGAGGCTGATCCGGGAGCAGATACAGGAGCATGACCAGAGATTGAGAGGAAAGACAGAAAATACTGAAGGCCGAGGAACCCTCAAACTAAAACTAAAATGGAAGTGCAGGAAGGAGAATGAGTTAAAAGGTGGCTCCAAAGACATCCTTCTACGACTTTTGCAAAAGTATGGTGCGGTTCTCAACCTGATGCTTTTTAGTAAGAAGGCAGGCACTGCTGTGGTAGAGTTCGCGACCGTCAAGGCTGCGGAGCTGGCTGTCCAGAATGAAGTTGGCCTGGTGGATAACCCTCTGAAGATTTCCTGGTTGGAGGGACAGCCCCAGAGCACCGTGGGCCACCCAGCACCGTCAAAGGGCTCAGTGCTGTCACAGAGGGACTACGAGAGCCTCGAGAGCCTCAAGAGCCTTGTCGTGATGCGCATGCACCAGGTAGCCAAGCTGCAGGTATGCAGCGGGAAGACCAGAGGGGGCCTCCCATGTAGCCCCGGGGCTCCAGCCACCCGCTCCCCAGCCCTTTTCTTCAATGTCACCAATAAAAGTTAAAAAAAAAAAAAAGGGTGACATTGAACAAATTACTTGTCTGCGTCTCAGATCCCAATAATGTAAAATGGATCCTCAAAGCATACTGATATCTACAATTTGCTCTGAAATGCATTTTTAAAAATAAGATACATTTATAAATAAATATAGCTATAAACAGATATGTCAAAAGCAAATACAACAAAACATTAATTGTGGAATCTAGGTAGTAAGTATAAGGGTATTCAACATACAATTCTTTCAAATTCTCTGTATATTAGAAAATGGCCATTATAAAATGACAGAAAACAAAATAATACCTACCACATAGAATTTAATGAGGATTAAATGAGTTAAATTTATACAGAGCTTGCTGTGTGCCAATAAGCAGTATTATAAGTGTTTGTAAATAAATTAATGCTTTGGGACTCCAATTTGAAAAAAATAAAACTATAAACATCTAGAATTAAAAGTTTTCGGGTATAAATAATTTCAGTGTCTTTCCAAAGTTTAAACTCATAATTAAAAATTTTTTAAACTTGTGGTCAAAAATACATAAAATTTACCATCTTAACCATTTTTAAGCATATGGTATCGTTAACCATATAGACATTGTTATGCAACAGATCTTTAGAACCTTTTCATCCTGCAAAATAAACTGTATCCAATGAACAACTACTCCCTTTTTCTTTTACAAAGATCACTCAGGTTCTTCTCTCAGCCCTGAGAACCACCATTCTATTTTCTGTTTTTAAGAGTTTTACAGATGGGCGTGGTGGCTCATGCTTGTAATCACAGCACTTTGGGAGGCTGGAGGCTGAGACCGGCAGACCACAAACAAGGTCAGAAGTTCAAGACCAGCCTGTCCAATATGGTGAAACCATTTCTACTAAAAAAAAAAAAAGGGCCGGGCGCGGTGGCTCAAGCCTGTAATCCCAGCACTTTGGGAGGCCGAGGCGGGTGGATCACGAGGTCAACAGATCGAGACCATCTTGGTCAACATGGTGAAACCCCGTCTCTACTAAAATTACAAAAAATTAGCTGGGCACGGTGGTGCGTGCCTGTAATCCCAGCTACTCAGGAGGCTGAGGCAGGAGAATTGCCTGAACCCAGGAGGCGGAGGTTGCGGTGAGCCGAGATCGCGCCATTGCACTCCAGCCTGGGTAACAAGAGCGAAACTCCGTCTCAAAAAAAAAAAAAAAAATACAAAAATTAGCCAGGCATGGTGGTGCATGCCTGTAGTACCAGCTACTTGGGAGGCTGAGGCAGGAGAACCGCTTGAGCCAGGAGGTAGAGGCTACAGTGAGCTGATTGTACCACTGCACTCCAGCCTGGGCGACAGAGTGAGACTCCGTCCCCTCCCCCCCCCCCCAAAAAAGCAAAACAAAACAAAAAAAAGAGTTTTACTATTAATGTATGATTTTGTAGTAAGAATAAATCAATGTACATGGCCCGGCCTAGAGTTCACATTGGCATCAATATAGATCTAAAACGAATACCAGAAACATAGGTAGTATTTTAAAATAAACACATAATGGCTTATCTTTCTCTAATATGTCAAGTAGATTATATAAAAAGCCAAACTCATAAGAGATAACCACTTTTAAAATAATGATTTGGCTTTCTTCTAATGTTAAATTCCATTATTTTATTATGTAAAAAAGCTTAAGACATTATTAAAGAGTCATGTGTTAAAAATAATTACTCCTGGTTCTTACTATTAGGACTCATTTTTTATTTCCTGAGAAATGTACAAGCCTAGCTTTCCAAAAGCATTGTTCATATACTAGATTATATCTATATTTATATTTGCTTTATATTTATATATTACTTACCTATATTTGCTGCTACACTAAGAAGATAAGGAATTATTTGTTGATACACATTAACTTTCATAGGAAATTAAAAGAGGTTATAAATTAATTACACTTTCTTTTGCAAAGTATACTACCCAGGAAACCCTAGTCATTCACAAAGATCACTCAGATGATCTATGAAGAGCTGTTTTTGTTCATAATCTACTACCTTTATTATTTTGTTTCTGGCATAAATTAACACTTTGCCTGCTATAGGAGTTCAAGCCTCCTATCCCCAGGGCTCAAGAGGAAGGGTATCAGTGCCTTCTGTACTCAGGGTAGAAGATGTCCAGGCGATGAGTAGCAGCTCAAGGTATATTCTCTTTGGTTCCTGCTCTCATTAGTTTAGCAGCTAAGAGTTTTGTTTACTCTTTTTATTGCTTTTCCACCCATAATGTTCCCAGGCAGCTAGTAGGTAAGGCAGAGCTTGGAAGAGGTTCTTCTCTCTCCCATACCTCAAGTCCTAGGTCTTAGAAAAACTAAAGAATGCTGGTCTTGAAAAGAGCTTAGCCCTGGGCTTATGAAGAAAAACCACTCTCTTCCATCTCAAGTCTCTGCTAGAGTTTAGATTTCTTGGAATTTTCTTGCTTAAGAACAGCAAGATTCCAGTAAACAATCTTAAGAGGTATCTGCGTAGGGCAAAGGAACAAGTAAATCCTTAAGCAGGTCCATGTGGTCCAGCCCAGCTCACCAAGGTCAAGGTTTCAGTTTGGGGTATAGAACCAAAGATCAAGTGTCGAGAAATGTTAAGTTTATGAATATTGATGAATGCTGAGCGCATGGTAAAAATATATTGTTTGCCAGGAAGAACGATGTCAAGGAAAACCTAGCCGCCCCTCCCAAGTAGAAAACTACTTGGGGCATTCAAAGTGGCAGGACAATGTATAAATATCATAAACCAGTTAAAACAATTCTTTAAGATATCTGACCCTGCCCCCCTGGCTCCCTCATGGAGAATATTAAATTTTTGCCTGTAAGCAGGCACCAGCTGCCTACTTGGCATATTTTATGTTAAAAGAAAATACCAAACATCTGTTTGTTAATAATGATCACCTGTTCAGAGAGAATAAATGTGGGTCAGAGTCTGCTTGAGGCCTTCAGGCTGGAATGCTGTCAGCTCCTAAGGCTTTCAGCTCAGAAGGCTGCTGGTCCCCCAGACAGACCCACTTTGCTGTTCTATCTGGGTGTCTGCCTCTCAGTTCCTTCAACACTGCCTGGGTGGGGCTCTCTATGGACGAGCTGGCTCTTGGTAATCAAGCTTGCCATCATGTACACCTTTATTTTGTCTTCATTTTCTTAATCACACCTGGGACCCATGCAGTTGAAACTATGATAGAATAGGATACAGAAATCTTAATCCTTATGATAGTCCTCAAAGTTATTGTCTGAGATTGTCAGATAACATTCCGTTGGTTCTTGTCTTTGTTCAAAGGAAAAATTAACTGAAGACATTTGAGCACCAAAAATCTATAGTTAACGTATTTTTAAGTTTTACTAAGGTACAATTTACATACAATAAAATTTATTTACTTAAATGGACAGTTTGATGAATTTTGGTAATTGTATAGTCACAACGCCACCACCACAAGCATGATATAAAACAGTTCCATCACCCCAAAAAGTTTCTCAATGTCCTTTTGAAGCCAATCACTTCCAGGGTAACTAATAATCTAATTCCAGTCATTACACTTTTAACTTTTCTAGAATTTCATATAAATGAAATCATACAATATGTAGTTTTCTGGCTTTCAACTTCATTTACTTATCCTATGGTCTTTGAGTTTCATCCAGGTTTTTAAGAGTCTACTATTCTCCACCAGAATCTCCATAGTGTGAACTGCACTTAGCCTTAACTTCAACTGCCCTCATAAATTATTCTAAAAGAGTAAAATTTAAAAAAAAATTTTTTTTTGAGACGGAGTTTCGCTCTTGTTACCCAGGCTGGAGTGCAATGGCACCATCTCGGCTCACCGCAACCTCCGCCTCCTTGGTTCAGGCAATTCTCCTGCCTCAGCCTCCTGGGTAGCTGGGACTACAGGCACACGCCACCATGCCCAGCTAATTTTTATTTTTAGTAGAGACGGGGTTTCACCATGTTGACCCGGATGGTCTCGATCTCTTGACCTCGTGATCCGCCCACCTCTGCCTCCCAAAGTGCTGGGATCACAGGCTTGGGCCACCGAAAATAAAAATTTTAAAGGTGATATGATATAGGCCCATCTCAGAGCTCTTGAACTTAATAACCACATGATTCTTTTTTTTTTTTTTTGCCCCTCTTCCTGAATCTGAATCTTTTCCATTATATTTATTAGGCAAAGTAAATAAACACGTATGAAAGCAAATCGGTAGTAAGCGCTATCATGTTTAGGCATGGGGGAGTATTTGTCCATTACAAAGATTTTTTTTTCACTGTGTTAATGGCAAACACATAAGAGGAAATGGAAAATATCATACTATATAGAATCCTAAGTAATAAAAAACACATATTCAAGCATGTGAGTCTAGGTGTCTAAATAGTTTTCACTCCTGTGCTATTATTTTGTCATTATGACTAAAGCTTATGTGCATGAAAGTCTAAAAATAAATTACATTTCTCTTAATTGTTAACCTAAGAACAAGAGCTCAAACTTCTCTACAATAATATTAACAGTATTAGAACAAGACTTAAAATATTTACACATTTTATCTCACCCTAAGGGTGATATAAAACATCAACCAATGGCAGAAGTCTGCATGTGTGAGTCATTCACATGTTTTAGTAAAGTCCAAAATATGCTTCTCAGATGATGTAGAGCTACCCGCATGCCTAGGACCAGACTGTACCAGAAACAGTCCTGGTAGAATTGTACATTGTCTTTCTTCATACTCAAAAGGAGATGGTACTTTATTGTGCTTGTAGGAGAAAAAGGACTTTTGCTCCTTTTCCTATGCCAGGCATGTCTTTGCCCAACTCCCTTTCTAGTTCTCTCCAAAGGTAAGAAAGGTGACTAATTAATTTATTCAAGAGTCCAAAACCCCTAATGGGCACGATTAATAGGTACAGTCACTGTGTTAAAAGATCAGCCTCCACACAAGGTCTCTGGTTTTTTGCCTCAAATTTCTTGTGTAGCCTGACAGATTGGCCATTCTCTTGCACTTCTCCCTTCAACGTACATAGCAGTTAGCTAAGCAGATTCAGGGATTCTCCTGGGAGCTGGTGCTATGATTTGAATGTTAGTATCCTTCAAAATTCATGTTAAAATCCTAATCGCCAAAGTGATGGTATTTGGAGAGGGGGCCTTTGGAAGGTAATTAGGTCATGAGGGTCATGACGGGATTAGTGCCTTATAAGACAGGAGAGTCTGTGCTTCCTCTCTCTCTCTCCTTTCCCCATGCAAGGACACAAGACGGCCATCTGCAAATCAGGAAGTGGGCCCACACCAGACACCAGAGCTGCCAGCACCTTAATCTTGAAATTCCCAGCCTCCAGAACTGTGAAAGATAAGTGTTTGTTGTTTAAACCAGCTAGTATATGGTATCTTTGTTAAAAAAAAAACCCGAAACTAAGATTTCGGTTTTTACTGGTGTTTACTCACTAGTTTCTTCTCCATTCTAGCCTTCTAAGTCACACACCTGAACATGCTGGTCTAAAGATTATAATTAGATGGAGCTGGAAGGGAAGTAGGACGCCTCACTTAGGCATTAAAACCTAAACTACCTGCACCAATGCAGCTTCCACAGAAGAGTTTACACTGGCGTGTTGGATGCTTGCACAACTCTTATTAAATTTGTACTGTGATTCCCACTAGCTACTTGTGCCTTGCAGATGGATCACTCATAACTCCTGAAGGAAAAGAGTCCTGGGAGAGCAGGGTTTAGGCATTTCTGGATATGTGACTATAACAGAATAGTGGAATCAAACCTTACCCTCAGCCTCTAAATCCCAACTAAGAAAAAGATTAACTCCTTCCCATAGAAAGAATGCCTATGAAAACTTTTCAAAAGCATACAAAACAACAAAGAATATCAACAAACTAAAAACTTAGAATAGAGCTAATCAACTGGTACACAGCGGTATGACTATATCAGTTGTTTGTTTCTGGTGTCTATTCTGATGCCCACATGAGTTGTTAAATGTTAGTAAATTTGGACTAAATCAGTATTTTAAATCTTTTCAAGGTCTACATCAGGTTTACCTCTATTGTATCAGCTTAAACTGTGCTCCTCTCCAAAAGCACTTAATTTTTTTATATTAATGCCTTAAGTTTAATCATTTAGGGAAAAAGAGGTGTAAACAGTTTTAATGCTTTCACAAAGCAATTTTAACCAATTTTTCCATGAATTTTGTGAAATCCCCTCATATGTACCTTTTCACATTCCCATTAACAGTGCATGAGGATTCCAATTTCTCCACATTCAGTCCATACTTATATTTTCTGTTTTTTTGGTAGTAGCCATCCTAGTAGATATGAGGTGGCAATTAATGTAATTTTTAAAACAGTAAACTTAAGGATAAAAAGAAAATTGCCTTTTCCTTCAGATTTAAATAACTTTGTGGTTGTTTTCTTTATAAAATAATCCAGGTTCCCATTCTGGCTAACACAGTGAAACCCCATCTGTACTAAAAATACAAAAAAAAAAAAAAACATTAGCCAGGCATGGTGGTATGCACCTGTAGTCCCAGCTACTTGGGAGGCTGAGGCCGAAGAATTGCTTGAACCAGAGAGGCGGAGGTTGTAATGAGCCAAGATCATGCCACTGCACTCCAGCCTGGGCGACAGAGTGAGACTCCCTCTCAAAAATAATAATAATAATCCAGGTTCACTGTTCTTTTTTTTTTAAAAAGTAGGTCTAAAGCAGACCTTGAAAATCTCCCATAATCCCAACCCAAAGGTAGCTATTGTTAACCCTTGTCATGGTCTACCAGGATTTCAGCCACAAACCTATTATTGATAAATGGCTTCTTAACTTTCTAAGCAATTCTATTATAAGTGTAGTTTGTATAATAATTTTTTAAGTTGTGAGATGTTTAACTTGGAACTTTCCACTCCTATGTAGGAAAACGATCAGTAAAAATGCATTTTGCACTCTGTTGCCATAGTTTCAGCTAAGCTGCACAAATGTAATTGCACAGAGCATGTGCTGAAAGCATTTGATTAGATCCAATGATTCACTTATGTTAAAGGCTTAATTTAAAAGCACTTTTACAATTAAGGTAG
The DNA here is from genome assembly GCF_049354715.1 of Callithrix jacchus. Lineage (NCBI taxonomy): Eukaryota > Metazoa > Chordata > Mammalia > Primates > Cebidae > Callithrix > Callithrix jacchus. The sequence continues at coordinate 125,871,415 of NC_133509.1, forward strand.
CAATAAAGAGAACAATAATGCTTTTGAAGCCATTTCAAATACATTTCTCAGTATATGACTAAGGCATTCATATGCCAGACTATATTCAATGAATTAATCATTTATTAAACTTGAAATAAGATATGAGAAATGCAATTTAATAAACAAGCCTGTAAAGTCTGTGGACATGAAGGAGAATATCATCGTGTGAAGACAGTTAGAAAAGCTCACTGAGAATATAGATCCCCATTTACTCAACATTCAAGAGTGCCTACTAAAGGCCAGTGTTCTGGGCTATGTGCTAAATCTTTACCTAAGAAGTGTAGGATTTGTAATAGCAAAAAAATGAGAGGATGGATGGAGAATTCTGGACTGGAAGAACAGCTGGAGCAAAGATATAAGTAGAAATAACCATGTTCCTAGGAGACAATAATAAAAGGACTGTTCTAACTGGCTACAATGAGTTTATGTGGGAAAAACATAAAATAGGTAAGTGGAACCAACTGAAGCAAAACCTGGAATGCCAGACTAACTAGCTTTAATTGAATCCATAATAATGGCTCTTGACTTGATAAAAGTAATGTTTTAGAAAAATTCTTCTGGTAGTAGTGTACAAAATGCAGAGAAGCAGGGAAAAATGATTGCTAAAAAATGATGAGGTATTGCAGTAAATGAGGTGTATATAAGAGGGTCTGGTCTGAGTAAAAACTAGAATGAAGGCCGGGCGCGGTGGCTCAGGCCTGTAATCCCAGCACTTTGGGAGGCCGAGGCGGGCAGATCACGAGGTCAAGAGACCGAGACCATCCTGTTCAACATGGTGAAACCCCGTCTCTACCAAAAATACAAAAAATTAGCTGGGCGTGGTGGCGTGTGCCTGTAGTCCCAGCTACTCAGGAGGCTGAGGCAGGAGAATTGCCGGAACCCAGGAGGCGGAGGTTGTGGTGAGCCGAGATCGCGCCACAGCACTCCAGCCTGGGTAACGAGAGCGAAACTCCGTCTCAAAAAAAAAAAAAAAAAAAAACTAGAATGAAGAGTAAAGAGTAAACCCGAGAATTACTGCTGTAACGCTGAGTTTAAGAAACATCCATTGAATACCCGTCTTGGGTGTTGAAACTACAAAAGGCACAGGACAGGGTCCTCAATTTCAAAGATAAATTAATTATTCTGTTCCATTTTTCCCTACTGGCCCCTGCTATGGTCTGAATGTTTCTCTCCAAAAATCGTATGTTGAAATCTAATCCCCAATTTGTTGACATTAAGAAGTGGGGCTATTGGGAAGTGATTAGTCACTAGGACACTAATTAGTTATAAAGGCACTAATCCCATCCAAAGTCCCTCATGGATGGGATTAGTGCCCTTACAAAAGAGGCTTGAGCGAGCCTGCTGGCCCCTTCCACCATGTGAGGACACAGCTAGAAAGCACCATCTATGAAGCAGAGAGCCTTCACCAGACACTGAACCTCCTGGTGCCTAGAAGTGTCAAAACTAAATTTCTGTTGTTTGTAAATTACCTAGTTCAAGGTTGCTGGGCTTTTTCTTTTAATAGAGACGAGGTCTCACTATGTTGTCCAAGCTGGTTTCAAATGCCTGTCTCATGCAATCCTCCCACCTTGGCATCTCAGAATACTGGAATTATAGGCATGAGCCACCACACCTGGCCTTGTCTAACGTATTTTATTATTGTAGCCTGAACAGACTAAGACAGCCCTATATCTAAAGCATAAGAAATGCAAGTCTAGTGAATGGTAGTGTCACCAACAGAATAAGGAAGTCAAAAGGGGAAGTTTTTGGGTTTCAACACTGATTTTGAAGTAACAGCAGAAAAATCCCAAGAGCTGTCAATCTAGGCAGCTCTAGACAAGGAACTAAAGTTCTGCAGAGACATCATGCACAGAGTTGTTAAGAGAAAGGCAATGGCTAAAGCTTTAAGATGAATGCCCTTCAAGAGACCACACGAAAGGACAGGCAAGTCTAGATGATTACCTAGAGTTATGAAATAAGAAGAAAAAGAACCAGAGAGGTGCTTCAACTGTGTATGGAATTCAAGGAAAGACAGCACATCAAAAAAGAATATCAGAGCAGTCAAATGCAGCAAGAAGGTGGAAGTGCATGAAGACTGAGACACTCTAATTTGACTAGGTCAACAGTGATATCTTTAAAGAGCCATTAATAAGGGAAGAATGAGAGCAAAAGCCAGATTTCAAAAGCATAATGAAGGAAGTGAATTTTTAATAATTTGTTTACTAAATTTTTTTAAGTTTACTAAACTTTACTAAATTTTTTAAAGTTTAAAAGATGTTATTTTTTAAAATAAAACAAATAGTCAAAATAGAAGAAAGATGGGTTATCTACATAATGACCTGCCCTGACATACCATGACATGACTGTTAAATAAGACAGTGACCACAGAAATGACCCCCTTTGAACTATACAGTCAAACAGCACTGGCTGGACTCTAAGCATTCAGGCCATAAGCTGGGGAGCTAGAAAATTTGACCCAGGATAAAAACAACAAGCTAGCTCCAAGAACCATGAGTTTTACAAGGAGATTTCATAGAGCCATAATATCCTGGATCATCAAATTGTTCAATAACATTGCAACCCAAGTCACATCTAACTTTTTAAGGATGCTTTGAAACCCCTAATGTCAATGTCAAAATGGGCATCTAACGGCCCATAATAAAAATCCAAGCCCCAGCCTAACCAACTATAAGAACAGAAAAGCTTGAGCCTAAAATTTACACAGGAACGTTACACTATAAGGGTGTGGATGGAAAAACAAAACAATAACAATTCTGTTCAAGGAATGAGGTGTAATGAAAAGGAATAGAGGGAAAATGGGAAAGAATCATATGAAACTTTTTTCCAACTTAAGGCAGATGAGAGAGAAGACCCATGGGCAAAGGGTATATAGGAAAGGCTAAAAAGTAGAGACGGGAAGGGTAAGTTCCTAAGGGAGCAGGTTCTTCAGGCACTGATAAATAATGGGATCCAGGGCAGAAGGCACTCAAGAATTCAAGGATAGATAGAAGAATATGTTAAGGTGTCAAAGGTGGGAAAAAAACAAAACACAGGATTTCTAAATGACACAAATGGTTTCTGATGGAAGTACCAGAGAAGCAGTACTTCTCTGGATCAAGAGAACGGCTGAGCAGTCAGCTTGGCTAAAATATGCCTCGGGATGAAATGAGATCTATGCAAAGTCACCTTATGAAATACAAATCACTGTATGCAGAGTAGAACTTGAACCTTCCTAATTAAAAGAACAAAATGTCTAAAAGAATGGACCACAAAAGACAGACTGGACAAAATGAAAACTAAAAAACAGAATTCCAAATTGGGCAATGTGTTTCTAGCATTATCCATGGGACCTAACCTGTCAATTCAAACATCAGGTTCCCTACCAGGAAAATGGCTGTATCATGCTCCCAAGCCTTAATGTCTTTAGCTATTATAACATTTGACCAATTCCAGGCCGGGCACTGTGGTGCACGCCTGTAATCCCAACACTTTGGGATGCCGAGGCAGGCAGATCACAAAGTCAAGAGATGGAGACCATCCTGGACAACATGATGAAACCCTGTCTCTACTAAAAATAAAAAATTAGCTGGGCGTGGTGGCAGGCACCTGTAGTCCCAGCTACTTGGGAGGCTGAGGCAGAAGAATTGTTTGAACACGGGAGGCGGAGGTTGCAGTGAGCCGAGATTCACACCACTGCACTCCAGCCTCGTGACAGAGTAAGACTCTGTCTCAAAAAAAAAAAAAAAAAAAAAAAAGAAAATTTGACCGATTTCTTTTTTCTATATCCATTCTCACCATGGAAAGGTATCATTTGAGTCCTTCCATCCTTTGCTTGTAACTACAGCTGTAAGCACATAGTCAAGACAGGAAGAGAAAACACACATAGCATAATGATCCAGTGTTGAATGAATTGTATTTGCCACTATCAAGGCACATTTAATTAACAGCAATATATACATAATATATACATACTTACTGCAGTAAGTAAACCATGACCTACTCAATTATTTTTCTATTTTTTTATTTCAGAAAAAAGGAGAACAATTATAAAAAGCAACATTGTGAAATTTAGTTGTGAATGCAATAAGAAGGATAGAAATTTATAGCTTGTTGCAGCTAAACTGAAATAAGCCACCATCTACTTTAAATGATCTACAGAATAATAAATTTCTAAAACTTAAATTTTATTCAAAACCTTGTCCAATTTTCAGTTAGTTGACAACTTTTTTTCTCTTTCAGACATTAGCTCATCAATTAAAATTTAAAAAGAGGGAAAAAAACCTAATATGTTAATAAGAAAGTTCCTATTTTTGATAAAGAAAGGAGTTTCAGTCCTAGCCCTTACTCCTTATTCCTCAATAAATAGTTTCATGTTCTCCTTTCCAACACCGTCAGTATTAATGAAATCTCAATATTAACCTCTAATTTTCAAGTTCTGGTGCGAATAAGATCATGACATTGTATTGCACACGTTTTCATCTTTTTGAAACTGTTTCCATATTATGAATTATGACAAAGTCTCCAGGGGAAAAAGAACTGTGTATGGTAGGTAATCCCATCTTCCGAACACTAGCTACTCTCATTTTTTGTATGCTGAATTCCAGTCTTTTCTTGTTGTATGCATACCCTAGTTGTTACGCTGGGCTCACCAGCCCCTTATAATCTACATTCAGTACTCGAATCTGCAGTGCCATGGCCTGTGCAAGTCGAAAGCCTCCCCTGTCTGCCAAGATTTCCCTCAATTACTGGGAGAGCTGACCTCAAAACTCTCAGAGCTGCTTGGTCACCGTCGCTTTTGTGCACTGCATCCATCCAGTGAGGACACAGCTCACCAACTTCTACACAAGATAAACAAAAATCAAACATGTTCAAAAAGCATTCCTTAGCATACCAGACTTCAGTGAAGATTTCTGAAGCTAGGCAGAAGAGTGATACACCAGGCAATAATGAAAACAACTCCCTCAAAAGGAGCTGGAGAAAGGAACCTTCTTAATCTGTCTCTCCATCATCCAACCTTGAGGAAGGGGAATTTTCTCTTACCTATCCCTGACCTTACATAACTTTTAACTTTTCTCTCTCCTCTTCCCTATTAGGAATAAGACCAGCAAATCCATCTTCTTGTTTGCTCCACTTCTGACCTCTCAGACCCTGTGAACATTCATCCTCACAAGACTCCCTATCCTTAAGTGAGCCTGATGTCAAGGCAATGTCCCCAATGTAGTTCCCTCCATATAAGGAATTCTGGTGTCCACTGATGCCATAATATATTTTCTCCTTCCCTATTTCTCAGGTTTCATGTAGTCACCAGACTCTACATGTAAGCCATAGTCTATTAATTGAACAAACATCTTGAATGCTTATTTATATCCAATATTGTGCAAAGCACTGACAAAAGGAACAGACACACTTTCTGACCCCAAGCAGCTCAGGGTCCAGAGGAGACTTAGGCAGGTGAACAAGTCCAAGGAACAAGCATTATTAGAGAGGAATGAGGTAAAGAGTACCAGAAGGGCGTAAGGGAGCATCTCAGCCCATCTGAAGGTTTGGAGAAGTTAGGCAGCTAAGGAACAGCAGAGTAGAAAGAAAGCTGTGAGTAGGAAGGAAAAGCATACAGAAAAGCACCAAAACAACAGAGAACATGACATGCCTGAGAATCTGCAATTAGTACAGACAGGCAGATGCATGGGAAGGAAAAGGAAAAAAAGGCACTGCGAGACACCAGTCAGGAACCAGCTCATGAAAGAATCTGTGTTTGAGCTGAAACATTAGTACTTTATTTCTTCCCATCTAAAAGCAAAGGAGAGGCAATAAAAGATGTTAAGCAGAAGATGATCCGTTCTGTATCTTAGAAAGACCAGATGCAGCAGCAGTGTGGAAAACAAAATAGAAAGGAATTAAGATGGAAAACTGCAAAGCCAATGCATAGGTTGATACAACAGTCAAGGCCAAAAATCATGAAGGCTACACTAAGCCACTGAAAGTAGGGAAGGGGAGGAAAAAGTAAATTCCTTAATATGTATTCACTAATTCTATTGAGTAAAGAGAGAAACACTGGAAAGTACTAAAATTATATTCTGAATAATTACAGTGCAATCCTTATAGTGCATTCAAGTTCACAGTGATAATCCAAAGTGACCAGATCAACTATCCAAACATTGCACATGAACTGCTAGTATCCGTTAAAACGCAAAAAACTATACTCAAAAAAGAGTGAACTTTATTGTATCCGAATTTTTTCTTTTAAATTTCTTTTTTCAAAAGAAAAAATTCGGGCTATCAAGTAAAAAACATGAACATATTATGAAAACATGAGTATTTTAAAGAAATTTTAAGACTCAATTAGGATTTTCTTAATGTTTATTTGGTTATGATTTGCAAACATGTTATTTACTTATCAAAGTAATCCTTACTTATTAAACTTATTTCTAAACAGTGATATAAAGCTCCTGAGACTTATTTTTCTAAATACACAAATTTTTGATACATCTTACACTATATCATCTTTAAAAATTCTCATTTTTATAAAAAACATTAATGCACAATTGTTAATGTTTCAAGTTTTTATGTCTTTGCTTTATGTGATTTAACAGGACATTACTATTTCATATGCAGCTTTGTGTGTTTATATTTGATGACAATAAACTTTATAAAATGTTTTAAAAGTATATGAAATATCTATGGGATTTCCAAATGAAGATGGCCAATGGAGAGTAAACAATTTTAGTGTAGTCAAATTATTTGAAAATGTACTATTGTTACAAAACACATAGTTTTACTTAAGAGAATGGTTAATTCAAATACTTCATTTCTTGGCCATGACATACGTCTGAACTTAATACACACAAAAATGTAAAGAAAGGCCGGGCGCGGTGGCTCATGCCTGTAATCCCAGCACTTTGGGAGGCCGAGGTGGGTGGATCACAAGGTCAAGAGATCGAGACCATCCTGGTCAAAATGGTGAAACCCCGTCTCTACTAAAAATAAGATAATTAGCTGGGCATGGTGGCATGTGCCTGTAATCTCAGCTACTCAGGAGGCTGAGGCAGGAGAATTGCCTGAACTCAGGAGGCGGAGGTTGCGGTGAGCCGAGATCGCGCCATTGTACTCTAGCCTGGGTAACAAGAGTGAAACTCCGTCTCAATGAAAAAAAAAAAGAAGAAGATAAAATAAAAAAATGTAAAGAAAAAGATTTAGGGAGCAACAGAAAAAATCCAAAGGATTGCACAGAGGTTTTTAAGACTTACTTTCAAAAGCTAGTTCCCTCCGTTAGTTTATAAATCATTAACTATTTGTCAGACACGCTGGAGACAATCGTGCCTGGAACCTGAATCTAGGTTTATAAAGAACAGATACATTTATCTACACTCGGCACAGCATTCCTTATCCTCAAATTGTGGTATACCTTCATTTATAAGACAAGCCTTGCTTCAGTATTTTGGCAAGCAAAAATTAGATAACTTGTGAATGATAAAAAAATTAAACCATTACAGCAAGGCAAACATTCCAGCTTCCAAAGTGCTATCAAATTTGTATGATGATGTTTTGAATTACACTTTTCACAAAAGATACAGTTTCTTATAGTCCAAAGTAATATTTCTAAGGATAAGATTTCAATTTAAGATGTAAGAGTAAGAAAATGTAACAGTACTTTGTTCCTCCTAAGTCATAACCTCATTTTTCCACTGCAGTTCTATTGTCACTTCTACACTTAATTCTGCTGTGAGAAAGTACTTTATCAACACCTTTTCCTTTTTCTGTTTTCCAGACTACATACTGCTAACAGTGCCAATTTGGTTTCTATTAGCACATAAATGTGACAGCCCTACATCAAATAACAGTTTGTAATAATTTGTTCTTACAGCAATAAACTTTCATATGACTACAGTAAATTTTTCAAGAATAATCCCACTTTTTAAAAAAATGCTAATTTAACTCACAGTGAACTACATAATCTAATGCTATGAAAACTGGTGACCAAAGAAACTAGATTCATCTTGCCTTGTCCCCGCCTTCAGCTTTCCTTTCTTACCTCATTTTAACTGTTTAATCAATCACCACTGTCCTCCAACCCCAATTCTGAATTTAGGAGAAAAAAGTCCAGGGGTGCTATGGAGGGACTTAGATGCACTAGAGAGCTAGAGCAGTGTGCAGCCCTGGTGTCCCCTCCTGCTCTCATTTCAAACATAAAGTGTGTAACCCATTTCCCTGAAACCAAGTTAAGCAATTAATCACTCTAATTTTATGGCAAGGGTATCAGCACAATTATGTTGTCTATGAAAGTCAGATATTTAGTGCCTATAAACACAATTACAGTGCTCACCGGTCAACTATTTTTTTTTTTCTTTTCGTTAGAGATGTGGTCTTACTACATTACCCACACTAGCCTTGAACTCCTGGGCTCAAGAGATCCTCCTGCCTCAGTCTCCCAAGTGGCCAATTAATTTTTTTATATTTTATTTTTAAATGATTTAAAATCCAAAGTTGCCAAAATAATAGACAACTCTCATATTCATAATCCTTTTGCTTATTCAAAATAACCCTTTGCTCATAATCACCAATTTTTAACATTGTCATATTTTCTATCTTATTCATATTCATACATACTACTTATTTTTTTGGTTCTAGGGGTCCCAGATATTTAGTCAAACATTATGCTGTGTGTTTCTGTGAGGTTTTTTGGATGAGATCAGTAATTAAATCAGTGGGCTTTAAGCAGACTGCCCTCGATAAAGTGAGGCATGCACAGCAGCATTCAACCATTAAATCAAAGTGGTATACACTCGGTTCTTCACTTTGCTTGAAGGAAAAATGACCGGACATCACATTACATATCAATGTACGGGCTATCACTGACAGTTTGGTTGGATGGTCAGGGACTTAGAAGGAACATAACTGGAAAATCAACGACAAGAAAGTGTAAGGAAGAGGTATGCAGCTAGAGCTCTCTATATGGGCAAAAAACCTGAAGGTATTTGTATTCTCCTATATCAACGCCCACCAAAGGATGACCTCAGCAGAGAAGGATATTAATGATCAAGTAGATAGGAAGATCAGTTCTATGGATACCACCCAGTCTCTTTCCCATCTGTCGTCCTATCTACTGTCATCACCCAGTGGGCTCATGAACAAAGTGGCCAGGGTAGCAGAGATGGTGGTTACACGTGGGATCAGCAACATGGACTTCTACACACCAAGGCTGATCTGGCTACAGCTGATGCCAAGTGCCAATCTGCAAGCAGCAGAGACCAATACTGGGTCTCAATATGGAATCACTGCCAAGAATAATGAGCCAAGCTACCATGCCAGGTTGATAACACTGGACTGCTTATATCATGGAAGGGGCAGTGTTTTGTTCTTGCTGTAATAGACACTTATTCTGAATGCAGATTTGCCTTCCCTACACACGCTATTTCTGCCAAAACTACTATCCATGGTATTACAAAATGCCTTATTCACTGTCATGGTATTCCACATAGCATTGCCTATAATCAAGGAGCTAACTTCACACCAAATAAAGTGTGGCAGTGGGCTCAGACTCACGAATTCACTGGTCTTACCATGTTCTCCACCATCCTGAAGCAACTGGCTTGATGGAATGGTGGAATGGCCTCTGGAAGACTTGGGTACAGAACCAGATGGATGCCAATTCTTTGCAGGGCTAGGGCAACATTCTCCAAGAAGCTGTACATGCTCTGAATCAGCAGCCAATAAATAGTGCCACTTCTCCCACAGCCAGAGTTAATGGATTCAGGAATCAAGGGGTAGAAATGTGAGTGGCACCACTCATTATTAACCCTAGTAACCCACTAGCAAAATGTATGCTTCCTGGTCCCACAACTTTATACTCTGCTGACACAGAAGTCTTAGTTCCAAAGGCAAGATGTTTCCACCAGGAGACAGAACTGGAAGTTAAGACTGCCACATGGCCACTTTGGGCTTCTCATGCCTTTGAATCGCCAAAGAAAGGAGTTACAGTGTTGGCTCAGGTGCCTGATATTGGATTATTCCACAATAAACGTAAGGAAGAGTATGCCTAAAATACATGTGATCTCCTTTAGATGTCTTTTAGTACTATCATGCCTTGTGATTAAAGTCAATGGAAAACTACAACAACCCAATGGCCCAGGCAGCACTATTAATGGCCCAGACCCTTCAGGAATAAAGGTTTGGGTCACCTCCCAGGTAATAAACCACAAACATCTCAGGTGCTGGCTGAAGGCAAAGGCATACAGAATGAGCAATGGAAGGAGGTAGTTACAAATACCAGCTAGGACACAGCAATGGGGACTATGATTGTCATGAGTATTTCCTTATTTTGCTTAAAAGATGTTTGTGTCTACATATTAATATATGTACTAATCAGCTATTTGTTCTCTACTGTGATGGTTAATAGCAGGCGTCAACTTGATTGGATTGAAGGCTTCCTAGATAGCTGGTAATGTATTGTTTCTGGGTATATCTGTGAGGGTGTTGCCAGAAGAGATTGGTATTTGAGTCAAGTGGACTGAGAGAGGAAGACCCACCCTCAGTGTGGGTGGGCACCACCATCCAATTGGCTGCCAATGTGGCTAGAGCTGAGTTGCTGGCGTAAACTGACTTGCTGAATCTTCTGGCTTTCACCTTTCTCCCGTGCGGGATACTTCCTTCTGTGCCGCCTGCCCTTGCACATCAAAACTCCAGGTTCTTTAGCCTTTGGACTCTTGGACTTACACCAGTGATTTGCTAGGGGCTCTCAGGCCTTTGGCCACAGACTAAAGGCTGCACAGTCAGTTTCCCTGCTTTTGAGGCTTCTGGACTTGGACTGAGCTACTACTGGCTTCTTTCCTTCCCATCTTGCAAGATGGCCTACCGTGGGACTTTGCCTTGTAATACTGTGAGCCCAATTCTTTCTAATGAACTCCCTATTATATATATATACATATAGCCTATTAGTTCTGTACCTCTGGAGAACCCTTATTTATAATACATCTACCCTCTCTTTTCCCCCTAACATGTAACTAAGATGTATTAACTTGATATCATAGCATACAAATTACAAGATATCAAGGAGAAGAATAAACATTATCCAAAGGTTTTGCATCCTCTTCTAGGGAAAGGGTCAGTGCATTTTTGGCTGTACACAGGATAGCTGTTATCATGTTAGGCAGATTTATGACCATGTTATTTTTTTTTCCCCTGCCTCCCTCCAACTCCCGTGTTGTTATTTTATTTGGAAATTAAGCATGGCCTAAGGAGACGTGTATGGGTACCGAGTTGAAAAGGGGTGGACTTGTGATAGTGAATTTTATGTGTCAACTTGACTGGGCCATGAGGTGCAAGATATTTGGTAAAACGAATACTATCCTGGGTGTTTCTGTGGGAACATTGTTGGATGAGATTAACATTTAAAACAGTGGACTTTGAGTAAAGCAGATTACTCTCCATAATGTGGGTGAGCTGCATCCAATCAGTTGAAGGCATAAAGAAAATAAAAAGACTGTCCTCTCCTGAGCAAGAAAGAATTCTTCAACACAGTCTTCAGACTTCATATGCAACACTGGCGCTTCCTGATTGTACAGTAGACTGTCTCCAGACTCAAATGGGAACACTGACTTTCCTGGGTTTCCACCCTGCCTGGCCACCATGCAGACTTTGGACCTGCCAATCTCCATAATCACGGTAGCTAATTCCTTACAATAAATCTTTTTATATTTATATACACACATAGTCCTTGACTTACAATTATTCTATTTACAGTTTTTTTGACTTCATGACAGTGCAAAAATAATAGACATACAGTAGAAACTGTACCTCTCTCACAATGGTAGGCAGTAGCACTAAGCCACAGCTCCCATTCAGCCAGAAATTTTCAACTCAGGATATTTTCATCTTATAATGGTGTTACTGGAACATAACTTCATTATAAGTCAAGTAGAATTTGTATATACAGTCATGCATCACTTACCAACAGAGATATGGTCTGAGATATGCATCATTCAGCAACTTCCTCATTGTATGAACATCGCAGAGTGTGCTTAAACAAACCTGGACGGTACAGGTGGTACAGCCTACTACATACCTAGACTAGATGATCTAGCCTATTGCTCCTGCACTACAGCCATGTAGAACATGTGACTGTATGGAATACTGTAGGCAAATGGAGCACAATGGCAAGTATTTGTCTAACTAAACACATCTAAATGTAGAAAAGATACAGTAACAATACCGAATTCCTTCGCTGACTGCTATACAACAATGGTCCCATCAGATTATAATATGGTATTGTTACTGTACCTTTTGATAAAGGTACATTTTGATGAAGAACAGCATATTTTTCAAGGCCTAAAATGTGTCCCTATGGATTGCTTATTGCAAAGGGAGAATTAGTATGTGTGCATGGACGTGTGTGTGTGTGTATGGCCCTCCATGTCCATGGGGTCCAAATCTGTGGATTCAACCAATTGTGTATTTAAAATATTCAGAAAAAGAGATGAAACATGATACAAGAATAAGAAATAACAGAGTATAACAACAAATTACACACAATTACATTGTATTAGGTATTTAAAGTAATGTAGAGATGATTTAAAGTATGTAGGAGGATGTGGAGACTATATGCCAATTTATATAAGGGACTTGAGCATCCAAAGATTTTGGTATCTATAGGAGGTCCTGAAACTAATCTCCTATGGATGCTAAGGAATGACTCGTGTGTGTGTGTGTGTGTGTGTGTGTGTGTGTGTGTTTGTGTGTGTGTGTGTGTGTTTTTATGTGTATGTATATATCCTATTGGTTCTGGTCTCTGGAGAAGCCTAATACATTATTACAGCACTTTTTCCTTGAGTATAAAATCCAGTATATAATCACATACTGCATTTATTTTGTCATATCTCTTAGGTCTGAAAGTTTCTCAATTTCTGTCTTTTAAGACAGACTATGTTGAAGAATACTGTTTTTTGTTTGTTTAAATATAATTTTTTGTTTGGGACTTCTTCGTGATTCAGGTTATGCAAGTTCAATACTTCAGTGATGTGTGCTTCACAGGATATCACAACCAGAAGCATAAAATGTCAGTCTGTCCCTCATTAATGACGTTAGATTTGAACACCCAGTTAAGGTGATGTCCAGTTTATTCATAGTATAGGTACTAATTCTCCCTTTGCAATAAGCAATTCATAGGGATACATTTTAGGGCCATGAAAAATACGTTGTTCTTCATCAAAATGTCCTACCTAGATTTAGCATTCACTGATGATTCTTGCCTGAACTAATCCTTATTATAATGGTTACACTGGAGTAACTTTCTGACTCTTCCACTTCTTCCAAATTTATCAGTCAACACTGCACCGTAGGGAAGGGCCCTCCCTCATTCCCACTTAGATAACTACCTATCTATTGGACTTCTCATGAATCACTATTTTTTTTCAGTGCTTCACCACTCATTCTTGGTCAGGTGCAATGACTCACATCAGAAATCCCAGCACTCTGGGAGGCGGAAGCAGGAGGATTGCTTGAGCCCAGGAGTTCAAGACCAGCCTGGGCAACATCGTAAGACCCGACTCTATTTCAATTTTTAAAATGGGCCAGGTGTGGTGGCCCACGCCTGTAATCCCAGCACTTTGGGAGGCTAAGGCAGGCAGATCACTTGAGGTCAGAGGTTCGAGTTCAGCCTGGCCGACAATGGTGAAACCCCGTCTCTAATTTAAAAAATACAAAAAAAATTAGCTGGGCGTAGTGGCGTGTGCCTGTAATCCCAGCTACTTGGGATGCTGAGGCAGGAGAATAGCTTGAACCTAGGAGACAGAGGTGCAGGGAGCCGAGATCACGCCACTGCACTCCAGCCTGGGCAACACAGCAAGACTGTCTTTAAAAAAAAATTTTTTTTAAATAAAATTCATTCTTTTCCCTATTCATTTTAATGCACAACCTGTCCCAGACTTGGTCAGTGGAAGCACTTTTTCAAAAGCTGCTCTGTGTCCTAACATGCCCCCTTTCTTTACTTTTTTTTCCTCTCTCTTTTTTGTTTTTGTTTTTGAGAACTACATTTGTTCTCTTACAAGTAACCTTGATTCCTTTTAATGGGAAATAATATTAGAAACCAAGATATGGGCATCAGGTATGCTCCTTGCTACTCAGGTACCTTGCCTTCTAGGGTCTTTCATGAACAGAGCTAGGATATCTATATTTAGATCACATATTTATGCATATTTAGGTCTTTTACATAAATTTAAATCTGCTGTACACATATTTATGCTGTACATAAACTTATATTGTATACATATGTGCTATGCATGTTTCAAAATATTGTAAGGAATACCTTATTCAGTTGAGTTGTAATGATTTGCTTATAATTTTCCTCATTCAGAAAACTATTTGAATGTGAAACTGACTTTAAACTTGTTTACTGATTTAAGACATCCCAAATGAACCAATAAGCATATAGCCAACTTACCCAGAACAAGTAAGAATATGATGTACAAGAGTAATGATCAAATTGAATGCTGAAACCCAAATATTATCATGGGGAGCCAATGCAATGTAAAGTAATGTCCATGTCTCTACCTAGCATAAAAGCCTGGCCTGCTACCCATCACTAAACCACTTATCAAACAACCTGTGCGCTCACTTCTCTGTGTCTTTTCAATAAATACATATGTGCTATGCATGTATTTAGTGGACACTTAGTGGCAGTTAAAGCAGAAGAAAAGGTTAAGCATCTAAGAATTTTGGTCCTATATCCCTGTCCTACCACATTTTTAGACTGGAAATAAATGCTTGAATTTGAAAATGTTTACATGGTTTGCATGGTTTCTGATTTTTTCTGTGTGTTACATCTCAAGGAACTAGATGTTTGCTATGACTTTAAGTGAAATTGAAATTGAAACTAAAATCAGGAACAAGCCTGCACATGTTCTTATGCTCTATGCATACTTATGTAATTACAAATATATATTCAATATAATTTAAGATTTGTGTACTAATCTTCTATCTATGGGCCCCCATCCTTTTTTTCCTTAGCATCAGCTCTACAAATAAATATATTAAATGCTCACCATCAGGTCGTTTCCTCAGTCTGTTTGGATGTAATTCATTGTCTAGTAGATCCTCAGGGAGACTACCAGTGTAGGGTATGCTCTGAGTTCTTGAATGCTTGAACTTTTTTTTCCTTTTTGAGGCAGAGTCTCACCCTGTAGCCCAGGCTGGAGTGCAGTGGCACGATCTTGGCTCACTTCAACCTCTTCCTCCTGGGTTCAGGCAATTCTCCTGCCTCAGCCTCCCAAGTAACTGGGACTACAGAAGTACACTACCACACCCCAGCTAATTTTTGTATTTTTAGTAGAGATGGGGTTTTTCCATGTTGGCCAGGCTGATCTTGAACTCCTTACCTCATGATCCACCTGCCTTAGCCTCCCAAAGTGCTGGGATTACAGGCATGAGCCACTGGGTCCTGCTCAAACTTTTTTTTACAGTCTTAATCTTGAAGGCACTCAGTTGGATGTAACTCTTGCTTTGTACATTCTTTCCTTAAGTTTCTTTAAAAAAAAAAAAAAAAAAGTTGCTCCAGTGCTGCCTTGCTTTGTATGTTACTTTTGAGGAGTCAGATGCCAACCTAACTATCCTTCCATTTATAATTTATTTTATCTTTTTGCCTGAAGTCCCGAGGATTTTTTAAATGTTAAAAAGTCTAATAATATTACTCAATATTGAAGTCTAATAGTTTTAATAGGATATATCTCAGAGCTGTTCATTACAAGAACTGATCACTGTATCATTATCAATTTTCCCCAGTACCTAGTAAGCCATTTCAATATGTATACTCAAGTCTTCTTTTATTTTCAGAACTACATTTGTTGAATAATTTTTCTTCTTTAAGGACTCCAGTTGTACATCTGTTCCATCTTTGCCTGTTCTCTATTTCAGCTACTTTTTCTCTGACATTTTTTCTTTCTGTATTTAATTTTTTAAAGTGTTCCCCTACTTTTCTTCAATGCCCCTATTCAATTTTTATTTAAATCTATTCTTCCTTGGGGGATCTTCTAAATATATTCACCATTTCTAATAAGATTCTGTCTTTTCCTTTTTTCCCCAGAATCCATGGTCATTGTATTTCCTCCCTTTTCTTGTCCATTTCTTTCTTAGTTTTTAATACCTGATTCCAGCTGTTATATTTTTCTTTTCATATTATCTAATGCCTGTCTCAGGACATTTATTCAGTTTGGAGTACTGTATTCCTATTTTTCTTCTACATAATGGTTGGATTTCAACAAATATTTTTATTTGCATTTTCTGATTTCCTTTTACAGTGGTTTTGGGTTTGTTTTTTTTTTCATTTCTAGGCATTTAGTACACAGCATTCTAAGTATAAAAGGTCACTAACAGTTTAATGAGGTTCACTTTGTTTAATGAATGATAGAGAAAAACTGGTGTATAATTTTTCCTGTTTCTGCAAAATGTACAATACAATTTCTCTTTCTCTTCACTGGTCACATCTCCCAGGTGCCAACCCCTTTTCTATTTATGTGATTCCCCTCTAGAAGCAAGACTTCTTTGAGGTTGCCCCTTCTGGTTCTGCTCACTTTAATGCCAGAGGTGTAAACTAACAAGTCCCAGGCCAGGGTTATGTATTTTGGCACATATTGTTGACATCTTCTCTTTCTGAGAATGACTTTTGCATGTGTTTTGTCTAAGGTTTGGGGGCCTCTCTCCTTCTTTTCATAGAGCCTCTTTTTTTGTTGTTTGTTTTTTAAATTTTAAGACCAAGTCTTGCTCTATCACCCAGGCTGGAGTGCAGCGGTACAATCTTGGCTCACTGCAACCTCTGCCTCCTGGGTTCAAGTGATTATCCTGCCTCGGCTTCCTGAATAGCTGCGACTACAGGCACGTACCACCATACCAGGTTAATTTTTTTTTTTTTGAGATCAGAGTCTCACTCCATTACCCAGGCTGGAGTGCAGGGGCACAATCTCAGCTCACTGAAAGCTCCGCCTCCAGGGTCCAAGCAATTCTCCTGTCTCAGCCTCCCAAGTAGCTGGGACATAGGCCCACATCACTACACCCAGCTAATTTTTTTTATTTCTAGTAGAGATGGGGTTTTGCCATGTTGGCCAGTCTGGTCTTGAACTCCAACCTCAGATGATCTCCTGCCTAAGCCTCCCAAAGTCCTGGGATTACAGATGTGAACCACCCGGTCTTCTTTTTTTTCATAGAGTCTCTTAAGTCTCCCTTTCCCCATTATTCCATACCCAACAAAAATACTGCGGCAAGAGCCCTATGTAACCAATACCTCTTTTTCTCATTAAAAAAAAAAAAAGATGAATTCATATATATAATTTCAACCTTTATTTTAGATTCAGGGGGTACATGTGCAGGTTTGTTATATGGGTTATACAGTGAAATGCTGAGATTTGGGATACAAATGATTCCATCACCCAGATAGTGACCGTAGTACCCAATAGGTAGCTTTTCAGCCTTTTCTCCCTTCTTTTTCTCCCCCTTCTAGTAGTCCTCAATTCCTATTGTTCCTACCTCTATATTCCTGTGTATCAATGTTTAGCTCCCACTTACACATAAGAACATGCAGTATTTAGTTTTCTGTTCCTGAATTAAATTCACTTAGGATAATGGCCTCCAGCTACATCCATGTTGCTGCAAAGGATATAAGTTTGTTATTTTTTTATAGCTGCATAATATTCCATGGTGTATATGTACTACATTTTTATTTTGTTCTCTGTTGCCCAAAATTTTTTGTTCTATCTCTGTTGCCCAGGTTGAAGTGCAGTGACATGATCATGGGTCACTGCAGCCTGTATCTGGGACAATAGGTGTATACCACCATACCCAGCTAATTTTCTTTTTTTTTTTTTCTCCAATAGAGACAAGGTCTTACAACATTACTTAGGCTGGTCTCAAATTCCTGAACTCAAGCAATCCGTCCTCCTCAGCCTCCAAATGCTGGGATTACAGGCATGAGCCACCATGTCCAACATATGTACCACATTTTCTTTAATCCACCATCGATGGGCACCTTTACTAATTCCATGTCTTTGCTATTGTAAATAGTACCGTGATTAACATACAAGTACATGTGTCTATTTTGATATTCGTGTAGCCATATACTCAGTACTGGGATTGCTGGATCACATGGTAGTTCTAAGTTCTCAGCTTTCCACAGTGGCTCAACTAATTTATATTCTCATCAACAGTGTATAAGCGTTCCCTTTTCTGTGCAGCCTCACCAGCATCTGTTATTTTTTGACTTTCTAATAAAAGCCATTCTGATTGGTGTGAGAATGGTACTCACTGTGGTTTTGATTTGCATTTCTCTGATGATTAGCAATGTTGAGCATTTTCTCATGTTTGTTGGCCACTTCTATGTCTTCCTTTGAGAAGTGTCGTTCATGTCTTTGCCCACTTTTTAATGGGGCTATTTGCTGTTTGCTTGTTGAATTGTTTAAGTTCTTTCTAGATTCTGGATATTAGGCCTTTGTCAGATGCATAGTTGTGAATATTTTGTCCCATTGAGTATGCTCTCTGTTTACCCTGCTGATAGTTCCTTCCGCTGTGCAGAAGTTCTTTAGTTTAATTAGATCCTACTTGTAAATTT
The DNA here is from genome assembly GCF_049354715.1 of Callithrix jacchus. NCBI lineage: Eukaryota > Metazoa > Chordata > Mammalia > Primates > Cebidae > Callithrix > Callithrix jacchus. The sequence goes on from NC_133509.1 coordinate 125,889,998, forward strand.
TTGTTTTTCTTGAAATTGCTTTTTCAGGATTTAGTCATTCATTCTTTTCAAAGGCAGAGGTCCAGAACGGTATTTCCTTAGGTTTTCTTCAAAGATTTTTATAGTTTGAGGGCTTACATTTAAATTTTTAATCCATCTTGAGTTAACTTTTTATGTATGGTGAAAGGTAGGGGTCCAGTTTCATGCTTCTGCATATGACTAGTCAGTTATCACATCACCATTTCTTAAACAGGAAGAACTCTCCTCACTGCTTGCTTTTCTTTCCACTTCATCAAAGATCAGATGGCTGTAGGTGTGCAACTTTCTTTCTGAGTTCTCTATGCTGTTTTCACTGGTCTATGTGTCTGTTTTTGTAGAAATGGTAGATTCTTTGCAGTTCCAGTCTTAAAAAAAATTCTGAGGGGCTTCAATACCAGACTTTCTACACAGGAGGTTTTATCACTCATAACTATCTACATTACATTACAGTAACATATTACCCCAAAATTTCAGTGGCTTAATACAATAGTTCACTTCTCCCTCATTCTGCATGTTTAGTGTGGCTTGTCTAGGGGCTCTGTTCCATGTCTTCTTCACTACAGAACCTGTGTTTAAAAAGAAGCTGATATCTAGAGTACTGCCAGTTGATGAAGTAGTGGAAATAAAGCTTATAAAGGAGTTACACTGACAGTTACATGCACCATCCCTGAAGTCTTACATGTAACCTCTGCTCAATTTCATTGCCAAGAACTGATCACCTAACTACAAATGGGCCTATCTTGTGTCAGATGGAGAGCCAGAAATCTCCACCATAGAAACTGTATCTTAAACCTAAAACATTCCCGAACATTTCAGTTAGCTGTAGTAACGTACTTAGCATATAAAAACATATAAAATGTACAATGACTCAACATTAAAATCAAACACACCAAGTTCTAATGAAATTAAAATGACATACAGTAAGACCTGTCACATACATGTAATATTTTAGTTGGCCAAATGATGAAGACTAAAATGCTTTAATTAGAGTTCCCAGAAAACAAAGTTAGCTATTGCCAAAGCAAGCTATTGCCAACTTTAAATTATGAAAGATGACTGTATCCATAACACCCTTACAAGAAAATCTGCATGACTTTTTTTTTTTTGAGACAGAGTCTTGCTCTGGAGTATAAAGGCACAATCAGGGCTCACTGCAGCCTTGACCTCGTGGGCTCAGGCAATCCTTTCACCCCAGCCTCCAGAGTAGCTGGGACTACAGGCTTGTGCCACCACACCTGGATAATTTTTTTATTATTTATAGAGACAAGGTTTTCCTACGTTGCCCAGGCTGGTCTCAAAACCTGGATAATTTTTTATTACTTGCAGAGACAAGGTCTTCCTATGTAGGCTCAAGCAATTCTACCTCGGCCTCCCAAAGTGTTGGAATTATAGGCATGAGCCACTGTGCCCAGCCTTGCATGATTTTTAATAAAGAGAATCACTAATACACACATACATACGTGTACCTTATATACACATAGGTGTTTATCTTCATATAGGTTTAGATGTTATTAATTACCTGTTTACAAATACATCGGAAGTAATATCTGAAGGGGTAGTAAACACAAAGATATCTATTTAATGTTGTATTTATAGCCGTTATTACTTGGGGCCACACCTCCGGAAGTAAAAAGGTAAGTTTTAAAGTATCTATAATATCTGGATGATAGCATGTTCATAAACATAAACATTAAAAAAATCCAAGGCCATCCCATAGAGAAAGACAACTAATCACAGAAAATGACTTGCTGTTTATTTGTTGTATGCCCGTAAAAGGGAATTTTAAACTCACTAAAAATGACATAAAAATTCAGTGTTTCTTTCCTACCATTTGCTTTATTATTGCCTTCCATTTTCTAAAACTTTTTAAAAGTGCGAGTGAAAAACACACTAGCTTTTTAAAAGAAGCTTACACTTTACAAAACTGTCCTTATTTATGATATCAAAATTGACTGAAATAATGAAAGAATAAAAAGCAAATGGGCAATAGCTAACCAAAGGACATAACGATAAAGATACCTTAATTTAAAAATTAAAACTAGGCCAGGCGTAGTGGCTCACGCCTATAATCCAAGCACTTTGGAGGCCAAGGTGAGTGGATCACCTGAGGTTGGGAGTTCAAGACCAGCCTGACCATCCTAAAAAAAAAAAAAACGGAGCATACTTTACAATTTTCATTCTACAAATATTTAACAAGTTCTCATTACATGTAGGCACTGTGCAGAGCTATCTAGAATACTGGCTTAGAGTCTCATTGCATAGGATCCATTTACTAGCTAGGATGTATACATTCCCAAGCAAGTTACTTAACCTCTGTGCCTCTCTGTACCCTCATCTGTAACATGAGATTACTGGCCTTACAAGATTTGTTGTGGAGATAAAAAAAGTTAAAATATTTAAAAATCTTGGGAAAGTAAATGCCTGACACAAACCAGACACTGTAAGGATTAAATAAGATAATAAATGTACCACTTAGAATGGTGCCAAGTATATAGTAATTATACAATATGTGTACATTATATTGCTATAATTCATGAAAAGGAAGTCACTTACTGACTTCCAATTTTAAGATGGTAAAAACATTTCCATACCCCCAATAAAAAGGTAAACAGAAACAGAACACATTCAACAACTCACAGACATTTATATCCCTAAGCTAAAATGAATGAGGACAGAAAACATTTGAAAAAAAAATAAATGACTCAGAAGAATAGGAAAAGGTAAAGTGAGAACGCCTGCAGAGAAAACTGTTCATGTGAGCAAGCTAAATCATCCCCAGAGAACCCCAAAGGCTCCGAATTACAGAAGCTCTGGTAACCACCAAAGGCAGAGGACTGGGGAGGTCAAGATAAAGAATGGAAAACAGGGAAAATGTCTGAAAGGAGTTTAAGGAGTTTTATTCCCCGAGTCCCCACACTCGCAACACTCAGGATTAATAATTTCGAGGGAGAAGAACCAGATTTGGGGTCACCAGGTATAGAGAGAAGCAAGGATGAGGTTAAGAAATGAAAATGCAGAATAACATCTAAGTCTACATACGCACTGTTGGTTTCAGAAAGCAGACAGCCAGGCTGATGTTCCCCAAGAAGTCTGGAGGATTCTTTTATGGAAAAATGAACAAACTTGGGTAAAAATTGACATATGAGTTCCCAGTGAAAAACTATACCACGTAAGCCTCCAACCAGCAAGACAAGTACCCCTCCCACAGAGTTTCTAACCAGCATTTTGGTGTCTCATACATATTAACAGTCAAGGATTACCAGACAATTGAGAGAAATCCCTAACATGCAAGACACCAGAAGAAACAAAAAAGAAAAAAGAAAAAGAAATTCAGAAGAAAGAGAGGCAATTCAGGGTACCAGGAAAATAACTTCATAAAAAGTATAATCAATATCCTTAAGGAGGTATAGTTCAACCATAAAATAGAAAAAGAGAACAATTAAAAGGAAATAAAACAAAAAATTAAGCTCTTAGAAAATTTTTAAATCCGTATGCGAGGAGCCTATTAAAGGTCTAGACAATAAAGTTAAAGAAAGAGGCCAAATGTAAAGTAAAAATGCAAGGAGATAACAGGAGAGAAAAAAATTTATAAATACAGAATAATCTTGGAAATCCAGTATCTAAGAGAATTTGAGAAAAAGTAAACAGAAGGATTGTATACGTTTAGATGTTATTAATTACCTGCTTACCTAAAAACGGGTATTTTTGAATTAGTTCTTAATTCAAAATTAATTTTGAATTCAAAAATATCCCCAGAACTAAAGGAGTTTTCATGGGCACACTCAGTGCTTAGCAAATACATTTTAAAATATAAATGTAAATGTAAAATTCCAAACTAGGTATAAAGAGAGGATCCTAAAACCTTTCAGAGATTTTAAAAAATAGGTCACATACAAAGCACTGGAAATGAGAATGGCATTAAACTTCTCATCCGCATCATTAGAAGCTTAGAAGACAATGGGATAATGCCTTCAACATCCCAAGTAACAATTCAATCTACAACTTTACACCAAGCCACCTATCACGAATATGAGAACATAATGAAGACATTTTAATATTTGAAAAAGCTTTTCCAAAAAAAAACCTCCTACGCAAGCTTCCTCAGTAATCTCCTGGAAGCACCACAGATACTAACAAAGAGGACAGCCACTGGACCCAGGAAACAGGATTAAGCACATAGTTACCAGGATGATAGTGAATGAAAACCCCATCATGAATTAATTATGCAGAGTTAAGAGAGAAACCAATCCAGATAAAAGAGATGGAATTGAGTTCCAGAAAGGATTGTCTTTAAGAAAAAAAGAGCTCATGGGTTATCTAACCTACAGAAAATGATACTGAAAAGCAGTTAAAACATGTGGAAACACTTGGAGACTCAAAGAAAGCTAAGTGAATGAAAAGACTGGGATAATTTAACTCCAGGAAAAACAACCAAAAAAACACTTATTTAAGGAAGGAAAAAAAAAAAAACATAAAACACTTGGCCGCACAATGAATATTTATATAGCCATTAAAAACTGGATGTCAATTCAACCAAAATTATAATATAACTTCATTAAGTAGATAGGCAGGGAAATAAAAGAGGTCTAAAATTGATGGCTCAAGATCGATAAAATGCCACTTGAAATTGGTAGAAAATATTAGGAGAAAGTAGAAACTGGGAATGAAATCCCTTTTGTACTATTTGACTAAGTATCTATATGGATTGTTTTAATAAAAATTTAAAAATTAAACGAAGAATATTTATTGAGTACTCTTTGCAGCAGACACTATAGGCAGGTCCACTTAAACACCATTCTCAACTATCTTCTCCCCTCGGGAAGCTCAATATCTGATTTCATAGTGTCCCTTGCAGAAGGATGGCCATGTGATACCATGTGACCAAAAATTCAACATACAGAAGAGTCTAGTGAAGAGGATTTCAAAACCTACATATAAAGAAAACACCTCACAAATAGAAACTGTTTTCCTCTTCCCCATATTCTTATGTGAATGTGGATAATCAATGAGGACAAAAGCCAAAACACATTTAAGCCTGGCAGAGTAGAAAGAGCCTAGATTCTCAGGGGCATGGGCTTCCTGACTCCAGACTCCCTGTTATGAGAGGTTTTTAAAAATCCTATTTAGTGGGCCAGGCGCGGTGGCTCAAGCCTGTAATCCCAGCACTTTGGGTGGCCAAGGCGGGTGGATCACGAGGTCAAGAGATCGAGACCATCCTATCCTAGTCAACATGGTGAAACCCCATCTCTACTAAAAATACAAAAAATTAGCATGGTGGCGTGTGCCTGTAATCCCAGCTACTCAGGAGGCTGAGGCAGGAGAATTGCCAGAACCCAGGAGGCGGAGGTTGCGGTGAGCCGAAATCATGCCATTGCACTCCAGCCTGGGTAACAAGAGTGAAACTCCGTCTCAAAGAAAAAAAAAAAATATTTTATTTGGTTAAGCCATTGTAGTTGAGTTTTCTTTTACTTGCAGCTAAACGCACACCGTTATTATGACAGACACTGGGAAACAAAGATGACAAAACAGTTCCTCCCCACAAAGCACATTATCTACTGGAGTAAACATAATCAATTTTAAAAAACTATGATATCTAACAGGATATACTACAACCAAAATGTGGTGCTGCAAGAATTCCAAAGAGGGAGGGGCAGCACATCTTGTCAGAACATCAGAGATGGCTTCACACATGACTGCTATGGGTCCTGAAGAACTTAGTGAGTTTTAACAGGAATATACATTCCACATCAAAGAAACAGCATACGCAAACATGCAGGGAAATGACAGAACATTTTCAAGTAAAGCAAGGGTTTCTGAGTTGACAAAGAACTGCTATACAGAATTTATAGAAAAAGAAAGATAACTCATACAACAGAAAATAGGTAAAAGACACAAGCACATCACAAAAGAAATCTAAACAGCCAATAAACATATGAAAAACCTTCAACCTCATTAATAATAAGGAAAATGTAAATTTAAAATCACAATAAGCTCAAGCCTGTAATCCCAGCACTTTGGGAGGCCGAGGCGGGTGGATCACGAGGTCGAGAGGTCAAGACCAACCTGGTCAACATGGTGAAACCCCGTCTCTACTAAAAATACAAAAATAAATAAATAAATAAAATCACAATAAGATGACAGTAAGATTCACCCTTACCAGATTGGCAAATATTTTTTTCAATGTGACAATAAAAACTGTTAGGCTGAGCACTGTGGCTTACACCTGGCACAGGCCAAGAAGGGTGGATCACTTGAGGTCAGGAGTTCAAGACAGCCTGGCCAACATGGTGAAACCTCATCTCTACTAAAAATACAAAAAATTAGCTGGGTATGGTGGTGCATGCCTGTAATCCCAGCTACTCGGGAGGCTGAAGTGAGAGCATCACTTGAACCTGGAAGGCAGAAGTTGCAGTAAGTCAAGATCACGCCACTACATTCCAGCCTCGGCAACAGAGCAAGACTGTCTCAAAAATAAAATAAAAATAAAAACTGTTGTCAGAATGAAGAACAACCAGCTTGCTTACACAGTATTGTTAAGAGTATAAATTGGCTCATGCCTGCAATCCCAGCACTCTGGGAGGTCAAGGCAGGCAGATCACGAGATCAAGAGATTGAGACCATCCTGGGTAACTTGGTGAAACGCTGTGTCTACTAAAAATACAAAAATTAGCCAGGCGTGGTGGCACGTGCCTGTAGTCCCAGCTACTTGGGAGGCTGAGGTAGGAGAATTGCTTGAACACGGGAGGCAGAGGTTGCAGTGAGCCGAGATCACACCACTTAATACAACTATTTTGAGATAAAATCAGAATTATCCAGTACAGGTGAAGATGTGTATACCTCCACGACCACTAGAGTATCTGACTTCTAGGCATGTATCTAACAGAAACTCTTATACATTTGTACCAGGAGAGATGAAACAAAAAACGTTTATAGCAATATTGTTTTTGATAGGGAAAAAGAAAACAACTCAAATGTCCACTGACAGTAAAGCAGATAAACTATAGTCTTCACACACATAAGTTTAAAACCATGATAATGAATAAAACACCTAACACACAACAACACAGAGAAATCCAAGAACATAAAGCTATGCTGCATGCAGCATAAAAAATTCCTTTTAGGCCAAAACAAATGGATGGGCGTGTGCATGACACAACCTGTATACTGGTGAACTATATCCAAGCTGTATGGACAGTTAAAAAGCACCAAATCACTGAGGAAAGACAACCTAACTAAGGCCTACTGATTTCATCTTCAAAGGTCAAGAGACAGTATAATGGAGGAGGAAGAGAACATCTTTTGGTTCATGCCTGTTTTCCCAACACTTTAAGAGGCTGAGGCAGGCAGATCACTTGAGCCCAGGAGTTCAAGACCTGCCTGGGCAACATAGCGAAACCTTTACCAAAAAATTAGCAGGGTATGGGGGTATACACCTGTAGTCCCAGCTACTTGGGCGGCTAAAGCAAGAGAATAGCTTGAACCCAGGAGGCAGAGGCAGAGGTTGCAGTGAGTCGAGATCACATCATTGAACTCCAGCCTGGAAGACAGGAGTGAAAACCCTGTCTCAAAAAAAAAAAAAGATCAATTTGATCCCAAAATAGTCACATTATTCATAGCTGAGGTTACATTCATTAACTGTTTCTCTATTGCTTTAAGTCAAACCATTCAGTGGGCACATAGTATGTACCACAAAAAAGAAAAAAAAAAAAAACAGCTGATTTAGAGGTGCTCACAATTTGATGCGGGGAGGGGAGACAAGTATATAATTACAATGCAATATAACAAATGTAATTAGGGAGAGGTAAAGTAGTTAGAACACAAGGAAACAGAAATATCTTAGCATGGAAACTGGACAGCTATAAGAAAGGCTTCAAAGAAAACATGATAATTTGAGCTAAGTCTTCAAAAGTACAGAGAAACTTCTGGATGTGGGAATCAATGAAGTTTGCCTGATTTCAAATCTCCCCACTCACCCTTTAAAAAAAGACCATAGCTCATGCCTATGATCCCAACACTTTGGGAGGCCGAGGGGCGCGGAACACAAGGTCAAGAGATCAAGACCATTCTGGCCAACATGGTGAAGCTCCATCTCTTCTAAAAATACAAAAATTAGCTAGGAGTGGTGGCTCAAACCTGTAGTTCCAGCTACTCAGTTGGCTGAGGCAGGAGAATTATTTGAACCCAGGAGGCAGAGGTTGCAATGAGCCAAGATCATGCCATTACACTCCAGCATGGTGACAAAGCAAGACTCCATCTCAAAAAAAGAAAAAAGACCATAAACCCAAAAAATAAAACTGCATATGACCCATGCAGTACTAGGAGACAGAAGAGACAGAAACAACCTTCAAATTACCTGCCACAGAAAAATAGACCAAATTCCAACAGAGCAGCTGCTACAGCTAGTCTAAAGGTTTGGATACAGGAAGGGAGGCTTATGGGACATTAAAAATGAGTAGAGGGACATGAACTTAGACAAAGGAAGACAAAATCATCCCCTAGAAAGAGTCCAGCTGTGAAAGCCAAAATATACATAGGTCAGGACTCAGAGCTTTAAAGCACCAGCTAGGAAACAGGCGTGAGGGTTAGGGTTGGAAAAGCACAGCTTCTGAGGGCAAACCAGATAAGAGTGAAGGTCAGGTACCCTTGGAAACACTGCAGTAAAGGGAAAGAAAGAAAGAAGAGGAAAAACCAGAAAGGATCCAACAGAAATGAAAGAGAAACAGAGCAAACCCATCTCCTCCCCCAGCATCATCCATAAAAGCTACTGCACAGGAGGGGGCTACGGAACGCTCTAAGTAGAGAATGAAGAGATATACCAAAAAAAGCCAACCAGAGACACAGAGAACTGTTTAAAAAGAAAATCATAACATGTTAATCAAAGCATTTCAGCTGATGAAACCCTCACCCTCCAAAAAAAAAAAAAAAAAATTCCTAAAGCTGAAAAAAACAGTAATACAACACTCCAAACTGAAATAGATATCTTCAAGCAAGCACTTAGGATATAAAAAACAAAAAAATACTGAAGCCCAAATACAAAAACTAAGAACAGAAATGAGCAAACAAAAAAGGAAGAAACAAAACAAGAGTTGACAGAATTCAGAAAAGAAACAGAAAAAAAGTAAACAGACATTTTCAAAATAGAGTGTGGGGGTGCAACTCCCCAAAATGAAGCACAAGAAAAAGAAAGGAATTTACTGACAAATGGATGGGCATGTGCATAGTACAACTTGTATACTGGTGAACTATAACCAATCTGTATGGACAGTTAAGAAGCACCTGATCATTGAGGACTTGGAAAGACAACCTAACTAAGGCCTACTAATTTCATCTTCAAAGGTCAGGAGAAAAGAACATCTTTTGGTTCAGGTGAACTCAGTTTAGAACCAAACTCTACCATTTACTAAAGCTGTGCTGATCGAATCTCTAAGTTCTTTATTTGTACTCCATAACAGGATGGATGGATGGATGATGGATGGGTGGGTGGGTGGAATACGCAGATTAGATAGGAAGACAGGTAGACAGATCCATGCACACAAATAACAAATGTACTTGTATGAGTGAGCCTGCATTCTTCCCCAAAGCAGCACATCAGAAAAGGACATTTACATAGGACATTACATTTAAGTGAAGTAAAGGACCACGGAAGGTGAAACTGGAAAGGAGCATATGCCAATAAAGAGCTACCTTTATTGATGTCACTGCTGTGGGTAACTGGAGCTCAATTTTGCCAGGATTCCCTGAGGAACCATTAGAATGGTCTCAGAATTGTCAATTGTCTGTGCAAGGACAAGGAAAAGCATATCTCTACTGGCTCCTGCTCCCTCTAGTTAAGGGTTGCCCGAGGGGAGCATTAACTTCCTAGCACTTTCAGGCTGCACATGCCTGTATGTTCTCGTCACTGCCCCACATCTCTATGGATAAGGACACCCTGAATGCCACTGTGGCCCATTATGGTAATTACATCCACCCTTGTCCTAATGGTTAAGTATCACCATCTGGCCTCTGCCATTCCAAAATCCCATCACTGCTATGGATACTAGGGAACACAGCTCCATGAAAGCATCTCCTATCAACTCCAGCCTGTGACCCCTCACCAGTGCATTCTTTATTACTGTGGTGAACGAAGTGCTTTCTTGGGACCTTCCTAAGGAGCATGGTCAGATAGTGTGTTCTCCACTCTCATAGTAAATCCATTCTAATATTCTCTCTTCTCTGAGAGTTCTGACCTCGATATACTCCGCCAAAGCAGTTCTTGCATATTTATCTAATTTACTATTGGTCATACTCATGTCTAAGCTTCAAGAAGCCATTTCACCAGTATATATCCTAGGACCAAGTTATTAGGATGTCAAATCCTGAGTTTTGAATAGTGTTCCCATGTTAATAAACTCTCCCTTATCCATCCTTATTATTCTGCCACCCAACTCCATGCAAGACTTACAAGATCCACCTCCCTAAATGTTCCATCTGTTCCTACTGGGACATATTAGCCAGGTCCTGGGATTATTTGCTTGAGTATTTTCTCCCAGAATAAGAACAACATCCCTCATTTGACTATGCTGAGACTGTGCCTAGCTACTGTTCTGGAGGAATGGGACAGATCCTGAGGAGGACAAGTATCACCTTGTAAGAAATCCACCTGAAAGCGATCTCTGCCTAGTTTCCAAGCAAGGAAAGGTTATTCTCTCTAAGAAGGTGTTGATCCTGACTATCCAGAGAACTCAGGGAAATTTGAGAGTTCAAGATTCCCAGGTTCATCCACTCAGAAGTCTCCTTCTGAGATTTCAGGGTCCTACTCTTCCCATGTTAGGGCTGGGACTTTGGCCTTGAACACCTGTCAAGGGTGTATGAGAGGTAAGACCACTATGAATTATACAGAATAAGAAAATACATAGGAGGTTGGCCTCACACAGGTGTGGGAGTTGGTTAAACAATCTGTATAAGACTGTCTGCTTCCACATTTGGAGTTGGAAAAGAAAGATTATTACAAAATAGAATAGAGCAAGAATAGACTGGAATCCCAAAGACAATCTGGAACCCATGAGGACAAACAAGAGTCCATGTCTGTCTCTCACCACCGTCAGGCTTCCAACCTCAATGATACAGATAACTGCAGAAAAGCAGTGCGCACTGGCCCAGAATTGCAGAAGCTGATGGCAGTGATGCAACAAGAGCTGAAGGAGCCGCAGGCCTGGCTACTGCTCCAAACCAACAATATGACACAGTAGATTCAACAGTGCCTAGTACCAGCACCAACTTTTAGCCACAAAAGAAATACATCTGGCTGACGCTGCTTCACTTTTGTCTTCCAAATCTCACTCAAAATGTCTCATGGCCAGTGCTAATCCAGAGGCTAGAAGCGAGTTCTGGGAAACATAATTCCAGTTTAGCTCAGTTGACACAGTACAAACCTATCACAGAAAGTATATAGCTCTTTCACCCTTATGATTAAATCTTCAGCCTGATTTTTAGCATAATCTGTCCTACAGTCACAAGCAATGGGAATCTTTCCAAATGCTGCCGTAAAGACCCTCTTTTCACAGTGAATTGATAACTGGCTGATCTCTTCTTCTCAAGGTTTCAAAAACTAAAAGAGGTCCATTAAAAGTCCTTATTAATTACAACGTTGCCACACCATCCATGTCCTTGAGCTATTGAATAACCCAACTCTTCCCCATCCATTCAGTACTAGAACCAATGCCCTGAAGCTAAGAGTCTTAGTAACTGTGCTGTCATGCATGCGGGGGCTATGAGTACACAATACCACCAGGAATGGGGTCCTTGTTGCAATCTCATCCACCCCAATATCGCAGTGGATATTGTGGATGTCTAGAACCATGGTAGATACTAAATACATCTGGATTCATGAAAGTGATTTGGAAGGTAATCCCAATAAGAAGTAAGGAGGAATTGAGAATGGAACCAAGACTAAAGAAAAACCAATACAAAAATCCGTTACCAACTCAATCTAATCTGGATCTTTTGAAGAATGTATGGGATATCCCTTAGAACTTTCTACTCTACGATCAATACAAATAAGCTTTATTTTCAGGTCCCATACTTCATTAGTTGAAGGTCGCCCCAGGGGGACATTAAGATCCTTATGCTTCTGAGATGTATATGTATGTTTCCTGAGCCAGTTCCCACCAGGGTCCTAAGCCTTGGAGGAGTCAAAAGCCTGGGACAGAGAGTAAAAATGTGCAGCAATGTATGCTTGAAGCAAGATGCCATCACCTTGAAGTCATCTGAACCCCAAACAGAACTGTTTGTTATAGCCCACAGCCACAGCTTGACTCCAGAGTAAGGCAGATAGGAGGGTGAGGTGGTGCACCAGAGGTGTCAAATACAATACCCATCACATAGGTGTGCTGTGAAATTTAAATAAGATATGCAAAATGCCTGGAAGAGGCCTGACACATAAAACAAATAAATGATAGCTATTATCATTAGATGAGACACTGAACTTAGACTGCAGTAATGCCAATGATGAGCAAGAAACAAATAAAGGAAGTATTAATATTTCAGAGCTATAATTGACCCAACTAGGAGAGTAAGTAGGTGGGTGGGGAAAAAGTAAAAGAGAGGAAGGAGTCTTGATATTTCTAACTAGAGTTCTGGCAGGACAGTGAATGGCAATGCCACTAAATACAACATGGAAAGCTGGAGGAAGAAGCATTATTAACTTCAGAGTCTAAGGTACCTGTAGACTGTCCAAATGTTTTATGTTTAGTGGGCTGCTGGAAGTAATAAGAAACTCAAGAAAGGGTCTTGAAAACCTGAAAGAAATTTAGGCTGAAAATAGGGCCTGGATAGTAGTTCAAGTGATGGTAACATTTGCTCTCCCAGGAAGAATGTGTACAGTTAGAAGAAAACAGGGCTGACAATGGAGCAGCAACGTTCAGGGCACAAGCAGAGACAGCAGCCAATGAAAGGAGATGATATAGACACTGATTGAGAAGAACCAGGTAGAAGAGCACAGTTTGTCACTGGGCAAAGGGAAGACAGTACCAATACCCAAGCATTGAGTGCTCTAAAAAAATTAGGTTAGATTCAAACTGAGACATTTCCACCAGATTAGGCAACAGAGAAACAGCAGTTTCAGTGGAGTGTTTGAGATGGAAGCCTGATGTTCCAGCACGTCCAGTGAATGAGATATAAAGATGTAGAAATGGCTGGTATAAACTGCTCTTGCAAAAAGTAGTGGAAGGAGGATAATAGCAATAATTAGGGGGGAACAGAGAATTTTTTTTCTTTTTTCTTTTTACAAAAAGACGCAAATGTGTTTGTGGGAAGGAGAACTTGAGGATCAGGAAAAGGGGAGAACAATATGGGATAAAGTTTCTGAGGAAGAGGAAGATTTCAAAAACAGGTGCAAAGCACAATTGGACTCAATTATCTTTATTTAATAGGCTTGGATTTGCTTTTAATATGCCAACTAGGAAATACGTATTTAGTCTCTCATTTACTGGGACAACTTCATAAAGTTGTGAAATAACTTTTTTTCATTTCCCTTGTCTTTTCTTAACATCACAAAACAGCTTCTTACACTAATTTAGCTTCAGTCAAAAGGTGACAATTGTATGCAGTGAGAAAAAAATCTTTTTCTGCTATTTGAGATTATTTTTTTGTTTTGTCAGGCGGAAATAAATTATTTATAAAGAAATTTACCAGATAAGCTCTAATTTAGAGGGTGCCCAGTATAGTATTGACTGCACATACATACTCTGAAATCTAAAATCTTTAACTCCTGTCTACAGGGTCCAATTAGCCCAAGTCTAGGGAATACATGAGAGCTTAAAAATAAGCTAAATAGCTAGCACATTCGGGTCCTTTTAACTGCCAGGTGGTAAGCTATTCTGAAGCTGTTTAGATTTGTGGTTGGGCCTCAAACCATGTCTCTGGACAGAATTCTGCTGGAGGCAGAACAAAGTTATATTTAATATCTGTGTACTTTAAAACAATGCTGCCCACTTTTCTCTTATTACCAGGGCCACTTACCTTGAAGACTCACTGTACTTCTGGTGTATAAAACAGCAGTGTTTACTAAACATATCCAACTGATTTTGGAATTACATAATTGAGCCAGTATGAGGGCTGAGTCAATAAGAAAACAAATGCTAATAAAGCAGTAACAAACAGGCTTTTTTTCCCCAATACATGTACCAAATAAATTTAACTTAGAAGAACTGAACCAAATATAAAACACTTCAAAAACGAGAAAGAGAACATTAAGCTTACTAAGAATTTTGGCATGATCCAGAGAACATGTTCAGGGAACTGACCTCTGTGGAAAGCACAGAAGCATTGCAATGGCTATGCCTGAAAACCTCTTTCAGTAAGTTGTTCTACTATAAATTTTCAACTTATAGCACATACATTTTGTGTCCAATTCCTGTGTTTTTCCATACCTAAGAATTTTTTTGAAGACCAGAAAAACAATTTTTTAAAAACAATGATGTTATTTTTCTTTTTGGAATTGCCTTTTCTGCACAATTTGAGAAGAAAAAGAATTGCACTCAAAACTCCCATATCTTCCTGACACCAAATCTACAAAATGCACCTGTATCATCTCCCTCTTCTTTCCCATTAAAGTAATAAAAGCAAGTCCTTTATCGGACGTCCTAACCCCCCAGGTGCACAACATCCCATCTGCCTTCTCAGGGACCATGACACCATCGTCTATCCCATCTTGTGCAGTTTTAATAGCTATGAAACTATAGTACTAGGCTAGGTCCAGCCCAGTAACATTTAAGCATGCTCTATCATCACTCATCTTAAAAAATAAACCTTTCCTGAACCCCACATTCCTCTCTGGCTAAGTCCCTCTCTTTAATATCCTCCAGAACCAAGTCTCTCAAAAGTTATCTTCACTTGCATTCACTCCTCAATCCATTCCAATCTGGCTTCTCCCACCAAATCTCCACCAAAATTGCTCTTGATAAGGCCATTTGGTGGTCCGTCAAATTGATCCCCTGCCACTCCTAAAGCATCTTTTCTCCTTAGCTTCCAAACACAACCTTCCTAGGTTTTCTCCTGGTTTTTCTTCTGGTTGCTCCTCCTCTGTATTATTTCTTAGCAACTCATTTTCTATCAATTCCTAAAATTTTGGGAGTTTTTGAGGACTCAATTCTGAGTCATCTTCCTCTCCACTGTAAAATCCTAAGATGATCTAACCTACTACTATGGCTTTAAATGTGATCTAAATGCCAATGATGATAGGCTTTTGATCTGCAACCCAGACCTCTTTTCCAAGCTCCTGACCTATCTCCTACTGATACAACTAAGCACAGTGCTTTAGGAAGGCCTTGCGGCCAAACTACTTCAGTTTCACAACTGATTTTTCTACTTACTTCTTGAGTAACCCTAAAAAGCTGGTGACCACACTAAGACTCAGTTTCCCTATATGTAGATTGGAATAATAGTAATAATAATTCTCACCTCATAGGGTTGCCGTTTAAACGAGCTGATGAAAGCATCTACTATCTAGTACATTAAAGCTGGTGACCACACTAAGACTCAGTTTCCCTATATGTAGATTGGAATAATAGTAATAATAATTCTCACCTCATAGGGTTGCCGTTTAAACGAGCTGATGAAAGCATCTACTATCTAGTACATTATCTATGGTTATTATTACCATGGATGTCCATCAGAATTTGTCAAAGGCATCTCAAACTTACTTTGATGGGTACAAAACTGGATCCTATCTTTTCTGCCCACCCCAACATGCATTTCCCTGGTTCACCATCTGTGAATTCCAAGGCAGAATTCCTAAATGACCCCAATGACCCCAGCCTTTGTATAATCTCCTCCCCTTGAAAGAGTGAATATCATGAAATCTAAATCTCACACTTGTGATAAAGGGATTTTAAAGATGTAATTACGGTCCCAAACCAACTGACCTTATGATAAGAAAATTATCCAAGTAGGCTGGGTGCAGTGGCTCATTCCTATAATCCTAGTATTCTGGGAGGCCGAGGCAGGGGGATCACCTGAGGTCAGGAGTTCGAGATCATCCTGGCCAACATGGTGAAACCCTGTCTCTACTAAAAAATTAAAAAAATTAGCCAGGTGTGGTGGCGGGCACCTGTAATCCCAGCTACCTGAAAAGCTGAGGCAGGAGAAATCACTTGAACCCAGGAGGCAGAGGCTGCAGTGAGTCAAGATCACACCAGCCTGGGCAACAAGAGTGAAACTCCGGAGAGGGGAGGGGATTACCCAAGTAGACTTAACCTAATTAAGTGAGTCCCTTTAAATCTGGGCCTAGAGGTCAGAGAAGGGGGTTTAGAAGTCAGAGAGTCAAGTATAGAAAGGATTTGACATACTTTTACTGGCTTAAAGATGGAAGAGCCAAATGAGAAGAATGAAGACAACCCGGCTAAGAGCCAGCAAGGAAACTGGAACCTTGGGGAACAAATACAGGAAGTGAATTCTACCACCAACCAGAATGAGCCTGGAAGTGGATTTTTACACAGAGCCTCAGACAAGAACTCAGTCTGGCTAACACAGTAACTTAGGCCTCATAATATCCTGAGCAGAGAAGTCTGCCATCCTGTAAGGACTTGTAATCTACCAAACTGTGAGCTAATAAATGGGGGCTGTTACAAGCCACTCAATTTGTGGCAATTTGTTATGTAGGAATAGAAAATTAATACCATCTCAGTAAACAGCATCTTCAAACACACATTTGTTCCAGCCACAAAACCCCATGTCAATACAATACAAGTTCTGCTGATTCTCTTTTTTTTTTTTTTTTTTTTTTTGAGATGGAGTCTTGCTCTGTTGCCCAGGCTGGAATGTGCAGTGGCGCGAATCTCGGCTCATTGCAACCTCCATCTCCCAGGTTCAAACAATTCTCCTGCCTCAGCCTTCCTAGTACCTGGGATTACAGGTGCGTGCTACCACACCCGGGTGATTTTTGTAATTTTACTAGAGACAGGGTTTCACCATGTTGGCCAGGCTGGTCTCAAACTCCTGACCTCAGGTGATCTACCCACCTCAGCCTCCCAAAGTGCTAGGATTACAGGTGTGAGCCAGTGCACCCGGCCTCTGCTGATTCTTATTTCTTAAGTACATCTCAAACACATTCACCGTTGTTAATCTCAATTGTTACCTATTCTGAACCTTTATATTCGGTTTGAACTTCTGCAGTAGTTTCCTACCTGGTTTCCCTTCATATAATCTTTCTAGCCACTCTCCTCACAGAAACAGAAGTCATTTTTTTACTAAGCAAAACTAATCTCATCATTCTTCAACTGGAAACCCTTCAATAGTTTCACATCGTACTCAATGTCTAAACTCTAGAAAACCCTGCATGGAATAGCCCTGGCTCCCTTTTCAGCCCCATTTCTATGTGACTCTCCTGCTTGAATGTCATGCTCAAGCCAGACACCTTCCTTCCAGTAACCCCAGTGTGTCAAGCAATTTCCCACTGTGTTGGAAGACCATCTGTGTTGCTTCCTTTGAGAGAAAGGCTTTGTCCCCCAACTCTTCACCCCACAATAGCCAGGGCTTCAGCTTCAACATGACTGCTACCAGAAGCTTGTTATCATCCCTTTGGGGTTCTTTCACAGAACTCTGTACTTCTTAACAGAGTTAATCATAATCAAAATTATAGGGTTAGTTATTTAGTGATTATGATTTAAGGTCTCTGTCTTAGGTATTATACAATAAGCATGGCAGCCAGGTCTGTTATGCTCCCTACTAAAACCCAGCATCTAGTGCGGTGCCAGACACACAATAGGAATTGAATGAACCCTTGTGGATGAATAAAATTGGCTGTTTTGCCCAACTTATCCAAGGTAAAATCAGGTCAAGGTTATGAGTTTGATTTGCATTTGGCCCCATTAGGTCTGTTCTATTTTAGCCCTAATTATGATGCTTCATTACACACAAGTAACATTAGTATAAAGGTTAAAAAAACACAGGTAAAAATCATGGAAGAGGGCTAGTGCAAATCTACTGCTAAAACTCTGTTCATGCTCTCTTTATGCAGCATCATATTTAGATGGAAAGTATAACACTATCCTTATTATGTATCTTAAATATTTCCTTTAGAAAAAACACATAATCTTACTTCAGGTTATTATGATGTGATTAAAGGAGACAGTGCTTCAGTTGACTAAATTTTCCAGGTAATGACAGAATTCTACTTATGTGATGATACAAAGGACAGACCTGTGTGTAACACTCCACCTTTTTACCTCTAGCATTCTTTTAAGTATTCCTCAATTTTATTGTTTATCATACTGTATTTCTTTAAAAGTGCTTCTAATTAATCAGAGACCTTACTGCTTCTTTTTTGAAGAAATATAAAAATAGCATTAACACCATATGACAAAGATTCATTTAAGAAGCAAAACAGGTCTGGTATGGTGGCTCACGCCTGTAATTGGTGCACTTCTTTGGGAGGCCAGGCAGATGGATCACTTGAGCTCAGGAGATTGAGACTGCAGTGAGCTGTGATCACATCACTGCTCTACAGCCTGGGCAACAGAACAAGAATCAGTCTCAAAAAACAAAAGCAAAACACTGGACATAAAGTCAAATATCTACCCATATTTTCCATACTACTTATGTTTATATATAAATGTATTTATTTAATTATATATTTACTAAATCCTTGCCTTGGTCCAGAAAAGATGTAAGGCAAATTACCAGAACAAATTAAAGCATAAGAAAAGAAGAAAGAACAAGGGCACAATATGCTGCCAGGGTAAGATTCAATACGCATGCCAAACCATACTTCTAAGTGGTATAGGCCTGAGATTCGATGCTTTCTAGCCACCAACTTGATAAAAGAGGTCTGCTCAGCCACCTACTTCAGAGTATTCCCATGAAAAACAGAACAGCTTGTCAAGGCAGCACAGCTAGGCTTGGTGCTGAGATCAGAAAGGAATGTCTCCTTGGGCATTCATCAGAGAAGACACCATTCTACATCTACAAAGAATGACACTTGACTACCATTTTCTGGCAAAACAGTTGTTTAAATAACTGACTGCTTCACATTCTGTTATCACCCTTAGTCACCATATCTTGGGGCAAAATTATCTCCTGGTTAATCCAATCTTAGTAAGTTGTATTAGTTTCCTGTTACTGCAGTGGAAAATTAACATAAACCTCTTGGCTTATTAACACCACAAATTTGTTTTCATACAGTTCTGGAGATGAGAAGTCTGAAACTGAATCTCCTGGAGCTAAAATCAAGGTGAGAGCAGAGATGTGTTCCTTTTGGATATTCTAGGGGAAAATCTGTTCCCCTGCTTCTAGAGGCTGTCTGCATTCCTCAGCTCACGGCCTCCCTTCCAGCAATGGCATCACTCTGATCTGTTTCCTCATCACGTATCTTCTTTTTCTCTGCTTCATCTTCACATCACCTTCTCTGACTCTGGCCCGCCTGCCTCCCTCTGATAAGGTCTCCGGTGATTTCACTGAGCCCACATGGATTACCCAAAATAATCTCCCCATCTCAGGATACTTAATCACATCTGCAAGGTCTCTTTTGACATGTAAGACAACATGTTCCAGGTTCCAGGGATCAGGATGTGAATATCTTCCGTGAGTGGTCATTATTCAACCTACCACACAATACTTCATTTATTTGTTTGAAGCTACCTAAATTGTAAGAATAGTACTAGAAAAATCTACCTAAGAGCCACAAGTGGAAAACTTAAAAAGTTTTTAAAATGCAAGAATTACGGAATTATTTTAAGTATCAAATTCACTTTCTATATTCCAGATAATAGGATATACAAAAATTTTATTTACACAGTTTTTGTCAAAAACACCCTAACTATATAAAAAAAGCACACCTACACAAAAACTTGAGTGTGAAATAAAAAAACTGCAATACCCCAAGTACTACACTAAAAATCGGGAACTTTACTTCCTTATTCTCCCTGCAGTCACAGGGGAGGATGCCTACTGAATACATTTTTTAAAAAGAGAGAAAAAAAGTGAGACAGCCATCCCACTCACAACTTTGAGTAAATAAAATAGAGAGAACTTGCGTGATTTTTGGAGGAATAGCTAGCTACACCTGAGCTGAGAGGGACACTGCTAGAAACAAACATAACGAGGCCAAGAGTCTATTTTAGACCCCTATTCATCTTCCCTGAAAAGCAAGACGAATGTAGGAGGGATCATACCTTTGAGGTGCACAGAGAGATCTGTAAATCCTGAAGGGAGCTCAAAGGAGATAACTGTGACAACCCCTCCCTCCTACAGTGCTTGAGGACTGACATGTCTCAACAGTGTATTTAATGGTGAAGCTCCAACTAACACATGATGTTATTATGTTAGATTTTCCCTAGAGCAGTTTTCACCAAGAATCAGCTTCTTTTTCACAGAGAAGAATTCAATCCTGCCCCTCAAACCGATTGTGTCTCCAGGAAGCTGAGGCTTCAGAATGTTTCCTTGCTTTGGGGCAGAGGTTAATGTTGGGTCTGATACAACATTAGACTTAACACCTGAGGCTTTTTCCCCCTACAGACTACAAATACAAAATACATCTGAATCCCCCTTGACAGAAGGGATAAGATGTCACCCTCTTTGTCCCATTAGATGATTTTCTTAATCTCTAAAATTCATGGTAGAAAGTTAAGAAGGGATTTTCTTTTAAGGTCTAGGCTCTAGGGAACCAAGTTAGGGTACCGTTAATAACCTATTCATATTTTAACCATCCCAATGTATCCTATAGAACAAAAGAGCATAAGTTCTTCCTACTCTTCTCAAGGTGAGGAAAACACGAAAAAAGGGACAAATACTACAAAAAAAACACAAACGCACAAACATATTCAGTCATGTGTTGCTTAACAACAGGAACATGTTCTGAGAAACATTAGGCGATTTCATGGTTGCACAAACACCACAGAGTTTACTTACACAAACCTAGATGGTATACATTACTACACACCTGCTATATAATATAGCCTATTGTCCGTAGGCTATAACACTGTACAGCATGTTACTGTATGAATACCATAGGCAACTGGGAAATAATTTTAAGTATTTGTGTATATAACTAGAGAAAAAGTAGAGTGAAGATACAGTAACACAATTTTATTTACCACAATCTATGTGCAGTCTGCCACTGACCAAAATGTCACTACGCCACTCGTGAATATATTTATATTTATACATAAAAAGTATAAAAAGGAGAGCTGTAGGCTAGATGCGGTGGCTCAAGCCTGTAATCCCAGCACATTGGGAGGCCGAGGCGGGCGGATCACGAGGTCAACAGATCGAAACCATCCTGGCCAATATGGTGAAACCCCGTCTCTACTAAAAAATACAAAAATTAGCTGGGCATGATGGCCGACACCTGTAGTCCCAGCTACTTGGTAGGCTGAGGCAGGAGAATTGCTTGAACCCAGGTGGTGGAGACTGCAGTGAGCCGAGATTGTGCCACTGCACTCCAGCTTGCTGCCTGGTGACAGAGCAAGACTCTGTCTCAAAAAAAAAAAAAAAAAAAGGAGAGCTGTACTATACTCATAGATAACTAAAACTATCACTGAAATCTTTCAAAGTTTCTCACTGGGCTGGGCATGGTGGCTTATGCCTACAATCTAAGCACTTTAGGAGGCTGAGGCAGGAGGATCCCTTGAGGCCAGAAGTTCAAGCCTAGTCTGGGCAACATAGCAAGATTCTATTTCTACAAAAAAAGAAAAAGAAAATTAGGCATGGTGGTGTGTGCCGGTAGTCCTAGCTACTTGGGAGGCTGAGGCAGGAGGTTCACTTGAGCCCAACAGGTTGAAGCTTCATTGAGCTATTATCACCACTGTATTCCAGGCTGGGCAACAGAGTAAGACCTTATCTTCAAAACAAATAAAACAAAAAACAAAAACAAATCATCTTATTGGTTTTTTTTTTTTTTTTAGGTGCAGTCTCACTCTGTCCCTCAGGCTGGAATGCAGTGGCACAATCTCAGCTCACTGCAACTTCTGCCTCCCAGGTTCAAGCAATTCTCCTGCCTAAGCCTCCCAAGTAGCTGGGATTACAGGCATCCGCCACCATGCCCAGCTAATTTTTGTATTTTTAGTAGAGATGGAGTTTCACCATGTTGGCCAGGCTGCTCTCGAACTTCTGACTTCAGGTGATCTACGCACCTCTGCCTCCCAAAGTGCTGGGATGACAGGCATGAGCCACTGTGCCCAGCCAGCTTACTTTTATAAGCTATGTTTGTTTCAAAAAAAAAAAAAAGGTATCTTACTGTAAGTAACAGTTATATTTCTTAAAAGATAATTACAAATCACATCATTTATTAATGGAACCACATTGAAAATGCAGCAGGGAACTGTTGTTTTTCAATGGATTCAACATAACTCCTTTGGTAAAACAGGATGATCTTTTAAAGTAAATCACAGGGTCAGGTGCGGTGGCTCACATCTGTAATTCCAGCCATTCGGGAGGTCGAGGCAGGTGGATCACATGAGGTCAGGAGTTTGAGACCAGTCTGGCAAACATGGTGAAACCCTGCCTCTACCAAAATATACAAAAATAAGCCAAGTGTGGTGGCACACACCTGGAGTCCCAGCTACTTGGGAGGCTGAGGTGGGAGGATCTTGAATCCAGGAGGCAGATGATGCAGTGAGCCAGATCACACTATTACGCTCCAGCCTGGGTGACAGAGTGGAACTCTGTCTAAAATAAATAAATAAAGTAAATCACCAGCCAGACTTGGTGGCTTGTACCTATAATCTCTATATACTTTGAGAGGCAGAGATGGGAAGATTGCTTGAGTCCAGGAGTTCAAGACCACCCTGGGCAACATAGTGAGAACCTGTCTCAATAAAATGAAATTTTAAAAATCAATAACAATAAAGTAAATTACCACTCTGAACTTTTTATCATGAAACATCCTTTATTTTACTTGATTTTATTTTTTTGAGACGGAGTTTTGCTCTCGTTGCCCAAGCTGGAGTGCAATGGTGTGACCTCAGCTCACTGCAACCTCTGCCTACCAGGTTCAAGCAATTCTCCTGCCTCAGCCTCCCAAGTAGCTGGGATTACAGGTGCTCACACCTGGCTAATTTTTTGTACTTTTAGTAGAGCTGGGGTTTCACCATGTTGGCCAGGCTGGTCTTGAACTCCTGACCTCAGGTGATCCACCCACTTTGGCCTCCCAAAGTACTGGGATTACAGGCATGACCCACTGCACCCAGCCAAAATATCCTTTTATGATTAAAAAAAAAAAAAAGCCACCCAAACCAGGTAGGAATAGAAGAGAACTTTCTCAACCTGATAAAGTACATCTATGAAAAACTCACGGCTAACCTTATACTCAGTGGTAGAAGACTAAAGCCTTCCCGCTAGGATCAAGAAAAGACAAGGAACTAACTTTGTCGATACCAGAATTTCCATGGAAATTCCACAGAAGAGCCTTAAGCTGGTAAGTACTAGGTTGTAACTCAGTCCAACACCTTTCTTTACTTTATGAATGAAAACACTTGGGCTCAGAAAGGCAAAATTACTTATCCCAGGTCACATAGCAAATTAGGGGCTGTATTAGAACTACAGCCCGCTCCCTACCTCTGTTAAATCTTTACTTAAGGCCGGGTGCAGTGGCTCACACCTGTAATCCCAGAACTTTGGGAGGCCAAGGCAGGCAGATCACCTGAGGTAAGACATTCAAGACAAGCCTGGCCAACATGGGAAAACCCCATCTCTACCAAAAAAATACAAAAATTAGCCAGGTGTGTTAGTGGACGCCTGTGATTCTAGCTACTTGGGAGGCTGAGGAAACAGAATCGCTTGAACCCAGGAGACGAAGGTTACAGTGAGCCAAGATCAGCACCACACTCCGACCCGGAAGACAAAGAAAGACTGCCTCAAAAAAAAGACTTACTTAAAAGACTGTAAATATGGACAACAGTAACCAAATAAATAATATCTTTAGTCGGTGGCAGAAATCAATCAAGAATATTTTGGGGAGACTAGACAGAGGCATCACAAAAAAAGAAAACTCCAGACAAATATTTATTATGAATATAGACGCAAATCCTTAATAAAATACAAGCAAACTGAATCCAGCAACAAAGAAAAAGGGTTGTATACTATAACAAACAGGATTTGTCCCAGAAATGCAAGGTTGGCTTAACATCCAAAACTTAATTAATGGAATACACCATATGAACAGAAAAATATATATATATATGGTCATCTCAATAGATGCAGAAAAAAGCATCTGACAAAACCCAACAGTCTTTCATGATTTTAAAAAAAAACACCCAAACAAACTAGGAGCAGAAGGGAAAGTCTTCAATCTGATAAAGCATATCTATGAAAAACCCATAGCTAACCCCATACTCAGTGGTATAAGACTACAGCTCTCTCCCTAGGATCAAGAATAAGACAAGGATGTCTGCTCTTGCCAGTTCTACTGAACTGTGGTGAAGGTTCTAGCCAAGGCAATGAAGCAGGAAATTAAAACAAAAGGCATCTGGATTGGAAAGAAGTAAAACTGTCTGTCTATCCATGGCTAATACAGTCTTATAAATAAAAAATTCTAAGGTGTCCACTAAAAAACTATTAGAACCAATAAATCAGTTCACCAAGATTGCAGGACACGAGACAAAATCTGTGTCTCTTTACTCTTGCAATGAGCAACCCAAAAATAAAATTAAGAAAGGGGATCCTTTTATAATAGCATCAAAAAAATAAATAAAATACTTAGGAATACATTTAACAGAAGTGTAAATTTATACTTTGAAAACTGAAAAACATTGTTGAAAGAAATTTGAAGACAACCTAAATAAATGGCAAGACATCCCATGTTCACAGATCAGAGAATTTAACATTGCTAAGATGTCAACACTCCCAAAGTTTACCTACAAATGCAATGTGATCCCTATCAGAATGCTACTGAGCTGGCTTCTTTGCAGATACTAACAAGCTAATCCTAGAATTCACATGGAAATACAAGTAATCCAGAATAATCAAAACAATGTTGAAGAATAAGATTCACATTTCTCAATTTCAAAACTTACTAAAAAGTTGTATTCCAGACAGTGTGGTACTGGTATAAGGAGAGACAGAAAGATCAGTGGAAGAGAACTGACAGCATAAAATAAACAAACCCATACGTCTATAGTCAGCTGATTTTCAATAAGGGTGCCAAGTCAGTAAAATGGAGAAAGAATAGTCTTTCAGCTAATAGTGCTGGAACAACTGGATATTTACATGCAGAAGAATGAATATGAATCACTACCTCATATGATATCCAACAATTAACCTCAAAATGGATCAAAGTTCTAAATGTAACAGTTAAAGCCATAAACTCAGAAGAAAACAGAGACATAAATCTCCATAATCCTGAATTAGTAAATGATTTCTCAGATATAAGAAAAAAAATGAAAAAAAAAAAAAAAAGGTTTTATCAACATTAAAAATTTTTAGAGCCAGGAGCAGAGGCTCACTCCTGTAATCCCAGCACTTTGAGAGGCCAAGGCAGCTGTATCCCTTGAGGACAGGAGTTCAAGACCAGCCTGGCCAACATGGTGAAACGCCATCTCTATTAAAAATACAAAAATTAGCCAGGCATGGTGGCGCACACCTGTAATTCTAGCTACTTGGGTGGCTGAAGCATGGGAATTGCTTGAACCCAGGAGGCAGGGGTTGTGGTGAGCCAAGATCATGCCACTGCATTCAGCCTCAGCAACAGAGCAAGACTGTCTGAAAAAAAATTTTTTTAAAGACTTTTAGGCCAGGCGCAGTGGCTCATGCCTATAATCCTAATACTTTGGAAGGCTAAGGAGGGAGAATCACTGAAGTCCAAGAGTCCAAGACCAGCCTGGGCAACACAGGGAGATCCCTTATCTATTACTAAAAGAAAAAAAAATTTTTTTAAAGACTTTTGTGCTTCTAAGAACACCATCAAAAAAGTGAAAAGACAACTCATTTATAGAAGAAAATATCTGCAAATCCATATTCATGATAAGACACATGTACCTAAAACATAATAAAGAACTCTCATATATCTCAATTAAAAAAAAAAAAGACAAACTAGCCAATTTTAAAATGGGCAAAGGATCTGAATCAACACAAAGGTATACAAATGGCCAATAAGCACATGAAAAGATGCTTGTCAGGTATTATGGAAATGCATAATCACTTCACACTTCCTATGGTAAGCAAAAAGACAGACAATACTGTTGGTTAGGCTGTGAAGGAATCGGAGGCCTCATACATTGCTGATGGGAATATAAAATGGTACAGCCACTCTGGACAACCATTTGGAAGTTTCTTACAAAGTTAAACATAAACTTTGTTTACATTTGTTTTAACAAGTGACCCAGCAGTTTTACTGCTGCTATTTACCCAAGAGAAATAAACATAGGTTCACACAAAAACTTGTCCACAAATGTGCATTATTTACAATAGCCAAAAGGTGGAAACAACCCAATTTTCCAACAACTGGTGAATGGATAAACAAAACTTGGTACATCTACACAATGGAACGCCATTTATCAACAACAATAACAACAACAAAATGAAGTACTGATGCATGCTACAAAATGGATTAATTTTGCCAGGCATGTTGGTTCATGCCTGTAATCTCAGTACTTTGGGAGGTCCAGGTGGGATGATCACTTGAGCCCAGGAGTTGGAGACCAATGTGAGCATAGTGAGATCCTGTCTTTACAAAAAAAAATAATAAATTAGCCAGGTGTGGTGGTGCATGCTTGTAGTCCCAGAGTTACTCAGGAGACTGAGGCAGGAGAATCTCTTGAGCCCAGGAGTTTGAGATTATAGTGAGCCTTGATCGCACCACTGCACTGCAGCCTGGACAGATCCCATCTGTAAAAAACAAAACAACAAAAGACATGGCAGAGTGGGTTCCACCTTGCTCTCTCCCTTGAGTCACTTGTTCTTGGCGAAACCAGCTGCCCGTCATGAGAACACTCAAGCCACGCTATTAGAGAGGTTCACATGGCAAAGAACTGAGCATCCTGCATCATCCAAGATGTGAGTGAGCCATCTTGGAAGGGTAATCGCCAGATGCAGACAAGTCTTCAGGTGACTGCAGTCCTGGCCAACATCTTGACTACAACCTCATGAGAGTCCCTGAGTTAGAACCAAGAAGCTTCCTGTGTTAATTTACTTAAAATTAAAAAAAGAAAAAAAGAACCAACAAGCTAAGCCACTCCTAAATTCCTGACTCACAGAAATCATATTGTTTAAGCCACTAAGGTTTGGAGTAATTTGTTACACCGCAATAAACTTCCTCAACCTCCTTACTGTTAGGCTCTCTGTCCTAACGACAGGCATCTAAGTAAATGTCTTCCCAGCAACTCTTCCTCTTCTTAGAGTTTAGTTTAACCCCATCCATGTTTACTAAAGTTGCTGCCATGTTACAAAAACATGATCCCATCCCCTGGCCTTAGGTGAATGATCCAAAAGTGGATACCTCACCAAAAGGCAAGCCAAAAAAGTCCTTTCCTGAGATCTTTATTTTTATTTATTTATTTATTTATTTTTAAGATGGGGTTTCACCATGATGGCCAGGCTGGTCTTGAACTCCTGACCTCAGGTGATCCACCCACCTCAGCTCCCAAAGTGCCAGGATTACAGGCACGAGCCACCGGCTTCCTGAGATCCTTATAACTGAAGCTGAGAAGAAGGTGGTGTATCTTCAGTAGCGGAAGGTTGTAGGATATAAAACTCGGAGTCTACCAACAGCATGATTTTTCCCAGATGGGAAAAGTGGTGGGGAAGAATGAAGTCACACATAGGCGCAAGCAGAGATTCAAGGTGGACAAAATACACACAATGATAAGTCTCTGGTACCAACAGTCCCTGATGCAACCCTGTTCTTCCAATGGACAGACCACACATGTCCTATCATCCCAGCATCTAAAACAGCTTACAGTATGTAAGAGGAAATAAAATATTTACTAGATAAATAAGATAACCCAATATCCTTCTAATAATATCCTTTTAGTTATTGCTGTTGAAGCATCAGATTTGATTATTTGAAAGCTAAAAGTCCTAACCTATTCTTTGCTAACTCTATACTTGTATATCCCTTTACTGTTATACTTACGGCAGTATTATCTTAATCACTGGTTTATATGGCCTCCTCCCCTACTATTAGAGGGCAGGACATTTTCTTCATCGATGCTCAAGAAATGTTATGTTTAAGTGATCTGCCTAGTCCTATGCTCTGCATTCTTCAGCTTTTATAGTCACTGTCATCATCTGCAAGGCACTGGTAATACAAAAAACTTACTAGACTTGCTCCTGGATTCTCATGGATTCAATGAATTCATTCAAATATTAAGTACCTACTATAGGTCAGGGGTTGCAAATAAACAAAGGACATGGTGCCTGCTTGCCCTCAAGGACCTTACAGTCTAACACAGATAAGTAAATGGACTCTGTGTTAAATGTTACTAAAGAGATACACACAGGCTGGTAAGTGACCACAAAGATTATGGCAAATTTACACTACAATGTAAAATATGGCAAATTTACACTACAATGTAAAATATGGCAAAATTACATGAGATGACAGGACATATACAGAAAAAGATAACAGGCAATGTGGCATAAGCTAAGCACTAAATGAGTGATTTGTTGCCCAAATTACACTGGATTAAATCACACACTTCAAGATAAGATGCTATTACGGAGTGATTTTTATATATACATTCAACTAACGTTTCCTAAGATGCTATTATGGAGTGATTTTTATATGTACATTCAACTAACGTTTCCTAAGGGCTCACTATATGCCAAACAACCTGCTTAGCACTTTTCCAACAGTGTCTCATTCAATTTTCACATTTTGTAGATGAAAGACGCGAATCTGAAAGGGTGAAATGACTTGCCCAAGTCTACATAGTAAGTGGCAGAGATGGGATTTAGAATCATGTCTTCCAACTCCATGTCCTTTCATGGGACATTTTTTGCTTTTTCATTCATCCTACAGAATACAATAAAGTGTTCGGTGAAAATGAGCAACCACCAACTGCCAGCCTGATATAACTAGATGCCTGTCCACATTCTGAGTCGGGACCATATCAGATCAAATTACTTTGGTGCCTATTATAACATCATGTGCTGAAAGAAGGGCAGCTGGCTGAAGATGAGCAACTCTTTCAAGTTATATTTTAACAGTGTTTTTGACCACTATATCCGGTCAGTTGTTCCAGGGTTCAGTAATAAATCAAAATGATTGTTCATTTCCTTTGACAGTTAACAGTACTAATGAATTCAGTATAATCTCACCATCCATCAGAAAAATTTCTAAAATGCAAACTTGAAGCTGATGATTCACAGTTAGAAGAGAGGGGGAAATAAAGCAGTACTCACTGTTTTCTACAAAACTAGCATTGTTCGTAAAATCCAGAAACTGTGTAGTTGGTTGACTACCAATAACAAGCAGGTTGCTCTTTGGTCATTTAGCAAAAAGCTGCTTGTTGCACCACAGTCGAGACAGAGAAGCACAGGACTTCAAGTAGCTTTTGCTGTACAGTAGGATTCCATACATATAAATCAGTGGATCATTATGTAAGACAAGAAAAAAATTCACAATCTTCACACCAGAAAGCACCTGACACAGAGCCTGCCACAAATCAGAATAAATGTATATTGAGTAAACTACCTAAGAGCCTTTTGGAAAATATTTGTCTATGAAATTGAGAGAAGCAAAACCAAATCATCTGAATCCATACAGGTTATGTTAGGAACTCAAAAATATGTAATAACTGGCTCAAGAGATATAACAGATTCACAATGACCAAAAAAACAATGATTACAAATGTTGACTTCACGAATTTGACATCTCTCTTGAATTAAGTCACCACATTGGCACCCAATGGAATGCTAATAGGCAATCTCAGTAGAAATTGACAAAAACTGAAAGAACTGATGAACAGAGGTAACTTTCCAATCTGTTCAAAACAGAAACAAGATGTATTAGGTGAACACCTGAAACCTGCTATTTAAGCTTTGTGCCTTCACTATTAAAGAATATCCTGGCTGGGCGCAGTGGCTCACACCTGTAATCCCAGCACTTTGGGAGGCCAAGTCAGACAGATCACCTGAGGTCGGGAGTTCAAGACCAGCCTGACCAACATGGAGAAAGCCCTTCTCTGTTAAAAATACAGAATTAGCTGGGCATGGTAGTGCATGCCTGTAATCCCAGCTACTCGGGAGGCTGAGGCAGAATTGCTTGAGCCCGGGAGACAGAAGTTCGCGCCACTGCACTCCAGCCTGGGCAACAAGAGCAAAACTCCGTCTCAAAAAAAAAAGAAAAGAAAAAGAAAGAAAGAGAGAGAGAGAGAGAGAAAGATAATATTCCAATATGCCAAAGAAGCTCTGTGAAAAACCTTCAACGCTCACAAACATATCTAATCATAACGAACGACTTATTAAAATGTATTATCTGTTCAGAGAAAACAAGTATTAATATTATCTCCAATACGAGACTGGGCTCCAAGAATATGAACCAAACTGTACTGATTGGTCTGAATAAGCATTATCCAAAATGAAAAACCCGGACCTACACAACAAATACATTTAATTACTTATAAAGCTTAGGACAACCACGGTGATCTCAAACATTAGAAAGTAAGCGCTGAAGCGGCCTCGTTCGCTCCTTTTACCTGGAGCTTTAAATTTACAGAGCCATCATCTCCAGAGACCTCTCAAGGAAATTCAAGGCCAAGTATAGTATTTCATGATAAGTGAAAATAAAGGCACTCAATCCCTGCAGCCCGCGATTCCTGTTCATGTCTCTAGAGACTGGACTCGGTAAAAGCCCGAGGCGCAACCCCCACTTATCTCTTACGGGACCCCAGCACGTTAGGGGACGGTTCCACAGAGCGCCACTGGGACCCCTCGAGGGGAGCAGAGGGGCGGAGCAGGGAGTCACGCTCCAAAACAAAGCGCCGCTTGCCCCATGCTGAGGCAGGAGCACCTTTCACCCCGACAGGACGCAGAGACACAAGTGTCACCTGTGCGGGAAGAGGGAGCAGCGACATCCTCGGAGGTGCGTGCCACGGGCAGCGGTCGGCAGCTGCGCTAGCCCCGATGCCAGGTGCCCGCCGCTCATTCCCGGGCTCGGGAAAACTTTCGGCCGCCTCCCCCGGACGCGCCCCCACCTCCCGGGACCCCCGGAGCTCGCACCCCACCCGCGACGCCCCGCTCCGGGCCCGCCCCTCCGCGCCCACGGTTCCGGCCCCGCGCCGGCACCCGCGTGCCCTCAGGCGCGCCCCCGCGCCGGGCCCGGCCGGCAGAGGGCGGGGTCGCTCACCGGTCCGCAGCTCGTGCTTGACGGTGAGGAGCTGCTCTCCCCCGTCGCCGCTATCCGCGCTGGTCCCCGCGGCGCCGCCGCCGCCACTGCCGCCGTCCTCCTCCATCTTCTCCTTTTCCGATCCCGCGGGTCGCTACTAGGGGAACCCGGGAGACAGCGGACGCCCGTCCCCTCGCAGCCGCTGCCGCAGCCCCAGGAGCTGGGGTGCAACGACTCCAGAACTCGGACGCAAGGACGAGTCTCTTTCCCGCTCTGGCCGCACGGCTCGCTCCTCGCCTCCTCCCCCTTCGGCGGGCACCGCTAGTACCGCGCAACCAAACCGCCCCCTGCTCCACCGCCGCCTCCTCAGGCCGCTCCGCCCACAGCCAGCAAGGTAGGGGAGCCATTCGAGCCACCTTCCCTGATTGGGCACAGGGCGCGCGCGTCTGTCAACGCCGGTTCTCATTGGGCAGTCTCCCGTGACGTTTCACGGGCCTCCCCGCCCCGCTCCTCGAATTGTTGTTGCTTGGCGGGGAGGCAGGAGAGGGAGGAGCGCGGCTACTCCGATTGGTAAGATCCAAAGCTCTGCCCCGCCCATTTCCTCTGGTGCGCACGCGCAGTCAAGACCTTCCCTTCCCTGACCTCCCCAGAACGGTCACACCCCTTATTCCCCAGCTTCGTTCTGTTAGTAAACAGTGTCTAGTAGTCAGGAGGCGCTCGGGGTCTCTGATTGGCTACTGCCGAAAGAGGCGGGGAGGGATGATTGGAACGTTTGGTCCGCCAATCACCGTGGACAGAGGAGGGCCTGGAGGGTAGCGCTTATCACCCACGTGTTTGCAGACAAACCTAAGTGTCCCGACAGCGATTCATAGGTTTGTGACCACCTGCGAGACAACGTGTCCTAAAAAGGTCTTACTCGCGCTAGTGAACCCTAAACAAGTTAAGTTGAGCATTTTTGCTTGAATGACAGATAGTTCTTAAACGTTGCAAAAATTCACAGTCCCAGCTCCCGATGAGGAATTTTACGAAGGAAAGATGTTTCAGATTGGAGCAAGACTCTTCCTAGACCCCGAAAAAGATACAGAGATTAACAAAATAGAATAAAATCCCTCCCCTAAGCAGTTTTCAATAGAACGTGAGAAAAAACTTTAAAGCAGAATTTGGAATAAAGCAGCCGTACAAAGCGTTAGAGAATCTTGCACGGATGGCAATAATTATTCCCAGACGAGAAGCTGGGAAAAGCTTTTAGGGCAAGGAGGTATTTGAGATAACCAACGTAAAGGATGGATAAGAGAGAAATACCAGCAACAGACATTTCACACAGAGACAGTAACTGTGAGCGTTGGCCTACAGCAGAGAAGTCAAGGGTGGGTTAAATGACTGATAAGGTTAGATGAAAATATGATGTAAGAGATACAGCTGACAAGGTGAGTTGTGGTAAGATAATGGAGAACTACGAATGCTGTGCTGAACAGTGCAGATTTTATTTATTACACAGTGATGAACTGACAAGAAGAGGAGAGAGATAGCAGGGCAGGAATACTGCTGCAAGGATAGAACTAAAGGGGACCTGATTTCTAGTAGCAGACACGAGAATGAGAAAAAGGAGAAACTTAAAGATGTACAGTTGGACGTAATTCACATAGATGTCATATTTTAAACTAAGCATGGATTGGATCAGGAGTCAGCACACTTTTTTCTATTAAGGGCCAGATAGTAAATATTTTAGGATTTGCAGTCTGTATGATCTCTTTCACAACTACTCAGCTCTGCCATTGTAGCTCAAAAGCAGTCAAAGACAATAAACAAAAGACATGGCTTTGTTCCAATAGAACATTTTTTATCAACATTGAAATTTGAATTTCACATAGTTTTCACGTATCATAACACATTCTTCTTTTAATTATCTTTCAATCACTTAAAAATATAAAAACAGGCTGGGCGCGGTGGCTCACGCCTGTAAGCCCAGCACTTTGGGAGGCTGAGGCAGGTGGATCACCTGAAGTCAGGAGTTCGAGACCAGCCTGGCCAACATGGCAAAACAAAAAAAATACGAAATTAGCCAGGCGTGGTGGCAGGCACAGGTAATCCCAGCTACTCAGGAAGCTGAGGCAGCAGAATTGCTTGAATCCGGGAGGTGGAGGTTGCAGTGAGCTGAGATCACAGCATTGCCCTCCAGCCTGGGCAACAGAGCAAGGCTCCATCTAAAAAAAATAAAAAAGTATGTGTATATATAACAATTCTTAGCTTGAGGGCCATTAAAAAACAGGCAATGAGCCAGATTTGCCCTACAGGGCCATAATTTGCAGAATCCTATGCAATCGAGTTTGCAGATTCGATTGCTATGAAAGAGAAAACACAGAAGTCTTGCAAGTTCCTTCAGGTTGCTGTCACAGCTCCCTGGGCTCACCTGCCTGGAACATTTATCACCACACTAAACCATGACTGCCTACTTACTTGTCTTTCTCCTGCAAAAGTCGTGTGCTATTTGGAGCCAGGCAATGACTGTGAGCAACTGTTCAATTTGTTCACTTAGCAACTTTCATACCAGTTTTATACCAAGTACTGTGAAAGGTGCTAGAGACACAGTGGGAGCAAATCAGATGCAGTCCTTGCTCCTATAGCGCCTACAGTCTAGCAACAGATACAAATATTAAATAATCACATAAAGAAATAAAAACTTTCCATTGTAATCATGCTGGAAAGGAAAATTATAGGGTGCTACAATAGAATGTATCAGGGATGCCTAATTTCAGTTGAAGGAGCTGGAAGACCTTTGTAAGTAAGTATTATTTAAGCTGAGTCTTTAAAAACAAGTAGGTTTTAACCAGGATGTGGCAAAAACTAGCCTAATGTTCACCAATCTCATTTCCTCTTCCTGGGCATACAGGAAGACTTTTTTTCTTCTTCTTTTTTTCTTACCTCCTTTGCAGTTAGGTTAGGGTCATATGACTGCGATCTGGCCAATGGGGTATGGTCAGACCCGATTGGAATGATAGATACCATTTTCCGGCCTGACCAGAAAACTCCTTGCATAATCATTCACATTCTCTTCTCTTCCTACTGCTACAACAAAGGCCACATCTTTAATATGGGCATGCCACAATCTAGAAGGACTCTGAACCCCTGAGTTTCCACTTAATGCTTTAAGGAGATACCTAACCTATATCAGACTGTGAAGTGAGCAATAAATAAGCCTTTTTAGGCATAAGCTACTTGGATGGGATGATTTGCTACCAAAGCATACTCTAGCCTATGCTATTCCATATGTGAAATATGGAGGGACCAAAATTTTTGGAAGATGTCCTGAGGCAGGCAAAGAGCCTATTCTATGGAAAGATTGAGAATGTCAGTGGAGCCTAAAGCAGTAAGTAAGGGATGAGGTTAGGGAGGTAGGCAGAGGCCCAGTCATGAAGTATGTGGTTGCCCTTATTAATATTTTTGGACTTTATCCTGTGTGAAGTGGGAAGCAATAGAAGGAATTTACACACAGGAATGATATGATTGCGGTAGCATTTTCGAAGGTCACTGAAATTAGTGTTTGGAGACTGTGCCAGAGAGGGCAAAATGGGATGCAAGAGACCAGTTAAGAGACTGTCACTGTAATCTGGGCAAAAGATAACAGTGGGTACAGTAGAGCTGGAGAGAAATGAAACATTTCTAGGTTTATATTTTGAACTTGAAGGATTCTATTTGGTGAGTGAGAAAAAAGGGAATATCTGAAGAAAAAAAAAATCACATGGGATACCTAAAAATGACAAAACAAAAAACTCCACCACTCCTACCCCTAAAGAATGTGATTTAAATTGGTCTGGGGTGGGGCCTGGACTTTGGGATTTTTTTTAAAGCTTCGCACATCATTACCTAATGTACAACCAAGTTTGTAATGCACAGCTCTTTTGTACGACTATTAGGGCAGAGAGTGGCAAATAAGAGCAAATTGGAGTGTTGAAAAAAGTAACTTTTCAGAGGTAGTGATGGTGCTAGAGAGTTTCTAGCATGAGCAGCTGGGTGGATGGAAGAGGATAGCACTATTGTTTAATAATAAAAGGGACAAATTAAAGGAAGAGCACATATGAGAGAGAACATCCAGAGTTTAATTTTGAAACATCCAGGGCCAAAAGTAAGTAGCAGTGTGGATATATGAGTCTGAAGCTCTGAAGAGGGTTCTAAGATAGGGGTGTGAGCTTAGGAATCAGGCACATAGATGGCATTTGAGGCCAGAGGTATGAATAAGATTACCTAGGGAGAGGGCCTGGTGCGGTGGCTCAGGCCTGTAATCCCAGCACTTTGGGAGGCCGAGTGGGCAGATCGCTTGAGTTCGAGACCACCCTGGTCAACAAGGTGAAACTTGTCTCTACTAAAAGTACAAAAATTAGCCAGGCATGGTGGTGTGTGCCTGTAATCCGAGCTACTCAGGAGACTGAGGCAGGAGAATTACTGGAACCCGGGAGTCAGAGGTTGCAGTGAGCAGAGATCGCATCACTGCACTCCAGCCTGGGTACAGAGTCAGACTCTGTCTCAAAAAAAAAGAAAAAGAAAAGTTGGAATAAGAAGGTAGAGCTAGAGGTAGAAGAGGAAAACCGGGAGAGTTTTATGTCTTGGAAACCAAAGTATTTCCAGAAGGAGGGAATGGGCAGCTGTATCAGACACCCTAAGATGTCACATAACATGAGGTCTAGAAAGAACCAATGAATTGGCTGGGTGCAGTGGCTTAAGTCTGCAATCCCAGCACTTTGGGAGACCGAGGCAGGCAGATCACCTGAGGTTGGGAGTTCGAGACCAGCCCGACCAACATGGAGAAACCCTGTCTTTACTAAAAAAAATACAAAAATTAGCAGGGTGTGGTGGTACATGCCTGTAATCCCAGCTACTTGGGAGGCTGAAGCAGGAGAATTGCTTAAAACCAGGAGGCAGAGGTTGTGGTGAGCCAAGATTGCAGCATTGCACTCCAACCTGGGCAACATGAGCGAAACTCGGTCTCAAAAAATAAAAAATAAAAAATAATCCAATGAATGTGTCAACTTGGGTGCCACTGGCGACAATATCCAAAGCAGTTTTGGCAAGGCAAATGGAAGGTAAGGAAGTAGTAACCATGTGTGGGGACATATTTTTCTCTGAAGGAAAATAAAGAAAAAAGGTCCTAGCTGGAGGGAGACAGGGAATGTTTTGGGTTTTTGTTTTTTAATCTTATTTTCAAATAACTTTAAAACAGCAGAAGAGTTGCAAAACTTAGTAAACTTAGTAAAGCGGAAGAAACACGCCATGTGAGCACGCAGATGTGCACACATGCAGGAAGAGTTTCTTCCAGAGACTTAAGGACTGTGCTGAGTGATAGGAGGTAGAGGAGGGCATGGGTTAAGGATCTGAGGATAGTGGAAACAGTTTGGAACAGCCACTCTGAGAAATAGATCTAACCAGGCAGCTTGTATAAAGGCTCACTAGCACAGGCTCCAGTGGAGTTAGAAAGCCTGAATCGGGACAGTGAAGTGTCTTTCTCTAACAATTTACACATCCCCTCAGGGTGGGAGACGAGCGGTTGGGCCATAACCTGCTTAAAATGAATGACCCTGGGGCCCAGGCTGGATGAGAAGGCACTGAAGTCAGGATAAACTGCTAGCCTGGAAGAAGAGGATGGAGTCCAAGGAGTTGGCGCTAGCATGATGAGTTCTCCACCTTGGCTGAACATCAGGATCACCTGGGATACTTAAAAATAACAACAAAACAAAAAACTCCACCACTCCTACCCCTAAAGAATGTGATTTAAATTGGTCTGGGGTGGGGCCTGGACTTTGGGATTTTTTTTTTAAAGCTCCCCACATCATTCACCTAATGTACAACCAAGTTTGTAATGCACAGCTCTTTTGTACAACTATTGAAGCAAAGAGTGGTAAGTAACAGCAAATTGGAGTTTTGAAAAAAAAACAGCAACTTTTCAGAGATAGTGATGACACTATAGAGAATAGGAGGGAAAATTATCAATGAATGGCTGAAAACACCAAATTAAGTGGGCGGGGGACTTGAGTGATTAGTGATATGAGCAGAGGACTTGGAGTCAAATGAGGAAAAGTTGTTGACCTGGGATGAGATAATGGGCTACGGCCTGGAGGATGCCCAGCTGGAAGTGAGGAAACCATGGCTGCTCCCTCCCACCCTGAGAGATGGAGAAGTAGAGAAGGCGGGGTCCATGAAAAGGCTGGGACAGAGAGGTTGTCCCCTAAAATGTCAGATTTCCGCCGTGGCCAGAAGAGTAATCGAGACAAGACCTTGAAAATATGTTTCTTCCTCTTAGAAACAGACTTTATTGGCTGGGTGTGGTGGCTCATGCCTGTAATCCCAACACTTTGGGAGGCCAAGGCAGGCAGATCACCTGAGGTCAGGAGTTGGAGACCAGCCTGGCCAACATGGTGAAACCCCATCTCTACTAAAAATACAAAAATTAGCCAGGTGTGATGGTGTATGCCTGTAATCCCAGCTACCAGAGGGCTGAGGCAGGAGAACACTTGAACCCGGGAGGCGGAAGTTGCAGTGAGCCAAGATCGCGCCATTGCACTCCAGCCTGGGCAACAGAGCAAGACTCTATCTCAAAAAAAAAAGAGAGAGAAAAAAAGAATGAAACTGACTTTATCCAGGCTGGCTTGGTAGATGCTGCCAGAACGGAGTCCATGCTCACCCCCTTTTGTTGTAGGCCTGTGTCTGTGGCACCATTCTATGTGGTCTCAACTGTCCTTAGCTTTACCCCTCTTCACTGGGAAGCAGAGAGCAACACTTGAGCCCAGGAGTTCTCTAATCCAACCTGGGCACGTATCATTACCCCATCTCTAAAACAAAGGAAAAAGAAAAACCAGTGTCACTTGCCGTAAATAGGAAGTAGGAAGTAAATATTAAAATAAATACAATGAGAGCAAAATGATATAAGTTATAGCTAGATACAGTTGTCTGCTGATAGCTGAGTCTGGGGCCTATACTTTCCTTGTTAAAACGAGTGATTTCATGTTGAGTAGACTGAGGAAGAACAAAAAAGAGGGATTGGTACAAATTAGAGAAAAGCTAAAGACTATTGGCACCCAACCAAGGCTTTCTTCTTGGTATAATCACAAATGAAAGGGAACCAAAGAAAACAAATCACTTTTTCATTAGGAAAGATGAGTAGTTTAGTTGGTACATGGACAGTCCTTTAGTCATATAAGTAAGCAGAGGGGGAGAGGGCCTCACTTGGTGTGAGCCCCTAGGACGTGATTAATCTCTTTATTTAGCCAGTGTGAGCAGGAAGCTCCCCCGTGTTTGCCTTTGTAGGAAGCAGTAAACACCTAAGGCCCACCACATCATACTTCCCCTTACCTGGCTCTATCAAAAGACTCCAGTGTATGCAAGATAAAAAAGAAAATCTTTCAAAAAGTCAAAAACTACATTACCAATATCTTTTTTTTTTTTTCTGGAGACAAGACCTCACTCTGTTGTACAGGCCAGAGTGCAGTGGCACAATGTCCACTCACTGCAACCTCTGCCTCCTGGGCTCAAGCCATCCTCCTACCTCAGCTTCCCAAGTAGCTGGGACTACAGGCACATGCCACTGTGCCTGGCTAATTTTTGTATTTTTTGTAGAGATGGGGTTTTACCATGTTTCCCAGGGTGGTCTCAGACTCCCAAACCCAAGCAATCCACCCACCTCAGCCTCCCAAAGGGCTGAGATTATAGGCCTGAGCCACTGCACCAGGCCCATTGTCAATATCTTAATACTGTTTTTGACCCTGTCAGTACCTTCACTATGTGATACAGAGTCAGTAAGTTGAAGAGACTCACTGCAAGAGACAGAGACCAACACAGTTATGGGGTGTGAAGTTCACACTTAAGACAGCCACCACTGCTGAAGTTGACATGTCACTACTGTTGTGAAGTAAGAAGGCTGGGAATGTACTCACGCATACACACACACACACACAAATGGAGAGACAGTCTTGCGAAGGGGGCAGCAACAAGTAAGCAGTGTCTTCACCCCATCTTTTGGTGCCCCACATACTACCTTCCTAGCTTAGCAACCTTCCTAGCGTGGCAGATGAGGAATACTAGGATGAAAGGGAAGATTCAAGTCTGATGTGTGGCTCCATCCACCTCTGTGTGAACCTGGGCCAACCAGCACACAGCCGTGAGAGCCTTTGGAGGGATGCACATTACACATGTGTCCAGTTAAAGGATATAAAGATATTTGGACTCCCTTCCTCTTTCCTGCCTTGAAATCTTCCAGAAGTGACACAAAAAGAAAGCAAAGCAAAAACACAGAAAAGGTCCCATTTTTAATGAAACAAAAAAACTCTCAGAACTTCAAACCACAAACCATGAGAAATGCCTGCCAAATACTGCAAAGTCTGACTAAAATTGATGAAATGCTAAGAGTCGATGTACAGGCTTGAACAGGAAATGTATTTCCTTAGAGGGACCTAATCTCTGATCCTTGGATTGGAGGGGTGTTTCCCAAAGGGGAAAGAAGACTTGTATTACTGGGGAAAGATGAAATAAGTTTAGGTGGTACATGAAGGGTCATTGAGTTATATTAAATAACCGAATGAAAAAGTGATTTATTTTTTTTAGTTCCCTTTCATTTGTGATTATACCAAGAAGAAAGCCTTGGTTTGGTGCCGATTGTCTTTAGCTTTTCTCTAATTTGTACTAATCACTCTTTCTGACTAGGAAAATACAGACCTCAGACTCAGCTCCCAGCAGACAACTGTATCTAGCTAGAACTTACTATAGCTAGATACAGTGTGAGCGACAGAGTGAGATTCTGTCTCAAAAAAAACCAAAATGAGCTCCATGAACTGCAGCTTTTTTAAGCAAACATGATTCTAATTTCTTGGTGATTTTTATGTTGATTTTTGTTATCTTTAAGGGGGTTATTTTAGGAATTTTTGTGGTTTACAAACATTTAGCCGAAGTTCAGCAGTTCCTTCTATTTTACTTTATTTCTGTTTTCTGTAAAATTAAACTTAAATTTACTTAAAAATAATTTACAGAATAAAATTCCACTGTTATCTATTGATCTTTTTGCTCTCTGTGCCCAAGTTCAGATGACATATTCCAAATATTGATGGCTGTTTCCAGAAAGTGAGATTTGAGACACCAAAAAAAAAAAAAAAAACTTTCTCATGGTGCTTTTTGATGCTTTTTAGAAAACTCATTATATATAAAATTAACAGTCATTTTTCTTGAGTAGTGTAGGATAGGAGGATAAGATGGCCCCCATGCCTTTTGTCCCCAGGTGTTACACCCGTGATCATGTGATTTACATGGCAAAAAGGATTTTGCAGATGTCATAACAGTTTCTAATTACAGAATAGGCGTGGTGGCTC
This sequence comes from Callithrix jacchus, assembly GCF_049354715.1. NCBI lineage: Eukaryota > Metazoa > Chordata > Mammalia > Primates > Cebidae > Callithrix > Callithrix jacchus. The sequence goes on from NC_133509.1 coordinate 125,930,600, forward strand.
ATGCCTATATTCCCAGCACTTTGAGAGGCTGAGGTGGGTGGATTGCCTGAGCTCAGGAGTTCAAGACCAGCCTGCGCAACATGGAGAAGCCCTATTTATACTAAAAATCCAAAATTAGCCTGATGCAGTGGTACAACCCTGTAGTTAGCTACTTGAGAGGATGAGGCACGAGAATCGCTTGAACCTGGGAGGCAGAGGTTGCAATGAGCCAAGATCGTGCCATTGCACTCCAGCCTAGGCAAGAGAGTGAGATGACATCTCAAAACATTTAAAACATTTAACTCTGTCATGTAGGCTAATGACATATATATGACATATATATATACCGAGTGTGGTGGCATGCACCTGTAGTCCTAGTTACTTAGAAGACCGAGGCAGGAGGATCACTTGAACCCAGGAGTTCAAAGCTGCAGTGAGCTATGACAGTCTCATTGTACTCTAGCCTGGGTGACAGAGTGAAAACATGACTCAAAAAAAAAAAAAATGATGACGGTAACAGCATTTTTGTTCTTCAGACAGATTCCCTCTGACATCTACCTCCCAACTTCTGTTCCGTATAATTTTAGAGATTAAAAAACATTTATATATATATATATATACATTTTTTTTTTTTTTTTTTGAGACGGAGTTTCGCTGTTGTTACCCAGACTGGAGTGCAATGGCAGGATCTTGGCTCACTGCAACCTCCGCCTCCTGGGTTCAAGCAATTCTCCTGCCTCAGCCTCCAGAGTAACTGGGACTACAGGCGGGCACCACCATGCCCAGCTAATTTTCGTATTTTTAGTAGAGACGGGGTTTCACCTTGTTGACCAGGATGGTCTCGATCTCTTGATCATCCTCCTCCTAAAAGGTTGTCATGGTAGGATTTACTTTCATGGCTTTCCAGGGCCAATTGTCTTTTGTATTTGGGGTAGAGATAAGGTTTCACCATGTTGATCAGTCTGGTCTCAAACTCCTAACCTCAAGCAATCCATCTACCTCTGCCTTCCAAAGTGCTGGGATGACAGGCGTGGGCCACTGCACCCTACCTAGAGTCATGTTTTTAATTAATAAAGCCCCTGTTTGTCCCTTGTTGGGCATCCTATCTTTCTGAATATGTGAATTGGAGCTTTTTAGTTTAGTTTGCTTGGATTTGGGTTTTCTTCCTCAAAATAAGTGTATTCTCCAAGGTTGTTGTTTGATTTTCCTGCTTATTTTAGTCTCTTTTATTACAGAGTCATTTTCTGAAGTGCCTAGAGATTTTTTTTTTTTTGAGACGGAGTTTCACTCTTGTCACCCAAGCTGGAGTGCAATTGCGTGATGTCAGCTCCCTACAACCTCTACCTCCCTGGTTCAAGCAATTCTGCCTCGGTCTCCCAAGTAGCTGGGATTGCAGGCATGCACCAACACATCTGGCTAATTTTTGTATTTTTAGTAAAAGGTTTCTCCATGTTGGGCAGGCTGGTCTCGAACTCCTGACCTCAGGTGATCTGCCCTCCTCAGCCTCCCAAAGTGTTGGGAATACAGGCGTGAGCCCCTGCACCCAGTGAGATTTTTTTATTGTTCATTCTTATTGAAAAGTCAAGCATTTAAAAAGTTTGTTGAGTTCCATGTGCCTGGGCAGAGGTTTTTAACTACAAGACTTCAAGTGCCAGGGAGTCCTGAATATTACAATGTGCTGATTTCCTCACTCTGGAGATATTCAACTTCTCACCACCCCTCCACCCACAAGCAGCAGAATCTGACGGTATCTTTCCTGAGTAATAGAGACTTTGCTTTCAGGGATTGGGGTAGGGTGGAAAGGCCCAATTTTTCCATATGCAGAATTTCAGTTAATCCCCTATTTTCAGCTCAGGTCTCACACTCTGCCACATTGGGTGCTGTCACATCCTGAGCTTCTCTGAGATTCAGCTTGGAAGATCAGTCTTTTCCCACGTGCCTTTGAATGTATTCCAGACAGTGGTTCCCAAACCTCCTGCCATTGCTCATCAAGACTATGGTCTTTTCTTGCCTGACATCACAAAAGTAATGACTGCCAGAGCCTGGACTCAAACTCACTGTGATTTCCAAAGCTGAGGTCCCCACCCCTACCCACAGCTCTCTAGTAACTGCATAGTTATGGATCAGTAAAGAAGGATGAGCATTCTGGGCCTGTTTTTCAATACACATTATAGTTTTGCACCTTACAAGGTGCTTACAGCACATTAGGATCACAATCTGTCCTTCAAATGTCTCAAATTCAAACATCTGTATAGGCCAGAGCCATCAAATGAAGCAGCTGGCTGGAGTGATGTAGGGAGACAGGGGCGCACCTCATTCTAAGTGACAGTCACTCCTGAGCTGCAGCCAGTTACTACCACCCAGGAATGCTGGCCTTCCATAGCCCAGTCTTCTGATTTTCCAAGAAACATCAAAATTCAGATTATTAAGTAGTATTAAGTAGCAATTTAAAATCGTTGGCAAATAATTGCAGCTCAACTGTGGTTATAGGCTGGCTGCAGCTGCTAGTTTGCTGCCTCTAGACATTGCATGTGGGAGAGGAAACTCAAAAGAAAATTTTGGAGGGAATAGAAAAGTGAAAGCCATCACAGTCTCCCCTGCCTGACCCCCAAGCCTGGTTAAGATGGACCAGTTTGGCAGGGTGCAGTGGCTCAAGCCTGTAATCCCAGCACTTTGGGAGGCCAAGGCAGGTGGATCACCTAAGGTCAGGAGTTCAAGATCAGCCTGGCCAACATAGTGAAACCCCGTCTGTACTAAAAATATAAAAATTAGTTAGGCATGGTGGCAGGTCTCTGTCTGTAATCCCAGCTACTCAGGAGGCTGAGGCAGGAGAATCACTTGAACCTGGGAAGCAGAGGTTGCAGTGAGCTGAGATGGTGCCACTAGACTCCAGCCTGGGCAGCAGAGTGAGACTCCATCTCAAAATAAAATAAAATAAAAAGACAAACCCAGGCAATGTGTCTTCTTTGAGCTCCATTCATGCCAGGAGGTGGATCTGCTCATTTCCTACTTATCTTTTTTTATGTTTTAATTTATTTTATTTAATTATTATTATGTTTTAGCTATTTCCTACAGGAAGGGTCCTCCTCCTCTTAACATTCACAGCCACACTGTCATTCTCAGATCCTAAGACAGCTAGCTCCTCTTCTCTTCTTCTTGAGACATTTAGACTCAAAGAAATCTTCCCACTTTTAGGGCCAAGTGCAGTGGCTCACACTTGTAATCCCAACACATTGGGAGGGGCAAGATGGGAGGATCACTTGAGACCAGGAGTTTGAGAACAGGCTGAGCAATTAAGCAAGACCCTATTTCTACAGAAAATTAAAAAATGACAAAATTAGCCAGGTGTGATGGTGCATTCCTGTAGTTCCAGCTACTTGGGAGGCTGAGGCTGGAGGATCACTGGAGCTCAAGAAGTTGAAGCTGCAGTGAGCCATGATTGCACCACTGCACTCCAGCCTGGGCAACGGAGCAAGACCTTGGCTCAAAAACAAACAAAAAGAAAGAGGTCATCTCATTTTTGGATGACAAACCCAATAGTACATTGTATCATGGGTATAATACAGGTATTGAAGAGGGCGGGGAGGAAGGCTAAGATCAGAAGCCCAGAGATGTGTTTTGGTGTTTGTTTTGCACCAGTGTGTGCTATGTTTGCATACTTCTGACAAGGGACGCGTTGCTGGGTGGGTTTGGGAAGACTCAGAGTGGAAAACAGTCGCTACCATCACAGTTTGAGATGCCCACTACATCCAGCTGTTAGCCAGAGGCTTGCCTGGAGACTGGGAAATCAACCAGAAACCATTTAATGTCATTGAGCCTGAGCTTCTGCATCTGTAAAACGAGGACAATAAAAATAGCTGTTTGTACTTCAGAGTATTGTTCCGAGAACCAAATAAGATAATGCGCAAAGTGGTGGTATTGTTATTGCAAATAAACCATTTCCTCTGTTGGAGAAATGAAGAATGCATTTGATTGCACAAGGTATGGGGAGAAAGCAGATCTCAAAAATATCCCAACGTGACTCCGTAATGAGATTCCCAGTCATTTTAGGGTTGATGTCATCCCATTGGATGCAGTAGACTGCCGTTTATCTTATTTAATTAAACTTATTTAAATAATAAGACAACTACAATAATGACACATCAGAAAAGAGGGCAAGACTGTCTCTCATCAGAGTCATTGGGATGGCCTGACTCTCATATCCAATCGACACAATGGGAAGAGCCCTTCCAGAAGACATGGATTCTCCTTAGTTTTCGGGAGCTTTGTTTATGTGCTGGTCTGCTCCCAGAGAATTCCCCCTATACCTTACAGTCTTTTGGAAAACTGTCAGAGAACTGTGGTATTAATGCCACACTGAGTTTTAATTCAACTCAGCTGTCAGAGGAGCAGGAACTTTTTTGGGGGGGGGGACAGAGTTTTGCTCTTGTTCACTAGGCTAGAGTGCAGTGGTGCGATCTTGGCTCACTGCAACCTTCACCACGTGGGTTCAAGCGATTCTCCTGCCTCAGCCTCCAGAATAGCTGGGATTACAGGCATGTGCTACCATGCCCAGCTAAATATTTTTGTATTTTTAATAGAGACGGGGTTTCACCGTGTTGTTCAGGCTGGTCTTGAACTCCTAGCCTCAGGTGATCCACCCACCTTGGCCTCCCAAAGTGTTCAGATTACAGGCGTGAGCCACTGCGCCCAGCCAAGAGCAGGAGCTTCTAAGATTCCTTTGGTGAGAGTGTTGACCTACTTACTGCTCAGCCAATGTCTGCCTTGTCATTCAGTTTCATTATTATTGTGTACATTCATAATGAACGGCACAAAGATTCATGTACAAATATGTTCCTGGAAGCAATTTTTGTAAGAGCAAACAATTTGAAAATGACATAAATGCTCAACAATAGGGGAATAGTTAAATAAATCATAATTTTATGATGAAGGATTCTGCAGCCGTTAACAATATGTTTACACAGTGATTACCACTGGAGAATGGTAACACTGCAGATGTCATTCACCTGACCGGGACTGAGGCGGACTGGGAACATCTACTTCTACTGCCCAGTAGAAGCCAGCTGAGGCCACGCAGGAGCATGACTTAAAATAATGCAGCTCAGCTGTGCAGTGCTGGCAAGGTTCCACCACCCGCAGGTGACTTTGTTAGGGGAAAGAAGTAGGTGGCAAAATTTGGGGATAATTCTTTGATTCTCAAAAATAGGATGGCTTGACTTTGGGGCTGGCTGACTGTGGGAATGGACAAAAGGAAATGGAGTAAGGGCTGCTCCTTACTGTTGACCAAATGTGTCTTAGAATAACTGAAGTCAGTGTTGGCTCTCACCCGAGAAGCAATCAACTTTAACCCGGGTGGTTCATTTCCTTATTTATTCAGCATGTTTTCTGGACCCTTTCTGTGTGCCAATGCTACAAAGTTTATAAAGATGGATAACAGGCTAGGTGAGCTGGCTCACACCTGTAATCCCAACACTTTGGGAGGCCGAGGTGGGCAGATCACCTGAGATCAGAAATTCAATACCAGCCTGGCCAAAATGGTGAAACCCTTTCTCCACTAAAAATATAAAAATTAGCTGGGCATGGTGGCACACACCTGTAATCCCAGCTACTCAGGAAGCTGAGGCAAGAGAATCACTTGAACCTGGGAGGTGGAGGCTGCAGTGAGCCGAGACTGTGCCACTGCACTCCATCCTGGGTGACAGAGCAAGACTCTATCAAAAAAAAAAAAAAAGATGAAAAACAGTGCATGCCCTTAAGAAGCTCATAGTGGGGCAAGAGGAGACAGACATAGAAACAAGTACAGTATCCCTCAGTGTCTGTGGGGGTTTGATTCCAGGATCACCAAGGATACTAAAATCCATGGATACTCAAGTTGGTAACATCTATAGATGCTCATTTTTTTTTTTTTTTTTGAGACGGAGTTTCACTTTTGTTACCCAGGCTGGAGTGCAATGGCGCGATCTCGGCTCACCGCAACCTCCGCCCCCTGGGTTCAGGCAATTCTCCTGCCTCAGCCTCCTGAGTAGCTGAGATTACAGGCACACGCCACCGTGCCCAGCTAATCTTTTGTAGTTTTTAGTAGAGATGGGGTTTCACCATGTTGACCAGGATGGTCTCGATCTGCCGACCTCGTGATCACCTGCCTCGGCCTCCCAAAGTGCTGGGATTACAGGCTTCAGCCACCGCACCCGGCCTGTAGATGCTCATTTTATGCTATGCATAAAATGTAGTATTTGCATGTAACCTGTGTACATTGTCTCATGAACTTTATAATCTCTAGGCTGCTTGTAATACCTAATACCATGCAAATGCTAGGTAAGGAGTTGTTATACTGTATGGGTTTTTTATTTGTATTCTTTATTGTTTTTTCTTCCTGAATCTTTTCCATCCAAGGTTGGTTGAGTCTGCAGATGTAGAAGCCACAGACGGAAGGGCCACTGTGTGTGCAATAGCGTCTTGAGTGTTCCAATAGGCATCTGTTTAGGACACGGTGAAGGTGGAAAAGGGCAAGTGCCCAAAACTGCTGGGAAGGGAGAATCTGGGAAACTCCACAGGGATGGTGATGCTTGGGTCAGGGTTGAAAGATGACTGGGCATGGCTGAGGGATGGAGTAGGAATCCAGGATTCCAGGCAGAGGGGGCAGTGAGAGCAAAAACAAAAAGCAAGACACAGTCACAGAAGTGCTGGGGACTGCAAATTCCCAGAGCCCCAGAGCAATGAGGCTGCATGAGGGAGGGAGTCGCGGGCCACACCACAGTGTCCTGTGTTCTGGGCCACGGTGCCAGCATAACTCCACAGGAATGGAAAGTACCAGCAGCTTAGACAGAGGGCAGTGCCATGAGCAGATTTTTGTTTCAGAAAGTTCCAGTAGGCCAGGTACAGTGGCTCATGCTTGTAATCCCAGTCCTTTGGGAGGCCAAGATGGAAGGATCACTTGCGCTCAGGAGTTTAAGACCAGCCTGAGCAACATCATGAGAGCCTGTCTCTACAAAAAATGAACACAATTAGGCAGGTGTGGTGGTGTGTGCCTGTGGTCCCAGCTACTCAGGAGGCTGAGGTGTGAGGATCACTTGAGCCAAGAAGGTGGAGGTTGCTGTGAGCCATGATCATGCCACTGCAGCCTGGGTGTCAGAGCAAGATAAGCAAGAAAGCAAGCAAGGAGAGAGAGAGAGAGAGAGAGAGAGAGAGAGAGAAACAGAAAGAGAAGGAAGAAAAAGAAAGGGAGGGAGGGAGAAAGGAAGGAGAGAGGCAGAAGAAAATGGAAGGGAGGGAGGAAAAAAGAAGGGATGGACGGAGGGAGGAAGGAGGGAAAGAGGGAGGGAGAGAAGAGGTCCAATAATATTAACTAATTAAAATAACTTTTTGTTTCATAGCAAACTATCCCCACAAACAGAATCTGCTTATAGTGTCTTTCTGGTACAATAAATATCAACAGGTCTTAAAATACTAAGCGATTTTGTTTCTATTATTGTTATTATTGAGACAGAGTCTTTTTCTGTGGCTGGAGTGCAGTGGCTCGATCTTGACTCACTGCAACCCCTGCCTCCTGAGTTCAAGCAATTCTCTGCCTCAACCTCCCGAGTAGCTGGAATTACAGGCAGCCGCCACCATCCCCAGCTAAACTTTGTATTTTTAGTAGAGATAGGGTTTCGTCATGTTGGTCAAACTGGTCTTGAACTGTTTCCATTATTTTTAAAAGGTAATATGAATCAATGTTAATAAAAGCGACTTTGAACGGTATGCTAATGAGAAATTAGATTGAGTTTCCATCAAAAATTGGATTTAACAACCTTGGCCTACATTTACTTTCAAGGAACTTGGTGGCCTGCCTTTATCCTGAAAACGAAAACTTGTGGTTTTAGAAGCTAAGATTTGATGGGGAGGTTGCAGGGAGGAAGAATGAAAAGATCCCCCGAAGTGGGTCTCTTCCTTTGAGTCCTCTCCTCCTTCCCCCTTCCCATGCCTCCATTCACTATCTTTCTGTGAACCAGCATGTGCTTCATTTTGAAAACACTAGCATGACTTCAACAACTAAGATTAAAGTAGCAGTTGTTACAAAGGAGCATAGTCTTGTACCCTGGAGGGTGTGGTAGCCCAATAAGCAAGGACTATGCCACACTGAAGTTTTGGGGTTTTGGTTTTTGGTCTTCAAAGTAATTCATTTTCTCTGAGGAAAGCTAGAGGGTCAGGAAACTAAGAGAGAAATGGAGAAAAATGATTAACTGTCCAGAGACAACGTTTGGTAATATTTTGGAATATTTTTATTTTGTGTTTATTTATTTATTTTTAGTTTTTATTTTATATTATTTGAGACAGAGCCTCACTCAGTCACCCAGGATGGAATGCAGTGGCACTGTCTCAGCTCACCTTCGCCTCCAGGGTTCAAGCGATTCTCCTGCCTCAGCCTCCTGAGTAGCTGGAACTTCGGGCACGTGCTACCATGCTCAGCTAATTTTTGTATTTTCAGTAGAGACGGGTTTTTACCATGTTGGCCAGGCTGGTCTCAAACTCCTGACCTCAAGTGATCTGCCCGTCTTGGCCTCCCACAGTGCAGGGATCATAGGTGTGGGCCACCACTCCTGGCCTTATTTTGTGGGGTTTTTTTTTTTGGAGAAGAAGTCTTGCTCTTATAGCCCACGCTGGAATGCAATGGCACAATCCCACTGCAACCTCTACCTCCGGGTTCAAGCAATTCTCTTGCCTTAGCCTCCTGAGTAGCTGGGATTACAGGTGACTGCCATCATGCCCAGCCAATTTTTTTGTATTTTTTGTAGAGATGGGGTTTCACCATGTTGGCCAGGCTGGTCTCGAACTCCTGACCTCAAACAATCCACCCGCCTTGGCCTCCCAAAGTGCTGGAATTACAGGCATGAGACTCTGCACCTGTTCTTATTTTGTGTTTTTAAAATTTTTTTAATGCTTGGGAATCTTTCCTTTTTCTTTTTCTTTTTTTTAAAGAGGGGGTTTCACCATGATGGGCAGGCTGGTCTTGAACTCCTGACCTCAGGTGATCCATCCACCTTGGCCTCCCAAATGCTAGGATTACAGGCGTGAGCCACCGCGCCTGGCCAACACTTAGGAATCTTTCCAAGCCCAATATTATAACCTGCCCCTTTTGACTTAACATGACATTATCAGCATTTTCTTACATCAGTAAAATATCTTCATAAACATGATTTCTAATGACTGCGATAGTCCATAATTTGGATTACACTAATTTCTTAACAAATCACTTACTAACAAACTTTAAAGTTCTTTAGAATATGTTGATTATAAACAACACTGTGATGAAGAGCTTTATGCAAAAAATTTCTCACATGTCAAATTGTACTAGAATAGATTGAGAAAAAAAGGTCTGAATGCTTTTATGGCTTTTAAAAAATTATGGTAAATATGTATAACATGATATTTATTATTTTAGCCATTTGCAAATGTACTATTCAGTAGCATTAAATACATTCACAATGTTGTGTCACCCTCACTCTGTCTACGCCCAAAACATTTCATCATCCTCTGTACCCATTAAACAATAACACTCCTTTTTTCCCTTCCCCACATAACCTGTATTCCACTTTCTGTCCCTATGAATTTGCCTGTTATAGGGACTTCATATAAGTGGAATCTTACAGCCAGGCATGATGGCTCACGCCTGTAATCCCAGCACTTTGGGAGGCTGAGACGGATGGATCACGAGGTCAAGAGATCGAGACCATCCTGGTCAGCATGGTGAAACCCCGTCTCTACTAAAAATACAAAAAATTAGCTGGGCATGGTGGTGCGTGCCTGTAATCCCAGCTACTCAGGAGGCTGAGGCAGGAGAATTGCCTGAACCCAGGAGGCTGAGCTTGTGGTGAGCAGAGATCGCGCCATTGCACTCCAGCCTGGGTAACAAGAGCGAAACTCCGTCTCAAAAAAAAAAAAGTGGAATCTTACAATATTCTTCCTTCTGTGTCTGGATTATTTTCACTTAGCATAATGTTTTGTTTTGTTTTTTTTAAATGGAGTCTCACTCTATTACCACTGCACTCCTGGCTGGGCAACAGACGGAGACTCCATCTCAAAAAAAAAGAATAAAGAGAGAAAGACCCATGTAGGAGTGAGTCTTGAACTCCTGACCTTGTGATCTGCCTGCCTCAGCCTCCCAAAGTGCTGTTTCCACCTTGGGGCCTCCAGATCATTCATGGCTCATTGCTAAAGCATCATTCAGGGTTCAGCTCAGCTATCACTTCTTGGAGTCACTTCCGGGGCCCCCAATCTAACGTAGCTTCCCTCTGTCCACCCCACCCACATCTCCTCTCCATTCTCTGCTTTAATGTCTTCATAGCATAGAACACGCTCCAAAATGATCCTGTTCATGTATGTATTTTCTTCTTTGCTGCTGATGGTCTTCCTCCTTCAGAAAGCAGGGAATTTCTCTGTCCTTTCTGTGTCCCCATGGCTTAGCATAGTCTCTGGCACACAGGAGAGCTGGCAATACACGTTGTTGAATGAATGAGGGGTGCTGCCTGGGCCAAGGCCTGAGCACTTGGATGCCCGCCCCCCACTATCTATTCAATTTCAGGCATTAGCAGTTGTCTCCACCATCCTCTCTCTCTCTCTCTCTCTCTTTTTTTTTTTTTTTTTTTTTTTTTTTGAGATGGAGTCTTGCTCTGTCGCCCAGGCTGGATTGTAGTGGCACAATCTCGGCTCCCAGCAACCTCTGCCTCCTGGGTTCAAGAGTTTCTCATGCCTCAGCCTCCCAAGTACCTGGAACTACAGGTGCTAATTTTTATATTTTGGTAGAGACTACCAAAAATTTTTAAAATATTTTTTACATTTTTGGTAGAGACAGGGTTTCACCATGTTGGCCAGCTGGTCTCAAACTCCTGCCCTCAAGTGATCTGCCTGTCTTGGCCTCCCAAAGTGCTGGGATTACAGGCATGAGCCACTGTGCCTGGCCCATTTGGCTCTTACCCATCTCTTCTTCTCCATCTCTCCCACTCCTTGCACTAACATTCAAGCCCTAAGGCAATTACCATGGTGGTAACTGCTCTGTCTGCACCAGTCTGTAGCCCACCCTGTCACGAAATGTTCCTTCTGAATCTCACCAGGGTGCTTTCCTCTCTATAATTCTTAGCTTTGGTCTGCTCCACTCCAACCAGTGGGCTGATTTCCAGCATGGAGGAGGAGAGAGGCACCCCTGGGGGGATACATTGGACTTAAAGTGGGTGTAAGGATATACAGATTGGAAGCAAAGCAGTGCCTTCTCCTGCCTGCACTTTTGTTTTGTACTCACAATGTTTATTTTTGTGTGTCAAAATTGTTAAAGGAGAGCCTGAGATTTCGTGTTTATCAAGGGAGGGTGGTGGTGTTGTGATTTTTAAATGTAAAGAGAGGCTGGGCATGGTGGTTCATGCCTGTAATCCCAGCACTTTGGAAGGGCAAAGCAGGAGTATAGCCTGAGTCCAGGAGTCCAAGACCAGCCTGGGCAACAGGGCAAGATGCCATCTCTACAAAAATGTTTAAAATTAGCCTAGCATGGTGGTGTGCACCTGTGATTCCTGCTACTCCAGAAGCTGAGGTGGGAGGACTGCTTCAACCCAGCAGGTGAGGCTTCAGAAAGCCACGTTTGCACCACTGTACTCTAGCCTGGGTGACAGAGCAAAACCCTGTCTCAAAAAAAAAAAAGAGTTAAGAGAGCTGTCGATTGCTTTTTTCACTAAACAAGTGAAACCTCACCCATTAGTGCATTTGCCCATGTGGGTCTTCCCTCCTGACCTCTGCCTGGGAAACTCCTGCTCTCTTCAAGGGTCAACTCAAAGGCTTCTCCTGGGCTGTGCCACATTCTCCATACCCCACTTCCCCTAGGTCCCATAGCACTGTGTCCACAGCTCTCATGAGTCAGTACAGTTCTCCCTGAGTATCCATGGAGGATTGGTGCCAGGATCCCCTGAAAATACCAAAATCCATGAATGCTCAAGTCCTTTATTGGGTTTTTGTTGTTGTTGCTGTTTTGTTGTTTTTTGTATTTTGTTTTTCTTTGAGATGGAGTCTTTTTCTTTTCTCCTGCTTCAGCCTCCTGAGTAACTGGGATTACAGGTGCCCACCATCACACCCAGCTAATTTTTTTTATTTTAAGAAGAGACGGGTTTTTTTTTTTTTTTTTTTTAGAAAGAAAGAAAGAGAAAGAGAAAGGGAGAGAGAGAACAGGAGTCTTGCTCTATTGCCCAGGCTGGAATGCAATCTAAAAATAGGTATTAAAAACCTCTTTTATGCCGATAATTGCGCTTAACAGCAGAGACAGGAAGGAATAAGGGAAGAAAATAACAAACAAACAGCCAACCAATATTTCATTTAAGTCTGTGAAATGCTATGCAAATGCTGAAGAGTGATTTACTTCCAATTATGTGGTCACTTTCAAAATAGGTATAATGTGATACTGAGAAAAATGTATGTTCTGTAGACCTGGGCTTAAGAATTCTATAAATATTCGCTGAGTTTACTTGTTCCAGGTCTGAGTTCAAATCATAGATGTTCCTGTTAATTTTCTATCTCGTTGATCCGTCGAATATTAACAGTGTGGTGTCAAAGTCTCCCACTATTATTGTGCAGGAGTCCAAGTCTCTTCGTAAGTCATTAAGAACTTGTCTTATGTATCTGGGTGCTCCTATATTGGGTGCATATATATTTATGATCATTGACTCCTGTTGTTGCATTGATCCTTTTACCATTATGTAATATCCTCCTTTGTTTCTTTTAATCTTTGTTATTATTAAAGTCTATTTTGTCAGAGACGAAAGTCACAACTCCTGGTTTTTTTTTTCCTCTCCATTTGATTGGTGAGTCTTCCACCAACCCTTTGTTTTGAGTCTTTGTGTGTCCTTGCTTATGAGATGGATCTGGATACAGCGTACCAATGGGTTTTGACTTTTTATTCAATTTTCCTTTCTGTATCTTTGACTGGGGCATTCAATCCATTTAAATTTAGGATTAATATTGATATTTGTGAGTTTACTATTGTCGTTTAATGCTAGCTGGCTATTTTGCCCATTAGTTGCTATGGATTCTTCATTATGGAGATACTCTTTACCTTTTGGTAAGTTTTTAGGATGACTGATACTGGTTGTTCCTTTCTGTGTATAGTGCTTCTTTCGGAAGCTCTTGTAAAGCAGGCCTGGTGGTGATGAAATCTCTGAGTGCTTGCTTGTTCACGAAAAATTTTATTTTTCCTTTATTTATGAAGCTTAGTTTGGCTGGATATGAGATTCTGGGTTGAAAATTCTTTTATTTGAGGATATTGAATAAAAGATACACCCCCACTCTCTTCTAGTTTGTAGGGTTTCTGCTAAGAGATCTGCTATGAGTCTGATAGGCTTCCCTTTATGGGTAACCTGACCTTTCTCTCTAGCTGCCCTTAGAATTTTCTCCTTTATTTAAACCCTGGTGAATCTAATGATTGTGTGTCTTGGAGTTGCTCTACCTGAGGAATATCTTTGTGGTGTTCTCTGTATTACCTGGAGTTAAGCATTGTCCTGCGTTACTAGGTTAGGAAAGTTTTCCTGAATAATATCGTGAAGAATATTTTCCAGCTTGGATTCATTCTCTTCATGGTACATTCATTCATTCAGGTACACCTATCAGACGTAAATTAGGTCTTTTCACATAGTCCCATATTTCTTGGAGACTTTACTCATTCCTTTTTACTCTTTCTTCTCTAATCTTGTCTTCTCATTTCATTTCATTAAGTTGGTCTTCGACCTCTGATATCCTTTCTTCTGCTTGATCAATGCGACTATTAAAACCTGTGCATACTTCGTGGAGTTCTCATATTGTATTCTTCAGTTCCATTAATTCACTTATATTCCTCTCTAAATTGTCTATTCTCGTTAGGATTTCGTCAAACCTTTTCTCAAGGTTCTTAGTTTCTTTACATTGGGCTAGAACATGTTCTTTTAACTCACAGAAGTTTCTTATCATCCACCTTCTGAAACCTAATTCTGTTAATGGAACACACTTGGAGTGCAATGGCACGATCTCAGCTCACTACAACCTCCACCCCTAGGTTCAAGCGATTCTCCTGCCTCAGCCTTCCAAGTAGCTGGGATCACAGGCATGTACCACCATGCCTGGCTAATTTTGTATTTTTAGTAGAGATAAGGTTTCACCATATTGCCTAGGCTGGTCTCAAACTCCTGACCTCAGGTGATCCACTACCTCGGCTTCCCAAAGTTCTGGGATTACAAGCATGAGCCACTGTGCCCAGCACTGCTCAAGTCCCTTATAACAGGAGTCCCCAACCCCTATTCCACGGACTGGTACTGGTACCAGTTTGTGGACTGTTGGGAACTGGGCCGCACAACAGGAGGTGAGCAGCAAGCAGTCTATGTTTATAGACATTCCCATCACCTGAGCTTTGCCTTCTGTCAGCCCCAGTGGGGGCATTAGATTTTCAGAGGAGCATGAATCCTGTGAACTGCACATGTGGGGGAGCTGGGTTGCAGGCTCCTTATGAGAATCTAATGGCTGATGATCTGTGACTATCTCCCATCACCCAAAATGAAACTGTCTAGTTGCAGGAAAACAAGCTCAGGGTACCCACTGATTCTACATTGTGGTGGGTTGTATAATTATTTCATTATATATTTCAATGTAATAATAATAGAAATAAAGTGCACAATAAATATAATGCATTTCAGTTATTCCCAAACCATCCCCGACCCTGCCTGGTCTGTGGAAATATTGTCTTCCATGAAACTAGTTCCTGGTGCCAAAAAGGTTGGGGACTGTTGCCTTACAAAATATGCCGTAATATTTGTATGTGGCCTATGCATATCATCCTGTATACTTTAAGTCATTTCTAGATTACTTATAATACCAAATACAATGTGCATGCTATATAGACAGTTGTTATAGGGAATAATGTGTTTTTTAGGGAATAATGACAAGATAAAAAGCCTGTCCATGTTCAGTACAGATGCAGCCTTTCGTTTTTTTTCCAAGTATTTTTGATCTGTGGTTGGTTGGCTCCACAGTGGTGGAACCCACAGCTCGAGGGGCTGACTGTGTTTTGTACCTGTTCAGATCCCCCATCAGATCAGGTGAGCTTTGAGGGCTAGACACTCAATAAATACTTTGTATGTTTTATTTTTAAATTAAATTTGATTATTAATTTTGAGACAGGGTTTCACTCTGGCACCCAAGCTAGAGTGCAGTGGCTCGATCTCAGCTCACTGCAACCTCTACCTCCCAGGCTCAAGCCATTCTCCTGCCTCAGCCTCCCAAGTAGCTGAAACCACAGATGCATACCGCCACACCTGGCTAATTTTTTGTGTTTTTGGTAGAGACAGGGTTTCACCATGTTGCCTAGGCTGTAGACTTCTCTAAATTCCCCCAGAACGAGGTCAGGACTGACCCCAGGGTCCAAATGAGGGCTGCACCTGCAGGTGGCTGCAGTTCACGGGACCCACCTTTGAAAGTCAGAGGTGAACAGAGTCTAGAAGTTTGCCACGAGATTGCTATCAGCTGGGCTTGTTCCCTGGTCTCCACAGACTAAAAAAGTCAAGCTCCCAGAAAGTTCAAAGGACTCAACCAATGTCTTATTCATCTTCTCTGTGCCTAGAATCAGACGCTGCTTACACATCATCTTTGTCCATTCAAAAAAATAATTATTGGTCACCTATTTTGTGCCAGCAATTGTGTTGCCCTACAGAAGCCCCCTGTCTGATGTGGAAGACAGCTCTATAGCCAACCACAAGCAGACAGCCCAGGGATGGAGCCTCCAACCTAGCAGGGGGTCAGAGCAGGCATCCTGGGGAGGTGACAGCTGAGGGGAGTCTCCAAGGAGGAGGAGGAGCTGGGCAGGCAAAGGGTCAGAGGAAGATGTTCCGGGCAGAGAAAGTGAGCTGGAAACCAGGAAGAAGCGGACCCTGTTGGAAATTGCAAGTAAATGCAGAGAAGTTGGTATAATTGCAAAGTGCTTTGTCCAGTTTTAGGGCTCCAAGGAATTAGAAAACAGGGTCCCTGACCTCATGGAATTTACAGTAAAAGATATGTGAAAAGGGAAATAAATAATGATGGAGAGCCTCATGTTTTGCTCCACCTCCCTGGGGGTTATGCAATAGACAGTTTGAATGTGAATTGGAGCTCCCACCCCATTTTAAGGATACTTTTCTTTTCCTTCTGGAGCACCTCAGTCTTCCATGGTAAGTTCCACAACCACAGGGTTCTATTCAGTCACTAGGATAGTCCTAAAGCTTCTGCCTATTAAAGAGAAAAAAATCAGAGGTGCCATTGAGTCCCCTCAGTGTCTTGTTCTCTACTGTTTTATTGCTGTTGATGTCAGCAGTGCCTCTGGTGAGACCTTGGAGCCTGGAGCAGAGCTTGTCCAAGGAAGAAAGTGCTTCTAGGACAGAGATGTGGGCTGTGTGGTCAGGGAGGGGAGAAGAAGCCCCTTTTCCATAGGTCCCCCTAAGCAGGGGTTGCTGCAGGCCATGGTGACCTCAACTCCAGGTGCCTCAGTCTATTGGCTCCGAGCCATTTCAGATCATGGGAACATAGACACGTGCACACACCCAGAGTCAACCCCAGGGACAGGGGGCTGCCAGCCTGAACCCACATCCATTCTGAAAAGCAGCATCTATCTTTCCTCAGGGACCCTGCCCTCCCAAGCAAGGAAGTTTCTCCTCCTTCTATTCCAAGGCCAGCTCTGTCCCCAGGATGAATGGCATCTCTCTGGGAGACTAATGGGGAATATGACTTCACTCCAGTACACATTTAACAAGCAAGTGGTTGGATCAGCGCCACAGGGCCCACTCGTTAAATGCTTGATGCTGATGGTACCGGACACGGAAGGAACTGTCCATTCCACACCACTCGCCCCTTCTAAAAGCTGCCTCTTCCTCTCTTCTCATCACGGTTCTCTAGAGAGCTGCAAGGTTCTGAAACCACCTTGCCCTCCTGCCCACCATGATACAGTAAGTTCCTTCCTGGGTGATTTTGGGGGCTCCCAACTGAGAAAGTCACAGTTCTTCTGATAAAACTGCCAAATGTCCAACTCAGGAGCAGGTGGCTGCTCTGTCAGGAAGAAAATGGTGACTGTACAGAGAGAAAAGGCAACCAGAGCCACAGAGCAGAAAGAAGCAGGAGAGACAGTGAGGGCCCCTTGGGGGAATCTCAGGTCCTCATCGTGTCCGACTTCCCTGTGGTTCTGGCAATAAAACTCTCTCTTTGCTTAAGCGACTTTGCCTGCTTTATGTAAGTCTGTCACCTTATAAACTAGGGTGACCAAGCAATTTGTTGTCCAAACTAGGACTTTTAAGAATGAAAGGGGCTGGGCGCGGTGGCTCACGCCTGTAATCCCAGCACTTTGGGAGACCGAGGCGGGTGGATCACGAGGTCAAGAGATGGAGACCATCCTGGTCAACATGGTGAAACCCCATCTCTACTAAAAATACAAAAAATTAGCTGGGCATGGTGGCGCGTGCCTGTAATCCCAGCTACTCAGGAGGCTGAGGCAGGAGAATTGCCTGAACCCAGGAGGCGGAGGTTGCCGTGAGCAGAGATCGCGCCATTGCACTCCAGCCTGGGTAACAAGAGCGAAACTCTGTCTCAAAAAAAAAAAGAATGAAAGGGGTGGCCCGGCAGTGGCCAGGCACTGTAGCTCATGTCTGTAACCCCTGCGCTTTGGGAGGCCAAGGCAAGCGGATTACCTGAGGTTCAGGACCAGCCTGGCCAACATGGTGAAATCTCGTCTCTACTAAAAATACAAAAATTAGCCGAGCATGGTGGCAGGCGCCTGTTATCCCAGCTTCTCGGGAGGTTGAGGCAGAAGAATCACTTAAACCCTAGAGGCAGAGTTTGTGGTGAGCCAAGATCAGGCCACTGTACTCCAGCCAGAGCAACGGAGTGAGACTCTGTCTCAAAAAAAAAAAAAAAAGGGATCATGTACTATGTACCCACAAAAATTAAAAAGAAAATAATAAAAAGTCATTATTAGTAATTACTCTGGGACAACAGATGTAACCTGGAATGGTCTCAGACAAGGCAAGACCTCTATGCATCCTACTTACAACCCACTGATACAATAATGTGACAGTCAGTCTGTCCACCTCTATTGAGGTGCACAAGCGGGACCCTGAAGGAGGAGGAAACATCTGATTGTGTAGGTATCTGGCTGGCGGCTGAGAAACATGCGCCCTAATAGCCACTCCTCTCTTCTCACTGCCTGAGCGCACTTTCATTGTACCGTCATAGGGAGGAAAATGTCTTGTTCCAGACGGGGGTCCAGAATTGCCTCAGGTTCTTACAGGGCAAAGCCCACGGATGAGGAAGTAAACTGGCTCCCATCGCAGTCATGGATCTCCGTGAGGACTGCTTACTCTCCCTGGACCTCAACCAGAAAAAGTGGTGAGGAGCCTGCTGAATGACAGTGATAGTGTCTCCATGTGCTCGGTTCTTTTGGTTTAGATGCCACTGCCCCCGAAGCTACGTCTTCTGTTTTTATTTATGTTTATTTTTACTTTTTGAGGCAGAGTGTCGCTCTTGTTGCCCAGGCTGGAATGCAGTGGTATGATCTCAGCTCACCGCAACCTCCGCCTTCTGGGTTCAAGCGATTCTCCTGCCTCAGCCTTGCAAGTACCTGGGATTACAGGCATGCACCACCACTCCCGTCTAATTGTGTGTTTTTACTAGAGTCAGGATTTCACTGTTTTGGTCAGGTTGGTCTCGACTCCCAGCCTCAAGTGATTCACCCACCTCAGCCTCCCAAAGAGCGGGATTACAGGTGTGAGCCACTGCGCATGGCCCTCTGTGAGTTTTTAAAACCTTCTCCCAGCCCCCTGCATTACCTTGGCCATAAGCATCATTCCTCATCTGGGCTGAAAACAACAGGGAGTTCCTGAGGGTTGGGCGGGGTTTGCTCATGAAGGGCAGGGACCCTCTGCCTCCTGCCATGGCTCTGGGGGAGCCCTGTCCTAGTTAGCAAACTAAGAGCCACTGGCAGAAGCTTGTTGATGTCAGGAAGTCCACTGGTGGCCACGCGGTGCATGATCTGCTCCCCTCTGACCCTGTTTGATCACCGGTAGGTTCTCCAGGACACATGGGAAGAAGGAGACACTGAAGAGGATGCCTCAGGCATCCTGTGGCGCCTTGGCTGTTCCCTCTCCACTGTCCTTGTCAGAGTCCCAGCAAATGTGCACAGCGAGGGTGGGGATGGCTCCATCTTTCAGGGTGACTGCCGCCCTACAGCTCAGAAGCTGCACACTGCAGGGAGAATCCACCCATTTCCCAGGCTTCTCGAAACACCTCAGCCTCTTGGTCTTCCGCCCTTTGCCCTTTCCAAGAGAGGAAGGAAGGCGCAGCCAGTGTGGACTTCCCCCGCCTCCCCCCGAAGGGCTATTGCTTTAAGGAGTGCTGAGGGTGGGAAGACATCTAGTAAGCCAGCTTGTTAAATTCCCCACCCAGTGTTACAACTCTTTTAGAATTTGTCTAGCAGGTTTTCTGGTCTTAACTGAAAAGCCCTAAATAAAATACATTCTTCTCCATAAGTTCCTCTTCCAGAAAGCCTCCCCGCCAAAAAAAATTCCTGTCCATTTGTCTATTCTCAGAGGGCATATGCCTTTTCTTGAACCTAGAAATAATCCAAAAAGTTCTGCCAGTTGGACAAAGGTCCATAGCCTGTCTGGACAATTCACATGTGCATGTCTGGGGGAAAAGATGGTGGTATAGAGGGCAAAGATATGCAGGTGCTGTCGTAAGAGATCAGTCTGAGTAGAGACCCCTATTCCATCCCTTATGGGGTCTCTTGCAATGACTGTAGCCTGCAATGAACATACCAAAGTCCCCTGAACACAGGCTCTTCTGCCTCAGCCAGGCTGAGCATTTTGAGACATGACCTTCCTTCAACCCTCCTTCGCTGTAAAACCTCAGTGGCTGAGGTTTTTGGCTGCTATCAATCATCCTTGCAACTCTAGGACTCTGTCCTCTGATGTACTACCTATGGAAATTGACCATGTCTTCCAAATCAAACCCTTAACTCCAGGTGGGCCAATATCTGTACTCTAAGATTCCTTGCTCATTCCTGTCTCTACCTGGAGCTCCCCGCCCCTTTAAAAACGTGCCTATTCTTCAAGCCAGACTCTTCCTCGGAGCCTTTCCTGATGACTTCAGCCCATGTTAATATCATATATTATCCATAGGACTAATTCAACACTTGATCTTATGCTGACACATTCTTGAATACTGCACTGGCCTATGGCTGCTCTTCCCAGCTACAGAGTGAGCAGGACAGAAACTATCTTCTGCATATGCATATCCACACTCCCCCACCATGGTGCTTAAAATAGTCCCAAACTTGTAGTAGGTGTTCAATAAACTCTTGTTAATCATTTGATTTCCATACTGAGTTTTCGTTTTAGTTTCTTTCAGTGTTGCTGTGTGCTGGTGGTTTCTAATCTTCTCCAATATGAAGATCTCCCCATGAGAAAAGTGGTATCTTGAGTATTGGTTAGACTCAGAAGACACATGATGATAAAAGGCTTTTATATGACTTATCTTTTATTCATTCTCAACAGAGGTGGCGCACATTTGAGAAACAGTACGCCTGTGTACACTATGGGAGAGAAAGGGTAGCCGCTGAGTACTGGAAAATGCTTGCTGCAGATGTGGTTCATGAACTCCTTGCTGTAACCACATAACAGAGATATCATGACTTCATGGCCCCAGACTGAGAACCAAAGGCATGTGCAACTCAACATAATCCTTGCGAGTACCTAATCAAGACATCTCTCTCTGTGGCTATCCAACCCTGATTGCATTTGAGATATTTTGTGGGCCAGGTGAGGTGGCTCACGCCTGTAATCCCAGCACTTTGAGAGGCCGAGACGGGCAGATCACCTGAGGTCAGGAGTTCGAGACCAGCCTGACCAACATGGTGAAATCCTGTCTCTATTAAAAATACAAAAATTAGCTGGGCGTGGTGGTAGGCACCTGTGGTCCCAGCTACTTGGGAGGCTGAGGCAGGAGAATCGCTTGAACCCAAGAGACAAAGGTTGCAGTGAGCTGAGACCACACCACTGCACTCCAGCCTAGGCAATAGAGTGAGTCAGTCTCAAAAAAAAAAAAAGATATTTTGTGAAATAAATGAATAGATACAACAGAAAACAAGAGGTTAGAAGGAATTTATGTGATCATAATGATTGCATAATGACTATGATGATATAATAATTAATAATGTATTATTGAGCACTAGTTGCTAGGTGCTTTTCGTCACTTTACCTGTTGTGTATTACTATTTAACCCTCACAGGATACAGTGAAGTATCATTATCCCCATGAGGAAACTGTGATCAGGGGTCGTTATGGAAATGGAAGAAGGGGCCAAGTTTTGCATTTGGGTAGATGAGGTGCAAAGCAGCACCAGCAGGGAAACAAAATGTGGAAGATCCATGAAATGGAATATTATTTAGCTGTAAAAAAGAATTAAGGACTGATCCATGCTACAACATAAATGAACCTCAAAACATGCTAGCTTGGCATGGTGTTTCATGCCTGTAATACCAGCACTTTGGAAGGCCAAGGTGGGTGGATTGCTTGAGACCAGGAGTTTGAGACCAGCCTGGCCAACATGGCAAAACCCTGTCTCTACTAAAAATACAAACATGAGCCAAGTTTGGTGGCACATGCCTGTAATCCCATGCTAAGGCATGAGAATTGCTTGAACCTGGGAGGTGAAGATTACAGTGAGCTGAGATTGAGCCACTGCACTCCAGCCTGGGCAACAGAACAACAAAACAAACAAAAACAAAAAATGATTATGCCAAGTGAAAGAAGCCAGCCACAAAAGGTCACATTTTGTATGGTTCCATTTACATGAAATGTTCCAAACAGGCAAAGTGATAGAAGGAGAAGGAAGATCAGTGGTTGCAGGGACTGGGGGCAGGGAATGAGGAGTGACTGTTTAACAGGTGGAGGGTTTCCATGTGGGGTGATGAAAAGTTCAGGAACTAGATAGTGCTGATAGTAGCATAACACTCTGCAGATACTTAATACCACCAAACCGTGCACTCGAAAATGAGTCATTTCATGTCATGGGCATTTTACCACAATTTACAGCAAAAGTCAAAAAGAACAACTAGAGACCGGGCACCGTGGCTTACGCCTATAATCCCAGCACTTTGGGAGGCTGAGGCAGGAGGATTACCTGAGGTCAGGAGTTCAAAACCAGTGTGACCAACATGGCAAAACCCCATCTCTACTAAAAATGCAAAAATCAGCTGAGCATGATGATGGGCGCCTGTATTACCAGCTACTTGGGAGGCCAAGGCAAGAGAATCACTTGGACCTGGAAAGTGGAGGTTGCAGTGAGTCGAGATCATGCCATTGCACCCAAGCCTTCGTTTCACAAGAGTGAAACTGTCAATAAAAAAGAAGGTCTTCAGGCCTGGAGTCAGAACTCAAGCCATGATCTCAAGAGACAGGGCTGTTATCAGCCTGTGTGGGCATCTATATAAAGGATATAACACTTTGTAAAAGGACCCAGCACACACTGTGATGAATGAAACCTGCTCACTCTGACCCTGGACACGGGTGATCTAAAGCCACAGCTGATCTCCAGCAGCCGGTCCCCTCTCCTAGCCACACAAAACTCTAGCCATCTCCTCTGCTCGTGAGACAGCACCCCTGAGATATCCCCCCGCCCCCAGTTCATTTGCCCTGAAAGCAGACCATGTGCCCACTTGCTTTTCTTCTCAGCAGCAGCAGAGCAAATGCCATTCTTCGGTGGCCCTGGCTTCTAGAACCGCTTTCTGTCATATCACGAAAACAGTGGCTATTGCCGAGAAATTAGTCCACCCCTTCCTGAAGAGCTTCCTGGAGTCATGGTTGGGATATGCTGATTCCTAGGGGCACCAGGAGGGAGGAGGAGGCTGGTTCTTAGGGTTGGCAGAGGCTGCCACTCTGCCTGTTCCCTGTGCTTGCCTACCTCTCCTCCTGCCACAAAGCCAGTGGCTAAGAAGACGAAGGGTGCTTGCCACTGCATCTTTACACGTGAAGGCAAGTGGCTATCACATGCACTCCATGTTCTTTCTTTGGCAAGGGAGCTTTTTTTCCCTAGTGGAGTCAAGCCTCTTAAAAAGAATACACCATAGTTCAATCTGTTTCTTTTGTGGATTTCAAAAGAGATGATTTATTCAGTTCAGAAATGTGGCAACAGCTGGAGAAGCTATTCCCAAGGCAAAGAACAAAGACTTGCAATTATTTATAGTGTGGGATGGGAAGAGAGAAAGATGGAGTGCAAGAAGACTCCACAAATAGCGGGGAGAAAAAAATGGCATCTCTCCTTTATATATCTCTTCAGTGATACTCTCCATTGGGCCACCCTTCCCTTCCCAGCTGTCCGTCTGGGTGCACCTTTCCCCAAAACACATCCTCTATATCTTTATCACCTGGAACCATCACTGCCTCAATCCAAAGCTCACATCTTCAATGTCCCACCATGCGCAGAGTCCAGCCCCTGCTTTTCAAAGTCAAGTCTTGCTGACCTGAGACAGGTACTAGTGCTCTTCTCCAACTTCCTATCCCCTATAACAAGAATTTCACTCATGGCCTCTGGGGATAATGGTATAACTCAAAGGATCCACAAGGGTTGCAGGTGCTATTTGGTAGTGGGAATGTTTTGAGATAGGTGGAGGTCTTTGTCATCCCCTCACTTTATACTGCACAAGTAGCCAAATGAACCAGTAGGGAGGCCAGGCATGGTGGCTCCTGCCTGTAATCCCAGGACTTTGGGAGGCTGAGGTGGGCAGATCACCTGAGGTCAGGAGTTCAAGGCCAGCCTGGCCAACATGGCAAAACCCCATTTCCACTAAAAATACAAAAATGAGCCGGGTGTGGTGGCATGTGCCTATAATCTCAGTTCCTTGAGAGGCTGAGGCAGGAGAATCGCTTAAACCTGGGAGGTGGAAGTTGCAGTGAGCCTAGATTGTGCCACTGCATTCCAGCTTGGGTGACAAAGTGAGACTCCATCTCAGGAAAAAAAAAAAAAGAGAACCAATAAGGAGCTGCATTATTGAAAACTGGGGAGTGAGATCCTCTCACTAGTGACTCCTCCTGGGGCCAAGTCAGTGATGGATGGAGCAGTTTGTACAGCCATACGGGTTGTGACTTTTCTTGAAAATGCCTGGGGACAGGCCGGGTGCGGTGGCTCCCATCTGCAATCCCAGCACTTTGGGAGGCCAAGGCAGGAAGATCACAAGGTCAGGAGATAGAGACTATCCTGGCTAACATGGTGAAACCCCGTCTCTACTAAAAATACAAAAAATTAGCCAGGTGTGGAGGCACACGCCTGTAGTCCCAGCTACGCAGGAGGCTGAGGCAGGAGAATCACTTGAACCTGGGAGGTGGAGGTTGCAGTGAGCTGAGATCACGCCACTGCCCTCCAGCCCAAGCAACAGAGCAAGACTCCATCTCAAATGAAAGAAAGAAAGAAAGAAAGAAAGAAAGAAAGAAAGAAAGAAAGAAAGAAAGAGAGAGAGAGAGAGAGAGAGAGAAAGAAAGAAGAAAGAAAGAAAGAGAAAGAAAGAAAGAAAAGGAAGGAAGGAAGGAAAGAAAGAAAGAGAAAGAAAGAAGGAAGGAAGGAAGGAAGGAAGGAAGGAAAGAAAGAAAGAAAGAAAGAAAGAAAGAAAGAAAGAAAGAAAGAAAGAAAGAAAGAAAGAAAGAAAGAAAGAAAAATGCCTGGGGACTGATCACAGCACAGTTCTCCAGAGAGGCTTGTCTGTCCTTAAAATGTCTGGGTCCACACTCAAACACAGGCCTGTGCTCAGCTGAGCGTCTTTCCCTGCCCACGTCCTTGGCTTGTTTCTCCGACTTCTGCATACTTCAAGGTTTCAGCTTGCACCTTCAGACTGAGGCTGACCACTCAGCTCACCTGTAGGAACTTTTCCCACTTGATCCTTCCCAGGGGAAGGAACAAGTTCGAGCACTGAGAGGGAGTGGGTCAGCTGTGGTCAAGAGGCAGTTTTACTGAGCTCGCATTGGGAAAATTGGAGAAATTGCTGGGTTGGCACAGGGCATGCTGCCCATGAAACACTCTCCAAGATTGACTCATACAATTTCAGATTTCTGTGTCATCTTAAAAAAATAGTCTTATATAGATATAAGACTTCTATAGATAGAAGCAGAAAATAGATTAGTGTTGCCTTGGGCTGGGGAAAAAAGGCTGGTGTGAATTGGGAGTGACTGCTAGTGGGTCTGGGAGTTTCTTTTGGGGTGATGAAAAGTTTTAGGCTGGGGGCAGTGGCTCACGCCTATAATCCCAGCACTTTAGGAGTTCAAGGCAGGCAGATTGCTTGAGTCTAAGAGTTCAAGACCAGCCTGGGCAATATGGTGAAACCCTGTCTCTACAAAAAAAAAAATACAAAAATTAGGTGGGTGTGGCGCACACCTGTGGTCCCAGCTACTTGGGAAGCTGAGGTGAGAGGACTGTTTGAGCCCGGGAGGCAGAGGTTGCAGTGAACTGGGATTGCCTCACTGCACTCTAGCTTGGATGACAGAGCGAGAGACACTGTCTCCAAAAAAAAAAAAGAAAGAAAGAAAATGTTTTGAACTTTTGCAAAGCTCCATGAATATGCAAGACATTATTGAATTATACACTTTAAATAGGTGAGTTGTGTATGTTTGAGAATTAAATCTCAATAAAGCTATTTTTCTTTTTGTCTTTTTTTTAAATTGCTACCTCAAGTGTTTTACTTGGTAAATAAAGCTATTTTTTAAGCCTCATGTTTCTCTCCAAAAACAATTCAACACAGACAGGCCTCACAAGGCAGTCTTGTAGACAGCTTGCCCACCCTCCTCACTTTCACCCTGTCTCTCTCTACTTGGCGTTCAAGGTCTATTTCTTTTTTGAGTTTCACTCGTGTCGCTTAGGCTGGAAGGCAATGTCATGTACTTTGGCTCACTGTAAACTCCGCCTCCTGGGTTCAAGGGATTCTTCTGCTTTAGCCTCCCAAGTAGCTGGGATTATAGGCATGTGCCACGACGCCCAGCTAATTTTGCCTCCTCCTCCAAATGTTAATTATTCATTTGACCCTTCCTATCCAGTGATGAAATTATTCATTTGACTCTTCCTATCTTGTATGTATCCAGTGGTGTTTTAGTAAATGTTTAACAACCATCTTTCTGGAAGAAAAAGAAAAAAAAAAACCCTAGCAGCATTTGCCAATGTTCGTAATATAAATATTCTCCACTACAATGTCAAGCTGCCAACCTGATGGCGCTGAATGCAGAGCTAGGAAATGCCCACATGCCACCATTATGTAGCATTTCTACCATATAGATGTAAAGGACCCCAAGAGCAGAGATGATAGTAAAACATCAGAAAATAATTAGGAAGTGGCTGGGTGCTGTAGCTCATAGCTCATGCCTATAATTCCAGCACTTCAGAAGGCTGAGGCAGGAGGATCAGTTGAGCCCAGGAGTTCGAGACTAGCCTGGGCAACATGGTGGGACCTCATCTCTAAAACAAAACCAAAAATTAGCCAAGCATGGTGGTGCACATCTGTAAATCCCAGATCCTCAGGAGGCTGAGGCGGGAGGATTGCTTGAGCTTGGGAGGTCAAGGCCATAGTGAGCTGTGATGGCACCCCTGCAATCCAGCCTGGGTGACAGAATGAGACTCTGTCACAAATATTAAAAATAAAATAATTGGGAGATGATGAGCTTTGAGTGTGTATTATCTTGATTTTTAATGTGACATTAAATTATGTTTATATAATTTAATTTCTGATAATGGCTGTATTTAACAACTGGCTGACAAACTTCTCAAAAATTTCACACTCGGCTCCTACAGGCTTGTGTGAGCCAGCTCCAGCCTCAGGATGATCACCTGCCTCAACCTGGCCACTGCTACAGGCCTGTCCTCTTGCCAAAAAGACGTCATTTCTTAGAAGGCAGACTAGATACTCTATGAGGACAGGGATTGTGCTACCTTGTTGATCATTGAATAACCCATGTGGCCCACAGCCAGCACATGCTGGGTACATTCAGTATGTATTTGTTGAATGAAAGTAAGGGACCCTCCTTGTAAACACAGCAACAGTTAATGAACACTTAGCAAGTATCAGGCTCCGATAAATATTGGCTGAATACTGGAAAATCATGGAATAAAAGAAAATTTTCCTGTTGAAAGGATCAGAAAAAGTGATCAAAGCCTGAGCAAAGTCTCCAAGAATTGTGGGACTATGTGAAAAGACCTAATCTACGTTTGGTAGGCGTACCTGAATATGACGAAGAGAATGAATCCAAGCTGGAAAATACTCTTCAGGATATTATTCAGGAAAACTTTCCCAACCTAGCAAGGCAGGACAATATTCAACTCCAGGTAATACAGAGAACACCACAAAGATATTCCTCAAGAAGAGCAACCCCAAGGCACATAATCGTTAGATTCACCAGGGTTGAAATGAAGGAGAAAATACTAAGGGCAGCCAGAGAGAAAGGTCAGGTTACCCATAAAGGGAAGCCTATTAGACTCACAGCAGATCTCTCAGCAGAAACCCTACAAGCCAGAAGAGAGTGGGGGCCAATATTCAACATCCTTAAAGAAAAGAACTTGCAACCCAGAATTTCATATCCAGCCAAACTAAGCTTCACAAGCGAAGGAAAAATAAAGTCTTTTATGAACAAGCAAGTACTCAGAGATTTCATGACCACCAGGCCTGCTTTACAAGAGCTTCTGAAAGAAGCATTACACATAGAAAGGAACAACCAGTATTAGCCTTTCCAAAAATACACCAAAAAGTAAAGAGCATCAGCATAATGAAGAATTTACATCAACTAATGGACGAAACAGCCAGCTAACATCAAATGGCAGTAATCCTAAATTTAAATTGACTAAATCCCCCAATCAAAAGACACAGCCAAAACCCATCAGTATGTTACATCCAGACCCATCTCACATGCAAGGATACACAAAGACTCAAAACAAAGGGATGGAGAAAGATTTACCAACCAAATGGAGAGCAAAAATAAATAAATAAATAAAAAGCAGGAGTTGCAATTCTCGCCTCTGATAAAATAGATTTTAAAGCAACAAAGATATAATGGTACAAGGATCAGTGCAACAAGAAGAGCTAATGATCCTAAATGTATACGCACCCAATACAGAAACACCCAGATACATAAGACCTATGAAGTGACTTAGACTCCCACACAATAATAGTGGGAGACTTCAACATCAGTATTAGATAGATCAACGAGACAGAAAATTAATAAGGATATCCAGGACTTGAACTCAGATCTGGAACAAGTAAACTTAATAAACATTTATAGAACTCTCCACTTTAAATACACAGAATATACACTCTTATCAGTATCACATCACATCTGCTCACAGGTTTAAATGAAATATTGGTTGCCCATTATTAAGCACAATTATTGGCATAAAAGAGGTTTTCAATACCCAATTTTAGAATAAAGCAACACTCCTGTTCTCTCTCCCTCTTTCCCTTCCTCTTTCTTCCTCTCCTTCATTCCTTTTTTTTCTTTCTTTCTCTCTAGAAAAATAGGGAAAAAATTTTAATGCATATAGGTCTTTAGCTTATTTATCTTTATGAGTTAAATAAAAGTAAAAGACGTCTGTTGTGCCCTGGGCACACAGCAAGCTCTCTTTGCATTTGGGGTGCAGTGTAAGGAGAATAAGAGAAGATGGACCACAGAGGGTGGGAGGCTGCTTGATGCAGGAGGTAGCTTTAGAAGAATTAAGGCCAGGCTGGGCGCGGTGGCTCACGTCTGTAATCCCAGCACTTTGGGAGGCAGAAGCGGGCAGATCACCTGAGGCCGGGAGTTCGAGACCAGCCAGACCAACATGGTGAAACCCCATCTCTACCAAAAATACAAAATTAGCCAGGTGTGGTGGCACATGCCTGAAGCTACTAAGAAGGCTGAAGCAGGAGAATCGTTTGAACGCGGGAGGTGGAGGTTGTGGTAAGCTGAGATTGCACCATTGCACTCCAGCCTGGGCAACAAGAGTGAAACTCAGTCTCAAAAAAAAAAAAAAAAAAAAAGAATAATTAAAGCCAATAAATGGGACTACCTCCTAACCTACTGAAGAGAATAGCAATTTAAGAAAGGAGGTCACGGGCCGGGCGCGGTGGCTCACACCTGTAATCCCAGCACTTTGGGAGGCCGAGGCGGGTGGATCACGAGGTCAAGAGATCAGACCATCCTGGTTAACATGGTGAAACCCCGTCTCTACTAAAAATACAAAAAATTAGCTGGGCATGGTGGCGTGTGCCTGTAGTCCCAGCTACTCAGGAGGCTGAGGGAGAAGAATTGCCTGAACCCAGGAGGTGGAAGTTGCGGTGAGCCGAGATCGCGCCATTGCACTCCAGCCTGGGTAACAAGAGCAAAACTCCGTCTCAAAAAAAAAAAAAAAAAAGAAAGAAAGGAGGTCACATGGTGTGGGGTGAGTTTCCAAACACTTTTAAACAAATGCCATTCACTGGCCAGGCACGGTAACTCATGCCTGTAATCCCAGCACTTTGGGAGGCTGAGGCAGGCAGAGCATTTGAGGTCAGGAGTTCAAGACCAACCTGGCCAGCATGGTGAAACCCCATCTCTACTAAAAATACAAAAATTAGCCAAGTATGGGGGCATGCACATGTAGTCCCAGCTACTGGAGAGGCCGAAGTGGGAGGTGGAGTGTTTGAGCCCAGGCGGTTGAGGCTGCAGTGCGCTGTGATCGTGCCACTGTACTCCAGCCTGGGCGACAGAGTGAGACTCAGTCTCAAAATAAATAAATAAATAAATAGTGCCCTTTGCTGATAAGCATAAAAATCTCCCTTTCTTTTGTTGTTGTTGTTGTTTTTTAAGACGGGGTTTCACCATGTTGGTCAGGCTGGTCTTGAACTCCTGACCTCAAGTGATCCGCCCACCTTGGCCTCCAAAGTGCTTGGATTACAGGCGTGAGCCACTATGCCCAGCCAAAAATCTCCTTTTTTTCTTCGAGATTCTGTTGTGTTTCCTTAGGATAATAATATCACCATTGGCTTAGAATGAGGATTATTTTTACTTTGGGTATCAGTTCTGGGTATCCCCACCAGCCCAGGGAATCTGCAGTTTTATTTAGGAAAGCATATCATTTTGGGTCAGTGGGGCTGAGCATCTGACTGTGAAAGTCCGAGCCGGGCCAGCAGGCAGCACTCACGGCTTCCAGGTCTGCGCTTCCCTTGGACTTGCTGTGCCACCTTTGGCAAGTTGCTACCCCTCTCTAGGTCTCTGTTTCCTCACCTTCGACATCCTCACCTTCAACTAGAAAATTCGATGGTTTCAAAGTTTCCTCTCAGCTCCAACATTTGATGAGCCCAAGTTCAATATTCATCCTGACCCAGATTTTAAAGATAATGTACTTAAAATATTACAAAATTTGAAAGTGATCAGTTATCTCCTCCGCTTAGAAATGTCATCGCTGGCAGTGCATTGGTGGGTGTTAGGGGCTATTTTGGTGCCTGGGTGTTCGGAAGAGGAGGAAGAGAGGGTGGAGAGATTGCCAATTCAGTAACCTCCTCACGACTTTTGAGGCCGAGGCTTGTCTTGAATGCCTAATCCAAACAGCTGTGAGTTGTGGAGGTGTGTTAAAATGGCGACAGAAATAGCAACTGCTTGCTTTTACTGGGCACCTACTTAGGACCTTGGACTTAACGTGATTTCTCTCTGATTTCCAAAACAACTTCTCTAGGTGTGCCATACGCTGATTCCCATTTTACAGGTGAGCACTGAAATTACTTGCTCAAGCTTGCAAAGCTGGTTGAGGCTGGAATTCAGACTCCAACCTGACAGCCTCTCGTCTTCTTCCACTGTAGTAATAAGGTGTGGTCCCCAGACCAACAGCACCAGCCTCCGACGGAGCTGCAAAATGCTCATTCTTGGGCCTTACCCCCAGGCCTGCTGCATCAAGAACTCTGGGAGCAGTGCCCAGGAATCTGTGTGTTTTAACATGCTCTCCAGTGAATTCTTTTTTTTTTTTTGAGACGGAGTTCCACTCTTGTTGCCCAGGCTGGAGTGCAATGGCATGATCTCAGCTCACCACAACCTCCACCTCCTGGGTTCAGGCAATTCTTCTGCTTCAGCCTCCTGAGTACCTGGGATTACAGGCACGTACTACCATCCCCAGCTAATTTTGTATTTTTGGTAGAGATGGGGTTTCTGCATGTTGATCAGGCTGGTCTCAAACTCCCAACCACCTAAACCTCCCAAAGTGGTGGGATTACAGGTGTGAGCCACTGTGCACAGTGTGAATTCCTTTTTGAAAAATTTTATTTTGGCCAGGCATGGTGGCTCACACCTATAATCCCAGCACTTTGGGAAGCCAAGGTGAGTGGATCACTTGAGCCCAGGAGTTCAAGACTAGCCTGGCCAACATGGTGAAACCCCGTCTCTACTGAAAATACAAAAATTAGCTGGGTGTGGTGGTGCTCGCCTATAGTCCCAGCCACTTGGGAAGCTGAGGCAGGAGACTTGACCTTGGGAGGCGGAGGTTGCAGTGAGCAGAGATCATGCTGCTGCACTTTAGCCTGGGCAACAGAGTGAGACTCCACCTCCAAATATATATATATATATTATTTTATTGTAGTAAAACATTTGACATGAGATTTATCCTCTTAACAAAGTTGTTTTTTTTTTTTTTTTGAGACAGAGTCTTGCTCTGTTGCCAAGCGCCAGGCTGGAATGCAGTGGCACAATCTTGGCTCACTGCAACCTCCACCTCCCAGGGTCAAGCAATTCTCCTGCCGCAGCCTCCCAAGCAGCTGGGACTACAGGTGCACACCACCACACCCAGCTAATTTTTGTATTTTTAGTAGAGACGGGGTTTCACCATGTTGGCCAGGATGGTCTCGATCTCTTGATCTGGTGATCCGCCCGCCTCGGCCTCCCAAAGTGCTGGGATTACAGACTTGAGCCACCGTGCCCGGCCAATTTTTTATTTTATACAGACAGGGTCTTACTATGTTGCTCAGACTGGTCTCAACTCCTGGACTCAAGTAATCCTCCCACCTTGGCCTCCCAAAGTGTTGGGACTAGCGGCACTCCCACTGTGCCCAGTCTTCTTTTGAAATATAGTCTGGCTATATTTCAAAATCGCCAGAAGAGAATAATTCAAATGTTCCTAGCATAAAGAAAAGATAAATATTTAAGGTGATAGATATCCCTGTTACCTCGATTTGATTATGTGAATGTATCAAATTATCACATGTGACCTGAAAATATGTATGTCTATTAAGTATCAATAAATTAGAAACTATAAAAATAGTAAACAAGCGAATATGGTTTTAAAAAATAAATCACTAGAGATCTTCTAATTTGACTCTCTGGCTCCAATGAAGGAATCAGTGTGCAAGGCTTCCGGAATGTCTTACTCTTAAGTTCTCTGCGAGATGATGGATGAAGTCCAGTATTAGGGTGAATTTAAATCCTTCTCCAGAAAGTGTCATTTTGTTTCATGTCCAGTAGTGAACTTCCCTCATTTTAAGATGAGCAGATCATAATGTCTAGAATTTTGCATGTTGATTTCCACCTGCACTCATTGCTCATACCTGCCATCCTCCCCCCGGGACTGTCAATGGGAGCCAAAAGGAAAGTGGCATTGGGAGTAGAGGCAGATGTGACTGGCGGAGAAGCAGTGGTGTCCACTGAGAGAATGTGGAACATCAGCAGACTTCGGTTTTCTTCTTGGTAGGGTGAAGTAGGGGCTCACAGGTGCTGCAGGGCATGTGGATATGGAGAATTGCATGTGGTCTAGGAGATTTGTGCATCTGCTTCTGGGGATGGGAGGGTGCTGCTGGGACCTCCTCCATTCTTTTCTTTTTTGGGATGTAGTCTGCCTCTGTCACCCAGGCTAGAGTGCAGTGGTGTGATCTCTGTTCACTGCAACCTCTGCCTCCCAGGTTTAAGCAATTCTTCTGCCTCAGCCTTCTGAGTAGCTGGGATTAGAGGTGCCTGCCATCATGACTGGCTATATTTTGTATTTTTAGTAGAGACTGGATTTCACCATGTTGGCCAGGCTGGTCTTGAACTCCTGACCTCAAATGGTCCACCTGCCTCAGCCTCCCAAAGTGCTGGGATTACAGGTATGAGCCACTGTGCCCGGCACCCCTTTCATTCTTGATCTTGAAAGTGCAAGGATACCTCCATGTTTCTCTCAGGCCCAAGGGAGAGCAACTTAATGACAGGCCCCTGCTCCTGTAGGCTGTCTGGGGAGCTGCTGCCAGTCACCCAGGCTTCATCCACGCACTGCATGCTGTTCCCAGAGCAGCTGAAGTTGCCGGAGAAAATCCTCACACCACATGGGCTGGCCTCATTTCAAATTCCTGGCCTCAGACTGCAAATGGGCTATCAACACGGCCTAGCAATCCTTCCCCCTTCTCCTTTTAGCCTGCTTTGCTGCACTCTGAGACAAGTATTCTGTGCCTTTTCCTCCCTCCTCCTCCGTCTCCATCCAGCTCTGCTGATGACCCTGTCACAGGCTTGGCTGGGAAAATAGAAGCCAACAGATGGGAGCTCCCTCCTCTCCCCATCACCAAATACACACGCCTTCCTACATCTACTTCTGCATAGGGCCTCTTTTCCTTCTCTTATACCAGAGCAAATGTCTGTACTCCTGCAAAAGCAAATCCCGCAACTTGTAGTCTAGATCCCATTTCTTGTTGCCTATCCCAGAAATTCACACCTGCTGTTTCTCTCTTTCTCTCTTTATATATCTCTCCACTTTATCAGCAAATCAGCAAACGTTCACTCTCTCCTGTGTCACTGCCATCAATGTACAGTCCTCCTCTGCTATCTCTCAGCATATATATCAACACACAAACACACACACACACAAAGACATACATGAAACATACACACACACACACACACACACACACACATATATATACGCATACATGAAAGTTTTAGAAACACATTCCCCTGGCCCCGCCTCCGCCTCCAGCTCCCACTTCTGCGCATGTCTGTGCAGGCTTTCTTCTCTCCCTCGCCTCCCATTCCCTCCTCTGCCTACTCCAATTTGGCTTCCACCCACCGCTCTATAGAGCAGTAGTGCTCAACCTGGGATGATTTTGTACCTGGGGACATCTGGCAGTGTTTGAGAACCTGGGGACATTTGGCAACATTTGAGAACATTTTTTATGGTCGTGACTGGTGAAGGGTGTTGCTACCAGCATCAAGTGAGCAGAGTCCACGGATACTGCCCAACATCTACAATGCATAGGACAGCCCCCTGCGACATGGAATTATCTGGCCACAAACGTCAGTAGTGTCGCAGTTGAGAAATCTGGACGTAGGGGCTGCTCTTGTCAAGGTTACCAAGAGTGTCCATGATGCCAAGTCCGAGAACCACTTTCCACACTCATCATACCTGGCTTGTCTCTCTTGGTCTCCATGACATTTCTCTCTCCTGGCTTTCCTCCTGTCCAGAGGCCATTCCTTTGCAGGTTCCCCCTCTGCCTGACTCTGTCCTGGGCTCTCTGATTTCTCTTTCCACTGTCTTCCAAATTGGCCCATCCAGTGGCTCCAGATCATTTCCAAGCTGGCTCTGGAGTCAGACTGTCTGGTTGGAGTCCCAGCTCTCAGCTTCTCTACTGTGTCTATAGCCGCAATTTCTCCTCTGATCTGGCAGCCTCAGTTCCTTCTTTGGTGAAATGGGGATATAATGGCACTTACGCATAGAGTTGTGATAACTGAATGAGGAAATCCAGGTACATCTTATGACACAGAGTTTAATCCATGTCAGCTGTTATTTTTATTTATAATGTCTATAACATAAAAATTGCATTATTGGCTGGGCGTGGTAACTCATGCCTATAATCCCAGCACTTTGGGAGGCCAAGGTGGGAGGATCACTTGAGGTCAGGAGTTTGAGACCAGCCTGGCCAAAATGGTGAAACCCCATCTCTACTAAAAATACAACAATTAGCTGGGCGTGGTGGTACGTACCTGTAATCCCTGCTACTAGGGAGGCTGAGCAGGAGAACTGCTTGAACCTGGGAGGCAAAGCTTGCAGTAAGCTGAAATCTCACCACTGCACTCCTGCCTGGACAAAAGAGTGAGACTCTGTCTCACAAAAAAAAAAAAAAGAAAGAAAGAAAAGAAATTGCATTACCTTTTTACTTTTCGCCAGGCAACTGAAGAACAGGTGCTGAGGACTTGCCAAATCAAATCAAGACAGGTGTTTAATTCAATTTCATTGAAATGACAGCAACAACAAACCACTGGCTGATCATGAGCCCTGTGCCAGGCCCGGTACTAAGTCTGGAGGTTCCTAAGGTACAAAGCAGGATTCCTGCTCCAGAGAACTTGCCCACAGTGAATAAATAGGAGAGCAACATAGAGGAATACATGGAAAAGTCAGGCAGCTACAATGGGTGCCCAATTATTAAGAGACCAGTAGTTGGCTGGGCGCAGTGGCTCACACCTGTAATTCCAGCACTTTGGGAGGCCAAGGCAGGAGGATCACGAGGTCAGGAGCTCAAGACCAGCCTGACCAACATGGAGAAACTCCATCTCTACTAAAAATACAAAAATTAGCCAGGAATGGTGCCATACACCTGTAATCCCAGCTACTCGGGAGGCTGAGGCAGGAGAATTGCTTGAACCTGGGAGGCAGAGGTTACAGTGAGCTGAGAGTGCACTATTGCACTCCAGCCTGGATGACAGAGCAAGACTCCATCTCAAAAAAAAAAAAAAAAACCTTTCATTTATCTGCTTAATATATTGAGATTGCAGCTAGGAGTGAGTGTGAAGAGATTCTGTTTGACACGTGTTTACTGACTCTGTGCCATGTGTCAGGCTCTGTTGGAGGCTCTGGAACTCAGCCATGAACAGGCCGACATGAAGCTCCTGAAGCTTAGATTCCAGTGCAGGGAGACGGAGAATCACTAGAGAGAAAACAATGGAATGGTATATCAGTTGGTGATAAGTACCGTGAAAACTGAAGCAGATCCAGAAGGATAAGGAGCTGGCAGGGGAGGGAGACATGAGACAGGGCACTACTTGACAGAGGGCGCCAGGCCAGGCCTCCATCCTTGGAGCAAAGATGTGAAGGAGGTCAGGAAGTAAGCCTGGTGCTTGCCAGGTGCTGCTGCCAAGGAAGCCTGAAGCCCTTGAAAGGCAATAAGAACGAGAGGAGCTCAGAGAAGCGAGAGCAAAGGGAAGAGTTTGTAACGCAGATAAGAGCTTGTAGAGTGGGAGAGAAAAGGGCTTTGGTGAGCAGAGAAACGGCGTTGGTCTTCTGGGGGCTGCTGGGGGAGGAGGCAGTAGGAGCAGATAATGTGCTGGTGGAGGTGTCTGAATGGTTCTGGAAACCAGGAGTCGATTATCTGATTAGCTCAGTGAGGAAGCAATAGGGCCAGGCGGGAGCCAAGCGTCTGAGTGTAGGGCCAGTCCTGACCTCGTTTAAAATTTTGGTATTGTGTTCACTGTGGAATTTTTGCATTAACTTTGATTTTGAAAAAATTAGTACTCAGCCGGGTGCGGTGGCTCACACCTGTAATTCCAGCACTTTGGGAGGCTGAGGAGGGTGGATCACGAGGTCAGGAGTTCAAGACCACCCTGGTCAACATGGCAAAACCCTGTCTTTACTAAAAATACAAAAAATTAGCTGGGCATGGTGTTGCACGCCTGTAATCCGAGCTACTCAAGAGGCTGAGGCAGGAGAGTCACATGAACCCGGGAGGCAGAGATGGCAGTGAGCCAAGATCGCACCACTTCGCTTCAGACTGAGCACCAGAGCAAGTCTCTGTCTCAAAAAAAAAAAAAAAAAAAAAAGTAGTCATATTGGTTACTGAGTTGTTTGGTACTCCCTTAAACTTTGCACTAGTTTCACCCTAGTTTCAGCCCTGGAAGCAGAGTCTGTGTTGATAAATTCACGGTCCTAGTGGAGGGACCGCCTAAGTCTTTAGACTTGACTCTGTGGTCACTGGAAAGGCCCTTTAAGAGAGAGAGAGAGAGAGTGAGTGAGTGTGTGTGTGTGTGTGTGTGTGTGACGGACTCTCACTTTGTCGCCCAGGCTGGAGTGCAGTGGCATGATCTTGGCTCACTGCAACTCCACTTTTCAGGTTCAAGTGATCTTCCTGCTTCAGCCTCCCTAGTAGCTGGGACTACAGGCTTGCACCACTACGCTTAGAGAATTTTTGTATTGCTAATAGAGACAAGGTTTCACCATGTTGACCAGGCTGGTCTCAAACTCCTGACCTCAGGTGATCTACCCGCCTTGGCATCCCAAAGTGCTGGGATTACACGCATGAGCCACTGCACCCAGCCCCTTGAAAGATCTTGAGCAAATAAATGATGTAACCAAAATATCCTTTGGGGATGATTGGTCTAGAAGCAGTGTGGAGGATAAGGAAAGGGGCCAGAGAGCAAGGACCAGTCAGGAAATGGATTGTGATGCCCCAGGCCCACAGTGTAGGAACGGGAGGTGTGGGAAGTAGAAAAGTTCCTTTTCAAAGTTTTCTTTCTTGTTAAAGAATAAATCATAAGTGTGCTAATAACTCTTTGTCAAGCCCTATCCTCGGTAGCTGTTAAACATACTACATTCGTAGTACATTCTACGTCCTGGTACTTTAACCAAGATATCTGTGCTGGACGTGCTCACAGGCATGCCCCAGCTCTCTATTGCTTTTACCTGTTTAGAAAAGTTTTAAGTTGTTAGCCAATTGGGTTTTAGTTTAGACTGTGAGATCTGGCTCCAGCCAATGGAGATCAGACACAGCAGTAGGGACAACCCCAAATGCATACAGAATACATTAGTGTGTTTTCCTTTGTTCACTGTACTCTTGTGGCAAGATGGCTAGCGAGGGTACCCTTCCTGCAGTCTGGGAAGTAAAAACTGTGTTGCTGAAAGATCCTCTGTCTTAGTGCTGATTTTTCTTTGCAGCACCGGGCACCTCTTTCCAACAGAGGGAAAGCTGGCTGCTCCTTGCCTTTCGTGGGTCTTTGCCTGCTTCCAAACCGCCCCCAGAATCCATCATTTCCCAAACAACTCAACAGACACAATGAATGCCGGCCTCATGCCTCTCTCTGTTTTTATTATGACTGATTTGTGCAAAACAGGAAGTGCTACCGTGACAATGGTATTATTTGTGGCTGAGAAATGTACTTTTGAAAATTCTGCAAACTCTGGATTCCTTGAACTGAAGCTTAGTTACGCTTATGGATTTTCCCTGTTGGGTGGGCTCCATTCCAACAGCAGCATGGACTCGGGAGCTGCTGTTTCTAGGACAGGGGACAAGTTGCTTCACCTTTCAAGAAATCCCAGCTGGTGAGGGCCTGGCACTGTCGTGGTGAGTGGCTGGCCGGGTGCCACCAGGCACCGTGAAGACAGGAAGATTTATGAGGAGGTCACAGGAAACCCTCCCTGCCCCAGGCTTCAGTCCTACATCAACATTTTCATCAGAGGTAGTTAGCAGCTACAGGCTGCAGGGAACACAGAAGTAATTCCCTGAGGCACAAGTGGATCAGAACTCTGGTGAGTGGGTTCTGGTGAGGTTCCTCTTCTGGCTCGCAGATGGTTGCCTTACCGCTGTATACTCTCACAGGGCAGAGAAAGAGAGAAAGGAAGCTCTCTGGGGTCTCCAAAGGTACTAATCCCATCAGACCAGGGCCTCACCCTCATGACCTTGGGTAACTCTAAGTACCTCCCAAAAGCCCATTTCCAAAACCCATCACATTGTGGGTGAGAGCTTCAGCACAGGCATTTGGAGGGAATATAAACATCCACTCCATAATATTCCCATTGTCAGAGCCGGCCAGGTCTGGTGGCTTCGTATCTAATTCAGGCTTAGGAACCTCTTCGGGAAGAGTCTCAGTTCCTATTTCTAACGCTCACTGAATCCCTTCAATTGCCTTCCCTTTTTAAACTTTTAAATAGCTACAATTACTTGGCATACAATAGTTACCTAGGTTTAATTTCTTTTTTTTTTTCCTGGAGGGGGCCTCATTTTTAGCTAAGCAATTGCAAACAATAGCTTGATTATACTTCTACATTCTTTTCACACAAGCAATTGCTTCTCTTCCCAAGCACACTGTGACACCAGCTGAATATTGTAATATTTCTCTTCCTGAGTAATTTTGCCTGGATCTCACCCACTGAAGAAACCAACTGTAAATATTAATATTTGGCATTCCTTGCACCTCTGGACATCCACACAGTTTAACCTTCTGAGCCTCTGCATCTCAGCTTTAAGCCTCAAGAAAAAAATGAAAAAGGAAAGGTTAGGGCATGTTGCAGGTCCTACTTGGTTTCAAGGAATCCTCCTAGTGCTGCTTGGTTTGTTTGTTTCCTTTTTTTTTTTTTGGAGACAGAGTCTCGTTCTGTCACCCAGGCTTGAGTGCGTTCAAGCGATTCTTGTGCCTCAGCCTCTCCGGTAGCTGGGACTACAGACACTCACAATGACTCCTGGATAATTTTTGCATTTTTCGTAGACACAGGGTTTCTCCACATTGGCCAGGCTGGTGTCAAACTCCTGATCGGACCTCAAGCAATCCACCTGCCTCAACCTCTCAAAGTTTTGAGATTACAGGTGTGAGCCACTGTACCCAGCCAACAGTTTGGGTTTCTAATCAAGTGTTTTCATTGTAATAAAATATGCACAATGTAAAAATTTATCATTTTTAAGTGTAAAATTTGGTGGCACTAAGTACGTTCACAATGGTATGCCACCATCACCACTATCCATCTCCAGAACATTTTCATTTCAAACAGAAACTCTGTACCCCTTGAACAGTAACTCCTTGATCTCCTTCTGCCAGCCCTTGGTAACCACTATTCTACTTTTGTCTCTATGAATTTGCCTAACTCTAGGTACTTCATATAAGAGGGATCATACAATATTTTTTTTGTGTCTGGCTGATTTCACTTGGCTTAATGTCTGGTCAGGTTGCTAGAACAAAATATCATTAATAGCGTCGTTTATAAACAACAGAAATCTATTTTATTATTTTATTTTACTTATTTATTTTTTTAGACAGAGTCTTGCTCTGTCGCCAGGCCCCAGGCTGGAGTACAGGTCTTGGCTCACTGCAACCTCCGCCTCCCAGGTTCAAGCAATTCTCCTGCCTCAGCCTCCAGAGTAGCTGGGACTACAGGTTCATGCCACCATGCCCAGCTAATTTTTGTATTTGAGTAAAGACAGTGTTTCACTATGTTGGCCAGGATGGTCTCGATCTCTTGACCTCGTGATCCACCCACCTCTGCCTCCCAAAGTGCTGGGATTACAGGCATGAGCCACTGCGCCCAGCCTTCATTTTTTATTTATTTATTTGTTTGTTTGTTTATTTATTTTTGAGACAGCGTCTCACTCTGTGACCTGGCTGGAGTGCAGTGGCACAATCTCAGCTCACCGCAACATCTGCTGCCTGGGTTCAAGCGATTCTCTTGCCTCAGCCTCCCAAGTAGCTGGGATTACAAGTGTGCGCCACCATGCTCAGCTAATTTTTGTATTTTTAGTAGAGATGGGGTTTCACTGTGTTGGCCAGGATGGTCTTGATCTCCTGACCTCGTCATCTGCCCACCTCAGCCTCCCAAAGGGCTGGGATTACAGGCGTGAGCCACTGTGCTTGACCTTTATTTATATTTTTAAAAACTTACTAGACTATCACTCTCAGATCTTAGTGAGGGCCCACTTTCTGATTCATAGATGGTGCCTTCTGGCTGTGTCATCACAAAGTGGAAGGAACAAGGCAGTTCTCTGGGGCCTCAATCCCATCATTAGGGCTCAACGTATCAATGTCAATGTATGAATTTTGGAGGAATAAAAACATTCAGACCATACAGCCTTCAAGTTTCATCCATGTTGTACCATGTATGGAATTTCATTCCTTTTTCTGGCTGAATAATATTCTACTGTGTGTATATATCACATGTTGTTTATCTACTCTTCTGTCACCTCTACTTATCTGTTGATGGACTAAAGTTGTTTCTACCTTTCGGCTCATGTCTAACAAAGTTTAACATAACAGATAGGATCTGTCTCCTTTATGAGCCTGGCTCAATTTAACAACTATCTCTTGATTAATTATATTTAATTCTCTGGAAGTATGACAACAAAGAGAGCAACTTAGACAGCAGGGCTCTGCAGGAAAGCTGGGGCTGGAGAATGTAAGGGTAGCCGAGAGAGAGGAGAATAGACTCAAAGTCAGGCAAGAAAGTTTTATTAACCTGCCGGGCTGCTCCGTAACAGTCAGAGGAGGCAGCCCCGAGCTTACAAAACGAGGGATTTATATATAAGGTGAGAGGGGCATAATCTATCCACTG
The DNA here is from genome assembly GCF_049354715.1 of Callithrix jacchus. Taxonomy (NCBI): domain Eukaryota; kingdom Metazoa; phylum Chordata; class Mammalia; order Primates; family Cebidae; genus Callithrix; species Callithrix jacchus. The sequence continues at coordinate 125,971,859 of NC_133509.1, forward strand.
GTAACAGGCACAGAGATTGTTAACTTGTAACGGACCTACAATACATTATCCTGTGACTTTTGTGGTGGCAGTCTTTTAAAAAAAGAGAGAAACCAGGAGTTTTTTACAGATATGTGTCAAACAGGAATTTACAAGTATGGATAACCGACATATGTCTTCCCTGCCCTCCCTCGAGCTGCCCGGATGGCTGTAATCAGGCTTTGCTTAATTGTAGCATGTCTGGCAGCCCTGATGTGGCGCCTAGGTAGGGGTTCAGGAATGCAGCTGCAGAGCAATCAGAGCGGGGGAAGGGGCCAGCCTGCTCAGAGGGGGTTTTCTTGTCCCTAACAGAGAGCATGCAGGATGGGTAGCTGCAGTCATTATGGTCCTTCACAGAGCGATGCCTGAGGGTCCAGCAGGTCAGAGACGGCACCCTAGGTGAGTAAGTCTGCATGACATGGGGTTTCTGATTCTATAATCAAACAGAGCTTTCACTTTTCACTTAAACCCATTCATTTATTCACTCAGTCACTCATTCCAACATTATTGAACACTTACTAAAAAAAAGGACAAGATGAATCATATCAAAAAAGAGAAACAAGCAAAACAAAAAACCAAAATAAACGATAAAGAAAAAAATAACAAAAATTTTTAAAAAGCAACAAACAAGAAAACAAAAAAAAAGTCAAAAGCAGAATTAAAAAACCAACATTACTGAACACTTACTATGAAGTAAGTGTTCAGTACTTACTATGAGTTCAACACTTACTGTGAGTTTTATCTCAGTGGAAAGCAAGATAGGCCCTGCTCACCCTGAGCTTACGGCCACTGAGGAGGGATAGACAAGGAAATCGATTGCCCATGCCTAAGGATTCAGGAGGAAGCGAAGCATGGCATGCTGCTGGGAACACAGAGGGGGCTCCTCGCCCGGTCTTAGGAGCCAGGACAGGCTGCCTGGAGGGGATGTCTCACCTGAGTCAAGTCCTCAGGAAAAGGAAGAAGTTAACTAGGTGGAGGAAGAGGTTGGGAAGAATGAACCAGGCTTAGGAAGGGACATGCAAAAACCCGGAGGTGAAAGGGAGGGCTTGGCATGTGACTTGCGTGACTTCCGTTTGGGGCTCTAAGGGTACAGAAATTCATGAGAGACTGGGAAGGTGAAGCTTGGAGCTACCTGGGACTATTCAGTGATGGGCCTTGCATGGCGTTTGGGCTTCATACAGCTGACTCTTGAACAACATTGGTCTAAACTGTGAATATCCACTTATACATGGGCTTCTTCTGCCTCTTCTATCCCTGAGACAGCAAGACCAACTGCTCCTCTTCCTCCTCAGCCTACTTAGATGATGAGAATGAAGACCTTTATGATGATCTACTTCTACTTCATGAAAATAAATTTATTTTCTCCTCCTTGTGATTTTCTTAATAATATTGTCTCTAGTTTATTTTAAGAATACAGTATGTAATACATACATCATATGCAATCTGTGTGAATCAGTCCATTTATATAATTGGTAAGGCTTCTTCTGATCAACAGTAGACTATTAGGGGTTAAGTTTTGGGAGAGCCAAAAGTTATACATGGCTTGAGCAGGGTGACTCACATCCATAATCCCAGCACTTTGGGAGGCCTAGGCGGGAGGATCCCTTGAGACCGGGAGTTTGAGACCAGCCTGGGCAACATGATGGGACCCTGTCTCTACAAAAGATAAAGGAAATAGCTTGGTATCCTAGCATGTACCCAGAGTCCCAGCTACTCAGAAGGCTGTGGTAGAAGGATGGCTTGAGCCCAGGAGGATAAGACTGTAGTGAGCCGTGTTTATGCCACTGCACTCCAGCCTGGGTGACAGAGCAAGAACCTGTCTCAAAATAACGAAAACAACAGCAAAATTTATACATAAATTTTCTTTTTGTTTTTTTGAGATAGAGTCTCATTCTGTCACCAGGCTGGAGTGCAGTGGTGCGATCTCATCTCACTGCAACCTCCACCTCCCGGCTTCAAGCAATTCTCTTGCCTCAGCCTCCTGAGTAGCTGAGACCACAGGTGCATGCCACCACGCCCAGCTAATTTTTGTATTTTTACTAGAGACGGGGTTCCACCATGTTGGCCAGGATGGTCTCGATCTCTTGACCTCATGATCCACCCACCTTGGCCTCCCAAAGTGCTGAGATTACAGGCATGAACCACCGCATCAGGCCTATACATAACTTTTCGACTGCACAAGTTTCGGTGCTCCTAAACCCCACGTTGTCCAAGGGTCAACTGTAAGTTGGGTCCAAAGGTAAGTCCTGATGGCTTTGAAGCAGGAAAACACATCAGGAGAAAATCATGGTCATAGTCAACATCTTTTGGGCACTTTCTTTTCTTTTTTTTTTTTTTTTTGAGACGGAGTTTCACTCTCGTTGCCCAGGCTGGAGTGCAATGGTGCGGTCTCAGCTCACTGCAACCTCTGCCTCCTGGATTCAAGCAGTTCTCCTGCCTCAGCCTCCCGAGTAGCTGGGATTAGAGGTGTGCACCACCATGCCTGCCTAATTTTTATATTTTTAGTAGAGATGGGGTTTCTCCATGTTGGTCAGGCTGGTCTTGAAATCCACCCACCTCGGCCTTCCAAAGTGCTGGGATTACAGGCATGCGCCACTGCATCTGTCCCTTTTGAATACTTCTAAGTGCTGGTACTGTTCTAGTGAGTAATGCTTATTATTATCTCAGTCAATCCTCGGAGCAGCCAAGCAAGATAAGTGAGGAGGAAACAGGCCTAGAAACTTACCAAGACCTCTAAATGTGGGTGGCAGAATGTAGATTCAAGCTCAAAACATCACCCCTGCTATTCACAGTGTGGCCCACGGACCAGCAGCTGCATCTTGTGAGAGCTTTTTAGAGATGCAGAATCTGCCTGACCCCAGATCTTCTGAATCAAGCCTTCCCTTTCACAGGATCCCCTAGTGATCCCGGCGCACAGTGAAGTTTGAACGGCACAGATGGCGATTCACCAGTTAGGCTGCACACTTGGAATCACTTGAGGGATTTCAAAAATCCTTAGTGCCCAGGCCAGACACCCCTAGATCAATTACATCTGAATTTCTGAGGCTGTGACCCTGGCGTCAGGATTTTTCAAAATTACCCCTCTGTTGACACGGGGACAGCAGGCAAACTCCTGCAGGGAGAACTGGGCTGCAGGGTCTAGGCAGCTGCCGGCAGCTCTGTAGCTTTAAGAACTAGGGCGGGCTGGCTGCCGAGGAGACCACGCTGCTGCATGGGCCACGTGAGCTCAGGCTGTGGGAGCGGGTGGAGCTGCCACAGTCAGCGCTTGGGGCTGGCTCCGGCCTGTAGGCCTGAGCCCTGCAGAACAACCCCTCGTGGCGCGGGCGGGCGGAAGAAAGGGGGCCTTTATGCCCTTTTGAGGGAAGCACACATTCTGCAAGGCTGTGGAAACAAAGAGAGGAACTGTTTGTAGCCCTCGTCCAGACGTCCCAAACAAACAGTAAGTCAGAAGGGAACAGAGCACAGCACAGCCCCTCCCTCTGCCCCAGGTGACATCCACCTTGCCCTGCCCCACCTAAGGAGCCCAAGGGTATGCTGAGAGCCCACCCCAGGGGGCTGGTGAGGCAAAACCAGTGAGCCAGGCAGAAAATTCCTTTAAATTCTCCACTGGGCCTAACTGTTCCTCTCCTTGAAAAGTAAGGGCTTGGCTCAAACCAGATAGCACCTGAGGACGGATGTAACACGTGAGGTATTGCTAGTGTTTCTACTCTCTTCTCCGCCTTCAAGGGTCCTTGAGTCCTTGTCACTGCCCTTGAGAACTCCCAGGTCACGTGAAAGCAAAGAAAGTAAAACTGAAACTGCCTTTGGCCAGAGGCTTGCTGGGGATGAGGTGACAAAGCTAATGGAGGTGGCAGTTGGGGAAGGGGTTCTGGGCTGCTGCAGGCACACGGGCCAGAGCTACATGGATGCCTGCAGGGCTCAAAGGTCCCTCCCTGTTTTGAGGCATGAACGATGGCCGTGGTTGGCTGGAGGCAGAGCCCTGTAAACTCTCGCCAAGGCTCTCTCCAAGCCACTGGTTAGCTTATCTCAGCCTCCTCTGGGAGCACCAACACCAGCATGGCACAGGGGGCTGCAGCACTGTGCTTTCGACCTGTGTACCCACCAAGGCTAAAGGCAGAGCCTGGTGACTTTGTGGGGGGAGGGTCTCTTCTCTTTGATGATCTGTGCTTCCCCTCTGTCCTCCTTTCTACGGGAGATGGAGAGCTAGCTATAACCTGCCTTCCTTCATGAGAGCCACACTAATTGCAAAGGTGATCTGGGTGCTGGAGGAGAGCAGCAGGTTGAGATTATGGTGGCAGGAAGAATGTTGGCATTGATTGGCACGCAGGGGAGGAGAGCTGCTTTGTGCTTTCAAGGTAGCTGAGTATGAGCTAAAAAGAAGGAAAGGAGAGGCTGGGAGTAGGAAGAAGGGAAAGCTGGCTTCACTGGTGGGGTGGAGTGAAGCTGAGGGAGCAGGAAGGGGAAGGCAGTGATGGCAGGCCGGAGTTAGCTGAAAGAAGCCTAAACTGTGGCTTATACATAATTATGAGGAAACATCTTTTTTTTTTTGAGACAGTCTTCCTCTGTCACCCAGGCTAGAGTGCAGTGACACGGTCTCGGCTCACTGCAACCTCTGCCTCCCAGGTTCAAACAATTCTCCCACCTCAGCCTCCTGAGTAGCTGGGATTACAGGCACATGCCACCATGCCTGGCTAATTTTTGTATTTTTTTAGTACAGATGGGGTTTCATCATGTTGGCCAGGCTGGCCTCAAACTCCTAATCTTGTGATCTGCCTGCCTCAGCCTCCCAAAGTGCTGGGATTACAGGCCTCAGCCACCATACCCAGCCACATCTTTTTTTTTCTTCTTTTTTTTTATTTTCAGATGGAGTCTCTCTCTGTTGCCCAGGCTGGAATGCAGTGGTATGATCTCAGCTCACTATAACCTCCATCTCCTGGGTTCAAGCAATTCTGCCTCAGCCTCCCAAGTAGCAGGGACTACAGGTGTGCACCACCATATCTGGCTAATTTTTGTAGTTTTAGTAGAGATAGGATTTCACCATGTTAGCCAGCCTGGTCTCGAACTCCTGGCCTCAAGCCATCCACCTGCCCTGGCCTCTCAAAGTGCTGGGATTACAGGCATAAGCCACCACACCTGGCCAGGAAGCATCTTAAAGAGTCAGATGTCACTTCCGGTTGAGGGCTAGATCCCAGGAGGCCAATTCGTGGCTCCTGACATGTTTTATTTGTAAGTGAGCACTCTTGGAAATTTCACGTGGAAGTGTGAAAGAAAGGGCTAATGTTTCCACAGGGCGGCTGGCGCTGGAGCTGTTGGTTTGTGGAAGTCCCCACTTCTCCTGCACTATGAGCTTTGCATTCCTTGACCCACCCCCAAACTTCTGTACCTGCCTGGGTCCTGGGGGCAATGCAGATTGCTGCTACTCCTGGCTCGGTAATAGCGATTCTCATCCTTTGAGAGCCTCTGTGTGTGTGCAGGCACCAAGTGCACAGGTATAGGCTCTTTCAATTAATATCTCCCTTTTTCAGTTGAGCATGACAGATGCACTAAACCAACCCTCTCCTTGACAGACTTCTCAGCCTTTCCAGGTGATCTGCCAAGTTGCTAGAGGGTATTTGCATTAAAAAAAAAAAAAAGTTTATTTTTCTATTTTGGGTTTAAGGATTTTTCAATGTACCTTAAGGCAATATTTCATTTATGCCACATGTTACAGCTTTCAAATCACTTCTTAAACAGACTTGAATTTGTCTTATCCTTCCAGAAGCTCCATGAAGTCTGTAGTTTGGATCTCTTTGTGCTGTTTTGGAGGAAATAGAATTATAGAGAAACTAAAGGACTGCCCTTGGTCCTTTAGTAATATGGAGGTTTCACATTCAGGCACAGGTCTCTGGAAGACTATGCCATGTCTTTTTGACTATGTGGAATTGTAAAAAGGTTTGCTTTGAAAAGCATAGTGACAGCTGGGCGAGGTGGCTTACACCTGTAACCCCAGCACTTTGGGAGGCCAAGGCGGGTGGATCATGAGGTCAGCAGTTCAAGACCAGTCTGGCCAAGATGGTGAAACCCCATCTCTACTAAATATACAAAAATTAGCCAGGTGTGGTGGCAGGTACCTGTAATCCCAGCTACTCGGGAGGCTGAGGTAGAGAATTGCTTGAACCCTGGGAGATGGAGGTTATAGTCAGCCAAGATTGTGCTACTGCACTCCAGCCTGGGTGACGGAACAAGACTCTGTCTCAAAAAAAAAAAAACAAAACAAAAAAGCATAGAGAGTATTATCCCAATCCAGAATACTAGTATTACCAGAAAGGGGTCCGAAACCAGACCCCAAGAAAGGGTTCTTGGACCTTGTGCAAGAAAAACTTGGGGACAAGTCCATAGTAAAGTGGAAGTGAAAGCAAATTTATTAAGAAAGTAAAGGAAGAAAAGAATGGCTACTCTGGCCAGGCACGGTGGCTCACGCCTGTAATCCCAGCCCTTTGGGAGGTCAAGAGATCGAGACCATCTTGGCCAATGTGGTGAAACCCCATCTCTACTAAAAATAAAAAATTAGCTGGGTGTGGTGGTGCACACCTGTAATCCCAGTTACTTGGAAAGCTGAGGCAGGAGAATCACTTAAACTTGGGAGGCGGAGATTGCAGTGAGTTGAAATCGCGCCACTGTACTCTAGCCTGGCGACAGAATTAGACTCCATCTCAAAAAAAAAAAAATGGCTACTCCATAGGCAGAGTAGCTGCGTGGGCTGCTCAGTCATAGTATACTTATAATTACTTATTGATTATATGCTAAACAAGGGGTGGATTATTCATGGGTGTTCCAGGAAAGGGGGCAGCAAGTCCTGGAACTGAGGGTTTCTCCCCTCTTTACACAATATAGGGTAATTTCCAGACGTTGTTGCTATGGCATTTCTAGACTGTCTTGGTGCTGGAGGGAGTGTCTTTTGCATGCGAATGCATTGTAATTAGTGTATAAGGAGCAGTGAGGATGACCAGAGGTCACTTTCATTGCCATCTTGGTTTTGGCTGGTTTCTTTACCGCAAACTGTTTTATCAGCAGGGTCTTAGTGACCTGTATCTTGTGCCTACCTCCTGTCTCATCCTGTGACTAGGAAGGCAGCCCAGTAGGTCTCAGCCTTATTTTACCCAACCCTTGTTCATGATGGAGTGGCTCTGGTTCGAAAGCCTCTGACACTTGGGCTTGACTACTGGTTTGGCCCCTCAATACCTATGAATCTTTAGGAAAAGTACTGAATCTTCCTGTGCCTCCTTTTCTGTAAAATAGGGATAACAGCTCTCATCTAGGGAGTGTTGTATGGATTAAATGACAGAACATGTGAAGTGTTCAGGACAATGCCTGGCACAGAGTAAGCCATTGTTCACACACAAACACACACACACACACGCCAAACTTTAAAATATTTGAAGACTTATTCTGAGCCAAACATATGGACCATGACCCATGACACAACCTCAGTAGGTCTAGAGACCATGTGCCCAAGATGGTTGGGATACAGCTTGGTTTTATGCAGTTTAGGGAGACATAGACTTCAGTCAATACATGTGAGGTACCTGTTGGTTTCATTGGTTAGGTCTAGAATGGAGGGAGAGGGAGGTTTTCGGGTCGTAAGTGGATTCAAAGATCTCCTGATTGGCAATTTGTTAACAGAGTTAAGCTTTGCCTAAGGTTGAAGTTAGCAGGAAGAAATGCTTGGATTTGAGATAAGGGGGGTTGTGGAAGCCAAGGGCCAGGGTTCTTGTTATGTAGCTGAAGCCTCCAGGTAGCAAGGTTCAGAGAGAATGGATGGTAGATCTCTTTTTTTTTTTCTCAGATGTAATCTCACTCGGTTGCCCAGGATGGAGTGCAGTGGCATGATCTCGGCTTACTGCAACCTCCACCTCCTGGGTTCAACTGATTCACTTCCCTCAGCCTCTCAATAGCTGGGATTACAGGCACCACCCCAACTAACCATGCCCGGCTAATTTTTATATTTTTAGATTTTTAGTAGAGATGGGGTTTCACCATGCTGGCCAGGCTGGTCTTGAACTCCTGACCTCGAGCAATCTACCTGCCTCAGTCTCCTAAAGTGCTGGGATTACAGGTATGAGCCACTGAGCCAGGCAGTTGGTAAATCTCTTATCAGACCTTAAAAGGTGCCAGACTCTTCACTACTCTCTTCAGTGTTGGGAGGACCTGGAAGGGGAAAGAGCTACTTATGTTAACAGAATCTTTACAGATGCAAAAACCATTTCAAAATACGGTGAAGAAACATATTTGGGGTAAAATATTTTGATTTCCTTCTTTATCTGTCATGTGATAGAGTCAGGTTGAAATTCGGTATCTTATTGCTACAGAGAGTCTCTTTTGTCAGTCTTAAGATCTGTTTTAATGGTAATGCTGGTCAGTTGTATCTAAACTCCAGAGAGGGGTGTAATGAGGCATGTTCAACCATTCTCCTCCCAGCATGGCCTGGACTTGTTTTTCAGGTTTTCTTTGGAATGCCTTTGGCAGAGAGGGGGTCCATTCAATTGGCTGAAGGGCTTAGAATTTTATTTTTGGTTTATTCTTTCAAGAAATATGCCTATCAGTGGGGCCAGGCGTGGTGGCTCATGCCTGTAATCCCAGAGCTTTGTGAGGCCAAGGCAGGGAGATTGCTTGAGCTCAGGAGTTCGAAAACAGCCTGGGCAACATTGTGAGACCCTGTCTCTATGAAAAAAAAGTTTTAAAAAGATAAAAAATGAATTATACAATTACTACTAAAATTATTATTATCTGTGCCTTTGGGAGACACTCTGTATTCGAGTCCAGGTTAAATTGTAAAAAAGATCCCAAAATACTTTTGCTTAAAAAGGGCAGAAGATTTTTCCTCTTTCACATAATAGCTTAGAGGTAGTCGGTCAGTCCAAGACAGGCAAACAACTCTGCTCCAGAGGGTCATTCAGGAACCCAGCTTCCTCCATCTTGTTGCTCCCTTTTCTGCATAGTCAAAACTCACTCAATATCACCTTCACCTTCCGTTCCTGCTTGTAGTAGGAAGTGGGAAGGAATTAGAGGGCAAGCAGCTCCCTTCTGAATGACATAACTCAGAAGTTATACATATTCTTTCACTCATATTCCCTGACCCACTCTGTTCCCCTGACCAAACTTCCCAGGCTTTTCTACCGTTGTCTGACCTTGTCTTTCTGGACCTTTGGTACTACTGTGCTTCTATTACCTGGAGCCTCTTTCTCACTGCAGTGCTACTCTTTCTAGCTTCCCAGCCTACTTTGCTGGACATTTTTTTCCATTTCCTTCACAAAGATCTCCTGTTCCACTCGCTCCCTAAATATCCCCTGGGTCTCTGTGTCCCACCCACTGCCCTTCTTGCCCTCTGCCCTCTCCCTTGTCATGATGGTTTAATATTAAGTGTCAACTTGATTGGATTGAAGGATGTAAAGTATTGATCCTGGGTGTGTCTGTGAGGGTGTTGCCAAAGGAGATTAACATTTGAGTCAGTGGACTGGGAGAGGCAGACCTGCCCTCAATCTGAGTGGATACCATCTAATCAGCTGCCAGCTTATCTAGGATGATAAAAGCATGCAGAGAAACATGGAAGAACTAGACTGGCTGAGTCTTTCAGCCTTCACTTTTCTCCTGTGCTGAATGCTTCCTGCCCTTGAACATCAGAACATCAGACTCCAAGTTCTTCAGCTTTTTTTTTTTTGAGATGGAGTTTCGCTGTTGTCACCCAGGCTGGAGTGCAATGGTGTGATCTCAGCTCAATGCAACCTCTACCTCCCAGGTTCAAGCGATTCTCTTGCCTCAGCCTCCTGAGTAGCTGGGACTATAGGCATGTGCCACCACATCTGGCTAATTTTTGTGTTTTTAGTAGAGACGAGTTTCACCGTGTTGACCAGACTGATCTTGAACTCTGACCCCAGGTGATCCACCTGCCTTGGCCTTCCAAAGTGCGGGGATTATAGGTGTGAGCCACTGCACCCAGCCCTCATAATTATTTGTGATTCCTTTTTATCATTGCACCTTTTGTATGCATCAACTATACATGTTCTGGCGTCTACCTCTTCCAGTTCCGCAAATCCACCCTTCCTCTCATTCTCTCCCTTGGGGAAAGGCTTGATTGCTTCTCACATAGCTATGACAAAGGGTCCCTGAGGGATGTTATTCTTCACTTTCATCCTCTACTGAGTGCTGCCTCCTTATGGCATCCTCCCACCCTTAGTGCTCCCGGGTCTCTTAGATGAAGCTCATACTCCCTCAGTTTATTTGCATGTTCCTTCCCAATCAATTCTTGACTATCGTCACAGCCCCTCTCCTTCTTTACCCTAGGTGTGGCAACCACTCACACTTTCACCTGCCAAGGCTTCTTCACCTTTTCTCGCAGTGCTGATTTCCAGTTGTCTGTCAAAATTCCTGCAACCCCTCCCATATCGTAGCTGCCTGAGTGAACACAGTTTTCCTTGCCTTTTCTGCATTAGCAGCTCTAGTGCTTAAGCACATTGCCCAATACACAGAAGGTGCTCTCTACGTAGCAAAATAATGAACTGTATGTCTCTTTCTATGTCCTACTCCTCCAGCATCCAGTCGTGCCACCTGCTCTGTACCCAAGCTTCTGAGAAGACCCTCTTCTCCCATGGGGATGTCTGTAACTCTTTCTTCAAGAAATAATATTTTTGGCTGGGCTTGGTGGCTTATGTCTGCAATCCCAGCCCTTTGGGAGGCCGAGGAGGGTGGATCACCTGAGGTCAGTAGTTCGAGACCAGCCTGGCCAACACAGTGCAACTCGTCTCTACTAAAAATACAAAAGTTAGCAGATGTGCTGGTGCACACCTGTAGTCCCAGCTACTTGGGAGGCTGAGGCCGAGATCGCACCACTGCACTCCAGCCAGGATGACAGAGCAAGACTCCATCTCAAAAAAAAAGGAAAGAAAAAAGAAATAATATTTTCAAGAACAAACAACTCTATTAATGTCTTTGGTGAAGCTTTCTCCTACTTCCCAGCCAGATTTTCATTATTTATTTATTCATCGAGTATTTTTTAAATGCCTTTAGTGTGCCAGGCACTGTTCAATATACTGGTGAGAAGAGCAGGGAAAAAAAATGACAAAACCCCCTACCCTTACGAGGTTCACAGTATAGCATGGGGAGTTAGAAACAAGCATCTGTCTCTTCTCTGGTCTTTAAGCACCTCACAGGCACTGGCCATGTCTGTTCATCTGTTTATTCCCGGCATCTAACAGAGTGCTCAACACATTGCTTGATGAGCGGGTTTTGAGCACTGGGAGATGACTGCAGACGAGCTGAGAAGGGGTAACAGTTGTATGTAGCGGAGAGTAGTATTCACACCTTGTTGTGTAGATTGCCTTGAACTCAGGCTCTGCATTTTATCATCTGGTTTTTTTCATTTCTTAGAAAAACCTGTTAACCTATTTAGAGCAATTTCATTAAAGAGTCTTTTTTTGGGGGCTGGGTGTAGTGGCTCACTCCTGTAATCCAAGCACTTTGGAGGCCAAGGCGGGCGGATCATCTGAGGGCGGGAGTTCAAGACCTGCCTGACCAACATGGTGAAACCCCGTCTTTAAAAAAAAAAAAAGAGTCTTTTTGTTTGTTTGTTTTTTGAGACAGGATCTCGCCCTGTTCCCCAGGCTGTGGTGCAGCCACGGCTCACTGCAGCCTTGACCCCCTGAGCTCTACAGTCCTCCCACCTCAGCCTACTAAGTAGCTAGGAACTCAGGTATGAGCCACCCTGCTCAGCTAATTTTTTATTTTTTGTAGTGATGGGGTCCCACCATGTTTCCCAGGCTGGTCTCAAACTCCTGGGCTCAAGGAATCCTCTCACCTCAGCCTCCCAAAGTGCTAGGATTACAGGCATGAGCCATTGTACCTTTAAAAAGTATCACATTGCGTAACACTGTGAATGTATTTAATGTTACTGAATTTTATACTTTAAAATGGTTAAGATGGTCAATTTTATGTGTATTTTAACTATAATAAAAAAAAAGTTCTTTTTTTTTTTTTACGGAGTTTCACTCTTGTTACCCAGGCTGGAATGTAATCATGCGATCTTGGCTCACTGCAACCTCTGCCTCCTGGGTTCAAGTGATTCTCCTGCCTCAGCCTCCCGAGTAGCTGCCATTACAGGCATGCACCACCACACCCGGCTAATTTTGTATTTTTAGTAGAGACAGGGTTTCTCCAAGTTGGTCAGGGTGGTCTCAAACTCCCAACCTCTGGTGATCCACTCACCTCAGCCTCCCAAAGTGCTGGGATTACAGGTGTGAGCCACCACGCCTAGTCAGTTCTTTCTTTTTTTAAGGCTGCATTTAATTAAACAGAGAGGCACTCACTATGTATCCAGTATTACTCTGGGTTTGTGGGCTATAAAGACAGATGAGACACAGTCCCTGTCCTTGGAGTAGTTAGACTTAGCAGGTGACAGATACCTGAGCCACAGAGACAATCAAGAGTTGCTCCCCATGCCTGGGGAATTCTGTTCAGCCCACACCATGTTAGTCACTAGTGACGGCCACTAGACTTGAAACATCGTGAGTACCTGGATCATCACAGAGGAATTAATCCGCTTTTATAGGGCTAAGTTGGGTGTTTCCAAAAATGTCAAGTAACGAACACACAACAGAACATTTGTAAGAGCAGGATTCCAAGATATCAGTTCGACAGTAAACAAAGAGGCCAGCCAAGCATATTCTCACGCCGCAAAGCCATTTGACATTAGCACACATCTTGAAGCAATAAACACAGCTCTGGCAAATGGCACTTGTGAATATTTAGAAATGGGGCAGCCCTGTTTGGGAACACTGTCAGATTGACTGTAGGTTGGGAGAGATGGGATAGAGACAGTTTAAAAAAAAAAGAGGACGAGCGGGGTGGCTCACACCTATAATCCCAGCACTTTGGGAGGCTGAGGCAGGTGGATCACGAGGTCAAGAGATCGAGACCATCCTGGTCAACAAGGTGAAACCCCGTCTCTACTAAAAATACAACAAATTAGCTGGGCATGGTGGTGCGTGCCTATAATCCCAGCTACTCAGGAGTTTGAGGCAGGAGAATTGTCTGATCCCAGGAGGCAGAAGTTGCGGTGAGCCGAGATTGCGCCATTGCACTCCAGCCTGGGTAACAAGAGCAAAAACTCTGTCTCAAAAAAAAACTGTATGCTTTTAGAAACGTTACACTCTCACTCACAGAGCCTAATGTATCAAGTTAAGGTCCATTGTAACAGCACTTGAGGTCCATTTTTTTTTTTTTTTTCGGAGACGAGGTCTCATTCTGTCACTCGGGCTGGGGTGCAGTGGCACAATCATGGCTCACTGCAGCCTCAACCCCCCGGGTTTAGATGATCCTCCCACCTCAGCTTCATGGGTAGCTGAGACTGCAGGTGTGCACTACCAGAACCAGCTAATTTTTTGTAGAGGCAGGGTTTCACCATGGTGCCTAGGCTAGGTTTGAACTTCTAGGTTCAAACAATTCACCTGCCTCGGCCTCCCAAAATGCTGGGATTACATATATGAGCCCCTGCACCCAGTCTGTTTTTTATTTTTCTTTTTACAGAGTATAATTTACCTTTAAAAGTCAGACTTTTCGGCCTCAGCCCACCTGTACCGAAGTGAAAAAAAAAAGTCAGACTTTTTTTTTTTTTTGAGACAGAGTCTTGCTCTGTCACCTAGGCTGGAGTGCAGTGGTGCGATCTCAGTTCACTGCAACCTCTGCCTCCCAGGTTCAAGCAATTTTCCTGCCTCAGCCTCCCAAGTAGCTGGAACTATAGTTACCCACCCCTAACCCGGTTAATTTTTGTATTTTTAGTAGAGACGGGGTTTCACCATGTTTGCCAGGATGGTCTCGATCTCCTGACCTCATGATCTACCCTCCTCGGCCTCCCAAAGTGCTGGGATTACAGGTGTGAACCACTGCACTGGTTGATAGTCAGACTTTTAAAAGTAGCAAACCCGGCCAACGGGGAGTGAGTAGCTGCTCCTCACTAATTTGCTGTCAAGGAGCTGAGCAAACAGAAGCGCCGTTCTCCCTCCTCTCTGATGCCTCTCCTTCTCTCTGGGGTTTCCACATTTATTATATTACTGCATTTGGTCTGTGAGGTTGACAGTTCAGGAGAACTTAAAGCTGGAGGTAACAAATGGATCCGCTGTGGGCATAGCTGCCTGTTAATTCATGGCAGATTAGACTTTCTGCGAACGAACGACCTGGCTTGTTTTCAACCACAAGTTCACTGAGGCCAGAAGAAAGGGCTGGTGGAAGGCTGTTTCCTGGGGCCAAGGAAAGTGTCCTGTTTCACAGGGGTTGGTTGTAACTCACTCTGATTCTGTGGTTGAACAGAAGCAAATCAGCATGTTTTAGAGAAGCCTTCATTGTTTTTTCTGATGAGATTTTTTTCCTGCTGTACTTGAGATGCAGCTGCTGCAGAATCTGGCCTCTGGAGTGGCTGAGATCCTGTCTCAAATGGATTTGAGCAAAAAGGGGAATTGACTGGCAGAAGAGTCCAGAGAGAGATGTGTATTTAGGTAAGGCTGTTTATCCAGAGAGAGATCTGGGTTTAGCTATGGTTGCTGGTAGGGCCAGGGGTGACAGCATTAAGTCCTGCTTGTACACTTGGTTCTCTGCCTTCTTCTCTGTTGGTTTCCTTCTCGGGCCAGCTCTCACTGTGGGGTGACAGAAGGCCACCAGCAGCCTGTGCTCACGATGTCCCTGCGTCTAGCAATTTCAGAGGCAAGAAATACTTCTTTCCTAACAGCTATACGGATTCGAAGGATAAGGCCAAGCATGGTGGCTCATGCCTGCAATCCCAGCACTTTGGGAGGCCAAGACACGGTGGAACCCTGTCTCTACTAAAAAGACAAAAATCAGCCAGGCATGGGCTACTCGGAAGGCTGAGTCAGGAGAATTGCTTGAGCCCAGGAGGTGGAGGCTACAGTGAGCCGAGATCTTGCCACTGCTCTCCAGCCTGGGTGACAGAGTAAGACTCAGTCTCAAAAAAAAAAAAAAAAATCAAAGCATAACTCTGGTTGCCTAGCTTGGGTCATGTGACCATCCCCAAACCAAACATTGTGCTAAGGAGGATGAGCTATTTTGATTGTCACCTAGGTCTGAGATAGTGACTAACAGCCCTACTGGGTAGTGAGGGACACTTTTCCAATTTGCTGACCATGTAATGGTTTCTTAGGGCTGCCACAACAAATCCCAGCTTACTTGGTGGCCAAAACCAACAGAAATCTCTTATCTCACAGCTCTGGGGGCAGGAGTTCCTGCAGTGTTTCACGGGGACTATGGTCCCTCTAGCCCCTCTAGGGGATGATTCTTCTTTGCCTTTTCCAGCTTCTGTGGTCCCAGGAAATCCTCAGAGTTCCTTGGCCGGTAGCTGCGTCCCTCAGTTTCTGCCTCCGTCTTCACAGGAGGCCCCTTCTGTGTTTCTCCTGTAATATCTGTGCCTTCTCTTCTTATAATTACAGGTGTGGGGGTGTGCTCAGAGCAGGGGGCCTGAAGAATGCCTCCTCTGTTTACAACACACCCAACAGGAATCTGGGGTCACTGCAACAATGGACACAGAGCTTGTGTGAACTCCCTACAAACAAATGCCCTACACATGAAAAAAAATAATAAAAAAACAGAACATGTGTCAGGTTGGGTGCGGTGGCTCAGGCCTGTAATCCCAGCACTTTGGGAGGCCAAGGCTGGAGAATCGTTTGAGCCCAGGAGTTTGACACAAGCCTGGGCAATATAGCAAGACACCATCCTGACCACACCAAAAAATGTGTTACTGGTTTTAGGGCCCGCTCAATTAATCCATAATAATCTCATCTCAAGATTTTTTTCACTTAATTGTATCTGCAAAGACCTGTTTTCCAAATAAAGTCATATTCACAGATACGGGGTGGGGGTTAGGACTTTTGGGGGACACAATTCTACCCCCTATAGGGCAGAAAGAAAGAAATAGCCACTGCCCTCCACCCCTTGACTGCCTGGCAGCCACCCATGGCCTTTTCCACATAAACAGTTTCAGAAATGCACCACCCCAGTGTGGTACAGGCTACCCACATCCAAGCAAAGCTGGTCTGTGTATATTCTTCTCAGTCAGGCCTTGATGCTACTCTTTTTTATGTTTTTTCCCTCAAGATGATGTCTTGCTCTGTCTCTCAGGCTGGAGTACAATGGTGAAATCTCAGCTCACTGAAACCTCTGCCTCCTGGGTTCAAGTGATTCTCCTGCTTCAGCCACCCAAGTAGCTGGGATTACAGGTGTGCACCACCACACCTGGCTAAGTTTTCTTATTTTTAGTAGAGATGGGATTTCACTGTATTGGCCAGGATGGTCTCAATCTCTAGACCTCGTGATGCGCTTGCCTTGGTCTCCCAAAGTGCTGGGATTACAGGCGTGAGCCACTGCACCCAGCCATTTTTTTTTTTTTTTGAGACGGAGGCTCATTCTGTCACCCAGGCTAGAGTATAGTGGCGCAGTCACAGCTCACTGCAACCTTTGCCTCCCAGGTTTAAGTGATTCTCCTGCCTCAGCCTCCTAAGTAGCTAGGATTATAGGTGCCTGCCACCATTCCCAGCTAATGTTTGTATTTTTAGTAGAGATATGGTTTCACCATGTTGGCCAGGCTGGTCTCAAACTTCTGACCTCAGGTGATCCGCCCACCTCAGCCTCCCAAATTGCTGGGATTACAGGCGTGAGCCACCGCACCCAGCCAATGCTACTCTTAACAATCTGTCCACCAATAGCTAAATGATAAATTTAAACACCTCTGGCATTTAATGATAGAGAAAAAATAGGATACTTGCAATAAAAACCAGTTGCATTTAGTAATGGGAGAAGGGAAACAGCATGATGTGGACACTCACCCGGCTTTCTACTGAAGAGGTGTGGCGAGAAGCCACTTGGCTGTTGGTTGTTTTTGTTTTGGAGACAGAGTCTCAGCCTGTCACCCAGGCTGGAGTGCAGTGGCGTGATCTCTACTCACCGCAACCTCTGCCTCCCAGGTTCAAGGGATCTTGTGCCTTAGCCTCCCGAGTAGCTGGGATTATAGGTGTGCGCTACCACACCTGGCTAATTTTTGTGTTTCTGTTAGAGACAGGGTTTTACCATGTTGGCTAGGCTCCTGACCCTCAAGTGATCTGCCCTCTTTGGCCTCCCAAAGCGCTGGGCTTACAGGCATGAGCCACCGTGGCCGCACAAAAAGGCACTTTGTATCTCCTGAAGAATATGGTTCCTCACATCCAGGGGTGGTGCCTGTCATCTGCTCTCTGGAAGAGGCTTTCTTGCCCATTGGCTTCCACAAGTGGCATCAGAGAATGCTCTTCTGGAAACTGTATATTTGAGCAGACTGCTACAGGATTTGCAGACATGAAGGCAGAGGTCTGGGGCTGGCCATGGCAGCCGAGCACTTTCATGCTTGGTTTACTGGACAGGAGTGAGTGTCTCTGGCAGCGAGTCTACAGCTCATGGGCAGTTTCCGGATGGTCTATTTTCTTTTTCTTTTCTTTCTTTCTTTCTTTCTTTTTTTTTTTTTTTTTTGAGTTAGAATCTCCCACTGTCACCCAGGCTGCAGTGTAGTATATAACTATGGTTCACTACAGCCTCAACCTCCCAGTCTCAAGCTATCCTCCCACCTCAGCCTCCTGAGTAGCTAGGACCACAGGCATGTGCCACCATGCCTGGCTAATTTTTAAATATTCTGTAGAGACAGGGTCTTGCCGTGTTGCCTAGGCAGGTCTTGAATTCCTGGCCTCAAGCAGTCCTCCTGCCTCAGCCTTTCAAAGTGCTGGGATTACGGGTGTGAGCCACCATGCCAGGACCGTCGTCCATTTTCTGGTAACTCTGTGAGCTGCAAACTGGAGCTGGAAGCGCAGTCAAGTCATGCTCTGGAATCTGGACCTCGTCCTCGCTACACCTGTCTCCCCTACACCCACTTCTCCCCAAGCCTTCCTTCAGACTGCAGCCTTCTGGCCTCTGCCCCAACACACTGGGCCTGGGCTAGAGGGATGAGGCTGGGCTCTCTGGCCCCTGGCTTCAGGTTGTTTGCAGTTTGGCCAGGCAGGGAGTGCAGGGCAGGACCGGCTGGTGGGGAGCCAGGGGAAACTGCTTCTCCTTGTTTCTGTCCCCTCACACCGTGTCGTCCTTCTCCCAGCCTTTGCCTCGCTCCTAGCCTGAGGCAGGGACTCTGGCTTTTGCAATCCTGAAATACGATTTTCTGGTTCTCAGCTCAGTTGAATTACTTGCCACAGGCAGAAAGAAAAACTCATGGCTTTCTTTTCTCCTTCCCTGCTTTCTCAAAGGTCAGTTGGGACTAAAGTGCATCTTTTTCTCAGGCCAGGCCTTGTGGCTCATGCCTGTAATCCCAGCTCTTTGGAAGGCTTAAAGAGGCAGATCACCTGAGGTCAGGAATTCGAGACCAGCCTGACCAACATGGAGAAACCCCATCTCTACTAAAAATACAAAAGTAGCCAGGCATGGTGGTGCATGCCTGTAATCCCAGCTACTCAGGAGGCTGAGGCAAGAGAATCACTTGAACCCAGGAGGCAGAGTTTGCGGTAAGCCAAGATCGTGCCATTGCACTCCAGCCTGGGCAACAAGAGCGAAACTCTGTCTCAAAAAAAAAATCCGTCTTTTTCTCAGAACTTACTAAGGCTGAAGAAGGGGCAGGGTACCCCAGGCACCTAGGTTTTTTTTTTTTTTTTTTAACAAGTTCTACAAATTTCCATCCTCACTGAACATGTGGTCTGACTCAGTGGGCTCAACGGTAGAGGGTTTGGCTATCTGGCACTGTGTGATAGGTGTTGCTTACTCCTGAGTCAGGAAGGGAGACCACACCTTACACCCACCTCAACACAGCACATTCCAGATATCAGGGTCTGTCATTTGCAAAACCCTGCTCCTGGTACAGAATTCTGAGTTACTTAAGACACTGCTTGCAATTGATGTTAAGAAAGATCTGGGCTGGGCGCGGTGGCTCACACCTGTAATCCCAGCACTTTGGGAGGCTCAGGCAGGTAGACTGCTTGAGCCCAGGAGTTCGAGACCAGCCTGGGCAACAGGAAGAAACCCCATCTCTACCCCCAAAAAAAGAAATCACAAAAATATTAGCCAGACATGGGTGTGGTGGCATGTGGCTGTAATCTTAGCTACTTGGGAGGCTGAAGTGGGAGGATCACTTGAGCCTAGACATGGAGGTTAGGATGATCACGCCACTGCTCTCCCGCCTGTGTGACAGAGTGAGACTCTGTCTCAAACCAAATAAAATAAAATAAAAAATAAAAGGAAGATCCAGAAAGCGGATTGTATTAGCCCATATAACTAGGAAGCAGGAAAGGCTGGATCCAGTCACCTAAATGACAGGATAAGGACTTTGTTTCTCACCCCCACTTTGCCCCCTGTGACTCTCCAGCCCTGCTTTCTGCTTTTCTTTCTACTGGTTTCAGTGGGTTTTCAGGCCAATTTTCACGGAGCTCTAGGCCCGCAATGCATTTATGTCTTCAATCCACTGCTTCCTGAGTTGTTCCAACAGAAGACACAGGGAGGGCTCTGAGTGGGCTCACTGGGGACCTCTGCTCACCCCCTGTGTTAAATAACCACTCAAGTCAGATGAGTGGAAATACCCTAGTTAGTCGGCCTGAGTCACACGGCATTTGCTGTTGATGGGACAGTTAAGGCCACATGATTGGCAGCCCCTCTGGGTTGGGGGAAAGACAGTTTCTGAAAGGAAAAAAAATGCTAGGGAGACAAAATCAAATGCTGAGGGGCTGGGCCTCTGAGCAGGTTCTCAGTTTGCATTCCCCAGTGGGTCAGAAGCCTGACAATCCACCTAGCCTCTGCTTCAAGCTTCAGGGCACCCAGTTCTATGCCTGCATCCTTAGCCATCAACCACACACTTTTTATCTTTTCTTTTACGTTTTTTAAAATTATGAAATCTATATACATATAAGCCATATGTTCAACTTAAAGAATAGTAAACAACTGTGTCCCTAAGATCCAAGTTAAGAAATAGATCAGAGTCAGTTTCTTAGAAGCTTCTCTATGTGCTTCCTTCCAGTCGTGTGCCCTCCTGTCTCCACCCAAGGGAAACTGCAGACTTCTGTGTTCATTATCTCATGCTTTTCTTTATAGTTTTCCTATACACACGTACCCTTAAACCTCTAAGTTCTAGTTGGTTTGGTTTTGCAAAGCCCAGAAGCCTATGTTAATGCCGTATATAAAATATGCTAGCCAGGCATGGTGACTCACACCTGTAATCCCAGCACTTTGAGAGGCTGGGGTGGGAGGTTGCTGAAGCCTAGGAGTTCAAGCCTGGGCAACATCCCCATCACTACAAAATTAACAATGAAAAAAAATGCTATATTTCTGTGACTTTTATTCAACATGATGTTTTGAGCTTCATTTGTGTTGATGCAGGTAGCTGTAGTTTATTTTTTAACCACTGTATAGTATTATGTTGTGTGATTTTCCCACATTGCATGTATTTTTTTTTTTTTTTTTGAGATGGAGTTTCCCTCTTGTTACCCAGGCTGGAGTGCAATGGCGCGATCTCGGCTCACCGCAACCTCCGCCCCCTGGGTTCAGGCAATTCTCCTGCCTCAGCCTCCCGAGTAGCTGGGACTACAGGCGCGCACCACCAAGCCCAGCTAATTTTTGTATTTTTAGTAGAGACGGGGTTTCACCTTGTTGACCAGGATGGTCTCGATCTCTTGACCTCATGAGCCACCCACCTCGGCCTCCCAAAGGGCTGGGATTACAGGCGTGAGCCACCGTGCCTGGCCCATTGCATGTATTCTTTAGAATGTATAACTAAGAATAGAATTACTAGGTTTAAAGGTGCTTCCACTCTATGGGATAATGCTAATTTTTTTTCCCCCAAAGTAGTTTATAACAATCAACCCTTGCACTACAAGTCAGTGATAGTGTTTTGGTTGACCTCATTCTTGTCGATTTTAATTCTTGTCAACCCCACAAGTGTGGCCTGTGTCTCATTATAGTTATAATTCGCATGTATTTAATTACTACTGAAGTGAAGACTCTTTTCTTATTTATTTTTATTTGAGACAGGGTCTCATTCTGTCACCCAGGCTGGAGTGCAGTGGTGCGGTCACAGCTAATGCAGCCTCAACCTCCTGGGCCCAAGCGATCTTACCACGTCAGCCTCCCAAGTAGCCGGGACCACAGATGTGCACCACCACGCCCAGCTAATAGTGGATAATCTTTTTGTGTTTATAAACCAACTGTTTTTTCTGTATTGTAAATGCCTGTTTATATCTTTCCCCCAATTTTAATGAATGAATGGTCTTTATCTTATTGATTCATAAGAGTTCTTTATATAATCTGGATGATGATTCCATATCAGTTTACGTTTTTACTTTTTGAGACAGGGTCATGCTTTGTTGCTCAGGCTGGAGTGCGGGGGCAAGTTCAGCCTCAACCTCCCAGGCTCAAGTGAGCCTCCTGCCTCCGCCTCCCAAGTAGTGGGGATTACAGACATGCACCACCATGCCCAGCCAAGTTTTATTGAACTCCTAGCCTCAAGTGATCCTCCTGCCTTGGCCTCCCAAAATGCTAGGATTATAGGCATGAAATATTATGCCTGTCCCAGTGTTATATGTTCATGTATCTATTTGCAGTTTGGGAATGCTTTTGCATTTTATTTATGGTGACTTTTGAACAGAAGTTCTTAATTTCTATGTCAAATTTATCTTCTCTAGGAAAACTTTCCTAACTTGAGATATTGTTTTCTATTATCTTCTAAAAGTTTCTAATTTTGTCCTTCATATTTAAGTATTTAATATTTAAGTATTTGATCTACCTGGATTTGATTTTTGTTACTGATAATCAGCTTCCAATTTTACTTTCTTTTGGTCAGGGGATGGAGTTTCACTCTTGTTGCCCAGCCTGGATTTCAGTGGCAGAATCTCAGCTCACTGCAACCTTTGCCTCCTGGGTTCAAGCAATTCTCATGTCTCAGCCTCCCGAGTAGCTGGGACTACATGCATGTACCACCACACCTAGCTAATTTTGTATTTTTGGTAGAGACAGGGTTTCTCCATGTTGGACAGGCTGGTCTCAGCCCGCTTTGGTCTCCCAAATTGCTGGGATTACAGGTGTGAGCCACCATGCCCAGCCTAGTTTCTTTTACTTATGTCTTTCATGTCTCCAGTGTACATCCCTGTTATGGTATATATCAGAATTTCATTCTTTTTAGGCCAGGTGTGGTGGCTCATGCCTTAATACCAGCACTTTGAAAAACTTGGATGGGTAGATCACTTGAGGTCAGGAGTTTGAGACCAGCCTGGCTAACATGGTGAAACCCCATCTCTGCTAAAAGTACAAAAATTAGCTGGGCATGGTGGTAGGCATCTGTAATCCCAGCTACATGGGAGGCTGAGGCAAGAGAATCACTTGAACCCAGGAAGCGGAGATTGCAGTGAGCCGAGATCTTGCTACTGTACTCCAGCCTGGATGACAACAGCAAGACTCCTTATCAAAGAAAAAAAAAAGAATTTTATTCTTTTTAATGGCTGAACAATATTCCATTGTCTGTATATACCAAATTTGTTTATCTAGTCATTCTTCAGTGGCTATTGTGGATAATGCTGCTATGAACATTGGTGTACATATATCTGTTCGAATCTCTGCTTCCCATTCTTTTTTTTTTTGAGACAGAGTTTCTCACTCTTGTTACCCAGGCTGGAGTGCAATGGCGCGATCTCGGCTCACCGCAACCTCCACCTCCTGGGTTCAGGCAATTCTCCTGCCTCAGCCTCCTGAGTAGCTGGGATTACGGGCATGCGCTACCACGCCCAGCTAATTTTTTTGTATTTTTTAGTAGAAACGGGGTTTCACCACGTTGACCAGGATGGTCTCGATCTCTTGACCTCGTGATCCACCCGGCTCGGCCTCCCAAAGTGCTGAGATTACAGGCTTGAGCCACCGCGCCCGGCCTCTGCTTCCCATTCTTTTGGATATATACTAGAAGTGAAATTGCTAGATTATATGGTAGCTCAATGTTTAATTTTTTTAAATTATATATATTTTTTGTAGAGATGAGGTCTTACTATGTTGCCCAGGATAGTCTCAACCTCCTGGCCTCAAGCAGTCCTCCCATCTCAGCCTCCCAAAGTGCTGGGATTACAGGCATGAGCCACTGCCTGTAGCTCAATGTTAGTTTTTTGTGGAACGGCCATACTTTTTTTCACGGAAGGCTACACCATTTTACAATCGCACCAGCAATGTACAAGGGTTCCAATTACTCCATGTCCTCACCGATACTTCTTTTCTAATTTTGCTTTTGTCTTTGATAATGGCCATCCTAATGTGTGTCAAGTGGTATCTCACTGTGGTTTTGATTTGCAGTTCTGTAATGAGGTTGAGCATCTTTTCATGCACTCAGCGGCCATTTGTACAGCTTCTTTGAAGAAAGGGCCATTCAAGTCCTTTGCCTATTTAATTGGTCTATTCATTTGTTTTTTGGGTTGAGTTGTGGGAACTCTTTCACTCCATCTTAATTACCATGGTTTTCTATGTCTTGATATCTGGTAGAAGACAAGCCCCCAACCCCAACACACACCCTGTCTGTTGCTCTTGTTTAAAAGTGATTTGTTATTTTTTGGCACTCAGCTCTTCCCTATACGTTTTGGAATTGGCGTGATCAGATCCGTTTCTTTTTAAAAACCTGTTGGGATTTTGATTGGAATTGCCTAGAACATACAATTTAGGGAGAACGGATGTATTTACAACGTTGCGTCTTTCTGTCGTGAACATACCGTCTCTCCATTTATTCGTTGTTCTTTAATATCTTTCAGTAAAGTTTTACCATATTTTCCATAAATGGTTTTCACATGTTTTATTAGATTTATTTCTGGGTATTTGATATTTATTCATGCTATTATAGATGATGTCATTCAAAATTACATTTCTTTTTTTTTTTTTTTTCCCTGAGATACGGTCTCACTCTGTCACCCAGGCTGGAGTGCAGTGGTGTGATCTCGGTTCACTGCAACCTCAGCTTCTTGGGTTCAAACGATTCTCATGCCTCAGCCTCCAGTGTAGCTGGGACTACAGGTGTGTGCCATCACACCTGCCTAATTTTTGTATTTTTAGGAAAGACGGGGTTTTGCCATGTTGCCCAGGCTGGTCTTGAGCTCCTGACCTCAAGTGATCCACTTGCCTTGGCCTCCCAAAGTGCTGGGATTACAGGTGTGAGCCACGGCGCCTGCCTGGAATCTGGACTGGGTGAGTATCTCTTTGAAAGGCTCACTCTCAAGCATGACTAAGAGCCTCCTGAGCCCAGCAACTTCTGAAGGGCCCCTTGCAAAGTAACAGGGCTTCTGCCTAAGCCTCTCCTTCCAGCCACTAGGCAGCTTTCTAACTACCCTAACAAGCCTTGGACCAAATGGAAATAAATCTTTTGGAACTGTGGCTCAGCCTGTAATTCCAGCACTTTGGGAGGCCAAGGCAGGTGGATCACCTGAGGTCAGGAGTTAGAGACCGGCCTTACCAACATGGAAAAGCCCCTACTAAAAATACAAAACTAGCTGGGTGTGGTGGTGCATGCCTGTAATCCCAGCAACTTGGGAGGCCGAGGCATGAGAATCGCTTGAACCCAGGAGGCGGAGGTTGCAGTGAGCCAAGATCGTGCTGTTGCACTCCAGTCTGGGCAACAAGAGCGAAACTTCGTCTCAAAAAAAAAAAAAGAAAGAAAGAAGAAGAGAAGTGCAGATCCTAAGCTTCAGGGAAAACTCTATTTTTATGCTTAGGTTTGCTGAAAAATGGCCAGCTGTGTAGAAATGTGATTGGACAAAAGAGAGTGATCTAATGCTCATAGACTGATGGGAAGAGAAGGCCCAGCAGAACCTGTCTGTCCAGATTCTTTTTTTCCATAGAGACATGGTCTCACTATGTTGTCCAGGCTGTTCTTGAACTCCCGCCTTAAGGGGTTCTTTTGCTGCAGCCTCCCAAATTGCTATGATTACAGGCATGAGCTACCATGCCTGGCCCTATGCAGATTCTTCTTGGTCTCTCTGTGTCACATCCTTTTACCTGGAGTGTAGAATAGGACCTCTTTTGGAATGAAGGTCTTGTGATTTACTATCAGAAAAGGTAGAAAATTTCTTAATGGCCAGCTCTTACACAGAATTGCAAGGGAAAGTTAGAGTAATATTTCTAGGTCTCATGACTGGCTTTGAGAGAAGGGTGTTCTAGTTTCTATGACCTGCCTTAGGGAAGAGGAATTCTAATTTCTGTGGCCTGCCTTGGGGGAGAGGGGAACAGGAGAGATGGGGACAGAAAAAGGTCAGACATCTTGCTTCAGAGCCCCCGCCAATGTCCTTTAGTTCAAACTACTTAGCATGACAAAGCACCAAACTTTGGGCTATCATTTTCTGAACCCCAAAAAGACGCTGCCAGATTCAGGTTGCTAATACTTTGTGTTACACACACACTCTGAATGAAGAGAAAACCCCCTCCCCACAACAAACAGGCTTTGTGTGAGCAACATGGCTGTTTATTCACCCAGGTGCAGGCAGGCTGAGTCTGAAGAGTCAGCGGAGGGAGGTAGGATAGGAGTTGGTTTTATAGGTTTGGGGTAGGCAGAGAAAAGTTACAGAAGTTACAGTTCAGGGCAGTTTTTGCAAGCTGGGACAGGGTTGTAGGATCTGGAGTCACAAGATTGACCTATCAGTTGAGCAAGGTTAGTTACAAAGTCCAGTTGCCTTATCAGTCGAGGCGGGAATAAGGAACAGTAGAAGAATGTCTCAAAGTTAATTAGGCACCACAGGGGTTGGTCATTCTTCTCCTTTTGTGGTTTTCTAGTTACTTCAAACTTTCTAGTTCCAGGAACTCATCTGGAGGTGTAGGTGAAGGTCACAGAGGTTACCATGCAGTTCATGGCTCAGTCAGTCAGCCTTAAAGACCTTACACTCTATTTAGAATTTTTACATCTAGACTCATGAGCTGCCACTTTCCTGTTTGGTCCTGCCTTTGTCTTCTTCTGGTCCTAAGGGTTTTCACTGATCCAGATAAATATTCTGGGCACTAAGGTAGTGTCCCCTGCTTATGGAGAAGTAGTGGGTCTGTGGTATCTGCTCACTTGGTAACACATCAGTGGCGTGTGAGGATTTGTGTTTTGATGGGGTATCAGACCATTCTCAAACTGCTGTTAAGAAATACTGGAGACTGGGTAACTTATAAAGGAAAGGGGTTTAATTCCCAGTTCCAAATGGCTGGAAGGCCTCAGGAAACTTAAAATCAGGGCAGAAGGCGAAGGAGACCCAAGCCCACCTTCTTCACGAGGCGGCAGGAGAGAGTGAGCAAAGGGGAGGGAGGATATGTCACACTTTTAAGCCATTAGATCTCATGGGAACTCACTCACTATCATGAGAACAGCATGGGAAACAGCTTCCACGATCCAGTCACCTCACACATGGTCCCTTCCATCATCACAGAGGGATGATGGAACTTATAATTGGAGATAAGATTTGGATGGGGACACAGAGACAGACCATATCAGATGGGACATGAATCTAAGTTACATTGGCCTTCGAGACCATAAGCTAAATCAATAGTCAGCTCCTGAGTTCCTGCTCAACAAACTTTTAGGAAAAGAACCAGATATTTTAAATATGTCAGGTTTCTGGGGCACATACATCTCTGTTTCTATTAGTCATTGTTCTCCAGAAAAACAGAACCAATAGGAGATACACATATAGATAAAGAGATTTATTATAAAGAATTGGCTCACAGGATTATGGAGGCTGAGAAGTTCCAGATCTTCCATCTGCAAACTGGAGATAAGGACTAAATTCCAGCCTGAGTCCAAAGGCCTGAGGACCAGGAGCGCTGATGGGGCAAATCCCAGTCCAAGGACAGGAAAAGGCCCAGCTTAGCCAGCCAGGCAGAGAGCAAATGCTCCCTTCCTCCGCTTTCTTGTTCTCTTCAAGTCCTCTGAGGACAGCATGATGCCCACTGCTATCAGTAAAGGTGGGATCTTCCTTAGTCTCTGGATTCAAATGCTAATTTCACCCCAAAACACACTCGCAGACATACCCAGAAATAATATTTAACCAGTCTGGGTGCGGTGGCTTATGCCTGTAATCCCAGCACTTTGGGAAGCCGAGGCAGATGGATCACTTGAGGTCAGGAGTTCGAGACAAGCCTGGCCAACATGGTGAAACCCCTTCTCTTACTAAAAATGCAAAAATTATCCAGATGTAGTGGCTCATGCCTATAATACTGAGGAGGCCGAGGCAGGAGAATCGCTTGAATCTGGGAGACGGAGGTTGCAGTAAGCCGATATCATGCCACTGCACTCCAGCCTGGGCAACAGAGTGAGAC
Source organism: Callithrix jacchus (assembly GCF_049354715.1). Classification (NCBI taxonomy): domain Eukaryota; kingdom Metazoa; phylum Chordata; class Mammalia; order Primates; family Cebidae; genus Callithrix; species Callithrix jacchus. The sequence goes on from NC_133509.1 coordinate 125,999,210, forward strand.
CCTGTCTTAAAAAAAACAAAGTTTAACCAAATGTCTGTGTACCCTATGATACAGTCAAGGTGACACATAAAATTAACTATCACACTGTAACTAAAAAAGTACCTGAGACAGGTCTCAATCGATTTAGAAGTTTATTTTGCCAAGGTTAAAGACAACTCCAGGAGACGGGTCTGTATATTTCTCCAAAGATGATTTTGAGGACTTCAGGATTTAAAGGGGAAAAGCAGGATGGAGAGGGAAGGGGGAGGGTGCGGTCATATGACGGTCCACATGTTGCAAGAGAAAGGGAGCAGGTAGGGGAATAGTAATCAGCACTTTACATAAGATAAGGTGAACATAGAATAGCTACCTGCAGAGATCTTTAACCTTTTATCTGTTGCTATCTGCTTAGGAAGAAAAGGAAAGACAGAGTCTTGCATGACTCAGCTTTCGGCTTCATTTTTTTCCTTTTGACAGAGTGAATCAGGGTCTGAGATTTTGTTTTTCTTTCATAATACTGTTGTTTTTCCTTTTCCTTTTCCTCCTCCTCCTCCTCCTCCTTCACAACTCCTAAAAATGTAAAACCTATTCTTATTCACAAACCTTACGGAAAAAGTTTGCCAATTTGATTTAAACTATCTTGAAAAATCTACGTCTCAATGGCATTTTGTTGTGTGCAGTGGCTCATGCCTGTAATCCCAGAATTTTGGGAGGCCGAGGCAGGTGGGTCACCTGAGGTCAGGAGTTTGAGACCAGCCTCGCCAACATGGTGAAACCCCATCTCTACAAAAATACAAAAATTAGCCGGGCATGATGGCTAATGCTTGTAATCCCAGCTATTGGGAAGGCTGAGGTGGGAAAATTGCTTGAACCCGGGAGGTAGAGGTTGCAGTGAGCCAAGATCCCGTCACTGCACTCCAGCCTGGGTGACAGAGCAAGACTCTCTCAAAAACAAACAAACAAGAAAATAATTTATGAAAGTCAAGGGTCTGATAAACAGTCACCACTCATTAGTAATCTGTGCTGCCACACCTCTACCCAGCAGATCTGCCATCTTTTGAAATGAGTAGCAACCTACATATTCCCGAGTAAAGCACCCACAACACCTGGGCATTGTGATTAGAACAGCAATGGTTAGACTCAGGCTCTCTCTTTCTGCCCTCTCCTGGCTAGCCCATTGTTGAGGATCAGATGTGAATCCTCCAGGATTTCGTGAGGCTCAGGAAACTTTCAGATCTTGTCAAAATTTCCACCAGTGGATAGTACTATCAAGGATCTTAATGCTGGTCGTGATGGCCAAGTTTGTCTGTTATTGTAGGGTGCTCCAACTTTTTTGAGTGTGTTATAGAAAAAGAAGAGTTATCAAGCTGGGCATGGTAGCTCATAATCCAGCACTTTGGGAGGCTGAGGCGCATGGCTCACTTGAGGCCAGGAGTTCAAGACCAGCCTGGCCAACATGGTGAATCCCCGTCTCTACTAAAAATACAAAAATTAGCCAGGCATGGCGGAGTGTGGCTGTAGTTCCAGCTACTTGGAAGCCTAAGGCAGGAGAATTAGTTAAACCTGGGAGGCACAGGTTGCAGTGAGCTGAGCTTGCACCTGAGCTCACCCCAGCCTGGGTGACAGAGTGAGACTCCATCTAAAAAAAAAAGGAAAAAGAAAAAGAAGAGTTATGATATATTGAATATCTACTATGTGCCAAACATTGCTAAACAAGTATTATTTCATTTCATCCTTGGAACAGTCACATGAGCTCCACACCCTTTGACTGTTCAGCATTACCTTCACACAGGGGATACAATGGAGACTCAGATAGGTTACTCATTTATTTATTTTTTGAGACAGAGTCTTGCCCTGTCACCCAGGCTAGAGTGCAATGGCGTAATCTTGGCTCACTGCAACCTCTGCCTCCCTGGTTCAAGCAATTCTCCTGCCTCTGCCTCCTCAGTACTGGAGCTAGAGGTGTGCAGCACCACGCCTGGCTCATTTTTGTATTTTTAGTACAGACGGGGTTTCACCATGTTGCCCAGGCTGGTCCTGAACTACTGGCATCAGGTGATCCATCTTCCTCAGCCTCCCAAAGTACTGGGATTACAGGCATAAGCCATCATGCCCAGCCAGAGAGGTTAATTAACCTGCTCAAGAATCACAGGTGGTAGGTGGTAGAGCTGGAGTTTGGCATTAATTCCATGTTTATCTGACTCTAGAACCTGTGGTCTGAATTGCTACTCAAGGTTCACAATCATCTGTGCAGAGTCTAATTCAGTAGGAATAATACGGAGCCAGAAATTCGCATTTTTAACAAGCACTCCAGGGTCTCAAGCTACACTTTGAGAACACTGCCTGTCACAAATAGAAACTGTACTGCTTCTGGTAGAAGGATTAAACTCTGCTCATGCCTGTAATCCCAGCACTTTGGGAGGCCAAGGCAAGTGGATCACAAGGTCAGGAGTTCGAGAACAGCCTGACCAACATGGTGAAACCCTCATCTACTAAAAATACAAAAAATTAGCGGTGCGTTGTGGCACATGCTTGTAATCCCAGCTATTCAGAAGGCTGAGGCAGGAGAATTGCTTGAACATGGGAGGCAGAGGTTGCAGTGAGCCAAGATTGCACCGTTGCACTCCAGCTTGGGTGACAGAGTGACACTCAGTCTAAAAAAAATAAAATAAAGATGAAACTCTTCAGCAACGGAAGACTTATTCTGGGGTAGAACTAATTGCTGGGCTTTCCCTCCTTTGAGTACAAGAGGAGGTTAGACGAGGGTAATAAGATGCAAAGATTTCTTATCTCTTCCTGTCCCTCAGGCCTCCCTGCCCCTACCTAAGCCCCAGAGAAGTGTACCTCAAATGAATTTGCCTAAAGTGGTATAATGTTGCCCTTTGCTGAGGAAACCCCTGAGTAAACGTATACTGGTTATTTGGTAACACTCAAAAATCTAATTGCAGCTGGGCATTGTGGCTTCCTGTAATCTTAGCACTTTGGGAGGCTGAGGTGGGCAGATCACCTGAGGTCAGGAGTTCGAGACCAGCCTGGGGAACATAGTGAAATCCTATCTCTACTAAAAAAAAAAAAAAAAAATTATATATATATACCTACACAAAGAGCCAGGCGTGGTGGTGCACGCCTATAGTCCCAACTACTCAGGAAGCTGAGGCAGGAGAATCACTTGAAATTGGGAGGTGGAAGTCGCAGTGAGCCGAGATCTGGCTACGGCACTCCAGCCTGGACGACACAGTGAGACTCCCTCTAAAAAAAAAAAAAATCTAATGGCAGTTTTGGCTGTTCTGAGGCACTGTTTGCATTTTAATTGAAAATGCATGCCAGGCCACCAGGCAAATCTTCTTTAATAAATCAGACTTAGTGCTCAGCCTGTCCGATCTGGAAGTGTTCGTGGCTTACTGAGCAAAGACAAGAGGAAAAAGGCTTAGGTGTCATCTAAATACAGTGGATTTGCAATGAAACAAGTGGCCTGGGCTACGACCATCTCTCCACACGCTCTGGCTTTCTGGCAGCAAATCTACGGCATGGGATGGAACCTTCTCCCCACCTGGTGGCCGGTGTTTTCTTGAACCTCTACATCATCCTTCAGCTCCTGGGTAGGATGCGGGGTCACCCACGGGGAATGGGGGAACATACACCTGAGAGGGCCCAGCCACCGGTCAGTGTTCTGCAGAGGAGAAATACAGCAGAGAAAGAGCAAGACGATGCCAGGATCATGCTGGGTATTTGACTCACGTGATTTAATCTTCCAACAACCCAGAGAGGTGTTGGGATTCCCTCTTCATTCGCCACATGAAAAAACTGAGACACAAATACTCAAAGTAGCTTGCCCAAGATCATCCACGTAAGATGTAGAGTCAAGAATTAAACCAAAGGCCTTGCCCTTTCCATCCAGCTCTGTGCCACCATGAAGGGCCACCGCTCTCTGCGTTAATTCCTCTGTATAAGATCTCCCCTTCCAGTTCACACAGGCTCCACTCACAAGCCTTGGCAAAAAGCCACCAGCCCTTGCATTCGAGAATAACATAAATGCAATGAGCCATTTTCTGAAAATGAGATAACATATGTCATGCATTCAGCCCAGAGCCTGGTGCGTTTCAGACTACTCAGCTGGGGCCAGGGGTATCCCAGGGACAGGGTGTTTCTGGTTGTAGGAGATTGTATTGGCCATTTGGTAACAAACATTTATCAAGTAACTATAAATGGTCAAAACAGAAAGAGCAGAGTCAGGTGCAGTGGTTCACACCTGTAATCCCAGGACTTTGGGAGGCCGAGGCAGGTGGATCACCTGAGGTCAGGAGTTCGAGATCAGCCTGACCAATATGGTGAAACCCTGTCTCTACTAAAAATACAAAAATTAGCCAGGCGTGGTGGCACTTGCCTGTAGTCCCAGCTACTCGGGAGGCCGAGGCAGAATTGCTTGAACCTGGGAGGTGGAGGTTGTAGTGAGCCAAGATGGTGCCACCTCACTCCAGCCTGGACAACCGAACGAGACTCTGTCTCAAAAGAAAGGAGTCGTGGGAGTCATTCTAATTGGACCAACTTAGATCTCAGGAATCAATCCCTGCCTGCCAGAGGGATTGAGTGGCTAACTGGTTTAGCTTAAGTGGCACACTCTGTCCTCGGAAGCACATGGACCCTCAAATGAAAACTGGGGGCTCTCATGGGAAGTGGGGTTTGTCAGGGAGGAGAGAGTCACAATGATCACAACAGGAAAATTGCTTTTGTGAAATAGAAAGGCAGGAAGGCACCAGCAGTGTGTGATCGTAGCCCACAGATTTGTTTGGCTAGAGAGCAGAGGTTTCTTTGTTCTTGAAAGTGAGTTGTGAGAAATGGAGCATTTGGGAGGGAGTTGGGGTTGCTGGAAGGGGCCTTCTGGGTAGCCTGTGGGGCCTCAGGCTTTGTGTGAGTCTGGGAGTTTCAGTGCAGCATTTACCGGATTACTGGAAAATTCAGGAAATGAGCCTGTTTCCTCCTATTATAGCGCCTAATCCTTTATTCATTAAATGGGGTATTTACTCGGCCTTAAAATGTTCAGTTTGGGGGGGTGTTAGGAAACAAGGGAGCTCACAGGTGCTGAGAGCCCACTATGTGCTGACTCTGGGCTGGAGGCTTTTCCTGCATTTTCTCTTTAATGCTCCCAACCTCCCTCTTTGCCCCATTTCACAGATGGAGAAGGAAAGGCAAGTGACTTGTCCAGAGCCACCCTGTTAATGAGTGGGCAAAAGGGAGACTTGAGTCCTCAGGGCTGTCAACTCCAAAACTGACAAACAAGCGGGTAAGCACATTGCGGTTTTCTCCAGGACCTGAGAATTCTTTTGTCCTGTGTATCATATCGAGCACCTGGGCTGATGACCCTTCTGCATGGTGTACGCACCTCTCAGCCTGAGCTTGACCTCAGCGACATCCACTATGCCCAGGGACACTGATAAATGTATCCGGGAGTCCGGGCACTGTGGCTCAAGCCTGTAATCCCAGCACTTTGGGAGGCTGAGGTGGGGGGATCACCTGAGGTCAGGAGTTCGAGACCAGCCTGACAAACATGGAGAAACCCCGTCTCTACTAAAAATACAAAATTAGCTGGGTGTGGTGGTGCATGCCTGTAATCCCTGCTACTCAGGAGGCTGAGGCAGGAGAACCACCTGAACCCAGGAGGCAGAGGTCGTAGTGAGCCAAGATTGTGCCATTGCTCTCCAGCCTGAGCAACAAGAGCAAAACTCTGTCTCAAAAAAAAATTGTTTTAAATATAATAATAATAATAATAAAGGGATGCATCTGGGATTCTGGAGGCAGGGATCCACTCGTGAGTTGGGACCCTGTTTGTACCTACTCCACCAGGACTGAAGACAGGAAGTCACACACAGGAGAACCAAGATAGAGCTGACACAAACATTCCCCACAGAGCATCCTTCTCCCAGCCGTCACCACCATCCTCCTCACACTTGCATCTCCAGCAATTACTGAGCACAGGTGCCCTCTCAGCACTTTAAATATATCATCTCCTGGAACTGTCCCAAAGCTGCTTTGAGGCAGGTGCCATGATCCTCCCCATTTTATAGATGGGAAGGTCAAGGAATGACTATGGAGGCTGAGGTCAGAGCAAGGGGCTTGTCCCTGTAAGGTCTATACACTCATCCCCATTTCCTCTTCCCCCTTTCTTTTTCTTTTTGGAGACAGGGTCTCACTCTGTTGCCCAGGCTGAAGTGCAGTGATGTGATCATGGTTCACTGCAGCCTTGACCTCTGAGGCTCAAGCAATCCATCTGCATCAGTCTCCCGAGTAGCTGGGGCCACAGATATGCACCACCACACCTGGCTAACTTTTGCATATTTTTGGAGAGACACGGTCTTACCATGTTGCCCAGGCTGGTCTCAAACGCCTGAGCTCAAGCCATCCGCCCTCCTCAGCCTCCCAAAGTTCTGGGATTACAGATGTGTGCCACCATACCTGGCCCATTCCCCATTTTAAAAATGAGTAAATTTAACCTCCAAGAGGTTGCCCACTAATCTCACATGCCTGGCAAATGGCTGAGTTGGGATTTGAACTCATGTTCAAATATAACTACAGTGGCTGGGCAGAGCACTGCTCCGAGGGATAATTGTTGACTTAAAGAAAACCTTTGGGCTGGGTGCAGTGGCTCATGCCTGTAGTCCCAGCACTTTAGGAAGTCAAGGCAGGTGGATCACCTGAGGTCAGGAGTTTGAGATGAGGCTGGCCAACATGGTGAAACCCTGTCTCTACTAAAAATACAAAAAAATTAGCCAGGTGTGGTGGCACACGCCTATAATCCCAGCTACTTGGGAGGCTGAGGCAGGAGAATCACTTGAAACTGGGAGGCAGAGGTTGCTGTGAGCCAAGATTGTGCCATTGCTCTCCAGCCTGGGCAACTTGCTCTTTTTAGAGCAAGACTGTCTAAAAAAAGAAAAAAGGAGAAAGAAAACTTTTGGAGAAGTGATTTGGCCTTGTGAATCTTTCCCTGAAGACAATTTCCAGGATGTTCCTGAGAAAGCATGGGCTCCTCTTTGTTGGAATAAATGCAGGTCCTTTCTCAGGTCACCAATGTGCACTAATGTCGCAGTCATCCTCCACTCCTCACTTCTTCCCCTGTCTCAAAAACGTCTGACATGGGGCTCCCAACAAGGCCCAGGAGGAGCTGCTTTCTGGATGAATGTGTCCCCTGGAGGAAGGTACACCTGCAGCAAGGCGAGTGGGACATTTTTGAAGCCTCAGGCCACATCGTCTCCAAGACGAGGCTGGTGCAGATAGTAAGCCTCTTGTTTTTTAAGGTCACATACAACAAAAACACGGAAACTCAGAATGGAAGAGGCCGGTGAGAGCAATCAAGAGGCATAACAACAGCTGCAGAGGTGACTGCAGGGAAGCGAACTGCGCTCCTTTTCTTTATGTTCTGTTTTTAGCTGTGTTTTTCAGAGCAAGTAGGTACCATGGTGATAGGTACCATAGAAATAGATGGAGCGCACCACCCAGCACGGGGCTGCCAAACCGTTCCCCTGGAAATGCACTGAGAGCTGCCAGGGAGAGCTCAGGGACTCTGCTTCCTGGGGGGCCTGTCAGCTGCACAGCCAGGGAAGAAGTCCCCTGTAGAATGGTCCCCAGAGGCTTCTCACTGTCTTGCTGTGATTGTCCAAGGTCCCTGATGGTGTACTCTCCCTCCCAGAGCACCTGTGGCTCTTCTCTCGGAGTCCTCCCAGGAAACTCACTTAAGGAGGCTTGCCTTTGCCTAGTGAAGCAATTATCTTGGGCAATAGTGACCTCAAAAGTAACACTGCCAGCATTCCCGTCTCCGCAGTTAGGAGTACACAATCCTCATCCTGCCTGGATGTGGCACTGTCTGTCACTGGTTTTATGCAATAGGTCATAAAGACTTTGTGGGGCAGGAGCTGAGTTCCGAACATTTGGTAATCAGGAATACTCATAAAATGAAATCTCAGCGGATCTAACCCAGAAAGCCGAGCCAGATAGGGCATAACCATGTCTGATATGGGGGGTTGCAGTTTGTGAAGCCTCAGGCAGTATAGAATAGGGCCCAACCCCAACTATTTTTGGATGCAGCTTGAATGGACTGAAAGACCCTTCAAAACAAGTGCTGGAACCATCCTGTAGGACTTACATAACCATCTCTGCAAGGCTGTTGATAGATGAATGTAAATTAGCCCAGGCAGAGCTTAGCTCATTTTTATTTAGATTGAGACCAATTTCATGTCTTCTGAAATGTAACCCATATGTACACACACTAAACCTAACTGTCTTATTTTAGGCCTAGCATGAGAGGATCAAGTTTAAAGGGCATCTGCTAGTATATCTGTCCCATCATATGTGCTTCTGAAATGGCTTTATTATGTACATTTCTTTCTATACGTTTATACTCTCATGTGGCATTCTTCTTCAGAGCAGGGCAAATGTTATTCTGGACCAATGTATGATTTGGAGACCAGTAATTCTAAGTACCAACCAACTGAAGGTAATTTTATTCTCAATTAAAGAAACACAGGTTGGGCATAGTGGCTCACGCCTGTAGTCCCAGCACTTTGGGAGGCTGAGATGGGCAGATCATTTAAGGTCAGGAGTTTGAGACCAGCCTGGCCAACACAGTGAAACCACATTTCTACTAAAGATACAAAAATTACCCAGCTGTGGTGGCATGCAACTGCAATCCCAGCTACTTGGAAGGGTAAGGCAGGAGAATCGCTTGAACCCAGGAGATGGAGGTTACAGTGAGCCAAGATCGCACCACTGCACTCCAGCCTGGGTGGCAGAGTAAGACTCTGTCTCAAAAAAGAGAAAGAAAGAAACACGCATCTCTAACAAAGGATTTGTTTTTGTTTTTTTTCTTGAGACAAGGTCTCTCTCTGTCACCCAGGCTGGAATGCAGAGGCCTGTTCTTGGCAGTGGTGTGATCTTGGCTCACTGCAACCTCCATCACATAGGCTCAAGCGATAGTCCTACCTCAGCCTCCTGAGTAGCTGGGACCACAGGTGTGTACCACCACATCTGGCTATTTTCTTGTATTTTTAGTAAAGACAGGGTCTCACCATTTTGCCCAGGCTGGTCTTAAACTCCTGAGCTCAAGCGATCCACCCACCTTGGCCTCCCAAAGTGCTGGAATTATAGGCATGAGCCACTGTGCCTGGCTAGGAATCTATTTTAAAAATCCAAAACTTAAAAATCAATAACATTGTTAACTCTTAAATTATTGTTTAACTAGTTACAGATTCTGAAAATGATAGAACTAGAAGATGCCAACAAAATGTGTGTCCTGCACGTGTGGCATTTGACATGAAGAAACTGAGGCCATTGCTGGGAGCAGTGGCTCATGGCTGTAACCCCAGCACTTTTGGGAGGCCAAGGCAGGGGGATCGCTTGAGCTCAAGAGTTCAAAACCAGCCTGGGCAAGATGGTGAAACTCTGTCTCTACCAAAATTACAAAAGTTAGGCGGGGCAAAGTGGCTCATGCCTGTAATTCCAGCACTTTGGGAGGCCAAGGTGGGTGTATCACAAGGTTAGGTGTTCAAGACCAGTCTAGCCAATATGGTGAAACCCTGTCTCTACTAAATATACAAAAATTAGCCAGGCATGGTGATGTGCTCCTGTAGTCCTAGCTACTTGAGAGGCTGAGGCAGGAGAATCGCTTAAACCCAGAAGGTGGAGGTTGCAGTGAGCCAAGATCACGCCAGTACACTCCAGCCTGGGCGATAGTGTAAGACTCCCTCTCAAAAAAAAAAACAAAACAAAAGTTAGTCAGGCGTTGTGCAGTGTACCTGTAGCAGCTACTCAGGAAGCTGAGGTGGGAGGTCACTTGATCCTAGGAGGTCAAGGCTGCAGTAAGTTGTGATTGTGCCACCGCGCTCCAGCCTGGGCGACAGAGTGAGACCCTGTCTCAAAATAAATAAATAAATAAAAGAAAGAAACCGAGGCCCGAAGAGTGGGCATACCTTGCTATTAGTTCAGCATGTCGTGTATGCAGGTGGTATCTCTAGGTGATTACCACTCTGGCAAATTCTTTCCCGGAGATGGAGATGTGTGGAGCCCCCAGTCTCTCGCACTGGGGAGTGGTGTTCCTAGTGACCTTGAAGTAGGCTTGTAGATCTGGCTGTTGGTTGAGCTCTGCAGGCAAGAAGTAGCTAAACGTCATTAGAGCAACTGCCTGGTTTATCGCTAGGACTAACCATGGAACCGAAGACTCAGCATTTACCGTTGGCAGCATCATACACTCAGCCTGCATGTAGATTTCATGGATCATATTTTGTGGCTACAGGAATTTGGCCTGATGGACCCCTTGCAGAAACTCTGTATTAAATAAGCAAACACATGTGCTCTAGGTTTACGGGCCAAGCAAACTGTGAAACAGAAGGGTTGGCCTTTGTTGCCCATAGCAGTCATACCTTGGACTTTTGCCACTTGGTTGGGTTGCTTTATTTGGCTGAGTAGCCAAAAGCAGATTCACATGAAGAATGAGGCTCTCAGATATTCTAGAACTCTCTAAGAATGGTCATTCACAGTCACATTGGGCAGACAGAATTATTCCCAAATTTTCAGAGTCATAAAGCTAATGTTTGGGCCAAGTGTGGTGGCTCATGCCTGTAATCCCAGCACTTTGGGAGGCTAAGGTGGGCAGATCAGAAGGTCAGGAGTTTGAGACCAGCCTGGCCAATATGGTGAAACCCCATCTCGACTAAAAATACAAAAATTAGCTGGGTGTGGTGGTGGGCGCCTGTAGTCCCAGCTACTCAGGAGGCTGAGGCAGGAGAGTCATTTGAACCCAGGAGGTAGAGAGAGGTTGCAGTGAGCCGAGATTGTGCCACTGCACTCCAGCATGGTGACAGCGTAAGACTCCATCTCAAAAAGAAAGAGAAAGAAAGAGAAAGAGAGAGAGATAGGAAAGAGAAAGGAAGGAAGGAAGGGAAAGGAAGAAAAAGAAAGAGAGAAGGAAAGAAAGAAAGAAAATACTTGTTTCATTAACAATTCTTTGCATGTGGGGAGCCCTCATATGTGACCTATTAAATTTGATTTGGCAGTCAAATCTTAATTATGACTACAGCATTTCCTCTATCTTTTGTCTCTGCTATTATAATACAATATTTTTAAATAAAATGTTTATGCAGTTACGATGACTTCTTCCTTGCAGCAACACTTATTTTGCAAATTTGCAGTTGTATTTAGGCTACCACCAGCAACTCTCTTGGCAAACATTGAGCAACTCCCACCACAGAAAATAATGAGTAGAGACAAGGTCTGCACACCTACTCATTCTGTTCTTCCATTATCAAGCTGCGGGACTCTGGGAAAGTGATCCAGGGGACATCTACAGAAACCAAAATCTGAGTTTTGTAATGCTGGGAGTTGTTTATTCTTTTGAATAATAGAATATTCTTACTAGACCGGAGGCTTCAAGGAAGCTGTGTCTTCTATTTTTCACGTGCATCCTTCGAGGTTCTAAATATGATCCTAGGTGAACAGAAGGCACTCCCTGTGCTTCCGGGCTGGCGTAGCTGTGAGGGCTTCCTGGGGATAAACTGGGAGAAGGATGCTTGTTGGGTTTTATCTTCCTTGACTTCCCCAAACCATAAATTCCTCCTTGAAATACTTGCTTCTGAGTCACAAAGTTTCTCTCCTGCTTCCCTGGCTGCCTTAGCTCAGCTGCCGTTGTGTGAGCCCACAAGATGATGCTCGAAGATGAGCCCTGCCCATCTCTCCTGACAGTGAAGGTTATTTATTTATAGACAGAGTCTCGCTCTGTTGCCCAGGCTGGAGTGCAGTGACGAGATTCCAGCTCACTGCAACCTCCACCTCCTGGGTTCAAGCGATTCTTGTGGCTTAGCCTCCCGAGTAATTGGGATTATAGACATGCGCCACCACACTTGGCTAATTTTTGAATTTTTCTTAGAGACAGGGTTTCACCATGTTGGCCAGGCTGGTCTCAAACTCCTATCCTCAAGTCATCTGCCCACCTAGGCCTCCCAAAGTGCTAGGATTACAGACATGAGCCACCGTACCTGGCTGGCAGTGAACATTTATTGGGCACCTTTCGTGTGCCAGGCACTATTGATGGTGCACATCCAGCAGTGAGTACAGCAGATGGAAAGCCTTGTCTTCACTGAACTGAAAGAACACCCCTCCCCTGGGTGTGAGCCTGCTTCCTTGTTTCTGGATCACAGGAGCAGCCTCAGCTGCTTCTTGAGGTGTGCTGAGCACTGCCTGCTCATGAAGGCCTTGCCGGGCCCGTGAATGATGAAGGCAGCCTCTCACCTGCGAGGTTCTTTCCTGTGTGAACCCAAGAGTATCTGAGACAGGTCTTAATCAATTTAGAAAGTTTATTTTGCCAGCCGGGTGCAGTGGCTCATGCCTGTAGTCCCATCCCAGCACTTCGGGAGGCCAAGGTGTGCAGATCACTTGAGGTCAGGAGTTCAAGACTAGCCTGGCCAACATGGTGAAACCCTGCCTCTACTAAAAATACAAAAGTTAGCCAGGCATGTCGGCAGGTGCCTGTAATCCCAGCCACTCGGGAGGCTGAAGCAGGAGAATCGCTTGAACCGGGAGATGGAGGTTTGCAGTGAGCTGAGATCATGCTGCTGCACTCTAGCCTGGGAGACAAGAGTGAAACTCCATCTCATTAAAAAAAAAAAGTTTATTTTGCCAAAGTTAAGGACACAGCCTTAACACATAGCCTCAGGAGGTCCTGAGGGCATATATTCAAGGATATATACACAGGTTTTGGTTTTGGTTTTTGAGACAGGGTCTCACTCTGATACCCAGGCTGGAGTGCAGTGCTACAGTCTCAACTCACTGCAACCTCCACCTCCTGGGTTTAAGTGATTCTCCTGCCTCAGCCTCCCAAATAGCTGGGATTACAGGTGTTCCCCACCACACCTGGCTAATTTTTGTATTTTTAGTAGAGACAGGATTTTTGCCATGTTGGCCAGGCTGATCTTGAGCTCTTGACCTCAAGTGATCTGTTCGACTTGGCCTCCCAAAGTGCTGGAATTACAGGCGTGAGCCACCTTGCCTTCTGGAGTAGCTGGGATTATAGACATGCACCACAGCTTGGTTTTATACATTTTAGGGAGACATGAGAAATCCATCAATTAGCCTTTCACTGAATACACAATTTACATGTGAGATGGGGGTACAGGAATAGTCATGCCTAGTGTGGCTTAGTTAATCTGCCTTTATTTATTTAATTTTTTGAGACGTAGTCTCGCTCTGTTGCCCAGGCTGGAATGCAGTGGCCCAATCTCGGCTCACTGCAACTTCGCCTCCCAGGTTCAAGCGATTCTCCTGCCTCAGCCTCCTGAGTAGTTGGGATTACAGATGCATACAACTGCACCCAGCTAATTATTTTTTTCTTTTCTTTTTTTTTTTTTTTTTTTTTTGAGACGGAGTTTCGCTCTTGTTACCCAGGCTGAAGTGCAATGGCGCAATCTTGGCTCACCACAACCTCCGCCTCCCGGGTTCAAGCGATTCTCCTGCCTCAGCCTCCCGAGTAGCTGGGACTACAGGCGTGCACCACCATGCTCAGCTAATTTTTGTATTTTTAGTAGAGACGGGGTTTCACCATGTTGACCAGGATTGTCTCTATCTCTTGACCTCGTGATCCACCCACCTTGGCCTCCGAAAGTGCTGGGATTATAGGCATAAGCCAAAGCGTCTGGCCAATTTTTTTCTATTTTTAGTAGAGACAGGGTTTCACCGTGTTAGGCAGGATGGTATTGATCTCCTGACCTTGTGATTGGCCCACCTTGGCCTCCCAAAGTGCTGAGATTGTAGGCGTGAGCCACTGCCCCCCACTGTGAATCTGCATTTTTACATAAACAATAGGGCAGAGGAAGCAATCAGATATGCATTTGTCACAGGTGAGCAGAGGGATGACTTTAAATTCTGTCTACCCTTTGTCGGGCACCAGTGAAAATACGCTGTCAATTTACATTGCCAGGGTGAAATTCACTATTTCAGGGTAAAGATCTTGAAGCCCACAAGGAATTCATCTTGTAGCTGTCTTATTTAGGAATAAAATGGGAGGCAGCCTTGCATAGTTCCCAGCTTGACTTTCCCCTTTCGCTTAGTGATTTTGGGGTCTCAAGATTGATTTTCCTTTCACGCCTGTGAGGGAGACTTTCTGATGCTCCTGTCTCTGCCCGATGCTCCCTTCTCATCTGCCAACCTCCCACTTTGGCTGCCCTGCCATCCCCAACCTGCAGCCCGAGTGATCATCCTAAAATTCAAGTTTCACAAATCACTCACTGCTCAGAACCTTCGGTGACTTCCTGAGGCTCTGAGATAAATCCAAATTCCTTGACATGACAGGCTCTCCAGAAGCCGGCTTCTGCTTTCCTGCCCAGCCCCTGCCCCTGCCCCTCCTACCTTATGTCAGGCTCCGAAGCTCGGACAGGTGGTCCCCCTACATACTTCCCTGCCTCACTCCTGCAGACCCCTGAGCCTAGAGGGCTTCTCCCTCCCCAGCCTGCTGCTAGTCTGACCCCTATTCTCCTTTTAGACTCAGCCCCCTCCTCCTCCTCCTCCTCCTCCTCCACCCCCAGTCCACAGCCCGGGAACACTAGGCACATGGTGTTATAGTTAACTATTTACTTTTCTATCTTTTCCTGGGAGACAGACACGATGGTAATTATGTGTTTAATGTCTGTCTCCTGGGATGGTAAACCCCTGTGAGCGTGGGCTGTGACTGTCTTATTCATCATTGTGTCTCCAGCACAGGGCACAGAGTAATAAACACAGGTAACGCTTCTGCAACGCTGTGAACTGGCCAGAAGTGTCCTGATAGCCTTTCATGTATTTACAACTTAAAGTTTTACCACCACTCAGTGAGGTACTGTGATATAATGAGATCTGTATTTAGGCAGGTCACTGTGGCTCATGCCTGTAATCCCAGCATTTTGGGAGACTAAGGCGGGCGGATTGCGAGGTCAGGAATTCGAGACCAGCCTGGCCAATATGGTGAAACCCCGTTTCTACTAAAAATACAAAAATTAGCTGGCCGTGGTGGCAGGTACCTGTTATCCCAGCTACTCCAGAGCCTAAGGCAGAAGAATTGTTGGAACCCAAGAGGCAGAGGTTGCTGTGAGCTGAGATCTCACCACTGCACTCCAGCCTGGGCAAAAAAGTGAGACACCATCTCAAAAAAAAAAATGCACTGTGAGATATATATTTGGTCTTCCTCTGGTTTCCTGGCATAAAACTTCTAAAATCCTTGAAATCTGCAAAGAGATAAACGTGTTTGTATAGGCTAAAGAGTTGACTGATGGCCAGGGACAGTGGCTTTGGCCTTGCACGGCCGGGTCACTCCTGTAATCTTGGCACTTTGAGAGTCCTAGACCGACAGATCGTTTGAGCCCCGGAGTTTAAGACCAGCCCCATCTCTACAAAAAAATTTAAAAAATTAGATGGGTGTGGTGGTGCTCACCTGTCGTCCCAGCTCCTCAGGGGGCTGAGGTGGGAGAATTGCTTGAACCCGAGAAGTTGAGGCTGCACTGAATTGTGATTGCAGCACTGCACTCTAGCCTAGGCAACAGAGCAGGACCCTCTTTCTAAAACACAAGTGCGGAAATAATAAAGAGTAGAAAGCCCCTTTTCTATCGGGGCTGCCCTAAAGCACAACTCCAGAGCGTGCCATTCATATAAAACGTAGTGCCACAGCCACCCCTGCTCAGGCCCCAGCCTCCCAGTTTCCCCTCTGAGGGCACCATTGCCACCAAGCTCTTCTCCCTCCTTCCACAGCTGTCTATGTGGATGTGAACAGAACATGGGCATGTCGGCTGGTAGAGAATTTTCTGCCTTGCCTTGTTCATTTTGCATCATTGGGAGATTGATTCAGATAAGGTGTGTAGAGTAGCCTCACTTTTTACAGTCCATAGTATTCCACTGTATGGCATAGATGTGCTGTAGTTTATTCAGCTACTCTTCTACTTAACCAGTCCTTAATATACTGCATCAACTCCTGTTACTCTGTTTCTAAATCATTCCCTCCCTCCCTCCTTCCCTCTCTTCCTTCCTTCCTTTTTTTAGACAGAGTCTTGCTCTGTTGCCAGGCGCCTGGCTGGAGTGCAGTGGCGCAATCTCCACTCACTGTAACCTCCGCCTCCTGGGTTCAAGCAGTTCTCCCGCCTCAGCCTCCCGAGTAGCTGGGACTACACCACCATGCCCAGCTAATTTTTTGCATTTTTAGTAGAGACGGGGTTTCACTATGTTGGCCAGACTGGTCTTGAACTCCCAGCCTTGTGATCTGCCCGCCTCAACCTCCCAAAGTGCTGGGATTACAGGCATGAGCCACCGTGCCTGGTCCCTCCCTTCCTTTCTTTCTCTTTCTCTCTTTCTTTCTTTCCTTCTCTCTCCCTCTTTCTTTCCGTTTTTTTCTCTGTTGTTTCCCAGGCTGAAGTGCAGTGGCGCGATCTTGGCTCACCGCAACCTCCAACCCCCAGGTTCAGGTGATTCTCCTGCCTCAGCCTCCTGAGCAGCTGGGATTACAGGCATGTGCGACCACGTCCGGCTAATTTTGTATTTTTAGTAGAGACAGTGCTGGGGGTGGGGGGGGGGGAGCCGGATTCACCATGTTGGCCAGGCTGGTCTTTAACTCCTGACCTCCGGTGATTCACCTGCCTTTCTTGCTGACTAGCTGCAAGGTCACAGAGCAAGATAACACCCAAAGAATGTACAATGCATTTCTCAAAATACTATTTTTCAAATATAATGTACCAGGTAGCAGCTACCAGATTTACAGAAGCCAGAACAAAGAACAGTTAATTAATTTGTAACACCTGGGCCTCCCAAAGTGCTGGGATTACGGGCATAAGCCACTGTGCCTGGCCCTCCATCCTTTCCTCCCTCCCTCTCTTCCTTCCTTCCTTTTTTTTTTTTTTTTTTTTTTAAAATACCGGCTCTTGCTCTGTCACCCAGGCTGGAGCGCAGTGGTGTGATCACGGCTCACTGCAGCCTTGACTTCTGGGCTTAGGGATCCTTTCCTCAGCCCCCCAAGTAGCTGGGACTATAGGCATGCACCACCATGCCTGGCTAATTTTTATATTTTTTTGTGGAGACAGGGTTTCCCTATGTTGCCCAGGCTGGTCTCGAACTGCTGGGCTCCAGTGATTCCCTCCACCTCAGCCTCCCAGAGTGCTGGGATTACAGCCGTGAGCCACTGTGCCTGGCCTGTCTCTAAATCGTTTCTGTTACAAATAGTGCTGCCATGTACTTAGTCATTTCATCACTGTTGAGCGCATCTGTAGGATACAGTCCTAGGATTGGATTGCTTGGATAAAGCAGAGAAATTACTTTCTAAGGGTGGAATTTCAGACATCTGTGACAAGCATGCATGAGATATTTTTACACTGAAGTTTGGGGATGTCAGATCCTGCTAAGAACTTTACTGTCTGTGGGGCCTTTCTCTGATATATTTGATGTTAGGGAATGATGTTTCTGGGTTTGATAGTTTTGTTCTCTGAAGAGAAAAGAGAGAGCTCACAGCAGAAAGGGAGCTTTGTGGAATCTAGCCAGGGCTCACTGATTGGATCCCATCTCACCTCACTTCTAGAGGAAGACCACTCAGGGGAACAAGATACCTGGGCCATGCAACAGTGGGTTCCCCAGTGCTCTGAGAGAAAGTCTGAGAAGTTCAGGATTCAGTCCCTAAAAACATATGGACTGAAGAGGCTCTGGCCCTAGAATCACCAATCACCTTGTCGCGGGTAGTGGGAAGGTCCCTGTTTTTTTTATTTTTATTTTTTTTCAATGGGTGACAGTCTCACTCTGTCACCCAGGCTGGAGTGCAGTGGCAAGATCTCAGCTCACCGCAACCTCCGCCTCCTCGGTTCAAGCGATTCTCCCACCAGAGCCTCCCGAGTGGCTGACTCCCGAGTAGCTAGGCACCTGCCATCACATCCTGCTAATTTTTGTATTTTTACTCAAGACGGGGTTTCACCATATTGGCCAGGCTGGTCTCAAACTTCTGACCTTGTGATCTGCTCACCTCAGCCTCCCAAAGTGCTGGGATTTTAGGCGTGAGCCACAGCTCCCAGCCTAGGTCCCTGCTATTCTAAAATATACTGAAGATGTGATTGCTAACACCACAAGATGGATGGGTGGGTGGGTGAATGGATGGATAGCTGGGTGAATGGATGGATGGATAGATGGATGGATGGATGGATGGATGGATGGATGGGTGAAGGGATGGATTGATGGGTGAATAGATAATGAATGAATGAATGGGTGGGTGGATGGATGGATGGATGGATGAATGGGTGAATGGATGGATTGAGGAGTGAATGGATGAGGAATGAATGAATGGGTGGATGGATGGATTGATGAATACATATATAGATTCACACATATAAATAGGTAGACAGTGATCAAACAAACATGGATTTAGGCCTGCTTTATTATTACGTAACTTCTTTGACCTCCCTGAGCTCAGTCTCTGTCTTAATAGGATTAACAATGCCTTTTTTTGGTGGGACTGTAGTGACAATCAAACAGATGATGTACATAAAGGCCCTAGTGTGAGCCTGGCACACCGTGGGTACCCATACATGGTGGTAGTTGCTATCATTTACTGTGAGTGGGCATTCTCTGGTTGGTATATATTGAAGCCTTTTTTTTTTTTTTTTTAACTTTGCAAAAGCTGAGTTACACCCTGCTTGACCCTGCCTTCAAAAGGTTGGCTCTGTAAGGTCGACGCTCTTCAGCCTTCTTTCCCTCCCAGCATGCACAGGGCACACTCCCAGCATGAATTTCACAGGGCAGGATGTCTGGCAACACACATTTCTCTCCAGGTCAGGAAAGCAATCTAGAATCCACTTACATTTACATTAAAACAATACCTAAATAAAGGAAAGAGAAGGCCGTAACCCTCAGACTTTGGTCTTCTGGCTAAAATGTATTTGCAGAACAGCACACAGATTGCACCTGCTGCCCTCTAGAGTAATAATGAGGGCGGGTAGAGAAGCCTGTGGGGTGGCCCATTCCCGTGGGTTTGGGTAAATGAGGACACTTATCAGAGGGTGGCTGCTCCTCCCCACGTGGTTATGGAATGCTTCTCTCTTCAGCCTTTGCTGAGTACCAGGCAGAGGCGCTAGGTCCTCTGCAGTGTGCAGTGACCCCGGGAAACCACAGACATTCAGGACCCTGGCTGGTAGCTCAGTGCTTGGCTAAGGGGGTCAGGCTTGCCAGGGCCAGGCATTAGCAAGCCCAGGCCTGACCTGCCAAAGCAGCTGCGTTAAGCCTCAGAATCTTCCACTGGGCAATGGAATCCTGCCTCACCTGACTCCTCCCAGCACCCCTCCCCGCAGCCCGAGGGAACTAAGTGTTCTCTCCCCTGTGTCCCCGGGGCACTTTGTTCCTGCAGCTATTAAAGTACTCACTGTTGGCTCTAAATACATCTCTCCTCCTTCCGAAGCATACACTTTTTGTTTTGTCTGCTAGAGATTTTATGCAATCTCAAATTCTTTGTTAAAATGGCCCTGGTGTTTACATGATTTTCTGTCTATGAGATTAGAGTTGAAAACATAAATTGGTGGTTTGGAATCCCAATGAGTTCTTCTCCTTAGATAGAATGAGTTGTGGAAAGTCAGGCTTGTCCAGAACCCTCACTATGGGCACTGCCCTCGAATCATGCTCTCATTCGTTCTGCAGTCAGCCAGTCATTCAACAAACACTTACCGAACTCCCACCTTTGTACCACTATGCCAGGCACTGGGTCTATTTGGATGACAAGGACCTTGGCTATGCTTTAGAGACCAACACGATTGGTCATCTAGCTTTAGATTTTGCTGACACACTAAAACCTATTGTTTTGTTTTGTTTTCTTGAGACAAGTAAGTCTCACTTTGTCTCCCAGGTTGGAGTACAGTGGTGTGATCCTGGCTCACTGTAACCTTGATCTCCTGGGATCAAGCGATCCTTCCACCTCAACCTCCCAAGTAGCTGGGACTACAGGCACGTACTACCACGCCTGGCTATGGTTTTGGTTTGTTTGTTTTTGTTTTTGGTAGAGATACATTTTTGCCATGTTGCCCAGGCTTGTCTTGAACTCCTGGCCTCAACCAATCCTCCTGCCTCAGCCTCAAAGTGCTGGAATTACAGGCGTGAGCCACCACACCTGGCCAACACCTCTCTTTTTATGGCATAAGAAGTCAATTTAGGCCAGGCGTGGTGGCTCACACCTGTAACCCCAGCACTTTGGGAGGCCGAGGTGGGCTGATCACTTGAAGCCAGAAGTTTGAGCCCAGCCTGGTCAACATGATGAAACCTCATCTCTACTAAAAATACAAAAAAACTAGCTAGGTGTGGTTACAAAATACTTGTAATCCCAGATATTCACGTGGCTGAAGCACAAGAATTGCCTGAAACTGGGAGGTAGAGGTTGTCGTGAAATGAGATCGCGTCACCGCACTCCAGCCTGGAAGACACAGTGGTGAGACCCTGTCTCAAGGTGGGGGAAAAAAAAAAAGAAGTCAACTTACATGATTCCTTTCTGAACACAATTTCCTAGAGGTTTGAGACCATCTCTATTTTTTAAAAATAATATTTTTAACTTTTAATTGAGATTTTTAAAATATATTCTAATTTTTAAAAATCTACAATATCTATTTACTCACCAAAAAATCTGTATAAGGCACTGTGCCTAGAGTGGGGTTGAGGGAAGCACAAAGAAGAAAACACAGCGTCCCTCCCTTCTAGACACCTAAATCTAAATAACAGAAGTCACATGTAGACAGAAACTCGGCCTCTTACTTCACTTGTGATTGCAAGTGGTATTCGTTTGTCTGTTCATTCAATCCTGTGTATTTTGGACACGTGCTATGTGCATAGGCTCTGACAGGTGCTCTGGAGCCTGTGGAAGAAGTCTCGCATGTGCCCCTGCCTTCCAGGCCCTAGGGAGATAAGGAAGTTCAGAGTCAAGCAGAATAATAGGCCATGGTGACTCCTGGCCAAGGAGCCCAGCCTATTGGTGAAGACTCTGCAGCTTCTGAGGAATGGGAAGGGGGATATTCCAGGCCAGGGGAAGGGCACAAGTTTGTGTTGGGAATTTCTCATCAGAAACTGAGATGTGACAAGGGGGAGAACTGGTTCCAAACCATGCCCACCACAAGGCAGGCCCGGGAACAGGGCCAGGAAAGGGTGGGATGTGATGTGGTATGTGATGGTCTGGGAGGCTGAATCTGCTGCCTTCAGGAGGCCACGCTTTCTCACTTGTTTCCCTTCCTCCCCTCACTCAGATTGTCTGCTACTCATCGAGGTGGCACGATGCCCTTCACACTTCACCTGAGGTCCCGCCTTCCCTCTGCCTTAAGGATTTTGATTCTACAAAAGAAACCAAACATCAGAAATATATCCAGAATGTCTGGGGGTAAGTGGTGCCAGATATTTTATTAAAAAAAAGGGGGGAAAAAAGGAAGTTCCTGGAAATACCTGCTGTGTAGGGTCCACAAGCTCCTGAGACTTCTAGATTCTGCATAGGAAACAGAAAGTAAGGGCAGAATGATATTAGCTCTGGTCACTACTTAACTTCCTAGAAGAAACTGGAACCTTGGACCAGACTCAAGGTGTGGAAACTCATCAGATGGGTCTAAAGACACCCAGTTCTGATTGGTCACTCAGCCCCATCCAGAGAGCCACCAGTGGGCTCAGATGATGAGACGTGTTGTCCCTCCTGGGAAAGTGCCGCAGGTTCCACTGAAGTTTAGTCAGATTTTGATTCAGACCAGTTCTCCTCACCCTTGACTGGTCTCATTCTCTGGGTGGCACCTACCTCCCCACCATTTCCCAGGAGTGCCAAAGGCTCTAAAACGTCCTGCAAGAGAAAACAGATACCAAATTTGTTATTGACCTAAGTCCAAGCAAAATTTCACTTTGAAAAAGACTCTTCTGGTTATAATATAAGTGCCCAAGGGAAAACTATCAGCACTGTCTAAAGCACTAGTGTGAGACCATTTTCCTTTAGTTTATTAATGTGTCTGGCCTCTGTTGCTATATATGGGCTAAGAGAGTTAACTGTTGTATAACAACGCACTCTTTTTTTTTTTTTGAGACAGAGTCTCACTCTGTTACCAGGCGCCAGGCTGAAGTGCAGTGGCCTGATCTCAGCTCACTGCAGCCTCCACCTTCCAGGTTCAAGCAATTCTCCTGCCTCAGCCTCCTGAGTAGCTGGGACTACAGGTGCACGCCACCACGCCCAGCTAATTTTTTGTGTGTTTTTAGTAGAGATGGGGTTTCACCATGTTGGCCAGGATGGTCTCGATCTCTTGACCTTGTGATCTGTCCGTGTCCACCTCCCAAAGTGCTGGGATTACAGGTGTGAGCCACCGTGCCCGGCCCGATCAAAGCACTCTTAAAAATAGTGGCTTAAAACCATAATTCTCACAATTCTTCAGTCAAGGCTCGTCTTAGCAGGGTGGTTCTTCTGTTCCATGTGGTGTCTTGGGGCTAGACCATCCAGGATGGCTTCTTCCTCACATGCCTGGTGACCAGTGGGATGGCTGGAACATCGGAGACTGGCTGAACATTTCTTCTCCACAAAGCCTCTTCAATAGTGGTAGCCAAACTTCTCTACATAAGAGCTCAGGACACCATGAGACAGATTCCAAAAGAATAAGTCCGAATGCCCGAACTCATATCAAGCCTCTGCTGGCATCACACTTACTAATGTCCCATCTGCCAAAGCAAATCACACAGCCAAGGCCAAAGTCAGTGGTGAAGGGGCTACAATGGGTGTGAATACCAAGGAGCATAGTTTATGTAAATTGGTGAAAAGTAATTGTGGTTTTTGCCTTTTTTTTTTTTTTTTTTTTTTTGAGATGTAGTTTCGCTCTTGTTGCCCAGGCTGGAGTGCAATGGCATCATCTCAGCTCACTGCAACCTCCACCTCTCAGGTTCAAGTGATTCTCCTGCCTCAGTCTTCTGAATAGCTGGAACCACAGGCACCCATCACCACGCGCGGCTGATTTTTGTATTTTTAGTAGAGATGGGGTTTCACCATGATGGCCAGGCTGGTCTTTAACTCCTGACTTCAGGTGATCCACCCACCTTAGCCCCTCAAAGTGCTGGGATTACAGGCGTGAGCCACCACACCCGGCCCAGTTTTTTGCTATTAAAAAAAAAAAGTAATGGTAAAAACTGCAATTACTTTTGCATCACCTAATATATACATAGAGAGCCACCAACATCGTAGTCTACAACAACCTCTTATATAAGAGCAGCGAACACCAGCTTAACTCCAGGTTGACGACTGCTTGCTAGGACCCTGGAGAGGCAACAGAGCAGAGCAGCCAGGGCCTTGGAGCCTGGAGGGAGACAGCCTGGGTGCAAGCCCCAGCTTTGCTCCTTACTAGTGGCAGAGCTGCGGACAAACTGTGACCTTTCTAAGCCTCACCTACACAGTGAAAGTCGCCTGCCCAATGGGACTGTCGGGAGGGGCACCTGAGCGATTCCTGCTGCAGGGAAATGCTCCTCAGGGAGAGAAGCTCATTTGACCAAACAGCTGGAAAACTCCAGCTTGGAGCTGTTTTCTGGGGGCTTTCAATCAGATTAGGAATGTTGAAGGGTGTTTTTTTTCCTCTCTTGTCATTCAGTTAAAAAAAAAATGATTTGGGGGTAAAAGGACACAGAGAAATTGGTAATTTTTCTCTACAAAGAAGAGTGTTGTTGCCTTCCATGGAGCCCAGGGGACTGGGGGAGGCATGAATCACGACACACCATAGGGAATCCTCCAAAAACGTGAGGCCCTGAGTCCACCATCCTCTTCCAAAAGAGTCCCGAGGGCTTCCATTCTGTGTCCTGTTACCAATGGGGGCAACCTGGGGACTTTTCTATTCCTTTACAGTGGTGGAGATGAACAAAACCAAAACATAGTGCCCCAAAGAGTTCATTTAATTAAAAAGGAAACAAGCTTTGTGGGCATTGATACCATCCTAATTTATTGTATTACAAATCCAGTTTGGGCCGGCCTCAGTGGCTCGTGCCTGTAATCTCAGCACTTTGGGAGGCCGATGCAGGCAGATTGCCTGAGGTCAGGAATTCGAGACCAGTCTGCCCAAGATGGTGAAACCCCATCTCTACTAAAAATACAAAAAAATTAACCGGCTGTGGTAACATGTGCCTGTAATCCCAGCTACTCAGGAGGCTGAGGTAGGGGAATTGCTTGAACCGGGGAGATGGAGGTTGCAGTGAGCCAAGATCGCACCACTACACTCCAGCCTGGGCAACAGAGCAAGACTTTGTCTAAAAAAAAAAAAAAATCCAATTTGTTCTCACAAGGGGCTTTGTTGGTAAGAAGCAAGTGGGTAGGGAGGGGGAGGCCTCTAAGCCAGCTGAGTCCTCTCCCACCTCGCTCCAGATAACTTTTAGAGGCACCTGGGCTTGCTTGAGAAGGGTATCAGGTTCCTTGGGCTTTCGGCAGCTGGGGGTGTCTCAAGTGTCCTCATTTGGAAAGTCTGCTTGTAGCACTGGCAGGCACTGTAGCATCTGCGATAATGAGCTCTGGACACCACGATTCGAGGGAGCCGGTCCTGGACATTCCCAGCAGATAGTTATATCTGTTTTACTTCACAGTCCCCATGGAGGACGGCGCTGCCCTCCTAGGGAAACCCAGCGCCCTCAGCCCGACCGAGGCCACTCCCTGATGAAGTGAGATGAGCTCAGCAGGCGCCCATCCCAGGTTTAAATGCTGGCTGTGCTGTGCAGCAGCTGTGTGACCCTGGGAAAGTCACTTCATCTCTGTGAGACTCATTCTCCTCATCTATAAAATATAGATAATTACACGTGCAGATGACTTGGCACTGGGAGCCTGGCACATAAAAAGCACTCAGTAAATACTAGCCAACCAGATTATTGCAGGAGAGAAAGGAACACGGGTTGATAGAGCAAAGCTGACAGGGTAACTGTCCCCAAGGGTATGTCTCCAATAGAGCATAATTATGTTTTTCTTTGGGATGGTCCTAATTTTTAAATATTGAGAAAAGCACAGAGAAGCAAATGACAAGCACACACAGCTCTGTCACCTGGAGACAGCCGTGATTAACTTGTCATGTCCTTCCTTCTAGTTCTAGCAGATGTTCTTTGGTGTCTGGGCATCCATGGGTTAGGTATTCACTGTAGTCTTCACTGTGTTATTTGTAGCCCTCTGTTTGGGGAAGGCTTTCCAATTATTTGAAAGGACTTGGGTGTTGTGATCTACGCTGTTTCTGCTTTAAGGGGAACCCCGGGCCCAGTAACGCTGTCATTTTTGCAGACTCGTTACGGCTCTGATGGTCTTGGACAAGATCTAGGAGAATTCTCTGGCTTACCAGGCAGAGACACTTGTTCTCTTCCCTAACTTTCTCCCAAAGAATCTCTTTCTCTCTTTCTGTTTTGAGCCACCTAAAGCTAGGGGTGGAGTGACACAGGCACCCCTGTAGCTACCACCACTGTGACTGTGCTGGGCCAGACCTGAAGCCAGCACAGCACTGGGTCTTACCCAAGCCCTGCTGTAACCACTCCCTGGCAACTGCCTATGTTCACTCAAGGCCTTGGGGTTCTGCAGTTAGCAGGGACCAAAACCAGCCAGGCCTGGTTTTGTCCTTCTCTGCAGGGTGGTGAGTTCCCCCAGGCCCTGGGTGAATCCAGAAGAGCTGTCTGGGAGTCAGCAACTACAGCCGAGATGTCTACCAGGTGTTCTATTGTATTGCAGCTGAGCTGGCACAAAAATTACAAGACGCAGTCCTTTCCACTCTTCCATCCCCTTTCCTTCTGGTTCTTTCATTGATTTTACAAGAAGGAGAATATGTCCAACACATTGTTTCATTACCTAGTATAAACTATACTAGGTAATGACATGTCACAAACATCTTTTAACATCATCATTACATACTTCTGTAACCATAATTTTAAACATCTCTACAGGATTTCAGTGAACAGTAACCTCAGTCCCTGCTTCCTGAACACTGAGGTGCTCAATAACTTACATACATTACCCCTCCGAGGCCTCTTGGTGGTAGGTATGCCATCTTATAGATGGGGAAACTGAGGCTGAGACATGCAAAGCCATGGCCCAAGGTCACACAGCTGGTCAGAGTCAGGATCAGGATTCAAGCCCGGGTGTGTTTACCACCAAAGCCAAAGGACTTCCATTGCGGAGGAAGGCTGGCTGCCCTCAGGTCACAGGATGGTCACAGGATGCAGGGGGAGGCCTTGTCCTGTAGCTCTGTGAACACTGTGAGCCTGCTTAGGCAAGAATCTGCCCCGAAAACAGATACCCAAATGGCCAGTAAGACATGAAAAGGCAGTCAACCACACTAGTGGTCAGGACGACGTGAATTAAAACCACAGGGGATACCACTACACCCACCAGAATGGCTAAAAGGAAAAAGACAATACAAAGTGTTAGAGATGCTCACATACCACTGGTATGAGTGTAAGCTGGTGGAACCACTTTGGAAAACTGCTTGGTAGTATCTGTTAAAGTTGAACATGTGTATATTTTACTGCCCCAGAAATGCACATTTATGTACCCCAAAGTGCATGTTTGTGGCATTAAAATGTTCATGGCAGCACCACTTATAATCCCAAATTGGAAACTGCTCAGACGTCCATTAGCAATAGGGTTGGGTAAATACTCATTGGGTGAATATACTGGACAGCAGAGAGAATGAACCATTGTTAAATGCGACAATATGAATGAATCTCACAATATGTTGTTGAGTGAAAGAAGGCAGGCTTAAAAGACACATGGTGTATGATTCTGTTATATGAGGTCCAGGAACAGGCAATAGTAAGATGTGGCGCTGGAAGTCAGGAGAGTTGGCTGTCGTCCCTTGATCTGGATGCTGCTTACATGGGTGCATTCATTTCCTGGAAGTTCATCAAGCTATAGGTTTGTGTGTGTTTGTTTGAAGCCTACACTTTTTTGAGTGTAGGTAATGCTTCAATAAAAATTTATATTAGGCTGGGCAGGGTGACTCATACCTGTAATCTCAGCCCTTTGGGAGGCCAAGACAGGCAGATCACTTGAGCCCAGGAGTTCGACACCAGCCTGGTCAATATGGTGAAACCCCATCTCTACTAAAAATATACAAAATTATCCAGGTATGGTGGCACATGCCTGTAATCCCAACTATTCGGGAGGCTGAGGCAAGAGGATTGTTTGAACCTGGAAGGCGGAGGTTGCAGTGAGCTGAGATCGTACCATTGCACTCCAGCCTGGGCAACAAAAGCAAAACTCCGTCTCAAAAAAAAAAAAAAAAAATCAGAACGTGTCTGACAAGAAACAGCTGACTATATATTTTTACCCTCTCTCACCCTACCCAGAGCTCCAACCAGCCAGCCTGGTGGTCCTGCCCAGGTCCCTTGCTCCAGCCTTTGAAAGATTCTGCCAGGCCAACACTGGTCCTCTGCCCCTGCTTGGCCAGAGTGAACCAGAAAAGTGGATGCTGCCCACTCCAGGTGCTATCTCAGAGACTAGGTAAAAAGCCTGGGTTACTGGGGGTCAAAGCTCGCGAGTGTCCAGGTGCTGTAGCCAGGTGTCTCTGTCATCAGGGGCCTCTCTGTCCACCCTCAGAGTGCCTGGCACAGAGCCTCACTTGTCACTGTCGCTCAAGAATGAGCTGCCCTCCTCACCATTCTGACCCCTTCCCCTATCACCTGGCCCTTGCCCTGGCTAAGATCTTTGGGATCATGGAGAAATTCCAGCCCTGGATAGATCGCACTGGCTCTGCCATCTGTCTTCTCCATTGCCCAAGCCCGAAACCTGCTTGCAGAGAATTAAGAGAAAATTTAAAACACTTGCATTACCAACACCCAGAGACAGACATATTGTGGATTTTCTCCCAGACTGTCAAACTGTAACCTATCTAGTAAATGGCCTGACTGATTCTGTGGCCATGTACCTCTCCTGCGAGTCCCCATTTCCCATGGCACCAGCACAGACCCGCATCTTCCCTGACCTGACCCTAGTCTCATCCTTTCTTCCCTGGCCCTGTTATCGTCTGCTCTTCCAGCAGAGTGACTTTTTCTAATGCTAAACCTGATCACGTGACTCTCCTCTTAAAACTCCTTCCAACCAGGTGCCGTGACTTGTGTCTATAATCCCAGCCCTTTGGGAGTCTGAGGCAGGAGGATGGCTTGAGCCCAGGAGTTTGAGACCAGGCTGGGCAACAGTGGGAAGACCTCGTCTCTACAAAATTTTTTTAAACAATTAGCTGGGCATAGCAGTGTGCACCTGTGGTCCCAGCTACTCAGAAGGCTGAGGAGGATCGCTTGAGACCAGGAGGTTGAGGCTGCAGTGAGCTGAGATCATGCCACTGCATTCCAGCCTGGGCAACAGATTGAGACCCTGTCTCAAAAAATATATACAAAAAATAAAATAAAATTATTTGGCATCTTCTTATGGCTCGGACCTCAGCCTGATCTCAAGACCCGTTCGTCCTGGCCCAGCTGTTTCTCCTCTGACCCCTGACACTCCAGGCATCCCCAACCAGCTCCCCAGACAGAAAGCTCCCCAAGAATGTTCTGTCATGATCATTTTAGGACGGGAAGGTCCTTTGGAGACCCATCTGGGCCCACGATTGTGTCTTTACATTTTTCCCTGGTGCCTCCTGTGCTGCCTACTTGGAGTCTCCTAGAGCAGATTCCCCCAGTGAGCTTCCACATGCTGCTTCCTCTGTCTGAGTGTGCTTTCTTTGTTGCCCAATGGGCGAACTCCTATTCATGCCTCAAGACCCAGCACTTAACTCCTTTGTGGGAGAGAATCAATTTCTTCCTTCTCTGTGTCACTCTACTTAGACGGTTGACATTCACTGCTGTGTATTGCAAGTGTCTGTTTTCAGCGAAGTCCTGCCTATCAATGTAGGACTGCAAGCTCTTTAAATGCCAGGATGGGCCAGGCACGGTGGCTCACACCTGTAATCTCAGCACTTTGGGAGGCTGAGGAGGGTGGATCACCCGAGATCAGGAGTTCGAGACCAGCCTGACCAACATGGTGAAACCCTGTCTCTACTAAAAATACAAATATTAGCCAGGCATGGTGGCGCAGGCCTATAATCCCATCTATTCTGGAGGCTGAGGCAGGAGAATCACTTGAACCTGATAGGCAGAGGTTGTCGTGAGCCGAGATGGCTCCACTGCACTTCAGGCTGGGCGTCAGAGCAAGACTCCGTCTCAAAAAAAAAAATTAGAAAACATAAAATAAAAAACCAAAGGCTGGGACAGTGTCCTCTCCATTACTCTAGCCCCATCATCCAGCATGTGCCTGGCGTGGAGGACTGGCTCAGTAAGAGTTTGGATGAGTAAAGAATAAGCTTGTAGCCAAAGAAGCTTTTCAGCCCTACAGAAGCGTTTCCTCTAAGGGAAGAGAAAAGCCGCACCCCCTGCTAGCACTGAGAGGTTCCCCAAGATACATGCCCTCTGGCCCCTTTGGGCTGCTGGCCTCACCTCCATAGCAGAGAGGGCACCATTTACTTTTTTTTTTTGAGACAGAGTCTCACTTCATTGCCTAGGCTGGAGTGCAGTGGCGCCATCTTTGCTCACTACAACCTCCACCTCCCAGGTTCAAGCAATTCTCCTGCCGTAGCCTCCTGAGTAGCTAGGATTACAGGTGTTCGCCACCATGCCTGGCTAATTTTTATATTTTTAGTATAGGCGGGGGTTTCACCATGTTGCCCAGGCTGGTCTTGAACTCTGGAGCTCAAGAGACCCACGTGCCTTGACCTTCCAAAGTGCTGGGATTACGGGCATAAGCCACTGTGCCCCGCCACCATTTACCTTTATGATGGTTTGGCTCGTCTTGGATTGAAGGTATAGGAGATACACTGGTGGGGAGTAGGGGTGTGTTCTATACATGCTGATTTAATTGTTTCCAATCTGCGGACATTTGAAGGATGTCAGCAAGAATGCCCCCGCTGAAAACTATGCCCCTACCCCGGTGCCAGGGCTGGAAATGTCAGCACTAGACATCCTCTTCTCTCTCTGCAGCCCTTCTATCGTGTATTATCAGGGTCCACAGTGAGAGTCTGCTTTCCCTTGTGTCCCCAGCATGAGCCGTCCCCAGTTCTGGAAATACGAGTCAGGTGCCTGCACCGGCAGCCTGACGTCGCTGGAGCAGTTCTCCGAGCAGCTGAAGGACATGGTGGCCTTCCTCCTGGGCTCCAGCTTCTCCGTGGAGGAGGCCTTGGAGGCAGCGGGGCTCCCCAGAAGAGACCCAGCAGGTCACAGCCAGGCAGGTGCATACAAGGTAGGGTCACAGCCCACAACCCACAAGGGCAGAATGGCCCGAAAATTTAGATCAACTTACATATTCCTGGGGTGGGAGAGCACGGTCATGGGAGGCAGAACAGCTAAGCTCCAGCCCCAGCTCAGCCACTTCCTAGCTGTGCAACCCAGGAGAAATGATTGCTCTCTCTGAGCCAGCCTCAATCCCACTCACCTCTGGGAGCACCCAGTGTGGCCCTTCTTCATGGTTCTGTGCTGTAAACCAAACCCGCTTGGAATTTCTCTGGCTCTTTTAACTTCAGGCACCTCAGTGAGATTTTTAAAAATCCTCAGCCAGCGGGGATGAGCCTGGCTCTGTAAATGCCCAGGGATTTGAGGCTGGGCCTGGGCCAGGTGGTAGCGTCTGGGTTAGGTCTCCGTCCAGAAAGCCGGGTCATGTTCTTGGCTGGAGGTGGCCTCTGGCAGTCACACACACTGCACAGGCGGCCTCTCTGGGACCCGCCTGCTGTGCCTCTTCCAGCCCTTACTTATGAAGGTGAGTGTACTAGATTCCCTCATTCCACAGACCCTTCCTGGACATTTGTTGGTAAAGTTTGAGAATTCACTCTGCTCCATCAGTGGTCAGCCAGCATAAACAGCCAGGCTCCAGGTTTCTTTCTTTGTGGAAGACTTGGATCGGAGATTTCATCTGGGACTCTGGGACATTTATTAAAATGTCTTGGTTTGGGCTCCTGCCAGAGAGGCCCCAGCTGCCTCTGATCAGAAACAAAGCTGCCCATAGTCCATGCTGCCCTCATGGGTGAAGTGTGTGCTGAAGCTAAGGAAGGGTGGGGATGGGACCCCAGCTCTGGCGGGCACCCAGGGCAGGCTCTGGCTCTAGAACACACCGCCCTTTGTAGGAGGCAGGAGCTGAGAGGGCCTCATGGCTCATCACATGCAGACTCTCATTTTAGATGAGGAAACCGAGGTCTAAAGAGAAAAAAGGACTTGCCCAAGTCCCAAAGCCAGATGGGAACCCAGAACTCCTGGCTTCCATCTGCACAGTGTCAATAGCAGAGATGTGACAATTAAATGGTGCTTTGCTGTCACAAGAGCTGCTGATATGGCAGCCGTTTGTTGCTTACAAAGGTGCAAGTAAGTGCTCAACATAGCCTCACTGACCCTGAGGCTTATCAAACAGCTTTCACTCTATCATCTATGCCTCTGCCCCTGGGCTCCAGGTAGAGAGGGCCGGACAGCCATCTGGGATTCCATTGCCCCCCAACTCCCCCCACCCCCACCCCGGACGGGATGTGTCTCAGCCTTGGGGCGCACTGCCTGGCTCTGCCAGTGGCTCCAGCCCATCCCCTCTCCTGGGTGCTGTTATGTAGACACTGCTGGCAGGCACACCGAGGTTCCATCCTGCTGCCACCAGGGTGGTGATAGCAAGCCCTTTAGGTGGTGGCCAAGGCTGTCACCGTGGATTACAGTCCTGGCCATGTCCTAAATCTTTCATAAGCTCTATTGCAGGCGGCAGAAACCATTTAGGAGGTGGGGTAGGAGAACAAAACACCAGTGAAAGTCACACAGATCAAACCGGACAACTTCTGTGAAGGCAGGAGGAACCAGGCAGCGCTCCGTGGGGTCTGGGGCCAGGCTTGCTGCTGGTGTGGATTCAGGAGGCAGAGCAGACACCAGCTCCTCCTGTGATGTTCTCCCTTGCCTCCCTCAGCCCCTGATTCACCAGAGGCTCTTTACCTGTGGCCACGGCCCCTGCAGCCCCTGCAGTAATTCAGAGGCTTCATGATATTGGATAGGGAAAAAAATACATTTTTCACCTACCTTCCCTCCTTCCTTCCCTCCCTCCCTTCCTTCCTTCCTTCCTTCCTTCCTTCCTTCCTTCCTTCCTTCCTTCCTTCCTTCCTTCCTTCCTTCCTTCCTTTCTTCCCTCCTTCCTTCCCTCCTTCCTTCCTAACTTCCCTCCTTCCTTCCCTCCCTTCCCTCCCTCCCTCCCTCCCTTCCTTCCTTCCTTCCTTCCTTCCTTCCTTCCTTCCTTCCTTAAAAGTACGTTTTCCTCCTTCCTTCCTCCCTGTAAAGGCCCAGGGATTTGTGGTAGAGCTGGGCCAGGCAGTAGCTTCTGGGTTAGGTCTCTGTCCAGAAAGCCAGGTGATGTTCTTGGCTGGAGGTGGCCTCTGGCAGTCACACACACAGCACAGACGGCCTCTCTGGGACCTGCCTGCTGTGCTTCTTCCAGCCCTTACTTGTCAAGGTGAGTGCATCAGAATCATTCACTCCCTTCCTTCCTTCCTTCCTTCCTTCCTTCCTTCCTTCCTTCCTTCCTTCCTTCCTTCCTTCCTTCCTTCTGTATTGCATTGCATTATAATGTATTGTAATATTGTATTGCATTGCATTGCATTGTATTGTATTGTATTTTTGGCAGTTCTTGCTCAGTTGCCCAGGCTGGAGTGCAGTGGCACAATCACAGCTCACTGCAGTCTCAAACTCTTGGGCTCAAGAGATCCTCCTATCTCAGCCTCCCAAGTAGTTGGAACTACAGGGACACGCCACCACACCAAGCTAATTTACGTTTGTTTTTGTTTTTTTTGTGGAGATGGGTTTTCGCCATATTGTCCAGGCTGGTCTTGAACTTCTGCGCGCAAGCCATCCACCCTTCTCAGCCTCCCAGAATGCTGGGATTACAGGCGCGAGCCACCGTGCCCAGCCTATTTTATTTTCATAACCTCAAGTCACATTTAGTATTTCCTTCAATTATGAATGTAGGCAACAAACGGCTGCCCTATCAGCAGACCCTGTGACTTCATGGCTGGCAACAGAAATCACAGATATCTTCATATCACATTAGAGTTCTTCCTGATGTCTCAAAAATATCCTATGTGCCAATCACTACTTCAGAGTTACAATGATATAGGTCTTGTTTCTTAGGCTGCTACTGAGGAAGCATGCATATTGTTGTCTCACATTTTTCCTTTTTTTTTGAGATGGAGTCTTGCTCTGTCACCCATGCTGGAGTGCAGTGGCATGATCTCAGCTCACTGCAACCTCTGCCTCCTGGGTTCAAGCATTTCTCCTGCCTCAGCCTCCTAAGTAGTGGGACTACAGGCAGGAGCCACCATGCCTGGCTAATTTTTGTATTTTTAGTAGAGACAGGGTTTCACCATACTGGCCAGGCTGGTCTTGAACTCCTGACCTGAGGATCTGCCTGCCTCGGCTTCCCAAAGGGCTGGGATTACAGATGTGAGCCACTGTGCTGGGCCACGTTTTTCCATTATTTGATAACTGTGCTTGCAGGATAATTGGTTTCCTTTGGAATCCTGTGCATTTTCTTGTATGCAGTTAAAAGCATTACTCTGACCAGGGGTCCACAGCTGCACTAATCTACCGAAAGGGTCTGTGGCTCACAAAAAGTTAAGATTCCCTATTTTCATCCAGGAATTATCAGCCAACTCCCCCCTCTATGTCACATAAAAATAGAAGCTAATTTCTATAACAGCGACTCCTCCTTCGTTTAGCTGCCTTGAACTCTTGGTGCTCAGAGCTTGGATCTGTGCTAATTCCATTTTTTAAGGTTTTCACTTGATTTTTTTTTTTTTTTTTTTTTTTTTTGTTCAGACAACAGTGCCTTGTGCTACCCATGCTGGCTTCTGCTGCCCTCTGGTGGTTACAATGAGGCCCATTCCCAAGGACAAGCTAGAAAGGCTGGTGCAGGCCAGCTGCTCCCTAGGGGGTGAGCAGGGACAACCTGTTCACATCGGTGACCCAGGTGAGTGTCTCTCGCTCCTGCCTGTGACCCTGACAGCCTCTCTTGGAGTGGGGCCTGAGAAGCAGGCAGGAGCTTGCTACGTTCCTGAGCTCCCATGGCTTGTCTTTTTTCCAGGGGTCTCCAGGGGCAAAGGCCCCGAATAAGGCTCCAAAGCTCTGGCAGCTGTATCGGGGCTGGGCTTACCGATGCCCCTCAGGTTTAAAGGTGCCACCCTTGGCAGAATAGCCAGTCTCGCTGTGGTGTAAGTTTACATGTATCATATCCTCTTGGGTTTTTATGGAGGCTTCTAATATATATGTAGGAAAAAAAAAAAAATATATATATATATATATATATATAATGAAAATATATATATATATATAATGAAAAAATATATATATAATGAATATATATATATAATGAATATATATATAATGAATATATATATATAATGAATATATATATAGGTTTTTGTCCACAATTCCTGCTTATGACTCCTAAAATTTTGGGGACCTCCAAAATGCTGTATTTTGTCTGGCAGGTTCAGGGTGTGGCTGGTCAATGGAAAGACTAAGGTAGGATTAGAAGGTTAGGACTTTCAGCTCCACCCCTCCCAGAAACCTCCAGGGAGGAAAGAAGGGCTGAAGGTCAAGTTGATTATCCACAGCTGATGGTTTAGTCAATCATGCTTACTCAGTGAAGCCTCTGTAAAACCCCAAGAGCGTAGACTGTGGCGCGCTTCCACACAGTGGAACCGTGCAGGTTCCTGGAGGGTGGTACCCAGGGAGGGCACAGAAGCTCCACACCCCTTCCCCCACAGCTCATCCTGGACATCTCTTCATCTGCAGTCTTTGGCATATCCTTTATTTTAATTTTATTTTATTTATTTATTTTTAAGACAGTTTCCCTCTGTCAGGCTGGAGTGCAGTGTTGCAATCTCAGGTCACTTCAACCTGGGTTCAAGTGATTCTTCTGCCTCAGCCTCCCAAATAGCTGGGATTACAGGCACCCACCACCATGCCTGGCTAATTTTTGTATTTTTAGTAGAGATGGGTTTTCACCATGTTGGCGAGACTGGTCTTGAACTCCTGGCTTCAAGTGATCTGCCCATCTTGGCCTCCCAAAGTGCTGGGATTACAGGCGTAAGCCTCCGCACCCAGCCTGCAATGTCCTTTATAATAAACTGGTAAAGATAAGTAAGTGTTTCCTCAAGCTCTGTAAGCTGCTCCAGGAAATTATTCAAACCCAAAGACAGCTCATCAAACTGGAGGTCAGTTGGTCAGAAGTTCCGGAGGCCCAGACTTTCGACTGGGGTCTGTTGGGGGCAGCGGTGGGGACTGAGCCTTCAACCCGTGGGTTCTGATATCCAGGTAGAATGGAATTGGAAGGCACCCAGCTGGTGCCTCTTGCTTGACGGTGGGGAAAAACCCTCACAAATTTGGTCACAGGGGTCTTCTGTGTTGATGGCTGTTATTGTAGTGTGAGAGCCAAGGACGCACACCATTTGGATACAACTTTTTTCTCTATACTCTCACCCACTGGGGATCGCTGATAAACCTAAAGCTCCTATGAACTTCCAATGAATCTGGGGTTGGGGAAAGCCAAGGGTGGCAGCAGGGCTCTTTGCCCAGAGATTTGAGCTCAAAGCAACCTCTAATCTGGGCTGCTATTCGCTGATATATTGGGTAGGAGGTGGCTTTGTTCCTAATGTTAATTTGAGCTGACATCCATTGATCCCCAGCGTATTAACTCAATCTGAGAGTGAGTGAACAGATCCAAGATGAAGAGCCACTATCAAGAAGCCATGCAGGCCTCTTGGAGGCTCTCTGAGGGCCTGAGGAGAGCTTGCGACTGGGCCTTGGATGAGGGTACAAGTTTGGCATACCTGAACTTGCTCAGCTGTGTAACCAACAAAATTAGACAAAACCTAGCCTTTTGCAAAAATGCAATTGGCACTTGCTAATTTCATCACATGAGGATGATTTTTCGGGGCCACCTACCAGGACGGTGTCTGCTGAGTTTTATCATCAGCGGGGATGGGTTGGGCCCAGCACATCCCTCTTAGCTGTCTTCAGGATTAGGTCACTGCTGGTGGTCAAGCAGCTGAGGTTAGGTGCATGAGATGGGACTCAGCCTGGACCAAGATCACCTCCCCAAGGCTGACTTCAGTAGCAATCGGCACAGTGAGAGTACTAGACTCAACGCACCCAAGGCTCTTTCCAGAAATCACGCCATGGAGTTTGAGATGCTGTGTTCTGAAACCTGCAGTCCACAGGGACTGGGAAGTATGGAGTTCCTTGAGTTGACAAAGCCTTAAGTCCTATTCTCCTTCACCTCTTCCTCAAATATCATTCAAAATAATCCTGCAACTTGAGTTTCTTCTTTAGGGAAAGAACCATGAATGACTCAACCAGTTCTAATTGGGTGCTCCCTGCTGAGGGAATTACATTTTCCTTTTCCATCTGCAGAACTGTTGGGAATCAAAGAGCTTTCCAAACCTGACTACGGGGCTGCCATGGTGTGTCCCCCAGGGGAGGTCCCAGTGTTCTGGCCTTCTCCACTGACCAGCCTCGGAGCTGTCAGCAGCTGCGGTACGTTGGGTGGTCACGGGACAATCACTCTGCCCTAGGGTGGAGCCCAGTGGGGTCTAGTTCTTGAAAGCACAGTCTTGCAGTACAGTGATTTAAAAATGAAGCTGTAAAACCAAATACTAAACGGAGGCCTACGGCTACAGTGAAAATCTCTCTGGTCTCCTTCTTTTAATCCCAGGGCTGGAGTTCCTCACCAGAGCACTTACAACTCAAATTTTTCTTGTTGTTGGTTTTTTGTTTTTTTTGAGACAGTCTTGCTCTGTCACCCAGGCTGAAGTGCAATGGCATGATCTTGGCTCACTGCAGCCTCTGCCGCCCAGGCTAGAGCTATTCTCCTGCCTCAGCCTCCCAAGTAGCTGGAATTACAGGTGCATGCTACCACACCTGGCTAATTTTTGTATTTTTAGTAGAGACGAGGTTTTGCCATGTTGGCCGTGCTGGTCTTGAACTCCTGGCCTTAAGTGATCACCTACCTTGGCATCCCAAAGTGCTTGGATTACAGGAGTGAGCCACCGCATCTGGCTTCAAATATGTGTTGATTAAATATGTTTCTTTCTCCTTCCTTCCTTCCTTCCTTCCTCCCTCCCACCCTCTTCCCCTTTCTCCCTTCCCTTTCTCTTCCTCCCTCCCTCTTTTTCTTTCCTCTTTCTTCCTTCCTCCCTCTTTCCTTCCTTCCTTCCTTTCTTTCTCTCTGTTCTTTCTTTCTTTCTCTTTTTTCTCTTTTTCTTCCTCCCTCCCTCCCTTCCTTCTTTCCTTCCTCTTTCTTTCTTTCTTTCTTTTTCTTTCTTTCTTTTCTTTTCTTTTCTTTTTTCTTTCTTTCTCTCTTTCTCTCTTTCTGTCTTACTCTATTACCCAGGCTGGAGTTCAGTGGCCCTGTCATAGCTCACTGAAGCCTCAAACCTCTGGGGTCAAGTGATCCTCCCACCTCAGCCTCCCAGGTGGTTGGAACTACAGGCATACACCACCATACCCAACCAAATTTTAGAAATTGTTTGTAGAGATGGGGTCTTGCTACATTGTCCAGGCTGGTCTCAAAGTCCTGGCCTCAAGTGATTCTCCTACCCCGGCCTCCTGAGTCATAGAGATTACAGGCTTGAGCTGCTTACTCCAATATTTTGATTAAGTATATTTTTATCTGCTGAAACATCCCCACCCATTGTAGCAGGAGGACTAACCTTTAGCTTGGCTTTTTGAGACATTCTGGAGATTGGTGGGGCCTTTAAAACAAAGGTGAAGCCAAGAAATATAACTAGACAAATCATTTCCCATGGTATTTGCAAGGTGATTATAACAAACAAGGCCAGCAGCCATACATTTTTTTCAAAGGCCTTGGGTGATATTCCAATAAAGAGACACACGGGGGCGCCCTCCTGAGCTCACAGTAAGCTGGGAAGGTGACGGAAACCTGAGAAATAACAGCTACTGCAGACCATGGTCATGGACACTGGAAAATTCTGGCCAGGCCAGCCACACGTACGCTATAAGCGCAGAATCTAGTGTTACTTTAATTTATTTTGAAAGCATTCATGAGAGTTCAGCTCTCAGAATGGCCTCATGAGAGGGAAAGATCATCTCTATGTGGTGAGGAGGCGTGGCTGCCAAGATCCACAGGCTTCCATTCATTCATTCGTCTACTTACACGTGTCGAGAACCTGCTATGTACCAGGCATGCATCCAGGCCTCGGGAATACAGTGCTCCGTGGGACGGGAGGGAGTCCTCTGGGTGCTCGTGGTCTTTTCTGAGTGTGTGTGTGGGCATGTGCGTGGACACACACACCTACGTGCAGAAAATGTCCCCCAGCCCAGTGGCCTCACCACTTTCCCATCACTGGCTGTGGCAGGTGCCCTGCAGAGGTCTCACTGCCATGGGCACCCCAGCATGCCCCAGACCTTTAGTTCTGACAGCAATGGCACAGTTGATCATAGATGAGAACTAGTGACATCAGACAGGGACAACCTTGAATCATTCTCAAACTTCCTTTATTTTTATTCTTATTTTTTTGAGAGAGGGTCTCGCTCTGTCACCCAGGCTGAATGCAGTGGCATGATCATGGCTCACTGCAGCCTTGATCTCCTAGGCTTAAGCTTTCCTCCCACCTTAGCCTCTGGAGTAGCTGGAACCCCAGGCATGCACCACCACACCCAGCTAATTTTAATTTTTTAGAGATGGGATCACACTATGTTGCCCAGGCTGGTCTCAAGTTCCTGGGCTCAAGCAATCCTTCCACCTCGGCCTCCCAAAGTGCTGGGATTATAGTCGTGAGCCACCATGCCTAACCTGAACTTCAATATTTAAACTGCTATTAGATTATTTGCTGCTAACCTCACAACTTGATGGGGACAAAAGCCTGTGTCATGCTCTGAGCTGACTGTTCTGATGTATACCTGGCTTTGGAGTGACTAGTTTTAGGTGCTGTCCAAAACACAGCCAGACGATGATGACATTCATCAGATTCATGACTTCTTCCCCTTACACATCAAATCTGAAAGTTATGTATCTATCAGACTTTCATTTTAAAGTGCTGGCTCACTCTGGCTTTCTATTAAATATGAAACTTTAAGCAGGTGTGGTGGCTCACGCCTATAATTCCAGTACTTTGGGAGGCTGAGGTGGGCTGATCACTTGAGATCAGGAGTTCAAGACCAGCCTGGCCAATATGGTGAAACCCTGTATCTCCTAAAAATATAAAAATTAGCCAGGTATAGTGGCACACACCTGTAATTCCAGCTACTTGTGAGGCTGATGCATGAGAATCACTTGAACCCGGGAGGTAGAGGTTGCAGTGAGCTGTGATTGCACCACTGCATTTCAGCCTTGATGACAGAGATCAAGACTCTATCTCAAAAAAAAGAGAGAATGAAAGAAAGAAACCTTATGGTTTCTGTGAAATCCAGGATTTATTTACTCAATCCACATCTGCATTTATTGAACACCTATTATGTGCAAGGCACTTTGTGAGGTCCTGAAATGGGTGAGCAATGGTCTCTGTTCTCCAGGAGCACACAGCCGAGTGGAGTACTCAAGGGTAATAATGACACTGAAGAAGGCAGAAGAGGCAGACAGTATGATATTAAGCACTTAATGAGCTAGGCACAAGAAACTAAGAGTGAGCAAGATACTGCATGGTCAGGCCAGGCTCCGTGGCTCATGCCTGTAATCCCAGCACTGTGGGAGGCTGAGGCAGGAGGTTTGCTTGAACCCAGGAGTTTGAGGCTGCAGTGAGCTGTGTTGTACTACTGTACTCCAGCCTGGGCAACAGAGCAAGGCCTTGTCTCTAAAAAAAAACAACAAATATATATATATATATATATTGTTGTTGTTAATTGTTGTTTCTTAGAGACAACATAGAGACCATATATATACATATATATATATATATACACACACACACACACATATGTATATATATATAAGGCTGAGCACAGTGGCTCACGCCTGTAATCCCAGCACTCTGGGAGGCCGAGATGAGTGGGTCACTTGAGGTCGGGAGGTCAAGATCGGCCTACCCAACATGATGAAGCTCTGTCTCTACTAAGAATACAAAAATTAGCTGGGGGTAGTGGTACACACCTATAATCCCAGCTACTCAGGAGGCTGAGACTGGAGAACTGCTTGAACCTGGGAGGCAGAGGTTGCAGTGAGATGAGATTGGTGCCATTGCACTCCAACCTGGGTAACAGAATGAGAGTGTCTCAAAAAAACTTAACTAATATATATGTATATATACGGTACTTGTTTAATTATGCAAACCATTATTTATTGAGGGCATACTCTGAAAAAGCACTTTGCTAAACACTTAAAAATTTTTTTTTCTTTTTTAAACCACATGAGTATGCTAAACACTTTTTCTTTTTTTGAGACAGGGTCTTGCTCTGTTGCTTAGGCTGGAGTCCAGTGGCGTGATCTCAGCTCACTGCAGCCTCCACCTCCCAGGTTCAAGCAGTTCTCCCACGTCAGCCTCCTAGGTAGCTGGGATTGCAGGCACACCACCATGCCTGGCTAATTTTTGTATTTTTAGTAGAGACGGGGTTTCACCATGTTGGCCAAGCTGGTCTCGAACTTCTGACCTCAGGTGATCCACCCTTCTCTGCCTCTCAAAGTGTTGGGATTACAGGCATGAGCCACCATGCCCAGCCTGCTAAACACTTTAATGTACACGTTCCAATTTTGTTCCAACAACAGCCGTATGAGGCATTATCATTACTTTACAGTCAAATAAACAGGATTAAAGAATAAAGCCAGGCCAGGCATGGTGGCTTACACCTATAATCCCAGCTACTTGAGAGGCTAAGGTGGGAGAATCACTTAAACCTGGGAGGCGGAGGTTGCACTGAGCCAAGATTGTGCCATTGCACTCCAGCCTGGCCGACAGAGCAAGACTCCATCTCAAAAATAACAAAAAAAAAAGAATAAAGTCAATCAAGTCACATCTCAAATTCAAGTATAATCACAATGCTAAAATCACTCCTTAATAACTATGCTTGAGTGTTGCACATCGCCTGAAATCTGACAAGGGAGAGTCTTTACAGAACAAAACTTAACATAAAGCAAAATATACGCGATATAAGGAAAACTAGAAATGATGCTCACAGAGAGTTCCAAATCTAACATTTGCTGGAAAGCAAAGCAAGATGGCTTCATGAGTTTTAAGAATCCAGTAAATACTTCCTGATATCCATGGGTTCAATCGATGGAATCGCCTAGAGCGGTTTCTATAGCTGTGGCTCTATCTCACTTCTTTTCAACCATATTCAACTCATCTTTACTTCCCTAGAGATTAGAGACAACTGTTTAAATGGAACTTGATGTAGCCACAAACCAGTTTGTTCTGACCTTGGTGCCAACAGGTAGCATAGGGAGTGCCTAAGCGGAGTTGATGGCCAGGTGCCATCTTGCTTATCAACGGTGGGCTAGATGAGGGCAGACCGGGCTTGATGGAGCGGCTGGGCTCAGAACCTCCCATTGTGTTTTAGGGGCCCCACTGGCTTTTGCCAGCATGCCAGGCTGCACAGTTTTGACTGACCTGAAGGATGCAAAGGCTCCAGCTGGCTATCTCACCCCTGAGAGAATTCCAGAGGTCCATCACATTTCCCAGGATCCTCTGCACTACAGCACTGCGTCAGTGTCCGCTTCTCAGAAGATCAGAGAACTGGAGTCTATAATCGGCATAGACCCAGGTAAGAAACAATGCATTTGCACCTGGAGACACTCACCACTGACATCATTTTCAGTGAAAAAGGCAGGATGCAAAATGTATCCACAGGATGGTTTTATAAATGTTGATACTGCATATAAATGTCAAAAAGACCAGAATTAAATACACCAGAATACTAACATTGATGGTGTCTAGATAGTGCTATTATGAATAATTTTTTTTTTTTGAGGCGGAGTTTCGCTCTTGTTACCCAGGCTGGAGTGCCATGGCGTGATCTCAGCTCACTGCAACCTCTGTCTCTAGGGTTCAAGTGATTCTCCTGCCTCAGCCTCCTGAGTAGCTGGGATTACAGGCACACACCACCATGGCTGCCTAATTTTTGTGTTTTTAGTAGAGACGGGGTTTCACCATGTTGGCCAGGCTGGTCTTGAACTCCTGACCTCATGATCCTCCCACCTCAGCCTTCCAAAGTGCTGGGATTACAGGTGTGAGCCACTGTGCCCAGTCTTGCTTTCTTCTTTATGGCTTTTTCTTTTCTTTATCTTTTTTTTTTTTTTTTTTTTCTTTTAGATGGAGTCTCACTCTGTCACCCAGGCTGGAGTGCAGTGGTGCAATCTCAGTTCACTGCAACCTCTGCCTCCTGGGTTAAAGTGATTCTCCTGCCTCCGCCTCCTGAGTAGCCAGGACTACAGGTGCATACCACCCCACCCAGCTAATTTTTGTGTTTTTTGTAGAAATGGGGTTTCACCCTGTTGGCCAGGATGGTCTTGAACTCCTGACCTCAGGTGATCCACCTGCCTTGGCCTCCCAAAGTGTTGGCATTACAGGCGTGAGCCCCCGCACCCAGTCGTTTATGGCTTTTTCTTCTTGTTGTTCTAAACTTTACCACTAAATGTGTGAGGGAGTTCATCGAGTTCATTTGCTGGGGATGTTGTTGCCAGCCAGAAGCAGATGGGGTTCAGTAGGTAAGAAAAAAGAGAGAATGGTTCCTAGGTGGGCAACTGCCACCATTTTTTAAATATATATATATATATTTTTTTTTTAATTGCATTTTAGTTTCTGCAGTACATATAAAGAACATGCAGATTGTTGCATAGGTACATACATAACTGCCACCATTTAAAAAAAGTTCTCAATGGAATTTATTATTATTATTTAGAGATGGGGGTCTCACTATATTGCCCAGGCTGGTCTTGAACTCCTGGGCTCAAGTAATTTTCCCGCCTCGGCCTCACAAAGTGCTGGGACTACAGCCTGAGCCACCCAGCCTGGCCTCTATGGATGTAATAATGTCCCTAATCTCCCCATTTTGTGCCATTGCCTTGGGGTTGGACATGGAATCGATTATTTGTATACTGGG
Organism: Callithrix jacchus; assembly: GCF_049354715.1. Classification (NCBI taxonomy): domain Eukaryota; kingdom Metazoa; phylum Chordata; class Mammalia; order Primates; family Cebidae; genus Callithrix; species Callithrix jacchus. The sequence continues at coordinate 126,042,242 of NC_133509.1, forward strand.
CAGCAGGGATACTGGTGGGGGCTGGATTACTTCTCTGGGGATCCCGGTGGGGCAGAACCCTACAACCACAGCCTCACTGCAGTTTGCAGTCAGCTTGTATATTGTATAATGCATCTCAGAGGTAGGACAGCCCTTCTGTGACTTTAGAGCCACTGGTCTTCTATACATGGGACAGGGCTGGTGGGATCCCCTAGGGGACCTGCTGCCTCCATCTCTTTATTTATTTATTTATTTGAGACAGAGTCTCACTCTGTTGCCCAGGCTGGAGTGCAGTGATGTGATCTTGGCTCACTGTAACCTCCACCTCCTAGGCTCAAGCAGTCCTCCCACCTCAGCCTCCTGAGTAGCTGGGACTACAGGCTGGCACCACCATACCCGGCTCATTTTTTTGTTGTATTTTTAGTAGAGATGCGGTTTTGCCATGTTGTCCAGGCTGATCTCAAACTCCTGAGCTCAAGTGGTCTGCCCACCAAAGTGCTGGGATTACAGGCATGAGCCACCACGCCCGGCCCTGCTGATTCCAGTTAGAAAGAGGTTTGCTGAAAGCTGGTTGAGGAGCTTTTAACTTCCAGCTATGTCTTCATTTAAGGGCTGAATTTCTAAGTCCCAGGTGGCCAGCAGACACCACAGTTTCACCCACCATTGCACATGGTAAGTTCCCTTATTGGCAAACACTCATGAGAGAATTACGGTGTAGACTGTACCTCAGTTTCCTCATCAGCGTAACAGGAGTAATGACAATTACGCCTCTCTCTCCGGGTTGTGGTGCGTAATGAGGATAATGGTGTCACCTACCAAGTTGTACTCTGCCAGGCATCAGGCTGCAAACATTTACACGTTTCATCTTATTCAATTCTCCCAATGACTCTACGTGGAGGCAACTATGATTAACTTCATTTAACAGGTGAGGAAAGTGAGACAGATAAGGTGCAGAGACTTGACAGAGTCCACATACCTAATAGGTAGGCAAGGCAGATCTTGAACCCATGTCTGCTGACTTCAAGCCCGTGATTTATAAATGCCAGCTAAATTAGAATCTGAGTCTAAATGGTAAGTCACAGTCTTACCTGGGCAGTTGAAAGAATGCTCCAGCAACTCCTGATTGTCCCTCTTCTGGACCTTCTCATGGGCTGTGCTCCTAAACCTGGGGTACGAACCACCATTGGCACCTGGAATGACTGGAGAGGAGAAGCCATATGTGGTCTCCCCACCCGCCTACCTGACTTTCGTTCCCCAGAGTCAGTTGGGCTGGTGGGGAGACCCAGGGAGCTACCTGGGTCAATGGTGGCCCACCTCCATAGAGAGCTGAGGGGTGAGGCCAGCCTGCAAAGCAGCCATCAAGTATCTAGGCCGGACTCCCAGGGCCCAGACAGAACCAATTCCAGTGCTAGCTTAAAGCCTACGGCAGCTGGGCAGAGTCCCAAAACAGACAGGCTGGGACCTTCCCTTACTGGCCAGCACTGTCACGAATTTCACAGTGCAGATCAGCCCTAGAAATGCCTAATGCTTGGGAGGCCGAGGTGGGAGGATCACTTGAGGTCAGAAATTCAAGACCAGTCCAGGAAATGTAGAAAGATCCTAGCTCTAGAAAAAATAAAAAAAATTAGCTGGGTGTGGTGTCACACCCCTGTGGTCCTAGCTACTGGGGAGGCTGAGGTGTGTGGATCGCTTGAGTTCAGAAGGTTGAGGCTGCAGGGAACTGTGATTGCAGCACTGCACTCCAGCCTAGGCAACAGAGCAAGACCCTGTCTCAAAAAAAAAAAAAAAAAAAAATAGAAAAAGAACTGTCTGATTCTCTCCCCTGGGTCTAGGGGCAAAAGTTGTCTTCCAGTGACAGGGGCATCTGTAGTAAGTAAATTTCCTGCTGAACCCCTGGACATAGCTCTTTGCTTGTTTGTCTTCTGTTACGTTGTTCATTTATTCTATAGAGAATATGGTTTCCTTTACATATAATCCTACAGTAAATTAAGGATATAATCCCACCATAGATATATCTAGTAGGTCACATGCTCATGACTGTGTATACATAAAGTCTCTTGCACAGTTGATCCCCTGGGTGGATTTTTTTTTCTTTTGAGACATAGTCTCACTCTGTCACCCAGGCTGGAGTGCAGTGGTGCCATCTTGGCTCATTGCAACCTCTGCCTCCTGGGTTCAAGCAATTCTCATACCTCAGCCTCTTAACATAGCTGGGATTATAGGCATGTGCCACCATGCCTGGCTAATTTTTGTAATTTTAGTAGAAATGGGGTTTCACTATGCTGGCCAGGCTTCTCTCAAACTCCTGGCTTCGAGCAAACTGCTCACCTCAGCCTCCCAAAGTGCTGGGGTTACAGGGGTGAGCCACTGTGCCCAGCTGGATTTTTTTTTTTTTTTTTTTTTGAGACAGGTTCTTGCTCTGTCCTCCAGGCTGGAGTGAGGTGGTACAATCAGCTCACTGCGGCATCACTCTCCGGGGCTCAAGGTACCCTCCCACCTCAGCCTCCTGAGTAGCTGGGACTACAGGTGCGTACCACTATGCTGGGCTAATTTTTAACCTTTATTTGTAGAGATGGGGTCTCCCTGTGTTACCCAGGCTGGTCTTGAACCTCTGGGTTCAAGCAGTCCTCCCTCCTCGGTCTCCCAAAGTGTTCAGATTACAGATGGGAGCCACTGCTCCTGGTGCTCTGGGTGGATATAGATTTTAAAATTTCTGCCATACCTTCTCCTTCACAAAGATCCTTACCCAGGCAGATGTCTCTCCACTTGGCACAGGGTCATGAGGGAAGGTGAATTATTACCTCTACCATTAGCTCAGGTTTTTAAAAAAGCAATTGGGGAGTAAAGTTATTGCAGATGTGATGCCCCCATTGCTTAATAAAGTGAGCTAAGAAGTCAACCACAAACGTGACCCATCAATGTTGTGCAGACTGCAAGACGAAGCTTGAAGGATGAGGCTGGGGAGGCAGATTTACCGCTTTTGGATGTGTCAATGTCATCCATTAAGGACCATCTTTAATCCTCAAGAACAACAGATGCTTTTGATCCCCACTATATTAAATAAGCAGATAGAAGATTCATAACAGCATCTTGAGCATTACTCACTGGGTATAATAATAGACCCACTCAGTCATTTTTGAGAGGATGTTGGCTTGCATTTGAGGTGCCTGGAGAATATGAAGGGATATAGGGTTTACAGTAATGATTTTTGCACTGCTGATAAAATCATCATAAACTTATTGGCCAGTTTACAGTTGACCAAGTTCTCACTGTCCACTTCTCCCTTTGGTGCTCACCATACCCTATGAAATAGGTTACATCCCAATTTCTTTCTTTAAAAATGTTATTCTTCTCCCTGTCCCCACTTTTTTTGAGATGGCGTCTTACTCTGTTGCCCAGGCTGGAGTGCAGTGGTGCAATCTCAGCTCACTGCAGCCCCTGCCTCCCAAGTTCAAGCGATTCTCCTGCCTCAGCCTCCCAAGTAGCTGGGATTACAGGTGGGCACCACCATGCCTGGCTAATTTTTGTATTTTTAGTAGAGACAGAGTTCACCTTGTTGGCCAGGCTGGTCTCAAACTCCTGACCTCAAGTGATCTGCCCACCTTGGCCTCCCAGAGTGCTGGGATGACAGTCATGAGGCACACCGCCTGGCCTCTTCTCCTCTTACATCAGTAGTACTTCGTCTTCATTGCAGATGTATCTGAAAATATGTACAAGTAAAGAGGGGATAAAGAGTACCAGTATCCCAGCACCATTAACCAGCGTTAACTTTAAAGTGATTTTCCTCTGTCTTGAGCCTATGCATGCATGCATGTGTGTACTGGACTCACACTGTGAAACTACTTTAGGACTTGCTCTTTTCCTTTATGAAATACTGTGGACATCTTTCCCTGTCATGAAATAGTCTTCTGCAACAGCAGTCAGCAGTCCTCAACCTTTTTGGCACCAGGGGCTGATTTCGTGGAAGACAGTTTTTCCATGGACAGGGGTTGAAGGGGGGTAGTTTCAGGATGATTCAGGCACATTACATTTATTGTTCTTATGATTACATTGCAATATATAATGAAATAATTAAACAACTCAGCATAACGTAGAATCAGCGGGAGCCCTGAGCCTGTTTTCCTGCAGCTAGATGGTTCCATCTGGGGTGATGGGAGTCAGTGACAGATCGTCAGGCGTTAGATTCTCATAAGGAGCGTGCAACCTAGCTCCCTCACATGCGCAGTTCACAGGAGGGTCTGCGCTCCTATGAGAGTCTAACGCCGTAGCTGATCTGACAGGAGATGAGGCTCAGGTGGTGATGCCGTGGGAAGCGGCTGGAAACACAGATGAAGCTTCGCCCCTGCTGCTCACCTCCTGCTGCTGGGCCTCGTTCCTAACAGGCCTGTGGGTTGGGGCCCCTGTTCTATTAATACAACACCCGTTTTAATGTTTGCATAGAATTTCTTTCTTTCTTTCTTTCTTTTTTTTTTTGAGATGGAGTTTTGCTCTTGTTGCCCAGGCTGGAAGCAACGGCTTGCAGCTCACTGCAACCTTTGTCTCCTGGGTTCAAGTGATTCTCCTGTCTCAGCCTCCCGAGTAGCTGGGATTACAGGTGCATGCCACCATGCCTGGCTAATTTAGTATTTTTAGTAGAGACGGGGTTCCACTCTGTTGGCCAGGCTGATCTCAAGCTCCTGACCTCAGGTGATCCGTCCACCTCAGCCTCCTGAAGTGCTGAGTTACCCGTGTGAGCCACCGCGCCCGGCCTAAATTTTCATTTCATTTAAGAAAATGTTCCACTATTTTCTTAACATGCTTCTATTTAATACCATAAACAGTGCTGCGATGAACATCCTCATGGCCAAGTGTGTGAGCTTGCCCATGATGACTTCGTTAGGAATACTGGGCACGAGAAGTGACTCGCTGGCTCCAGTGGAATGTACGGTCTAAGACACAAATCCCCTCCAGACGGCGCCGCCCCCATGTCCACTCCTCCCACCACATGACGTGAGGGGCCATGTCCCCATGAGCCTCCTATACCTGGACCACCTCTCATTCTCCCTGTGGGAAAACTGAGGCTCAGAGAGGCCAAGGGACGAGGCCAAGGTCACACAGCTATGATATGCCAGCACCTGGACTGGGGTGCAACAGTTCCTCCATAACAGAAATCCAAACTGTGTTGATTTTTTCATTTGTTTGTTTGTTTTTGATATGGAATCTTGCTCTTTTGCCCAGGCTAGAGTACAGTGGCGCGATCTTGGCTCACCACAACCTCTGCCTCCTGGGTTCAAGTGATTCTCCTGCCTCAGCCTCTTGAATAGCTGGGACTACAGGCACACATCACCACGCCCAGCTAACGTTTGTATTTCTAGTAGAGAGGGGGTTTCCCTATGTTGGCCAGGCTGGTCTCAAACTGCTGACCTCGTGATCCCCCCACCTCAGCCTCCCAAAGTGCTGAGATTACAGGTGTGAGCCACTGTGCCTAGCCCCACGTCCTTCTTTGAGGGAATCCCCAGCTAAGACAGTACTCGTTCCCTTCCCTCTTATATTTTCCCTGTATTAGTTAGGCTTTGCCAGAGTGCTGTAACCCAGAAGCCCTGCGGATGCTTTGCTCGAATACAGCAGAAGCGTGTTTCTCTCTCACATAGCAGGCCAGAGCGGGTCTTCCACAGTAAGCATCCTGGGTCAGCAGGAAGGGGATCTGCTCCACACGTCACTCAGGGACCCTTCAGCTCTACTGTCATGTCCTGTGAGCCCCAGGAAGTTCTGGCTGTCAATATTCCAGCCACCAGGAAAAGGGAATGAACTTGGAGGTGCATGTGGGTAGGAGGTGCATGCCAGGCCTGGAGGTGGCGTGTGTCACTTCCAGCATGATCCAGTTGAGATAACCTAATCTTGAGGCCACACCTCACCGAAGGGAGGCTGCTCAGCCATTTACCCCTCTCCCTTTCACTGCTGGGGTTGAGGGCAGGGGCAGGATATACTATGGTGAGCAATTTGCAGTCTCTGTCACATCCCTCAAAAAAACAAAACTAACTAAAAACCCAAACTACTCTTACTATAAGTTTCTACTTTAAAAATAATTACTTTTGGCTGGGTGCGGTGGCTCACACCTGTAATCCCAGAATTTTGGGAGGCCAAGGTGAGAAGTTAGCTTGAGCCTGAGAGTTTGAGACCAGCCTGGGCAACATAGCAAGACCCTATCTTTAAAAAAATGCCAAAGAAATGTGGTGGCACGTGCCTGTGCCTTTGTATTTTCAGTAGGGATGGGGTTTCACCATGGTGGCCAGGCTGGTCTCAAACTCCTAATCTCAAGTGATCTGCCCACCTTGGCCATGGTAAGCAATTTGCTATCTCTGCCACATCCCTCAAAAAAGCAAAGCAAACAAACTAAAAACTCAGCCTGTAGCCCAGCTACTCAGGAGGCTGAGGTGGGAGGATCGCTGGATTCTGGGAGTTTGAGGCTGCAGTGAGCTATCACTGAACTCCACCCTGGAGGACGGAGCTTATTCACTTATTTATTTATCATAAATTGACAGACTTATTTACTTATATAAATAAATAAGTAAATAAGTGTCAGGTGCGGTGCCTCACGCCTGTAATCCCAACAGTTTTGGAGGCTGAGGCGGGTGGATCACCTGAGGTTGGAGGTTCGAGACCAGCCTGACCAACATGGAGAAACCTTGTCTCTCCTAAAAATTCAAAAAATTAGCCAGGCATGGTGGTGCGTGCCTGTGATCCCAGCTACTCAGGAGGCTGAGGCAGGAGAATCACTTGAACCCAGGAGGCAGAGGTTGTGGTGAGCCGAGATCGGCCATTGCATTCCAGCCTGGGCAACAAGAGTGAAACTCTGTCTCAGAAAAATAAAAATAAAAATAAAATAAATAAGTAAGTAAATAAATAAATTTTAAAAATAAAGATAGTTTAAATTCTATTTTATTTTTGTCATTCCAGGCAACCGGGGGATTGGGCACCTGCTCTGTAAAGACGAGCTGCTGAAGGCCTCCATGTCGCTGTCCCATGCCCGCTCAGTGCTCATCACCACTGGCTTCCCCACGCATTTCAATCATGAGCCTCCAGAAGAGACAGATGGCCCACCTGGAGCCGTTGCTCTGGCTGCCTTCCTGCAGGCCTTGGAGAAGGGGGTCGCCATGATCGTTGACCAGAGAGCCTGGAGCTTGCACCAGAAGATTGTTGAAGACACTGTCGAGCAAGGTGAGCAGTGAGATGGGCTTGGTCCGTTTCCCCAAAGGGGCTTCGTGGATGGAGACTGGAGGGAATCAGGAACTGCAGCACAGAGCATTTTCCTTCCAGCTCAGAACAACGCCATGGTAAGCTGCACAGCCCTATTTTATAGATAAAGAGACTCAGGCTCTGAGAGAGCCAGGGGATTTTCCCAGGTGGGATGGTGAGCTGGAATTGGAACTTGGGTCCACCAGGCTCCAAAGCACGGGATCCTTCCTCATACCTGCTGCCCTCTGCTGGGATTTGCTCAGGGTGGCTGGCAAAATATTAGGGAAATACTAGGGAAAGTTATAAGATTATAGTCTCAAACCTTCTGGAAGGCCGAAAGGCTTTAATGGAATGGCAGAAGGCAGCTGATGACCATCCCTAGCCCACTCAGATTCATTCTGGTGTGTGTGAGTATTCTCGTGTGTGTGAGTGCATTTATTCATCCATTGCTGAGTCAGGGTCTGCAGGACAGACTTCTGAAGGTGGTGATCAACATCTCAGATGGTGACCCCACGTGATACTCATCCCAGCTGGCACACTAACAGGGACACTGACGTGATCGAGGTCTCAGGTGGTGACCCCGACATGACAGTCGTCATAGCCCTCCCTGAGCAAGGTGAGGAATGAACTGCTGAGTGCTCTTAGCAAGCCGGGGTAGCCCTGGAGCACCTGGCAGCTGTCACTGGAGAGGGTAGTGGAGTAGGAAGTGGCTTCAAGGCTTAGACGGCAGTCCCACCTGGTCATGATGGGCAGGCTGCAGCTGGAGACCCAGATGGGGGTTATTGCTGCAGGTGTTAGAGATGTGAGGCCATAATTCCACTGCCCGTGTAACCAGATCAGCCTCAGGCTTAATGGGAACAACCGCTGCTCACCTCACCTCCATCCTGTAGCAAGTGTTATCCTACCAGCCTGGTGAAGCTCACCTGCCTCCTGCTACCAATTGTACCTTCAGAGGTATGTTTTTTCCCTTTAGCATTTAAAAAGGGGTTTAAACCCAGTGAGGCATACCCTAAAGCACCCATTATGTCAGAAGTTCCCAAAAGCCTGTGTCTGTACATGCAGAATCCATTTCATGCCACAAATGTGTGTTGAGTGAGAGTATGTGCCAGGCACTCTGTTCACTTCCTGAGATCCATCCCTGAATGAAACTGACAACGATCCTGCCCCCACGGAGAGTATCTTCCAGTGGAGCGTGACGGAAAGAAACCACATGAAAGATGAACCCACAGTGTGTTCAAGTGATGGTGCCGTGGGGAAAATGGACCAGGATGAGGAGACTGGAGAGTGAGGGGCTGGGTGGTGGCAGCAGGGAGGGCAGCTGTCACTTTAAACAGGCTGGCCAGGAAGACCTCCCGGAGAAGGCGACTTTTGAGCCCAGTCTTCAGGTTGATGATGAGGGCGTGAGGCCTGGACTGGCTGAGGGAAGGGTGTCCCGGGCTGTGGCAGTGGTTGAGGCAGAGGCCGTCAGGTGGAGTGAGGGTCCAGTGGGTTTAAGAAAGGGTGACACGCTGGCTGACTGGCCTGGAGTGAATGAGGAAAAGGGACGTAGGATGGGAGACAGAGAGGCAACAGGAACCAGATGGTGCAGGGCCTCCTAGGACCCTGTGGGCAGCTGGGCTTTTGTTCTGGGTGAGTGTGGAGCCTGGGATTTCACCGAGTGGGGAACAGCCATGTCCTGTGTGGGTTGTAAGTGATCACTGGGGTGCAGAGACAAGGGTGGAAATGGGAGACTGGTGAGTTATGGAAGGTGGGAGAGGAGGACAGTTTGGAGGGGGTGCTCCATGGCATATCCCTTCAGCCCCATTTCTGATTTCAGCCACCACTGCGGTGGAAGTTCTGAGTTGCACTGACCCGATTGGGCCAGCCACAAGTGAGGGCCCTACAGGGCCTTTCTAAGGCCATGTGGAATCACTGGCTGATGGCTTCAGGGCCCCCTCAACCAGGACCTGAGGTGTAAGTGACCTGTCTCCTGTCTTTTGGAGACACACAGGGCTTGGTGGAACTGAGGCCCTGCTCCCTAGAATGACAGGCTTGAAGGTGCACGTTCCCTCCTTCCCAGCCTTGCTCTCCCTGTTCCCTCCCACCTGCTTCCTGGCATCATCTCCCAAGAGACCATCTATCTGTACCCAAGTCTCAGGCTCTGGTTTCAAAGGAACCCAAGGAGATGAAAGGTAAAGATACAGAGGGCTGGGGGTGTTGTGAGAAGTAGCCAGGTGCTGTATCTGTTTTGCAGGTAGAGTCAGCATGATTTCTAGATGGACTGGATGTGGGTGTGAGGTGGAAGGATCAGGGCTTGCTCTAAGGCTTTTGGCCTGGTAACTGAAAGGATGGAGTTGCCGGGAACTGAGATGGGGAAGACTGGGAGGGCCGGTTTAGGGGTAAATCAAGAGTCCAGGCTGGACATTCATGCACTGCTGGAGGGATTGTAAAATGGTGCTGGTGCTATGAAAATCAGATGGCAGCCGGGCGCGGTGGCTCACGCCTGTAATTCCAGCACTTGGGAGGCTGAGGTGGGCGGATCACAAGGTCAGGAGATCGAGACCATCCTGGTCAACACACAGAAACCCCATCTCTACTAAAAGTACAAAAAATTAGCTGGGCACAGTGGTGGACACCTGTAATCCTAGCTACTTAGAAGGCTGAAGCAGGAGAATCACCTGAACCAGGAAGCCGGAGGTTGCAGTGAGCCAAGATGGTGCCACTGCACTCCAGCCTGGTGACAGAGCGAGACCCCGCCAGAAAGAAAGAAAGAAAAAAAGAGAGGGAGGGAAGGAGGGAGGGAAGGAAGGACAGAACAGATGACAGTGGCTCAAAAAATTAAAAATAGCAAATATATGATCCAGCAATTCCACTTCTAGGCATATACCCCCAAAAAAGGATTGACTTCCAGGCATATGCCCCCCAAAAAGGATCAACTTCCGGGCATATACCTCCAAAAACGGAAAGTAGCGACTCAAGAGGTATTTGTCCCCCCATGCTCAGAGCACTTTATCTGCAAGAGTCAAGAGGCGAAAGCAAGCCCAGTGCCCATCAATGGATGAACAGATAAACAAAACGTGTATATAATTATCACTCAGCCTTAAAAAGGCAGGAAATTCTGACATGTGCTACAACGTGGACCAACCTTGAGGACATCATGAGAAGTGGACTAAGCCAGTCACATTGTATGACTCCACTCATGTGATGCGCCTAGAGGGGGCAGACTCATAGGGGAGAAAGTAGAATGGTGGTTGCCAGTGATGGGGAGAAGGGAACGGGGAGTTGTTTTATAGAGGTTCAGTTTGGGTTGATGAGAAAGTTCTAAAGGTGAATGCGGGTGATGGTTGCACAATAATGTGAACATTCTTTATGCCACTGAACTGTATACTTGAAAATGGCTAAAATAGGCCGGGTGCAGTGGCTCATGCCTATAATCCCAGCACTCTGGGAGGCTGAGGTGGGTGAATTGCTTGAGGTCAGGAGTTCAAGACCAGCCTGGCCAACATAGCGAAACCCCGTCTCTACTAAAAACACAAAAGTTAGCCAGGCATGGTGGTGCACACCTGTAATGCCAGCTACCTGGGAGGCTGAGACACGAGAATCACTTGAACTTGGGAGGCAGAGGTGCAGCGAGCTGAGATCTCAGCACTGCACTCCAGCCTGGGTGACAGAGTGAAACTGTGTCTCAAAATAAAGAAAGAAAAAGGCTAAAATGGTAAATTTGACATTGCATGTATTTTACCATAATTTTTTAAAGAACACAGGTTTGACGCTGTTAAGTATGAGGTGTCTATTAGACACACAGTGGAGAGTCAAGGAGGCAGCTGGTGATATATGAAGAGAGTTCAGGAGAGCAGCGTGGACATGAAGGAGAGATTGGGAGGGTGTTGGCGTGTTGGCGGCTCCCAAGTCAAGATACTGGGTGAGATCACATGGGGATAAATGGAGGCAGAGCAAACCACCCAGGATTGCATCCTGGGTCTCCCTGTGTTGAGAGGATGAGAAGAAGGCGGAGCAGCCAGCAAGGGAGACAGTGACCTGAGAAGAAGGAGCGGGGCTGAGGCCGGAAAGGCAAGGGGTGGCATTTCTGTAGAGCAGCAAAAGGCCTCTCTCTCTGTCTCTCTCTCTCTCTCTGTCTCTCTCTCTCTCTCTCTCTGTCTCTCTCTCTCTGTCTCTCTCTCTCTCTCTCTCTCTCTTATTATACTTTAAGTTCTGGGGTACATGTGCAGAACATGCAGGTTTGTTACATAGGTATCCATGTGCCATGGTGGTTTGCTGCATCCATCACCCTGTCACCTACATTAGATATTTCTCCTAATGTTATCCCTCCCCATCCCCCCACCCCCTGCTATTCCTCCCTAGCCCCCCACCCCCCAATAGGCCCCAGTATGTGATATTCCCCTCCCTGTGTCCATGTGTCCTCATTGTTCAACATCCCCTTATGAGTGAGAACATGCGGTGTTTGGTTTTCTGTTCTTGTGTCAGTTTGCTGAGAATGATGGTTTCCAGCTTTATCCATGTCCCTGCAAAGGACATGAACTCATCCTTTTTTATGGTTGCACAGTATTCCATGGCATATATGTGCCACATTTTCTTTATCCAGTCTATCATTGATGGGCATTTGGGTTGGTTCCAGGTCTTCGCTATTGTGAACAGTGCCACAATAAACATGTGTGTGCATGTCTTTATAATAAAATGATTTATAATTTTTTGAGTATATGCCCAGTAATGGGATCATTGGGTCAAATGGAATTTCTATTTCTAGATCCTTGAGGAATCACCACACTGTGTTCCACAATGGTTGAGCTAATTTACACTCCCACCAACAGTATAAAAGTGTTCCTATTTCTCCGCATCCTCTCCAGCATCTGTTGTCTCCAGATTTTTTAATGATCGCCATCCTAACTGGCATGAGATAGTATCTCGGTGTGGTTTTGATTTGCATTTCTCTTATGACCACTGATGCTGAGCTTTTTAAAATGTATTTGTTGGCTGCATAAATGTCTTCTTTTGAGAAGTGTCTGTTCATAGCCTTTGCCCACCTTTTGATGGGGTTGTTTTTTTCTTGTACATTTGTTTAAGTTATTTGTAGATTCTGGATATTAGCCCTTTGTCAGATGGAGGAAGAGTACCGCTCACAGGCCAACCCTCATTTCCATCTGACAGTGGCATTGCTGGGTATTTTCAGCTGCCCCCTTCCCAGAAGTCACTCTGCCCTCTCAGCTCACCCAACAGCCCGGCTTGGAGACACCTGCCAGACTCCACTCAGAGCTGGGTCTTTTCTCTCATTCTCACAGGAGCTCAGAGGGTAGAATTTGCTATATTGAATTTTGCAGTACTTCCATTACATTTAGATGAAGAAAGTAAAAGCAATTTGGCCTTTCAATGAAAATTATTTCCGCTCCCTTTTTAATAACTGAAGCCTAGGAAAAGTTTTTGAGAGGCTGGGTGCGGTGGCTCATGCCTGTAATCCCAGCACTTTGGGAGGCCAAGGCAGGCAGATCACCTGAGCTCAGGAGTTTGAGACCAGCCTGGACAACATGGTGAAACCCCATCTCTACTAAAAAAGTACAAACATTAGGTGGGTGTGGTGGCATGCACCTATAGTCCCAGCTACTTGGGAGGCTGAGGCAGGAGAACCGCTCGAACTTGGGAGGTGGAGGTTGCAGTGAGCCAAGATTGTGCCACTTCACTCCAGCCTGGGTAACTGGGCGAGATGCTATCTCAGAAAAAAAAAAAGAGTTTTAAAGATGACCAGGCACTGTTATTTATTCCCTGTCTTGAGCATAGATAGACCAAAGATCTTTCTTTGTAGCTCAGAAGTGGGAACCTTATCTTGCCCGGACCTTCCTTTTCGGGGGTTCTCCTGTGTCTTTTCTCATCTGTGGCCCACTTCGGGAGACATTATATTCCCTGCCCTCCTAGGCTCCCTGGTTCTTCTTCTTCCTAGTATCCTATATCCTTGATCCAATTTTGAGGCAGTAAGAAAGAAACATCCTTTACTTAGCACTGACCATTTGCAAGGTAGCCAGCCAGGTGCTCAGCACATATCATGTCACTGCACCCTCACAGCAGTCCTGGGAGGTGGGTGTTACCCCATTTTGCAGAGGAGATAACCAATGGCTTCTATGGCTTGCCCAAGGTCACATAGCTGGGGAATGGTGTGACATTCCCACCGAGGGCTGTTTGGCTCTATGTTCAGCCCTTTTTTCCAGATTGTCAGGCTTCCCCTCACAGCACAGGGAGGGGCTAGGTCATTCCCCTTTGTTGTGACTGTCCCCCAACCCCAAATTCCTGGCTTATGGCTTTGAATGTAGAATGTTCCATGAGCATCACAGATGACTGACTAATAGCTACTTGCCTTCCGCCTTAGATGGGGGATGGGGCTGGGGAGGGAGGCGAGGAAGGAACCACAGTGAGGGCTTCTTTAAGATTTCTGACAATGATTCTTGTTCTTCACCCCAGCTTGCCCCATTGACCCACTAGGGTGACAGTGGTGGCTCCCAAAGAGCTCAGGGGCAGCAGCATGGTGGAGTGGCTGCAGGTGGGAGCCGCTGTCTAACCGCTGCATTTACAGTTCAAGCACACAGTTTTGACATAGGTGCAGTGTCTCCTCGGCTTGGCTCTACGTGAGGGGTGTGAGGGGCTGATGATGGAGATTGAGGAGCCGGCTGAAGCTCCTCCAAGGCTACCTGGGCACCCCTCCTGGGCCACAGAGCAGTCTGGGAGCTCCTGCGGGACCAGGTAGACCAGAATGGTGGGTCCAAGAGCCCCCGCCCCTGGCTCCCTGCCATCTTAAACTCTGTGTGGAGACTTCACCCTTGGCCAGTGAATATGCTGGGATTCTACCTCAACTGGCTGTGAGATAGATCATTTAATGAAAACCAAGTTTATTTTATTTTATTTTGGGATTTTTATATATTTCCCACATATTCTACAACACTATGTATTCTTTTTGTAATTAGAAAAGGTCCTATTTTTAAGAGTCTAATTGACTTTGATTCGCTTTTGGAAGTCACTCCAGTATAAGTTAGTAACCCAAGGCACAGACTCCGGGAATTTCCTCCAGTGGCTCTTGACCTTCCTTGAAGGTATGCGGGGAGGTAGCTGGTAGCGAGTCGGTGAGAATTTGGGGTGAAAACTGGAGCCATGAAACTGACATGTATACATGGTCTTGCCCAAGTTGTTTGGCATCTCTGAGCCTCAGTTTTCCTCTCTTTAAAATGGGGTAATGATGGTTTTTTTTTTAAATCACACTGAGTTGTTGTAAAAATTAAGCGAGAATGTTCATATCAAGTGCTTAGCAAAGGACTGGCGCACTGTCACCGAGGGCACATAAATGTGTGCCCAGCCCTCGTGATGGCAGTGGGCCAGAACAGGCCACTGTTCCTGTGGTTTTATGGGCGTCCCACATGCAGCGTTTGTTAGGCTGTATTAGTCCGATTCCGCCCTCTACCCTGTCAGCCCTAGAGTTTACCCAGGACCAAAAGGAATCTGAAGTATCCTCCGCGTCATGGCCGTGGTTACCTGACGTGTTCTACGGATAAAGGTTGTTTAGTAACGGTAGTGATACCCTTCAGAGACGCTTTGGAAAAGCCAGTGTGAATTTCCAAAATGCTGGAGCTGACGTGTGTCCTGCTTGCCTTTATTTTCAAGGCGTTCTGAAGACACAGATCCCAATATTAACTTACCAAGGTGGATCAGTGGAAGCGGCTCAGGCATTCCTGTGCAAAGACGGGGACCCGCAGACACCTAGGTAGGTATGTCCCATCCCAGTTTAAGTCGTCGACGGTGGAAACGCCCATATGCTCTTAACTTAGCCAACAAAGTGTCTGCACACTCAAGCCCTTCAGAGGGAACAAAGCATGAGCCAGGGAAGATGGGTTCTCACGGGCCAGACTGAAAAATGAGACTGGGGGGTTTTGAGGTGTCCTGGGGGCCTCACAGAGCATTTCTGGAAATAACAGTTTCCTGGTCAGAACCTGTTACAGAGAGACAGCATATCTTCCTGGCAGAGGGGAGAGAGAGAATTAAAAAAAAAACAACAAAACCAGAAGTGTCTTAATCTCAAACTATGGGTCATGACCTGTTAGAGAACAGTGAACTCATTTCTTCTGGAAAATGAAATAGAAATACAGCATCATTGTGTATCTGGTATGGGAATGGTAAGTACTCTCTCATGAGATTGTGTATGTACAAGTGTGTGTATTTCTTACTGTGTGTTATGGTCAAACTTTTTTTTTTTTTTTTTTGAGATGGAGTCTTGCTTTGCCACCCAGGTTGGAGTGCAGTGGCACGATCTTGGCTCATGGCAACCTCTGCCTCCCAGGTTCCAGTCATTCTCCTGCCTCAACCTCCCAAGCAGCTAGGATTACCGGCATGTGCCACCATACCCAGCTGATTTTTGTATTTTTAGTAGAGACGGGGTTTCACCATGTTGGCCAGGCCAGTCTCGAACTCCTGACCTCAAGTGATCCACTCACCTGGGCCTCCCAAACTGTTGGAATTATGGACGTGAGCCACCGCACCTGGCCCATGGTCAAACATTTTGAAAAAATACTCTTTTATGGTGTATGGGGATGTGTTTTAGATCTTATGACCTGCTATACATGATGCTTTGCAAACTTACTTCACTACCACCCATAGCAACACATTGTACTGCAAACCAGTACTCATGCACATCAGTGAAATGGAAGTTTCAAAACATCGACTCTTGCTATGTGCAGTGCACTCTAATAAATTTTCGATTCTACTCTGTTCTATTCTACTTTTCTTTTCTTTTTTTTGAGATGGGGTTTCTCCATGTTGGTCAGGCTCTTCTCAAACTCCCAAACTCACGTGATCCAGCCATCTCCGCCTCCCAAAATGCTAGATTATAAATGTGAACCACCGCGCCGTGGGTTATTCTACTTTTCAAATAAAAATGCCAATATGAGTTCAACAAATACATTTATTGAATGTCTGCTTGGAATTTTAAAATTCTGTTTTTTTGTTTTGTTTTGTTTTGTTTTTCTTTTTGTTTGTTTTTTGAGACAGAGTCTCCCTCTATTGCCCAGGCTGGAGTGCAATGGTGCAATTTCGGCTCACTGCAACCTCTGCCTCCTGGGTTCAAGTGATTCTCCTGCCTCAGCCTCCCAAATAGCTGGGATTACAGGTGTGCACCACCACACCCAGCTAATTTTGTATTTTTAGTAGAGACAGGGTTTCCCCATGTTCGTCAGACTGGTCTCAAACTCCCGATCTCAGGTGATCTGCATGCCTCAACCTCCTAAAGTGCTGTGATAACAGGTGTGAGCCGCTGCACCTGGCCAAAATTTTGTTTTAATGAGCCTTGCGGGTATAGCTAGGTCGCAGCTCCCAGTGGAATCTGGTGTTGATTATGAGAATCCAGAGTCACCAAGGAAAAGTTTGACCGTGGATCTGATGTGCTACTTAAAGCTGCAAGCACATGTGTGGCACATACTGAAAATGTTTCTATTCCCCCGTAAGAGTTGGCATACGACTGTCAGCAGCTCCACGTCCTAAGGGAGAAACTAGAATACCTTCTTAGGCCAGACACCTGCTGCCTGCTAACCTAGGCCCTGCTGTTTGCTGAGTAGAGAAGTGAGCAGATCTGCTTGTGGGGAGAGATGATTCTATTCTCCTTGGGGAAGCCAAATTAACACTTCCCATGGAGCAGGCTTCTCAGAAATGAATAAGTTCCCACTGTAGCTAAATGCATCTGTCTGGATGAGAAAATCATTAGACCCTCGCAATGTATGCAACTGAGGTCTCCTGTAGGAGAAGGTCCAGAAATAGTGTTCTCTCTCCAGAACGGGGGCCATGATAATCTCGACTGCAACTTTGGATCTGTCTTCTCATCCCTACTGACATAGGTCTAGAGGAAATTCAAGGTCAAAGCTCCTTCCTCCTGTTCATTCTGCTTCTCAGGGTCTGCCTTTCCTGCACCACACTTGTAGCCTCAGGATTCTATTCTAAGACCTACTCATGGTCACCCAGTCAAGGCATGTGTGATGCTGCCACATTTTAGCACAGCCCAAGGATATGGGCAGGCATGTAGATTTTTCTTTTAAAAAACATTTATTTAAAAAGCACTCAGAGGCCAGGTGCAGTGGCTCACACCTGTAATCCCAGCACTTTAGGAGGCCAAGGTGGGTGGATCACCTGAGGTCAGGAGTTCAAGACCAGCCTGGCCAGCATGGTGAAACCCTGTCTCTACTAAAAACACAAAAATTAGCTGGGTGTGGTGGTAGTACCTGTAGTCCCAGCTACTCAAGAGGCTGAAGCTGGGACTATAGGCATGCACCACCATACCCGGCTAATTTTATATTTTTAGTAGAGACGGGGTTTCTCCATATTGGTTAGGATGGTCTCAAACTCCCGACCTTAGGTGATCCACACACCTGGGCCTCCCAAAGTGCTGGGATTACAGGCATGAGCCACTGCACCTGGCCTCTCTCTGAACCATTTTTAAGCTTACACTTCAGTGGCATAAAAGTGCACTCACGTTACTGTCAGCCATCATCACCATCCATCTCCAGAACTCTTCATCTTTCAAAACTGAAACTCTGTGCCCCGTTCCACAATAATTCTCCATCTCATCATCCCACCTCTGGCAACCACAGTTCTACTTTCTGTCTTCATGAGTTTGACTATCTGAGGCACTGTGTGAAGTGGAGTCATGCAATATTTGTCCTTTTGTTACTACTCACTTCACTTAGCATAGTGTCCTCAAAGTTCACCCATGTCCCAGCATGTGCCAGAATGCCCTGCCTTTTTAAGGCTGAATAACATTCCCTTCTGTGTTTATACCCCATGACGTTTCTGCGTTCATCCATCAGTGAGCACCTGGTTTGCTTCCTGCTCTTGGCTGTGATGAATACTGCTGCTATGAGCATGGGTGGACAAATATCTCCTTGAGTCTTTCACTTCTCCTGGACATATACCTAGAAGTGAAATGGCTGGACCATATGGTATGCTCTATTTTTAATTTTTTGAGGAATGGACATACTATTTTTTATAGCAGAGTTAAGATTTTTGAAGAACACTGTCTTGGACAGATTGAGAGAGATGTAAAAGTACAATATGCATATATATATATTTTATCTTTGAGACAGCGTCTTGCTCCGTCACCCTGGCTGGAGTGCAGTGGCACAGTCTTGGCTCACTGCGGCCTCTGCCTCCTGGGTTCAAGCAATTCTCGTGCCTCAGCCTTCCAAGAAGCTGGGATTACAGGTACCCACCACAATACCCGGCTAATTTTTTGTATTTTTAGTAGAGACGGGGTTTCACCATGTTGGGAAGGCTGATCTTGAACTCCTGGCCTCAGGCGATCCACCTGCCTCAGCCTCCCAAAATGCTGAGATTACAGGCATCAGCCACTGTGCCAGGCCCTTTTTTTTTTTCCTTGAGACAGGGTCTCACTGTTACCCAGGCTGGACTGCAGTGGTATGATCTTGGCTCACTGCAACCTCTGCCTCCTGGGCTCAAGTGATTCACCCACCTTGGCCTCCCAAGGATAGCTGGTACTACAGACATGCACCACCACACCTCGTTAATTTCTGTATTTTTAATAGAGATGAGGTTTCACCATGTTGCCCAGGCTCAAGTGATCTGCCTGCCTTGGCCTCCCAAAGAGCTGGGATTACAGTTATGAGCCACCATGCCCATGCCCAGCCTGCTTGTTCTTAAATTGCATTGTCTAAACAATATTCCTGCTAGTAATAATAACAATAATCACTGGAACTAACACTGAGTGCTAAGTGGGTTCAGGGCTTCATGACAAACGCCTCCTGGGTATTTTCTTACTTTTCCCTTTGAAAACTGTGTGAGATAGACACTGTGGTCATGTCACCTTACAGATGCAGAACATGCAGGTTAGGAAGGTTAAGCCATTTGCCCAAGGCCTGTGACAGGAGGACCTGGAATCAGAACCCAGATGATGTGATACCACAGCCCACATTCTGACCACTATGCTATCTGTGCCCCTGTTTCTCTGTTTCTATCTAAAGAAGTTTACCTTTGTGTTAGACTCATTCCTTTTGTCTTTTGAGCCCTTCCTTCTGTTTTGTGTCTGTAAACTGAACAAGAGCTTGGAAGGGGCCAGCAGCAGGCCAATAGTAGCCAGTACTCCCAGCCTCTCAGGCTGGCTGCTCCTGCTGGACAAAGGGAATATGAGTGGGCACCAGCAATGTTCCCATCCCCCATAGCAACCCTGACCACTGGCCTCCTGCTTTTATAGCCCCTGACCCTACCTCAGCTGAGGATTCCAATGCTATATTTTTTTTTTTCCGACAGAGTCTCACTCTGTCACGCAGGCCGGAGTGCAGTGGTACAATCTCAGCTCGCTGCAACCTCCACCTCCAGGGTTCAAGCAATCCTACTGCATCAGCCACCTGAGTAGCAGGGACTACAAGCAGCTGCCACCACGCCTGGCTAATTTTTTAATAGAGATGGGGTTTCGCCATATTGGCCATACTGTTCTCAAACTCCTGACCTCAAGTGATCCACCTGCCTTGGCCTCCCAAAGTGCTGGGATTATGGGTGTGAACCACCATGCCCAGCTCCCATGCTGTATCTTAAACTGATTTGATACACTGGTCCCCAGCACAGGTCCTGGCCCAGAGTCGGTGTGCCACCAAGTTCTGCAGGAATGAGGGAATCAAGGAAAGAGAGAAGCGTCCTTCACCACAAACACAAGAGGCATGACCCAGGAAAGCAGCCACCTCTCCATAAGGACCCTCTGACCCTTGCTTCCTGGCAGGTTTGACCACCTGGTGGCCATAGAGCGCACTGGAAGGGCTGCTGATGGTAACTACTACAATGCAAGGAAGGTGAACATCAAGCACTTGGTTGACCCCATTGACGATCTTTTTCTTGCTGCAAAGAAGATTCCTGGAATCTCATCAACTGGTAAGTACGGAGTCCTTGGAATGCAAAAAGAATGTGTCTCCACTAAGTGTCTTTTAAATTTGTTGTTATGGAGTCTTGTTCTGTCACCCAGGCTGTGGTGCAGTGGCACAATCTTGGCTCACTGCAACCTCTGCCTCCTGGGTTCAAGCGATTCTCTTGCCTCAGCCTCCCAAGTAGCTGGGATTACAGGCGTGCGCCAGCATGCCTGGCTAATTTTTGAATGTGTAGTAGAGACAAGGTTTTACCATGTTAGCCAGGCTGGTCTCAATCTCCTAACGCCAATGATCCACCTGCCTCAGCCTCCCAAAGTGCTGGGATTACAGGTGTTAGCCACCGTGCTTGGCCTAAGTGTCCTTTTATTGGCTATTGAACACATGACCAGAAAGAGTTACATGGGAACCATCATTTTCTACTGCAAAGACGGTCTTCGTTCATCACGGTTGGTATAGACACTAATGACACCACCCTTTAGAAATCCAACATCCCCACAAGCAAGGAAGGGAAGTGACACTTAACTGAACATATTCTATTTGCCTGCCTCTAAAGTAATAAAACTAATATTAGAGGCCGAGGTGGGTGGATCACCTGAGCTCAGGAATTCAAGACCAGCCTGGCCAACATGGCGAAACCCCGTCTCTACTAAAAATACAAAAAAATGAGCCCAGCGTGGTGGCAGGCACCTGTAATTCCAACTACTCAGGAGGCTGAGGCAGGAGAATCGCTTGAACCTGGGAGGCGGAGGTTGCAGTGAGCCGAAATTGCACCATTGCACTCCAGCCTGGGCAACAAGAGCAAGACCCTGTCTCAAAATATTAATAATAATAATGTGATAATTTGTGTTTGTACAGAACTTTATACTTTTCCAAGAGGCTTCACATTCATTGTAGTGTAAAGCCTCTAGGGAAACCCTGTGGGCAGGTAAGGTGAGTCCCGGCAGGTTTTCCCGGATCGCCCAGCTAATTAGTGCTGCCGGTAGCATTAGGGGTAGACTGCAGCCTCCTAGGGCCCCAGCCCATTATCAGGGAATCTTGCCTTTAAGAACTGCTGAAAGGCTTAGTGTAAGCCCCAAGAAGAACCTTTCTTCCCTCTGGGTGGTCTCAGGCCCTGGGGTAAAGGCTTGTTTGTCATTCCATGTTTCCCAGACTCATTAGTCTCCTTTGGCCTTTGAGGTTTTGAGGAGACAGTGAGAGCGTTCTGGGATTAAACTTTCTCAACTGATTAGAAAGTTTCTGCAAATCACCGTGGCCTTTCCCAGAAGAGGCCGTGGGTGTGGTGCACAGTGTGGTTGGCTTCCAGCTTCCTGTCCCTCGGTCTGGGCAGGCGAGAACCTGAGCCTGTGGGGGAGGGGTTCTCAGGGTGGAGAAGAAAGAGGTCTCTGTGGCTGCAGGAGCACACAGGGTCTGAGGGAGTGGCTAGAGCAATCCCATTCTCCCATGCCCACAATGGGACCCCCATCTGTGCTGTGATGACCCTGAGATCCCAAAGGAAGCAGGTGGAGCTGGCCATTCTTGGCTTCGAACTGCCCGCTTTATCAACCCCTGGGCCCTTCTCAAAGCTTCAGGAGCCCAGTTCCCTCCTCTGGTCCCCCAGACCCTCTTGCCCAGCAATGCTACCTCCTGAATTTTTCTTTTTCTCTTCTTCTCCATCAAAACCCCTATTCCTCAGGTTCCACGGGCAACTCCCATGTCATGGGCACAGTGTTCAATTGAGAATCAAGTCACCTGGGTTTAAGTCTCCATCTTCCACTGACTACCCAGGTACTTCCCCCATCAGGGACTGCCAGCTCTGTACCGTGAGGATCACGATACCCATGACAGGATGGATGTGAAGCCCAAACGAGATGAAAGTCCTGAGATGCTAAAAAGAGACAGCTATAGACAAGATACCAGTGTCACATGGCGGGTGTTACTCCCTCATGCAGTGGGCTGTCGTAGGTCTAGAGGACTGTTCTAAGAAAAACTGTCAGGGTGTAAATCTAAGGTGTTTGGTCTTTCACAATTGTGTCATTCTTTTGGCCAAAGTCAGGCCCTGATGCTTGAGATGGATCAACTCTAGTTCCCCCTCCACCATCCTACAACGAACACTAGCCTCTGACAGAATTCTTCCACATCTTCCAAGCCTTTGTAGGAGCAGACACAAAAACAATGAGGTTCGTGTTCTGCAGGCTTGTAGGCTTGGGGAGTCCAACCCTCTGGCCTTGAGGCGCTCAGACAGGTGCATTGCATGAAAGCTTGTTGAGACAGCTGCAACCCTCTTCTAGAGGTAGATTCAGCTGAACATCTAGTTTACAGAATCCTCTAGAAATACTTGGACACACGGGAGCTGCCCCAGATCTATAGCATCACCTCAAAGGGTACAAGCTTCGGGGCTTGCTAGGTTTTATTTTTGGAGATGGAGTCTTGCTCTGTTGCCCAGGCTAGAGTGTTTTGGCATGATCACAACTCCCTGCAACCTCCACCTCCCAGGTTCAAGCAATTTCCCTGCCTCAGCCTCCGCAGTAGCTGGGTCTATAGGCATGCGCCACAGTGCCTGGCTAATTTTTGTATTTTTAATAGAGACGAGGTTTTGCCATATTGGCCAGGCTGGTCTCAAACTCCTGGACTAAAATATCTGCTAGCCTCGGCCTCCCAAAGTGCTGGGATTACAGGCATGAGTCACTGCACTCAGACTAGATTTTTAAATCTTATCCATACAAGGGTAGAGGTACCTGTTAGTTATTTTTAGCCAATCCACCTATCTTGAACACCATTTATTTCACTAATGAATTAAATCATTTCTAATATGTATTTATTCTAGCATTCATTTATTATGCTAATTAACAAATTCTCTGATGCAGACTATCAGATGGGCCTCAAGACTGTACGTCTGTGGGCTCTTCCTTTTCTTTTTTGAAAGAAAGGCATTTGGCTCTGTTGCCCAGGCTGGAGTACAGTGGCTCGATCTCAGCTGACTGCAACCTCCACTTCCTGGGTTCAAGCGATTCTTCTGCCTCAGCCTCCTGAGTAGCTGGGATTACAGGTGCGCGCCACCACACCTGGCTAATTTTGTATTTTTAGTAGAAACGAGGTTTCTCCATGTTGATCAGGCTGGCTTGAACTCCTGACCTCAGGTGATCCTCCCACCTCAGCCTCCCAAAGTGTTGGGATTATAGGTGTGAGCCACCACTCCTGGCCTGTGGGCTCTTTCAAATGCTCACTAACCACCCTTGGAGTGTGTATTCCTGACTAGGATATTTCAGATGTTAACCAGGCACCCCTCTGGTATAGATTAAAATGAACTAAAACACATACATTTCACATTCTTTCAGGAGAAGCCTTAAAAGTAAGTTCTAGAACTGACTTTGCACCAGATCCCCCCAAGGGCTCAGTGAGCGGGAGCCACTGGAAGGGAGGTCCTGAGTGTCACCATACACACATCTCCCGTAGTCCTGGCACCAAGAGCATAGAACGTGCTCCATCTTGGCTGGAGAATGTGACCCAAAAGGGGACATGCCCACACTGTGGTGTGTTCCAAACTTGGACTCATTTTTAACTAAGGAAGTTTCTAGAAGGCCTAAGGGGACAACTCCTGGTCATCTGAAAATATATCCAGAGCTGACCTCTTCGCCCTCCCAAAGACAACAGGCACATGTGGGGCTGCCTCGCCCCAGGCCACTTCCATTTAATCCTGGTCCTGTGCATTGACTCAGTTCTCCTTCCCTTCAGGAGTTGGTGATGGAGGCAACGAGCTGGGGATGGGCAAAGTCAAGGAGGCTGTGAGGAGGCACATACGGAACGGGGATGTCATCGCCTGTGATGTGGAGGCTGACTTTGCCGTCATTGCTGGTAAGTATGAGGATGGCCGCCCAGTTGGGCTGGCTACCCAAGGTGAGGGACCTCACTTGGAGCCTGACCAGGCCAGAAGCTCTTCTTCTCTATGAGTGGTCCAGAGGGCACCAGGACAGGAAGGGGAGGTGGTGCTCAGTCTCTGACCTTTCATTTAGTCATTCAACAAACATTTACAGTGTGCCAGGCAGTGTTCTGAGCTCTGGGGTTATAGCTGCAATGACCCTGCTCCACAGAGCTCCCATTCTAAGACTGGGAGAGTCAGAATGAGCCCTGACAAATAAATGCATCAGATGATTCTAAAGAGTAATAAGAGCTTTGGGGGCAATAGTACAGGTAGCCGAGAGGGTGACGGGAGGGCCACTTCAGATCAGCGGTCAGGAAGGCCTTTCTGAAGACGGTCATCTGTGCTTTTATCTGCATGGACAGTTAGAAAACCGTCCGGTAGGTGTTTGGAGGATGCAAGAAGCTTTCCACCTTTCCTTTCACCTGCTTCTGGCTTGGGCTATGCTGCGCCTCCCCACTGTTGCCCCTCTCCTGCAGGACCCACCTTTCCTGCATCCGGATCCTTCTAGGTCTGGCCTTCCTCCTTTGACCTCTCCACAAATTTCAAGAAAATTGGGAGATATGGGCAGGCGCAGTGGCTCACTCCTGCAATCCCAGCATTTTGGGAAGCTGAGGCAGGCGGATCACCTCAGGTCAGGAGTTCAAGACCAGCCTGCCAAATATGGTGAATCCCTGCCTCTACTAAAAATACCAAAAAAAAAAAAAAAAAAATAGCTGGGTTTGGTGGCACACACCTGTAATCTCATCTACTTGGGAGGCTGAGGCAAGAGAATCACTTGAACCCAGGAGTCAGAGTTTGCAGTGAGCCAAGATTGTGCCATTGCACTCCAGCCTGGGTGACAGAATGGGACTCTGTCTCAAAAGATAATAAAAATAATAATGAAAATTGGCAGATACCTGAAAAAGGCTCTCTCCTAATTCACAATTGTAGCTTGGAGAGAAATGGAACCTCATGGGAACCAGTGCCAGGGTGGGAAAACCTGGATCGTAATTGAGAAATGGCTGAAGGCTTAGCATGGGCAAGTATGAGAGTTTAAAACTCCAGAGGACTCAGTGGTCTGGGGCCCTCGTGCTCTTGTGAGTTTTGGCTCTGGGTGCTCAACCAAGTTCTCATAATGAATATCAGAGAAAAATCTCATGCTTGGCATCAGGGGAAGGGAAAAGTGAGTCATTTTCAAGTAGGCCAGGCCATTCTATTCTTCTTCTTTTTCTTTTTTTTTTTTCTTTTGAGACTGAGTCTTGCTCTGTTGCCCAGGCTGAAGTGTAGCGGCACAATCTCGGCTCACTGCAACCTCTGCCTCTTGGGTTCAAGCAATTCTCCTGCCTCAGCCTCCTGAGTAGCTGGGATTACAGGCACATGCCACCATGCCTGGCTAATTTTTGTATTTTTTTAGTAGAGACGGGATTTCACCATGTTGGCCAGGATGGTCTCCCAAAGTGCTGGGATTACAGGTGTGAGCCACTGCCTGGCCGGGGTGGGCCGGGGGTGGGGGGGTTTGTTTGATGGATTTTTTTATTTTAACCTGAATTGCTCCCATTCCTCCACCCCTTTTCTGGCAAAATTTTACCCAACCTACAAGGCCCATATTAAACACCCCTTTTCTGTGACTCTTTCCTAAACCGGTCAGAATGAGCGCCGCTCCTCATGTTCCCATAATCCTGCGTGAACACCTCAGTCGCAATGGCCCATGGCTGGCTGGCTGCACAGTCCCTCCTGTCTGGGCAGGAGTCGCCTCTCTTTCACGGTGCTCTAGCACCTAGAGCTTAGCAGGCCTTTCATCAGTTCTTCCTCAGCTGCCTGGAGAACTCAAGCAGGTTTCAGGGAAGAACCAAGGAGCGGGTCCTAAAACTGGGGAATGAGCCCTTTGGGTGCGGCTGATGGAAAAGGAAGGGAAGCCTGAGGCTGATTTGGGAGTGATCTTTGAGTGCACGGAGCGGCCGCACGATGCAGCCTGACGGGGCTGTTTCCTGCCCAGCCCTGAGGGTGGGCCTCCTTGTGGCACGGGAGATTGAGCTCAGCCAGAAGGGAAAGTTTCTTCATGTTGAGTTCTCTGGAATGGGTTTCTAGGGTTATCGCCTAAACCGTTTTCTCTGATGGTCATTAGCAGTGTATTACCCAAGTAGTTTAGAGAAGGGTTCTCAGAGTTTAGCTTAAATCAGACTCACATAGGGGACTTATCCAAACTCAGCCAGGTGCGCCTATAATCAATCCCAGCTATTTGGGAGGCTGAGGCAGGAGGATCACTTGAGCCCAGGAGTTTGAGGCCCCACCCCAATGAGCTATGATCGTGCTAGCCTGGGGGACAGAGGGAGACTCCATCACTTAAAAAATTAAAAATAAAAGTAAAGAAAGCTCAGCTTATTCCTCTCCCCTCCTCTCCTGCTGAACTTTTTATTCAGTAGTTCCGGGTTGGGGCCAAAGAACTTGTGTTTCTAGCAAGTTCCCAAGTGATGCTGGTGCTATAGGTCTGGGGACCAGTCCTGCAGATAATTCCGCTTCCAAGAGGGAGGCTGACGGACACATGACCTTTCCAATTCCATCATGGAATCTTGTTTTGCTGTTCTAGGTGTTTCTAACTGGGGAGGCTACGCCTTGGCCTGTGCACTGTACATCCTGCACTCATGTGACATCCACAGACAATACCTGAGGAAAGCAGTGGGACCGTCCAGGGCACCTGGAGATCAGGCCTGGATGCAGGCCCTCCCGTCAGTCCTGAAGGTAATGAATCCCCGCTGGCCACTCACCTGGAAGCAGTTTTCACCCTGGATGAGCAGCAGGCCTGAGGTCCTAAGCCATAGCTGAGGGTTGGCAGCCTGCTGCCCCTCAAAAGCCAGAGGCAAAGCCGACTTTGAAGCAAAGGTCTCCTGGATCCAGTGCCATTTAAGCTACTCGTCGTCCTGAGTCATGTGGCAGGCCTGATCCAATGACCGTTTTCCTTCTAGTTTGACTTTAGGTGAGTTGCTTAGCTTCTCTGAGCCTCATTTTCTTCATCTGTAAAAGGGGGGCAGTCAGCATTGTTGAAGGAACCGAATGTGTCGCCCATGGTGGGTACTTCATACTGGCAGTGGGGGACGGGTGTCCTATCAGCTCCTCCAAGGAGTTCACCACCCAGTGAGGCCACTGAGACCTCTAGAGTGAGAAAATCAGTCATGCAAAGAAAGCTCTAAGGGGGCCAGACGAGGGCTGGAGCCTGCAGAATAAACTGGGTAGAAGGAGAGGAACCCCAGTGGGAGGAATGCAGGGAGCAGGGGCTGGAAGGTGAGGACAGGCTTAGTGATGGTTTGGGGGAGACAGCTCTTGAGATGGAGAGCAGGCGAGAGCAGGTGAAACAAAAGCAGAAGAGGGTCTGCCCAGGGCCAACAAGGAAGAGGTCTATGAGCCCCGGAAGCTGTTTGCACAGTTGTTCATGTAAATGTATTTTTTGGGGCAAGACTCTGTGGTTTCGTCAGATTCTTTTTTTTTTTTTTTCACTTTTTTTTTTTTTTTTTCTTTCACTCTTGTTACCCAGGCTGGAGTGCAATGGCACGATCTCGGCTCACCACAACCTCCGCCTCCTGGGTTCAGGCAATTCTCTTGCCTCAGCCTCCTGAGTAGCTGGGACTACAGGCACATGCCACCATGCCCAGCTAATTTTTTGTATTTTTAGTAGAGATAGGGTTTCACCAAGTTGGCCAGGCTGGTCTTGAACTCCTGACCTCAGGTGATCCACTTGCCTCAGCCTCCCAAAGTGCTGGGATTACAGGTGTGAGCCACCCTGCCCGGCCTCTTTTTTGTCTTTCTTTTCTGTTGTCTTGTACCCTGTCTCTTCCCTGTTTCCTTCTCTCTGCCTCTCCCTCTCTGTTTCTCTCCAGCACCTGCCTAGATTGGTGGTATCATTCCCCTTTTACAGATGAGGGAGCTGGAGCTCTGAGAGGCCGGCGGCTTGGCTGAGACCACCCAGCTGGGAAGCAGAGCTGGGATCTGAGTCTAGGTCTCACTGACTCCATTCTCTGAGCTTTCCCCAATACCGCTCGGATATGTCCCAACTCCTGGTAGTGCCAGGGTGACACGGGGGAGGAGGAGCTCAGCAGCTGTGGCGACATTTTCAGAGGGAAATGGTCTGCCCTAGAGGGGCCCAGAGGGCCTTTTGTGCTTTCTTTATACTTCCTGGATCTGAACTGGAAAAAAACACGCCAGAGCTGCCTCACACATGATTCCTGATTCACATAAACACAAAAGAATGACCGCAGCCAAACAAATCCACACAGCCCAACACACACCCACTGAAGACTGAAGCTTTTCCTTCTGCATTTCCACCCAGTCCTCCAGAAGCCGATTAATAATGTGCCACCCTCATAAAGAAGAACATAGGATGGGGATTTTCTTTTCTTTTCTTGAGTCTGAGTCTCACTCTCAGCAGGCTGGAGTGCAGTGGAACAACCTTGGCTCACTGGACCCTCCGCCTCCCAAGTTTGAGCGATTCTCCTGCCTCAGCCTCCGAGTAGCTGGGATTACAGGCATGCGCCACCACACTCAGCTAATTTTTGTATTTTTAGTAGTGACGGGGTTTTACCATGTTGGCTAGGCTGGTCTTGAACTCCTAACTTCAAGTGATCTGGCCGCCTCAGCCTCCCAAAGTGCTGGGAACACAGGCCTGAGCCACCACTCAAAATGGGGATTTTTAAAAGCAAAAGTACAAAGACATGTTTGTCCAGCCCCTCCCCTGGGCCAGGCTTGCTCTGGAGGACAATGAGGAGTCAGATATGGTCCTTGGGTGGAGGCCTCAGGGCCCACTCGGGAGACAACACAGGACAGGCAATTTCAGGAGCCAAGATGGAATGTGCACAGTAAGCTTCGGTGGGAGGCCGGGCACAGTGGCTCACGCCTGTAATTCCAGCACTTTGGGAGGCTGAGGTGGGCAGATCACTTGAGGCCAGGAGTTCGAGACCAGCCTGGCCAATCTGGTGAAACCCCATCTCTACCGAAAATACAAAAATTAGCCAGGAGTGGCAGGTGCCTGTAGTCCCAACTACTTGGGAGGCTGAGACATGAGAATTACTTGAATTTGGGAGATGGAGGTTGCAGTGAGCCATGGTCACGCCACTGCACCCCAGCCTGGGTGACACAGTGAGACTCTGTCTCAAAAAAATTTTTTTTTAAATTAAGAAAAAAATAAGACTTCTGTGGGAGCACAGAAAACAGGGCTTAGGTCAGAGAGTTCAGGGAAGGCTGCCTGGAGGAGGTGGCACTGAGCTGTCTTCAGGAGTGAGTAGGATATAAGTAGCCAGGTAAGGAAGGGTGGAAAGGGCCTTCTAGGCAGCAG
This sequence comes from Callithrix jacchus, assembly GCF_049354715.1. NCBI lineage: Eukaryota > Metazoa > Chordata > Mammalia > Primates > Cebidae > Callithrix > Callithrix jacchus. The sequence goes on from NC_133509.1 coordinate 126,071,520, forward strand.
AAGCCACATAAGCAAAGGTACAGGGACATGAAGCCGTGCAGCATGCAGGGGAAATAGCTAGAATCATCACACTGGAGTTCTGTGGGTCACCTGTGGGGGGTCCTTGAGTTATCCAGAGATGCTGGGCGAAGCTGTGGCCTGAGCTAGTGGCAAAGCTTGATTGGCTGGGGCAGAGAAATATCTCAGCTCTGCTCAGTGAGTTGCTTCTAAGTGGATCCTCCTACATTTGGGTACAGAGCTTCTTAGGGATCCGACTATGACTATGGCAGAAGAGGGCACCGTGCCAAGAAGGCCAGGGAAAGTGGACGCCAGTACCTGGGCATGCCCTGTCCACTCTGGCCCTTGGCCCAGGGGTGCCTCAGAGTGAGGGAGAGGCAGTTCCCTTGGGTTGTACATGAGGGAAAACATTCCTCAAATGTCATCGAGGGCCAGAAGCCAATTGATGACTCTTTACAGGGGCACTCAGCGGGTACCTGTAAGGTCAGACAAAGAGGGCTTGGAGCTAAGGGGCAGGAGAACTTGGCATTTCTCAGCTTGGGGGCCAAAAGGATGCAGTTTGGCAGGGAGACAGAGCTCTGGGCAGGGGATGGGGTCCCTGGGAGGGACTGAAGGCCTCCAAGGATGAGGCCTGGAGAAGCCCCCTTACAGGGCCATGTTCCCCTCAGTCCAGTGGAGGCCGGCTCTGCCTGGATTTAGGTCTGGTTGTATACATCTACCCTTGTATACATAGGTATACATCCTTACAACTACTACCAAGATTACAACACAAAACAGTTCCAGCTTCCCGGGAGCTGATTAGGGTCACTCTTCTCTGTACTGTATAGTTTGTGGGTTTCTCATCTGTTTCCTAGGACTAAGTCCTTTGTAAAAACGTCTGGCCTGCCTTGGGTGAGTGAAGTGGGTAGTTAAAAAGATCACAGGCTCGGCTGGCTGCCTGGTTCAAGTCCTGGCTCCACCCACTTCAGCCTTGAGCAAGTCTCCAACCTCAGCCTTCTCAGTTTCCTCGATTAGGACCATAACAGACCTACCTTTCGGTTACTGTGAAGATGAAATGAGTTCCTTTGTGTAAAGCACTTGGCACAGTGTCTGGCATGTATTAATACTAAGTGTTCAATAGATGCCAATCGTCGCCATCACCATCATCATCCTTCTTATGACAAGGTCCTTTCTTTACTTCAGTCAGGCTGGGGCAGGTGTCAGGGTGTCCCTGAGCCAGGCTTGGTGGTGGCAGCAGGTGGCCTATCCCAAGGAGAGCTCCCACAGGAAGAGCAGAAGGAGGTGAAGGCCAGGAGACAGCGCTTGGCCTCCAGATGCCGTGTGGCTTCACATGGGACTGCCGTCTTTCCCTGTGTGGCCGGGAGGCAGATTGAGCTGTTTCTCTGGCTGCTACACCCCCAAGCCCTGCCCAGCCAGCCAGCTCCTCCCGAAACCTTTTGCAAAGTGAGACCACGATTATACCAGCCCCATCCTGCTCCATGGGCAGCCTCAGCACCGCATTCCTGCCTGCCTCGCCATTGCCTGTGCCAGAGCCCAGGGCCAAGGGAGTGCCTTTCCTCGCATCCCAACCCGTGTCGTGCCAGCCTTTTACAGGATATCACAAAGAAGAGGCACTCCCTAGGAGGGGTGAGCCAATGTGAAAGCTGATGCCTTGGCAGGAAAGAGGCTAAGGGGATGTGGGGCTTGTGGTGTAAACACCGGGGAAGGTTTCCTGGACGTCCACACCTCAACCCAGTACTCAGGGAAGAGGAACACAGCAGCTCGACCTGTTTACATCACTGCCTTGAAGTGGAGGCTGGAGGGAGCTGCCTGAGGGCTCTGGCCAGGCTCCCAACCCCTCTGTGCTCCATCTCTGCTCCAGGGTAGATACTGAGCACCTATGGTGAGCATGGATGTGCAATATTCCATCAGCCCAGGGCACAGCAGCCATGTGGGTTGGGGAAACACAAGAGGACCCTTTTATTCACATGTCCAGTGGTAGGTAGGGAGTGAGGGGCCAAAGAGTGCGAGTTCTTGGAGGAACAAATGATGACTCTTGTCTCTACTTCAGGGCCTGACCCAGGGAAGGCACTCAGGAAATGTTAGATGGAGAGACAATGAATGGATGGATGGATGGATGGATGGATGGATGAGTGGATGGAGGGATAGAGGGATAATGGATGGATGGATGGAGGGATGGGTGGATAATGGATGGATGCATGGAGGGATGGATAAATGGATGATGGATGGGTGGATGGAGGGATAGAGGGATAATGGATGGATGCATGGATGGATGGATGGATGGATGATGGAGGGATGGGTGGATAATGGATGGATGCGTGGAGGGATGGATAGATGGATGATGGATGGAAGATGGATGGATGGATGGATGGGTGGGTGGGTGGGTGGGTGGAAGGAGGGATGGATGGATAATGGATGGATGGATGCCTGGATGGGTGGATGATGGATGGATAGTTGGGTGGGTAGACGGGTGGATGATGAATGGATAGATGATGGATGGATGGATGGATGGATGAATGGATGGATGGATGGATGGATGGATGGATGGATGGGTGGATGCATGCATGGTTGGATGGATGATGGATGCATAGATGGGTGGGTGGATGGGTAGATGAAGGGATGAATGGATGGATGGATAATGGATGAATGCATGGGTGGATGGATGGGTGGATGGATGGATGGATGGGTGGATGCATGCATGGATGGATGGATGATGGATAGATGATGGATGGATGGATGGATGGGTGGGTGGGTGGATGCATGGATGGATGGATGATGGATGGATAGGTGGGTGGATGGGTGGAATTGATGAAGGGATGATGGATAATGGATGGATGCATGGTTGGATGGATGAAGGGATGAAGGGGTGGATGGATGATGGATGGATGCATGGATGGATGGGTGGATGGTGGGATGGATGGATAATGGATGCATGGATGGATGGATGGGTGGATGGAGGGAAGGAGGGATGGATGGATAGATTAATGGATGCATGGATGGATGCATGCACAGATGGAAGGTGAGCAGATGAAAGAATGAATGCTTTGGTGGGTGGGTGATGCAGAGAGGCAGGAACAGCCTCGGGCCTTATTCTGGGCTCCCATTCTCTTCCAGCACTTTCATTCACCCTACTACTCTTTATAACTTATTTTTATTAAAGTATAATTAACATACAATAAAGTGTGTACACCTTAAGTGTACAGTTGGATAAATTTTTACATAGGTATACACCCTTGCAAACACCACCAAGATGAAGACAAAAGGTTCCAGCTTCCCAGAAGGCACCCCACTTTGAACACATCCTCACCTTCCGTACATATCTGCCCACCATGCTCCCAGTGTGACTTAACAGCAAGCATCCATACACTTAGCCTCTATACACTCAGCCATCCTGGGGCCTCTGTCCCCATCCGAACCCTGTCTACTATCCCTCACTTAGGTCTTGGGTCCTCCATTCATTCTCTCCTGCCCTGTTGTCTTAGCC